>NC_133334.1:130430547-131030547 GCF_042186555.1 Aquarana catesbeiana | reverse complement strand
ACATTATGTTCAAAAAATTCAGTTAGATTTTTCTGTAATATCGTTTTGGAAGGATCATCCTGGAATAGTCACGGATTGGATCTCAAAATATAAGTGGAGTTGTTTTTGGATGTGTCATCCACCAGTAGCGACACCGAAGCATGATCCGACCAAGTGATACTATTAATTGTAGATGCTTTCATTTTGGTTAATAACCATTTGTCTGTCAAAAAAGTCTTGTATAAATTTTATGACTAACTGCAAAAAAGTAGTCCTTCTCCGTGGCATGAAGGCACCTCCATGCATCATATATGTCATAGTTCCTCAAAAGTGGTTGTAAGGTCTGGGTTTTCCTAGTAGTTAGTGAACTGGAATCCATTTTTTGGGTTGGGTGGCAGGTTAAAGTCCCCACACAGGATCAAGTGATCTTTCTGTAGTCGTGAGACCTTTTTCATGAGTTTATGAAGAAAGCGAGTCTGATGGGTGTTTGGGGCATAGACGTTCACTAACGTATAGGTAGTATTATTGAGGTCACAAATCAGAATGTGGTATCTACCCTGCATGTCCTGCACTTCCGTGTGAAGGCAAAAGCCTACTGTGTCTTTTATTGCCGTAAATACCCCTTTCTTTTTAACGTCTGAGCTTGCAAAGAAGACATATGGAAATTTGGGGTGAGAGCATGTAGGCTGGGCCTGTTTTTTTTAAGTGCGTTTCCTGTACGCAAATGATGTCACCTTTTAAGTCTTCTGGCATTGATTGTTAAAAAGGTAATAGTCATTGTGCAAGATTGGGTTGGAGTGCGTTATATGGCATGTGTTGGTAACACTTACATGTGGTAATAGGCTCGGTAAAGTTGATCCAAATACGACGAAGGCTTGATTCTTTGTGATCATAGTGTTTCTGAGGTTCGGCTTGGTCAATCAGATGAATGTTTGGTATGGTAAGTTTTGCGGCTGTGGACATATAGAGTGGTTAACAGAGAAAAGAAACAACACAAAGAAAAACCATATGAGGGCTTTAAACAAAACCAGGTATAGGTCGGTGTGATCCGAGTCTGACTTGAAGTCACTTAAATTGCATTTGGGGGATAAACTAAGAAACAGTTCAGCTTAGTGTTTTCCTCTGCTCAGGGAATAGTAGAGTATACCCTGCACTGGCTGCAGTCGGTTCAGGTATGTTTGCGGGAGTTTTTGGAGGTGACCAAGCTCCAATCTTCTGCAATGTGTTCAAGGCTGCGGGAGTCATGAGCCCTTGGGGTAGCCTCCGTTATAATATGCCATCTTTGGAGTAGCTGCATTCCTTTGGCAAGAGTGTCAACAACATGTTCCTTCCCCTCCTTGGTGATGATCAATTTAGTAGGAAACCTCCCATTTGTAGGTGATCTTGTGATTTCTTAGTGCCTTGGAGATTGTATTTAGGTTCCTATGCTTCTGCAAAGTAAATTGTGATAGAGTGGCGAAAAATTGCAGATCCTTATACTGTGGAGGGAAGAGATCTTTGCTGCGGGAAGCCGCTATCAGGCGCTCTTCGTTTAGAAGAAGTGTAGCCGGAGTATAACATCCTTGGGTATGTTGTCAGGTAGGTGAGATGGCTTGGGAAGGAGGTGAATCCTGTCCACTGTAATGTCCAGGTCTGTTAGGTCAGGTAGTATGGCCTGGAAAAGTTGGGCTGTGTAGGTGCGTAGGTCGGATTGTTGGACCGACTCGGGGACCCCCCTTATTTTTAAATTATTTCTCCTGGAGCTGTCCTCAATATCTGCTAATTTAGCTTTAAGGGCATCCAATTCATCAGCATTACTATCGTGTGCGTCCACAAGATCGTTGATGGTGGTTGCGAACTCCCCCATTTTGTGTTCTATGTGATCTACTCTGGACACAGTTTCCTTCAGTTCCACCCCAAACTTGTGAACACATGACAGCATATCAGCATGCAGTGAGCTCCTAAGAGAAACTAACATGTCCTTTAATGTGGTATTCAGGACTGGTTGGTTGTTAGTGGGAAAGAGATCTATTGAATCAGGGAGATCTCTGGTGTCTTCCCCTGAGTCTAGGCCTTGTGCTAGGTCTTGACTAGAATCCGAAGCATTCAGGCTCAATCTTGCTTTTTCTGGGCTCCCTGAGGTAGGGGTATGTATAGGAGACTGTGTACTTCTTTGTGGGGCATTCCTCTTGTGAGGATTACCTTTGCCTGGGTCATATAGGGGAGTGCTAGACATACCTCGGGCTGCTGTCCAACCGCCGCAATCTTGCTTAGGCCCGAGTGGATAGTATTCAGTAAGTTTTTGCGGCCTCCGGGGCTCTTTGTTTTACAGTGGCATGATCGATCAGGTCCCCGGGCTATGCGACAGGTCCGCTGGGTGGTTTTGTGCAGATTTAGGTTAGTCAGTCGATGTGTGCCGGTTTGTTCCTGAGCACTGTGGAGCTCCTCTAGTGAGCGTCCATCTTCCTCTGTGGCAAACTCTGCCCCCAGTTTTTCTTTTTTAATAAATCTGCAAAAATGTCAACAATTATGTGTTTTTCTGTCAATATGGGGTGCTGTGTGTACATTAATGAGGAAAAAATTAACTTAAATGATTTTAGCAAATGGCTGCAATATAACAAAGAGTGAAAAATCTAAGGGGGTCTGAATACTTTCCGTCCCCACTGTATATGTCATTGGGTCATATTAAGCCTCTCCCTCCAGATCCCCCATTGCATGCCAAATTTCTTCCTAGAGCCATAACTGTTGGCAAGTAATGATTCATAGACATAGTGAGACATCATAAAGGTCCTCTTTGTAGAGTATAGACTGTAGCATAGGCAAGGGGCATGTATATCTAGTAGTTGTGTCCACAGTGTAGTCCGCTGTGATGTTGTAGTACTCACAAATGATTAGGGCACCTTTCTTGGCCGCTGTGAGTTTATTGAGGATTCTTTTAAGGAATCTTATTTGATGGGTATTGGGTGCATAAAGATTGGCTATTGTGTAAGTCCTGTTGTTGAACTCTCCAACAAGGATCAAATATCTCCCTTCTGGGTCCTATATTACTTCTTTAGGGACAAAGGCCACAGAGACTTTAATAGCGATGATCACTCCTTTTTGTTTTAATGGAGCTGAGGCCAGATATACATGAGGGTAGTTTTTGTGTTGGAAACGGGGTGGGTTAGAGGTAAGGAAGTGTGACTCCTGTATGCACAGGATATCAGCGTGCAGTTTCAGGGCTTCCCTCCATAGAGAGCATCTTTTTGCTGGGTGATTCAGCCCGTGCAAATTAAAGGAGACTATGTTAATCACCATGGTTAGTCAGTGTGAGTGGTGAAGACAGTACCTCAAGAAGATCCAGAAATTTTGATCCTGGGTGGCATCCAATCGATTGCAGACTGTGTGATAACTTGAGTAGTTTGTTCCATATCAGAAGAGAGTCCATCTCGGATAGGATGTGGTAAAAGAGGGGAGAAAAGAAAAAACAAAAAGTGATAATAACAAAAACAAGTCATTTCAAACAGTTTAAACCAACAGGGTAAAAAGGAAGATTCCAATGTGAATCTGATGGCAGTATTACTGCACATTAGTCAGGAGGGGGATGTTTGTGCACTGAGAACTCCACAGTGCTATAGGAATCAAGTGAAATAAGATAAGTTTGGAAGCCAAGGTGTTCAGGTTTTGTTTTTTGTTACTCTTTTTGCATGAAGCTACTTGCCAGGTATTCTGGGTCTCCATCTTAGATGTGGAGGGTGATCCTTCATTGGTTTGTTCAGGAAGGATGTCCCAGGCCCGGAGCAGTTTGAGCCCTTCTTCAAGGTAGTTGATTACAGATGTGCTGTTATCTCGTATGATAGTCAGCTTAGATGGGTATCCCCAGCGGTAGGCAATGTCATGATTGTGTAGAGCTTTTGTGATAGGTAATAGGGACTTGTGCCTCTGTATATAAATTGTGAAAGGTCAGCAAAAAGTTGAATGGAGGAGTATTTCTCAGGTGGATGTCTATATTTGCGAAACACCATCATAAAACACTCCTTTACATGAAAAAAATGTACTCTTGGGATGTTGTCAGGGAGATGGGATGGCTTGGGTAGGCGATGAATTCTGTCTATTACCAAGTCTGATTCAGATAATTCAGGTAGAAAAGCTTTCATGAGGTCCTGGGCATATTGCTGCAATTGAACAGGTAGTGTGGATTCAGGGACACCTCACAGTTTTAAGTTGTTCCTTCTTGACCTGTCTTCGAGGTCAGCCACCTTGGCCTTCAGCCAGGTCACCTCATCAGATTGGTCATTATGGGCATCTACCAGTAAATTATATGAAGAAGCATGTTCCCCCATTTTCTGCTCCACATGATCAACCCTCTCCCCTAATTCATTTACTTTGGTTTTAAAACTTCTCATGCACTTCATCATGTCAGCATGAAGGGAGTTGCAGAGGGAGACAAGCATATCCTTTAGTGTGGATTCAGATATGGGCTGATTTGCAGTGGGGAAAGTGTAAATTATTTCAGGAAGTTCTCTGGTGTCTTCCATGGACTCATGACATGTGCTCACCTTGTCGTTGCAGAAATCCGATGCCATGCGGGGCTTTGATTTAGCCGGGCTGCAGGATAATGGCATGGAGGCATCAGGAGATCTGCGGCTGGGGTTTCCCTATGAGGCCTGGTTCTGTGTGGCAAAGCTGGAACCACTGGAGGAGGCCGGAGAGACGCCGCCGGCGCCATCTTGGATCGGGCTGCGGGCTGTCGGAGGGAAGAAATGTAGTAATTTCTTCAGTTCAGACGATTCTTTCCTCTTGCGGGGCATCCCAATGTGTCGTCCAGCATTTTGGGGGTGAGTTGGTGCGGTGGGGGCTTGTTAGGAGCACCTTGGCATGCTAGGATTCCTATCTCTGGAGCGGTGCTGTCTGCTCAGGTCGTCCATTCAGCTGCACGGTAGCCACGCCCCCCCTTAAAGCTTATATTCTACTTGTAAAGAGTATATAAATATTTACTTCCATAGTTTGGCCACAGTTCTAATTTAAAAAGAGCAAACAAAGATAATTTATGGTTCTCAGAGTGTACTTTACTAGGGCACTTTAACAGGGCATGAGGCACCAATAATTTTCAATACAAGTAAAAAATTGCAATGTTTTTAATGCATATCATTAAAATATTGCCAACATAAAAACATCTTCTTTTTTAGTGTTAGCAGAAATAACAAAAAGGTACAGAATTGTAACATAGTAATGGTTGCAGAAAAGTGTCAGCAAATAACAAACAGCCTATGAGTAACCTCCTGTTATTTGGTCAGGTAACAGGGCTGTAATCGACATAAAACCTAAACACACTGAGAACAGCAATAACACAATCATCAAGAAAACAATACAATGTTGATTAAAGTTGCATCATGTAGTTAACTACAACCTTTACGATTCTGTGGAATTCTATTAGCCCTTCTCCGGTACATATGAAAAAGAAGTCACACAGGACCAACAATGGCATAAGAGTTAAACCAGCATGCAAAAGAATGAGGAGAGGAAGAAAAAAGTAAAGAAAAAATAAAAGGAAGATAAAAGGCTGAAAGGAAAAGAAAAGATAAAAACTGTGCACCCTCTATCTATTGTACAAGTGTCCCTCCTTCCAGATCAGGAGGATTCAAATCACCTTTTAATACTTATCCCCACCCAAACACTTAACCTAAAATAATATACAGTACTGTATTTAATTGCAGTAGAGTCCAAATTGGTTTTGAGTAGATTGGAGGAGTATCTGTGCTTCTGCCAAATTTGTATTGCTATTTGCATCCGTATTAAGAAGAATTACCCTTAAAGAAAGCCAACATTTTTTAAAAAAAGTAGAGCCCAAAAGAAGAACACAAGGACTTCTTGAAAATAATTACTTTGCTCTAGAGTACAGTCATATAAGTCTATTTTCAATACAGACAGAAATAGCTGTCTTGATGCAAAGAGATATTGGCAACCCCTGAAATGTTTGGGTGGTTGACATCTTGTGTTATCTCAATTATGGAATGATTACTGTAAATCTTTGGACTCTATGATAATTGGTGTAGTGCTCACTTTTTGGTTTTAATTGCATTTAGGTGTTTATTGCTGTCTCTATCCATGCAAGTCAAAATCACGCTCCCTTTCCAGGATGGTGAACACTATCGAGTGGGGATAAATCTTAAGTGTTTTCAGTTGTCACCAGAACAGAAGTGAACAATAAAGACCGTCTACCGAGGAGACCTATTCAGATGAAAACTCTGAAAGTTTTTACCTCCTAATGTCATTTCTAGATAGAAATAGCTGGGGGGAATTAGCCCAATGGGGAACAGACAGCCAAAGCGTTTATCCCTTCTCCAATATAAGCTAAACTAGAAAAATGTTTTTGCCTGAAGTTAATGCAATGCCATATCACTTAACACTAAACTAGACCCCAGAACCACTGAATCAATGGTGAATAAACCCAACTCCTAAAATACTCCCTATTGAAAGTAACTCCTTCTTCTGCATACTCATATTTTCTGCCTTGGGAACCATTGTTCCTGTGCCAAAAAGGTACCATTGCCAATCTCCAAGCACTAAATGCCCCTCTTTGAACATTATAGTGTTAACTAGATCCATTAGTTGTTATTGTAAAACTTTATATACCCCCTGCATGTATGTATATATTACTAGTATTTAGATAAAGGTATGTATGTGTGTTAATAGACTATGAGCTCATAAATCTGAATACAACCACCCTGGGCTAACCATGTGGGTACCCCATTGTCCACTAACCCAAACCCAGCTTAACTTTTAAGATGATATTGGTTTGTTGCTCCTCTCTTTCTTCTCCCTCATTTCTTCTCTCTCCTCCGGATCTTCTCCCCTTCTTCCCCTCCTCCCCCTCCACTCTATTCCCCCTATGTTTCGAATATTTACAGAAGAAAACGACAGGTAGCCTCATATCATTCCTGCACTCAGAAGTTTAATACGGGTAACACAACTCATGGCGACTCTCTCTCCCTCTTAGGCAGGGTTTGACAGGGGTCGGGGGACGGACACCCCTAATCCGGTACAGTTAGATCCCATATGGGGTACCGGAAGGCGGGGGGTCCTTTCACACGACTCTCTGGAAATTTTTCTTTATCCTAATTCACGCCATGATCCTCTTATCTCCAGGTTCTCAAGTTTAGGTCTTGTTTTTATGTCCCATTTGCTTTTCATGCTGCACAGTTACAATGCATTTCAACAGTTGTTGTATACATGATGTCATTCTCATATGTATTTCTCTTGTATTTCAAAATAAAAATCTTTGAAATCAAAATATGAATACAACCTTTTAACATAATTATCAGGATCTGATTTATGACTGTACAACATATTGCTGGACTAAATGCTGCTTGTACAAACACATTGATTTTATAGCTCCCCAAACCGATTACATTAATATCTGTGCATAATTAGTTTACACATTACTAAATTACTGACATATTAAACGTAAAATAGCGCAGTTCATACTCAGCCATATAACTGCCAGAAAGGAAATTAATATGGATTCAAATGGTCCTCCGAGACTTGCATTGAAATAGCAGAAATCTATAAAGGCTGCTTGCATAAGGAAATTTCTATCACTGCCATGTCTGTGGTTAATACTTTGCAAACTTTGCTAATTTGATGGAGTTTTAACAGTGAAAAACGAAAGATTGTGGCCAGCTAGGGTAGAAAAATCAAGACTTACTAACCCACATAACGTCTAACTGGAAAAAAAAACACAACCTTAGCTTCAGATACTAAAAAGTTCTCACACTCTGTTTATATACTGTATAAATTGTGCTTTCTGCAAGTTAATAAAATGTGTACATATATGCTTTCTGCAAGGTGTTTCTGTCCATTATTCACTGTATTGACTTTAGAAGTAGTGATCTTGTTTGGTAATTAAAGTGAAGCTGTTAATAGATGTCAGAACGTAACATTTTCTTATTCCAAAAGACACACAAATATTTTTGTTTCAAAAATGACATAGCAGTGAAAATTGTCCTGAAAAACCCTTTTGTGAAACAAATGTGAAAAGCTGTAAAAGATAAGAAATAAACTCTGTATATATAGAATTTTGGTGGACTAAAGAACAGACTGCAGCAGCTATAGATAGGTCATACAGACCAGAAGTGACATTTAGACGGCTTTAACACCGAGCCGCCCATAGCGTCGGCGGTAAAACGCCGCTATTTTTAGTGGCGTTTTACCGTCAGATTTGCGCCACATTTTGGCCGCTAGTGGGGCACTTTTACCCCCTGCTAGCGGACGAGAAAGGGTTAAAACCGCCCGCAATGCGCCGCAATAGCGGCATTTTGCCGGCAGTATCGCAGCACTGCCCCATTGATTTCAATGGGGAGTAGCGGTGGAGGAGCGGTAAACATACCGCTCCTTCACCGCTCCAAAGAAGCTGCTGGCAGGACTTTTTCTGACGTACTGCCAGTGCACCGCTCCAGTGTGAAAGCCCTCGACAATGGAGCAGCTGTATGAGGGCAGATTGCAGGCGCTATTTTTAAGCTATAGTGCCTGCAAAACGTCCTCGTTGTGAAAGGGGTCTTAGTGCAAAACTAAAAATACACTTTGAATCAATATTAACGCCCGTTTTGTGATTCTTACCTACTGGTAAGCCTATAATAATGCTTACTTGCAAGTAAAATGAATATCTCCGAAAAGAGCACCATGTCTGGGACAGTGGTTGGGACAGTGGGGGTGAATTTTGCACGCTGCTATAGTATCGTAGCCTCTTTGGGCATTAGCCATGCACATATAGACGCCCCCATCTCTATTTACCAAATTACACACTATCCTGATCTTTTTTGTGTCTCCTGCGGTCACTGGGTGTTCTTCACCATGACGGTGTAGATGGTCATGACTTCAGTCCTGGGTGAACAATTGGTTAACTGTTAGTGATATTCTATTAATCCCCTGAGGAAGCCAATTTCAGTAAAACATGTTGCAATTAGATATTACACTTCTACCATACGTGTAAAGTGAACATCTATTGCGACCTTCCTTTGGATATGTGTAAAACAAATATATCAAACTTTTATACCTTTTAGTTATGTATTGAATAAACTTTGTTAGGATTTAAGCTGTTTTTTGTTTATTGGCACCACTATAATCCCACTGTTTACCCTTTGTGCTATCTACCCCAGGGGAAGATGTCAGCCCTCTCAGCGGTGACAGAGTGGTGTTGCAGGGCTTCATTGTAAGGTAAATATTTCATAATGTGCTAGTATGCGATGCATACTAGCACATTATGCCATTGCCTTACAGTTTTGTTTTTTGGCCAAATTTATGGACCTTGCTTTGTGCACTGGTCCAAATCGTTTGGTGGAGGGGGAAATATGATGTGGGGTTTTTTTTCAGGGGTTGGGCTTGGCCCCTTAGTTCCAGTGAAGGGAACTCTTAAGGCATCAGCATACCAAGACATTTTTGGATGATTTCATGCTCCCAACTTTGTGAGAACAGTCTGGGGATGGCACCTTTCTGTTCCAACATAACTGTGCACCAGTGCACAAAGAAAGGACCATAAAGACATGGATGAGCAAGTCTGGGGTGGAGGAACTTATCTGGCCTGCACAGAGTCCTGACCTCAACCCAGTTCATTTGGGATGGATTAGAGGGGAGACTGCGAGCCAGGCCTTCTCGTCCAACATGCCTGACTTCATAAATGCACTTCTGGAAAAATGATCAAATATTCCTATAGACACACTCATAAACATGGTGGACAGCCTTCCCAGAAGAGTTGTAGCTGTTATAGCTACAAAGGGTGGGTCAACTCAATATTGAACCCCACGGACTAAGACTGGGATGCTATTAATGTTAATATGCATGTAAGGGCAGGTGTCTCAATACTTTTGGCAATATAGTGTATACAGGCATACCCCACTTTTAAGTACACAATGGGACCAGAGCATGAATGTAAAATGAAAATGTACTTACAATGAAGCAATACACTTTTTTTCACTACTCAATGCATGTACAACATTACAATAATCATTTACAGGCATAACTGATTAACTAGCCAAACTGGCCGACCTCAAAATCAGCTACGTTGTAGTCCTGGGTCCCTTCTCCGTGCTCCCTAAGTTTGCTGTCCCTGTCACTTATGGTTCGAGAGCAGTGCCATGCTGACAAGATTTCCCATAGACGCCAATGTTAAAGACAGGGAGCAGTGTCATGTCAAGAAGACCAAGATTTCTCATAGACACCAATGTTAAAAACTGGGAGCAGTGCCATGTCAAGCTGACCAGTATTTCCCATAGACGCCAACGTGTCCGTACATAAAGTGGGGTATGCCTGTATAGTGTTGGGCTGGATCCCCAAAGTGGAGATACTTCTCCACTCAGACATCGATCAGAGCATGGTGGGCATTATTTAGCTATTGTTTATCATTCAGACTTGTGATCACAGCAACTGCCAAAGAGCGATCTTCAGCACTGGCTTCCTTTGCAGATGTCATGTGACCAAATAACAAGAGTCTCAAAGGAAGCTGACGCAGGAAGATGTAAAAAGGAGTGTTACAAAAAAACTTAGAATAAAAACATTTTACTGTGCTCAATAATCACTACAGCACCATGGTATATTTTGCATGCTTTAACTTCTTCATTCCACATAAACCTGTCCTTACCATGACTTGATTGCATTTCTCTCCAGGAAAAGGTTTGGGGGAAAACTATTATGAAAATACATATGGTGATTAGGTCGCACTTTAAAGCCCTAAGTAAATTGAATCATACCTATTTTACCTGTTTTAGGTAAAACCATCACATGCATCACACATGGCTAGAAGTAGATATGAAGGATAAAAATCTACCCACAGTGGTCACCCAGTCATCTTGATAAAATGCAGAAGTGTAAAAAGGTTGAATTTCTGCCCTCTTAGCACATACTGTACTATCAGTTAATTATCAGGTCTAAAGGGCCATGAAATATATGTACTATCTGTCAACAATGACATAGACCTGGTTGTACAATATGATGTTCAGGAATGTTGTCACATTACCTACCTATGCTGTATAAGTATTTGCATCAGAAAATGTTCCATTGGGCCACAGTGCACTGTAGAAGTTGGGGGTAGGTAGGTAGCTAATTCACTTGTTACTGCAGCACCAGCACTTTGTTCAGATAATACTTCAATTGACAGGCCAATGAATAAGTAGGTACTCTGCACTGAACTAACTAAATTCAGTGTTATGGCTGAGCTGTAGCCAGGTGAGATTAAATCTGTTTTTTAGGATTCTTCTGGGCATAGGTGTGCGCAGCTTATTGCATTAGGGTGGGCACCTCAAAGCTCAAACACACACACACATGCCTTTTTCTGCAGCCTCAGCTGCAATAGACAGTGATTGAATGGGAAGTACTCTGTGCTGAGCGGCTTCCTGTTCATTCCCAAACTGAAGCATAGTAAACAGTAAGTAAAACTCTTTACTATGCTTCAGCTATGAATGAACACAATGAGTGAGTGTGTTCATTATGTTCATTTAGAAAAGGAAGGGGCTGACAAATGACATTGACTAGCCCCTTCCCCTGCTCTCCATCCTGAAACATCCCCTGCAGCAGCCGGGGGAAGAGGAGAGGAGGGAAGCCAGCAGCATTGTGGGGGCATAACATAGGGCAAAGCCCGGGCAGCAGGGGAACTTGGCACAGCACAGAGTGATTACAGTGTTCCCAGGCACACCTGGCACACCCCCTGTGCATGCCTATGCTTCTGGGTCTCCCTAAATCTGTTGGCTTATAGCTCCTGCCTGATATTGGAAGAATGTTCCAGAAAGCAGACTGAGAGGATCAACCCCTGGAGTTATGATCAATTTATCCAACTCCGCCAATTCCTGGGAGGCTAGCTCAGAAGGTATGGCTAGTGAAGAAATAAATATTTGGGAGGAGCTGGTCAGACTCACTCTCTCCCTTAGGGTACCCCCTGGGTGGAGGCATGTATGTGATAGGTAAACTGCTATCTGTACTAGGCCTCAGAATAAGTTATGTGCTGGGGGTTTGAGGAAGAGATGCCTTTTGAAGCTGGGCTGGAGAAGGCAACCCTCACTGAAGAGTGTTGTAGGGGAGCAGAGAGAAAGCTGTCACCTGAAGGACCTATCGCCTGCAGTTCCAGGTGTTGCCAAACTTCCTTATTAAGGGTCACACTCTGTATTAGAGTCATGGATTTATTTGGCTGCCTCCTCTTTATCAATCTTACTTTGTAATCACTGCTAAAGGGCCTTTTAATGCTGAGCAGGTTAATGAAAAATAGTAAAAAAAACCCCTAACCCAGAGCCTGAGTTTGTGTGCTACTGTGACTGGAAACAGGGTGGGAAGCCCCTGAACAGGTATGAGGAAACCAGATATTTCCAGTGGCTCCTGCGTGGGTTTCCACCACTAATGTTTGAGAGTATACATTTTTTTTTGTATTTGAGAAGTTCCCTAATAGAGCACTGGTAAAGACAAATGCAGTGGGAGTGTCAGAAACCATGAAATCAGACAGAGACAGAAGTACAGTTAGATCACACTTGTTTAATAATAAAAGTAAAAGAACAAACATAATCAAAACATAGCCAAAGTTCAGTAACCTGAACGGATAGTCAGCCAAGTTAGAAGTCAGGGATAAACATAGTGAAACAGCAAGCAGGATCTGGAGCCAGAAGGGATGTCAGCAAAGCAAGTCTTTAAACAGGAACTCAGGAGATCGTCTCTGTGATGTTGACCAAGGCGAAGGCAGAGATCCTCTGGACTGGACTACTTAAGTAGGCAGGACTGATGAGCAGGATATCATCAACAGCTGAGTAACTGTGGAGAGAAATGGAAGCTGGCAATTAGCCAAATGTTGAGCAGCAAACTCAGAGAAGGAAGGGCTGAGCCCAGCCCTGACAGTACCCCCTCCTTAACGACCCCTCCCCCTCAGAGGACCACTAGTCTTGAGGGGAAAACGTCTATGGAAATCACGGAGGAGGACAGGGGCATGTATGTCCGGGTATGAGACCCAAGTACTGTATGCTCCCACACAACCTACGGGAATCAACAATGGACTGTACTTCATACTCAAAAAAACAGTAAAAATCTCCTGTTCTTGGGTGCTTAGTCTCTGAGTGTGTGGTGCGACCAACTCTTTAGAGCAATGCCCAACATCTTGCAGCCCTCTCAGAACAATGAGTATTCTTAGAACTGGAAAAAAAGGAAAGAGGGAGGGCGCACCGACCTAGTGCATTACCAATGGTAAAACTTTATTGAAAGCAAAAAAGACAAAGTTATACTCACAAATGACCATGTATATGGAGCATGTCAATTAGTGAGACTGCATCTCTGAACATCGGCAAACCGGACTTGATGTTGAGGGGATCAGACGATGTCCCAAAATTGCTGACGCATTTCAAGGGCATGCCCTTTTCCTCAGAGCCTAGACGGACATGCTCCATATACATGCTCGTTTGTGGGTATAATTTTGTCTGTACTTCATACTCCTCATGGTTCTCTACCTGTACAGGGTGAGGACGTGGCACCGAGGTGGTAAAGCGGTTGCAGACCAAATGTTTTAATAAGAAGATATGAAATACGTTCGAAATACGCATATTAGAAGGAAGGTGTAATGCGTAAGCCACTGGGTTAACCCCAAGAAGAATACGGAAAGGCCCAATAAACCGAGGTCCAAACTTCAGTGAGGGAACACGAAGTCGGAGGTTGCAAGATGACAGCCAGACCCTGTCCCCAACTTGGTAAGACTGTGCTGGCAAGCGTTTTGCGGTCAGCATGGAGTCTGTACCTATCATTAGCATGACGCAAAGCCTCCTGGACTTCTTGTGCCTAAGTGGAACAAAGACCACGGAGATACTCCTCTAATGTAGGAATACTCTGCGGAACAAACGAGTCAGGCAACAAGGAGGGTTGGAAACAATAATTTGCCATAAACTAGGACAATCGGGAAACAGAATTCAAGGCACTGTTGTGAGCAAACTTTGCCCACGGTAATAGGTCTGACCAGTTGTTCTGATGGTCAGAAATATAGCAACTGTTTAGTCTTATGTGAGACTTTTTTAAAAACTTATCGGTGTTTGCCTTTTAAATCTTACATATTCATATATGTTTTATATAATTATCTATTACTGCTTTTGAGCTGCTAGGGTCCCTGGCGCTGAGTGGTGTGTTTTTGGGCCTGTAAATACACCTTTTCATACAGAAATATAGCAACGTATGAATTGCTCCAAGGACTGATTGGCTCGTTCTGCGGCCCCATTAGACCGCAGGTGATATGCAGAGGAGAAAGCAAGCTGAATTCCCAACTGTGCACAAAAGGCTCTCCAGAACCGGGACACAAACTGACTACCCCTGTCCAAGACAATCACCTTGGGTAGCCCATGTAAGTGAAAGATCTCCCAAGCAAAAATGGAAGCCAGTTCCTTAGAAGTGGGCAACTTCTTAAGTGGAATACAATGACACATCTTTGAGAACTGGTCAACCACCATGAGGATAACTGTGTTGCCCTGGGAGTTGGGTAACTCCACAATGAAATCCATAGACAGGTGGGTCCAGGGCCTCTCTCTATTGGGTATGGGTTGTAGGAGGCCCACTGGAAGGTGTTATGGAGTCTTACTCTGAGCACACACGGAACAGGCAGCTACGAAGGCAGTTACATTAGCATGTAGACTAGGCCACTAGAATTGTTGGGAAATGGCCTGAGTTGATTCTTCCCTGGGTGGCCAGCAGCCTTGGGAGAATGGTAGGTCTGAAGCACAGCAGTACGGAGACTCTCTGGGACAAAGCAGTGGTCTCTCAAGATTTCTCAAGAGGAGCATGGACCTGAGCAGCAAGAATTTTGTCACCCAAAGGAGAAGTGAGACTGGTGCGAACCATAACCAGAATATGATCAGGAGGAATCAAAGGAACCGGAACCAACTCCAACTTGGAAGTGGAGGAAAAATGTCTTGACAAGGCGTCAGCCCTTACATTCTTAATACCAGGTAAGAATGATACAATGTAATTCAAACTTGACAAGAAAAGAGCCCATCGCGCCCTTCTGGTGGGAGGCGTTTAGCCTCAGACAAGAATGTGAGATTGTTATGGTCAGCAAGAATGAGAACCTGCACAGTGGTACCTTTGAGGCGATGTCTCCATTCTTTCAGGGCTAAAATGATCTCCAACAACTCTCTGTCACCAATCTCGTAGTTGCACTCTGCAGGTGACAATTTCTTGGAAAAGTAGCCACAAGGATGCATAGCGATCTCAGAGGTAGGACGTTGAGACAGAAGGGCTCCAACACCAGTCTCAGAAGCATCAACCTCAAGGATAAAAGGTAACCTAGGATCAGAACATGCCAACACAGGAGCAGAAACAAAGGCAGCCTTGAGACTCTCAAAGGCCTTAATGGACTCCGGAGACCAACTCTGTGGGTTAATGTCCTTTTTGGTCATATCAGTCAGGGGCTTGACCAGAGACGAGAAGTTATGAATGAACTTCCGATAATAGTTGGCAAAGCCCAGGAAATGCTGCAAAGGACATAAACCCACAGGTCGGGGCCACTGTAGGATTGCCGAAAGTTTCTCTGGGTCCATCAAAAAACCAGCAGTGGAAATTACATAGCCCAGGAATTTGATCTGTTCACAATGGAACTCACACCTCTCCAGTTTACAATAGAGATTGTTCCCTTTTAGTTTCTGAAGCATACGACAGACATCTGTGTGGTGGCTCTCCATGGACTTGGAAAATATGAGGATATCATCAAGATAAACCACCACACATAACTGCAACAAATCAACGACATTGTTAATAAATTCCTGGAGTTACAAAGGCCAAAGGCATTATGAGGTACTCATAATGCCCTCTTCTAGTATTAAATGCAGTTTTCCACTCATCGCCCTCTTTAATCCTCACAAGATTGTATGCCCCTCTCAAATGAAGCTTTGAGAAAACTGTTGCTCCCTTGAGGCGGTCAAATAACTCCATAATCAACAGAATCAGACAGGCATTCTTAATCGTGAAATAATTGAGACCCCTGAGTAATACGGGGGGGAGGGGGGGAAGGGTATTAAGCCCTATAAAGGTGGGCTAAAAAGAGGTTACTATTAGCAACAAGTCAATCATAAGGATTATGCAAAAATGACAACTTTATTCGTATAACAATAGTAAAATTCATTAAATTGATTTATAAGGTACAGTATTAAGAACCAAAATGATTGCAGTAAAACATGAATCAGATACCGCAGACAAAACACATATACAGGACAAACATAAAACACACAAGTGCAACTGGCCAAGTCCGGGCGTGTTGCCTTAGTCCTCTGCTGCCATATTCCAAAATGTAGTTAAATTTAAATTAGATGGCTGGAATCCAATGTGTTCCCTGTATTGCCAAACATGTAAATGGTTAGCAGTGGGCTACAGCAACTAAGGAGTAAGGAGAGGGAGGAGAAAGTGAACGTGTGCTAGTCATAGGGTAGAATACAAGATAACCAGAGATAATATCATCGTATGTTCATTGGTAGTGATTAGGGCTGATAACTGACAGTGTCAGATTAGGTAGTCATCCTTGGGTAGCGCTGAGGAAGAAAAGGGGGTTGGCAAACATGGGGGACACACCAATAAATTCGTAAGGGAATTCCCTCCAGAAAATGATAATCTGTGGCTAGCTGAACATGTATTCAGGTGTTCATCCACGAGTCAATTCATTACAGCTTAAACCAAGAATAAGTATGAAGTTCCACTGATCACTACAGCAATCTGTAAACCAGTAATTAGCTCTGATTGTCACTTAGTATAGTAGACACTCAATGGCATATATCAAAAGAACATGGCGTAATTCAAAGAAGGTAGCTAGCAAGTTTATGTATACTTTAACAGGTGTATTAGCCTGTGTGGCTGTACATTACCACCCCGTTCTGAAGCTGCACCATATGTAGCTTTCCGCGCATCCTGTGTGCGGTTAGTTCCTTACCGCTTCAGTGATGTACGGTAGTATGCCGAGGGAAGAAAATAAGTCTTTGTTCGTCACCTCTTGCTGTGGCAGCTAGTGTGTGCTCGGAGCCAGTCGGTTATTGGTAATCATGCTGCTTTCAAAGTTGACAAGCCATGTCGTTTGTAATCTCCCCACTCTCATATTACATACTCCTCCGTGTCTGTGACGTCCGCGGACTGGGCAGCTTTGATATGTCAGTGCATTTCGCCACGTCTAATGGCGTAGCTTCATCTCGGACGTTCATTGGATTAGCTTCCACACACCCTTTTTATTGTGAACTTTCTGGTGGTAGCTGCCAATGAGATTTTGATGGTTTAAAGGGACAGAGTCCCGTTGGTAAAAGCTAATTGTCTGCTTGGCTGGTCCTCATTATTCATCATTGTGACGGAAATCGATCATAATACAATCAAAGATTAGTGTGAGATTGTATCTCACAAGCTTGTGGAGTGATCTAGCATAATATGTAAAGCCAGGGGGGCAGATAGGGGTGAGAATAGTGAGAGAGAGACAAGGAAAGGGAGGGAGGGGAGTAGAAGGGAAGCAGAGCAGTGCACATGCAGTGATGGATGGACATTAATTAACAGATAGAACCAGCTGGTAATAGGGAATCCCCTATGAATAGTTCTAACAGTTTTCTAAACTAAAAACCGAAGATTTGATTTCAGCGATCACCTCTCAGGTGTATATTGAATATGCAAGTAGCATTTCATATGTAATACCCATTCACACTGCATACATGCTTGCACATACGCAAAAGGTACGTGAGGATTTGTTGATTTGAGGGGGATTATTAATGCTCTTGGGCAAGGTAATATTTAAATGGGTAGTAGGAGGTATTTAGGTCTCCAGGAAAACCTGTAAATTTAACTCAGTGTTTAACCCCACCGGTACGAGGGACTTCAGCTTGTATACCCACCACTTCTCTTTTTGGAGAAGTATGCGGTCGAAGTCACCTCATCTTTTGAGTAGTTTTAAGGCATAAATCCCCTTCAGCGTAAGTCCCTTGGAGCTTCCCCCATGACACAGTGAAAAGTGTTTTGCCAATGGTTTCTAAATCTAAAAGTCACCTCGTCTTGTGGGTAGTTTTAAGGCATAAATCCCCTTCACCGTAAGTCCCTTGGAGCTTCCCCCATGACACAGTGAAAATTGTTTTGCCAATGGTTTCTCTTGGGCCTTTCCTTTGTCATTGATTTCGCGTAAATGTTCGCAAATCCTTATTTTTGAATGGAGGAGAAGATTTGGATGCCGCACACTGGATGTAGTCACTGGATGCGGCATCCAAATCTTCTCCTCCATTCAAGCCTGCTTTGCCTAGCATTTAGCCAGCACCTGGAGCTCTTCTGCTCTGAAACTTCTACTTACACCTGGGTCAGTGTCAGCCTGAGCGGTGGAAACACTTTCTTTGCAAATCCTTATTTTTAACGATCTCTTTGTTTTTCCTACGTATATTTTAGGACAGGGGCAAGTTATCAGATAAATGACTTGTGACGTGGAACAGTTAATTAGATCACATATCTCAAAGGTTTCCTTGCCTAAAGCATCTGTAAATCTGGAAGTTCTATGAACGAAGGGGCAAACCTGGCATTTGTTGCAGGGGAACATGCCCGTTGAACATGGGTACTCAGAAAGCCATGTATGGTTTGGCTCCCTGACAAATTCAGATCGAATCAGAATGTCGCCCAGACTTCGAGCTCTTTGGGCAACTAGCTTTGGGGAGGTACTGACTATTCTAGCAAGTTCAGGAGAATTAGTCAGAATCCCCCAATGTTTCTCAAGAACGGAGCGTACCTTGTTCCATTGGGATCCAAATGCAGTTATGATCCGTACTGGATCATTTGTTTCTGGAGATGACACATCGATAGTTGACTCACCACGCAACAGACTTTTCTGATTTTTCATAGCTACTTTCTTTTTGGCCCTTCTGATCTGTCTATGCGAGTAGCCGCATTCGTGAAAACTCGCATAGAGATCACAGCTTTCACGTTTGTAATCCAGTAGTCATCAGCATCTGTACAATTCCTTTTGATTCGTAAAAACTGGTCCACTGGTATCCCATTTTTTAGCCAGTGTGGGTGATGGCTAGTTGCATGCAGCAACGTGTTGGCTGCCATTTCTTTTCGGAATTTACAAGTGCTGAGTTGCCCATTTTTTAATGTAATCTGCAGGTCCAAAAAGGACAGTTTCTTTTTATCAAAATTATACGGTAGCCGTATATTTCGTTGGTTCATATTTAGTTCCCTCATGAACTCGTGTAGGCTGTCAAGGGTACCTTTCCATATTATCAGTACATCATCGATGTACCATAATCACGTGAGTACGTGGCCACGGTACATCAACGAGGGATAGACGTTCTCCTCCTCCTAAAGTCCCAAATGGAGGCAGGCATAGGCCTGTGCACATGCCGCTCCCATGGAGGTACCACGCATTTGATGGTAGTAGGTTGTCAGAAATTGGAAAAAATTGTTGGACAAAGTGAAATCCAACAATTCGACCAGAAATTCATTCTGAGGTTCAGACTCCGGATATGTTAGGTCCAAGAATCTCTCAACCGCATGGATGCCAAGAGGATGGGGTATCAGTTGTGTAAAGTGACTCAACATCTATGCTGACTAACCATACCCCATCAGGCTGCTTACATGCGTTAAGTTCAGTAATCTTGGCCAGCACATGTCTAGTGTCCTGGACAAAAGATTGACCATGTCCTGCAAGAGGGAGTCCAAGTACCGACCCACTCTCTCTAAAGGGCCCTGACAGGCTGAGACAATCGGTCTGCCGGGGGGATTTTTTACGTTTTTTGGACTTTTGGGATATAGAAGGTCGGTATATTGAACTCCCGTAAAAGAAGGTGTTGAAACTCGCGGACAGTTAACAAGCCCTCACCTTTAGCCTCCGTTAGTTTTCTGTTCAATTCATATACGAGTGCTGGCAAGGGGTTGCTGTCTAATCTTTCATAAGTGGTTTGGTCATTAAGTAGGCGTTTAGCTGTCCATACGGTCATATAGTGAGCGCAGGAAGACTTTCCTAAGGAACAGAGTAACATCTTTGAAGACTGTAAACTCATCTATATTGGTTACGGGGGAAAAGGTAATACCCTTCTGAAGTAGACTTATATGGTCAGGGATAAGTTCTAAGTCTGATAGGTTCATTACCTTCATGTCAGCCCCTCTCTGTGTCATTTATCGGGATGGCCACTCTGTCACTGTCTCTTTTGGCTCCTGGTATATGTTCGCTCTCGAGTTGCTTTTGGTGGTTTTGAGTTTTTGGGTATTGTTTTTGTTTTTGGGGGTATCATCAAGATAAACCACCACACATAACTGCAACAAATCTCGGACGACATTGTTAATAAATTCCTGGAGTTACAAAGGCCAAAGGCATTACGAGGTACTCATAATGCCCTGTTCTGGTATTTAACCCAGTTTTCCACTCGTCGCCCTCTTTAATCCTCACAAGATTGTATGCCCCTCTCAAATCAAGCTTTGTGAAGACTGTTGCTCCCTTGAGGCGGTCAAATAACTCCATAATCAACAGAATCGGATAGGCATTCTAAATCGTGAAATGATTGAGACCCCTATAATCAATACAAGGTCTCAGTTCACCACTCTTGTTCACAAAGAAGAAACCAGTACCAGCAGGAGATGAGGATTTACAGATGAAACCTCGAGAAAGTGCGTCTGCAACATACTCCTCCATGTCCTTATCCTCCAAGACTGACAAAGGGTAAACCCGGCCACGAGGGGGTATGGCACCAGGTGGAAGGTCAACTGCACAATCATACGACCGGTGTGGAGGCAAACTACTGGCTTGAACTTTGTCGCTAAAATCGCAGTACTCCTCTGGCAGGGAGGAGAGCGAAGAGGTGCACAGAACCTTGGCTACCTTCTGGAAGCATGTCTCTCTGCATTGTGGTGACCAGGAGAGAACCTCAGCATGGAGCCAATCAAAAGAGGGGTTGTGCCTCTGTAACCAAGGATAACCAATAACCAGCGGAAACTTAAGTGAGGAAATAACTTGGAATTGGATTATCTCATGGTAAAGAGCCCCTACGGCCATGGACAACGGAACCGTCTCATGAGTCACATGAGCAGGCTGTAGAGGTCTCCCGTCAAGAGCCTTAATGGCAAGTGGAGTGTCACTTAGCTGCAGCGGAATCAAGTACTTCAATACAAAGGCAGCATCAATGAACAGGCCTGCAGCCCCAGAATCGATTAGAGCCTGTATCTCGAAGGACGACTCAGCCCAAGAAAGGGTAACCAAAACCAGGGGCTTATCCTTCTGGATAACTGGGGATGAAACAACGCCACCTAAGGTCTGTCCATGACAGGACCTTAAGGTTTAGGCGTTCCCTGGACGGGTAGGACAAGACTCCAAAAAGTGACCTTCCTGGCCTCAATAGAGGCACAATCTCTCCCACCTCCTAAAGGTTCTCTCATCCGCAGAGAGATGCGTGAAACCTAAGTGCATGGGTTTACCTTCACTGACCGACACAGTACCAGGAGGCATGAGAGATGAGGGAGGCAAGGGCAGGACTGCAAAGCTCAGAGACAAACATACAGTAGGCTTCTGCAAGCACTCCTTAAAGGAGAGTCTTTCTCTGAGTCTAAAGTCAATGAGGATGGCAAATGTGATCAACTTCTGCGGCTCAGTGGGTATATCTTGGGTTGCTATCTCAACCTTGATGGTATCCGAGAGACCATGAGAAAAAGCAGCCACCAGGGCCTCATTGTTCCATGCAACCTCTGCTGCTAGAGTACGGAATTCAATGGCGTAGTCGGCAACAGTTCTCGTACTCTGTTCGATCGACATGAGGCACTTGGCAGCACAAGTGGAGCATGCGGGAACGTCAAATACCCTTTTAAATGAAGCCACAAACTCAGGGTAGCTCAAGACAACAGGTTTTTGCGTCTTCCATAGAGGGTTTGCCCAGGCCAAGGCTCTCTCAGAAAGCAAAGATATCATGAAACCTACTTTGCTTCTATCTGTAGGAAACGCCTGGGGCACCATCTCAAAGTATATCTCAACCTGGTTAAGAAACCCTCCACATTGGACTGTATCACCCCCAAATCGCTGGGGAAGTGGATTGGAACCAGACATACCTCTTATAGAGTTAATACGCAAGGTGGGTGCCTGCACAGAAACTGGAGCAGCAGCAGGGGAGGCCTGCAACATACGTTGTACCGGGGCGGCCACAGTGGGAGATTCCAGGTGAGCCATATGAGTCAGGAGCGTTTGTAACGCCATGGTGAACTGATCCATGTGGTGATCCAGTTCATCCAATTTGGAAAAAATATTACCAACAAGTAGATTGACTGCATCTCCTGAATTCATGGCCTTCGCCTACTGTCAGAAACCATGAAATTAGACCGAGACAGAAGTACAGTTAAATCACACTTGTTTAATAGTAAAAGAACAAATGTAGTCAAAACATAGCCAAAGTTCAGTAACCGGAATGGATAGTCAGCCAAGCCAGAAGTCAGGGATAAACGTAGTGAAACAGCAAGCAGGATCTGGAGCCAGAAGGGATGTTAGCAAAGCAAGTGTTTAAACAGAAATGCAGGAGATCGTCTTTGTGATGTTGACCAAGGCAGAAGCAGAGATCCTCTAGACTGAATAGCTTAAGTAGGCAGGACTGACAAGCAGAATATCATCAACAGTTGAGTAACTGTGGAGAGAGATGGAAGCTGGCAATTAGCCGACAGCTGAGCAGCCAACTCAGAGAAGAAAGGGCTGAGCCCAGCCCTGACTGGGAGATGGAGGAGGGAAAAAAGATAATGTGCACTAGATGTAGCCTAAGAAACACATAGCAGTCATTTGCTTTCATTTATATATTTTGGTATATAAATACAGATGCATAGAATATTCTGGCAAACAGCTTTGAAATTGATGCACCATGGACACTCATCTAAGTTTAAGTTGCATTTGCAGAATGCCAATTGAAGATTTAAAAACAGGAATGACAAAGACTGTATACAGAAGATTCATGCATGATAAGAGCCTTCCTACATGCAATGTCCTTGCCCTTCAACCTTGCTGATTGCTCGTTGCAGGAAGTGAACAGAATTACTATTAAAGACAACTCCATTTTTAGAGGGGTGCTATGGATTACAGATAGTCCCTCCAATGCCACATGTGGCAGAAAGCTTAACTGAATGGCTGTATTGTGGGTCCCTTATTATCCAAGAGCACCGAGTTAAAAAGCTCCAAAATTACTGATGTGCCATTAACTGTGGCCAGCAAAGATTGGTTCAATCATGCATTGTAAACACCAAAAGTGTAAGCAGCACCATACACATAAAAAATTGTACCAAGGGGCGTGGCCTGGCCGCACACGAGAATGGCCGCCTGAACACGGAGCTCCGCTCCTCCACAGAGCTACTCAGCGGCATCCAGCGCTTCTACCTAGCCCATCATCCCCCCATAGAGGGGCAGCTGACTCCTAGCATCCCCAGGAATATGACCCGTGGCCGAACCGACACCCACGGATCGCGGAAACTGTTAGATTTTTACATGAGGGCCGCCAAGACACCAGCCCAAGATGGCGCCGGCTGGGACGGAGCTCCCTCATCACAGACAGCACGGGAAGTGACCGTGCAAACTGATGACCCTATCTCAGACATGGAGGAGTCTGTAGAGCAGCAACCACAGCCAGCCTACTCTCCAGCAGATAGAGGTAAGAGGTCTGCAAACTCCCCAGTGCACTCTCCCACAAAGCCTCCCCCTGTGAAGAGACAGCATGGTGCTGAAACCTGTAGTACCATATCGGCTGATACACCCACAGCATCCCTAGCTGCATATACAACAACAGATAATCCAGCCTCAGAACACACACTAAAAGCAATGCTGCTCTCCCTACAATCTGATATGCAAAGAGAGTATAGATCCTCAATTAATCATCTACTTGATAGAGTGGATGACCTGGAGGACCGTATTGATCATATTGAGCAGCACCTGTCAGCAGCTACCATAGCCCATAACACCACTGTAGACATACAGGATGAACACGCAGAGGCTATTCAACAAATGCGTCTTAAAATCGCCGACCTTGAAGACCGCTCCAGGCGGAATAATATCAAAATTAGGGGAGTGCCAGAAGCCATAACACCTGCTGAGATAACCCCATACCTGCACCAATTATTCCGCAAAATCTTGCCGACATTGACGCCGCAAGACCTTCTCATTGACAGAGCCCATAGAACTCACAAACCACAGCACCTACCTGAATCTCTGCCCAGAGATATCCTGGCTAGAGTCCATTTTTTTCATTCTAAGGAACAAATTATGAGAGCAGCAAGATCTTTCCGCAACCTCCCTGAACCTTTTTCCAAAATACAACTCTATAATGACATTTCTGTGGCCACCTCGCAAGCACGCAAAGCCTTTACTCCAGTTACGTCGATCCTCATGGAACACAAAATCACATATAAATGGGGATTTCCCACCAAACTACTTGTCAAATATCAACATCAACAGGTCGCAATTCTGACACCCAAAGATGGGATTAAACAGTTGCATAACTGGGGAATTGTCCCCAATCCGCCTCCAACAACACCTCTAAACAAGCGATCCTCCAGGATTTCCAACAAATGGGTGGCGAAGCATAAACTCTAGTTGTCAGATTACATAGGGATAACCTCCCAGGTCGTCCCTAAACCCAGCTGGATATCACTTGCTTTAAAATTGTGGAGGAGTACCTCCACTACTGGTTGACTTACCTCGCCCTACTGCTATAGTGTGCAAAGCACACAGCATTTTCTTAAGTTACTATATTTCTCCTTTTTATGTTTGTAACAGATTTGTTCAACTAAGTCTATGAAATCTCTATATCAGTTCTGATTACTATATAGAAGTCCTATTTTTTTTACTGTCTATTTACATAAGCAAACAGTAAACACATTACTAATCCTAGAAAGTTTGGTTACCTGCTACTCATACCTTTACAGGTTAGAACGTTCTCAGTGTCACCTTGACATCTACTAACAGCTACACATGTCACTCAAAATCACCTCCCTTAATGTCAAGGGTTTAAATAGCCCATGCAAACGATCCATGCTATGGAGGGAAGCGATCTCCCAACGCACCAATATATTATGTATTCAAGAGACACACTTTTCCTCAATCAATCCACCACGCTGCACCCACAAATTATACCCACATATTTTCCACTCTCAAACTAATAAGAAAGTAAGAGGAGTGATGATAGCAGTACGGTCTACCGTGTCCCTCTCAGTTTCAAACATAGAACAAGATCCCTCTGGCAGGTACCTAATACTATCGGCTCATTTTAACAACAAACCTCTGATAATAGTTAATCTTTATGCCCCGAACACCCACCAAAAATCCTTTTATAGCGCTATTATAAAAAAAATTCAACATTACCCGAGAAACCAAATTATCCTATGTGGCGACTTTAATGATGTACTTGACCACTCACTTGATACTTCCACCTCAAAGAGGAGAAGATCCACTGCCCTCTCCTCTATTGTACTCTTAGAAGAGTTCTATGACCCCTGGAGATGTCAACACGGCACTGAGAAAGATTTCACCTTTTACTCCAACTCCCAAAGAACCTATTCAAGGATCGACCTGTTCCTGACATCCAAAGTACTACTACAATCCATTACCACCTCCTCTATTGGAGTGATATCATGGTCTGACCATGCCCCTGTATCTATCACACTCAACCTATCACCCGCCACCACATCACACAAATTGTGGCGACTAAACACTTCCCTAATTAGTACCAAGGACAGTAGGGAGCAGGTTGAATCTGTGATCAATGACTACTTTACCCTAAATGAAGGCTCTGTATCTAATCCTACCACGCTTTGGAATGCTCACAAATCTGTCGTAAGAGGGACTCTACTAAAAATGGGAGCCCAGGAGAAGAAAAAACACAACGCAACCCTTAACACCTTCCTAGACAATATAAGAACCCTAGAAAGACGTAATATACAATCACCCTCAGAGTCCACCCATGACGAATTCCGAAAACTCAGGTCTGATCTAAGCTCATATCTTCAGAGCGGGCATGATTTTTATATGCGGAAACTAAAACTTACCTGGTACTCCCAGGGAAATAAGACAGGAAAGATTTTAGCGCAACAATACAAACGTAAGGCAGCTCAATCCAAAATCCCTTTTCTCATAGACTCTAATGGTCATAAGCTTTCCAACCCCAAAGACATAGCCGATTGTTTTAGCTCCTTCTACTCTAAATTGTACAACTTAAATCACTCCCCCACTGAGACGCAGCCTACTGGCACAAATATTCTAAACTTTCTTTCCAAATTAAGTCTCCCCTCCCTAACCCCAACACAAGCAACAGACTTAGCCCAACCCTTCTCGATCCAGGAAGTCCGGAGCGCTATTAAGGCGCTACCATCACACAAAGCCCCAGGACCAGATGGCTTTGGAAATGAATATTATAAAACATACTGTGAGCAATTAATTCCACACCTTTGCAACTCATTAAATAGATTCCTTGCTACCAGAGAAATTCCAGCCGAATCACTAGAAGCCACCATCTCCACCATCCACAAACCAGGAAAATCCCCCCATGACCCGGCTAATTATCGCCCCATCTCACTTCTTAACACTGACCTCAAGATATATGCCAAATTATTAGCCACGCGTTTATCAGAACACATGCCTTACCTTGTACACCCAGATCAGGTAGGCTTCATCCCCCAACGTCAGGCCTCTGATGGCACCCGTCGCTTTGTGGATCTCATTCACTGGGCTGAACATCACCAGACGCCTTCTCTGCTGATCTCTCTTGACGCAGAGAAGGCGTTTGATAGAGTCCACTGGGGCTATCTAGAAGGGGTGCTGAGAAAATTTGGCATAGAGGGCAAATTTTTGCAAGCCGTCTTAGGTCTCTATTCCTCACCCAGCGCTAAGGTATGGACTTCAGGCATTCTATCTAATTCCTTTGCAATCACCAATGGTACTAGACAGGGGTGTCCACTCTCGCCCCTGATCTTTGCCTTGGTGATTGAGCCCCTAGCCCAAACCACCCGCACAAACCCCCTCATTTCAGGGATTCTGGTTGAGAGACACCCATCACAAAATAGGGCTTTATGCAGACGACGTTATTATTGCACTTACTGACCCTCTAAATTCGCTCCCCATTTTATCTCAAGTACTTGATGATTTTAGTAAGATCTCAATGTATAAACTGAACCACTCTAATGCCCCGTACACACGGTCGGACTTTGTTCGGACATTCCAAAAACAAAATCCTAGGATTTTTTCCGACGGATGTTGGCTCAAACTTGTTTTGCGTACACACGGTCGCACAAAGTTGTCGGAATTTCCGATCGCCAAGAACGCAGTGACGTACACCACGTACGACGAGACTAGAAAAGGCCGGTTCAGAACCAAGCGCGGCACCCTTTGGGCTCCTTTTGCTAATCTCGTGTTAGTAAAAGTTTGGTGAGAGACGATTCGCGCTTTTTCAGACTCGTGGCTTTCAGATCGTTTTCTGCCGTTCAGTTTCTGCTTGTGGGTTTGTATCTGCTCTTCAGTGCGTGCAGTCAGTTCGTATCGGAGTTTTCTGTGTGATCTTGCCCACTCGTTGCTGTTTTTCAGGTCGCTCTTCACAGGCCTTGCTGTTCTTCAGTGCGTTCTGTTACTTCGTTCTGAGCAGCCGACCGTTTTCTAGCCATGTTTCGTATGCGTACTCCTCGTAGAGTTCGTGCTGTGCGGGGGCTTGGTGTTGGGGTCCTGACCTTGACACAAGTCCAGTCCATGAACAGGGTGGGGAGGAGTTCATGGACCAAGAATTGGTTGCTTCAGCGTGACCAGTTCTCTCATATGCCTTTGCTCCGTGAGATCTGTGAGAATTATCCTGATGATTTCAGGAACTTTCTCAGGATGACGGACCCCGTGTTTCACCGTTTGTTGGCTTCGCTGACCCCCTATATTAGCAGGCAGGATACCTGCATGAGGCAAGCGATCACTCCGGAGCAGAGGCTGGTCGCTACCTTGCGGTATTTGGCCACAGGGAGAAGTCTGCAGGACTTGAAGTTCTCGACAGGCATCTCCCCCAGGCTCTGGGGATCATTATCCCAGAGACCTGTTCTGCCATCATCCAGGTCCTGCAGAAGGAGTATATGAAGGTAAGATTTTTATCCTTTTATATCACATTTTATTGTATTGAATGTTTGATAATATATTGTATTTCTTCCCTCATTCCCTAATTACCATGATTGTAATATGCTGTGAATGTCCCCTTTGTTCTCATGCATGCTGGATTTTTAGGTAATTATTATTTTATGTCCTTCATACATATTTGCCCTTCACTAACCTCCCCAGCATGGTCTTTCCTGGCCTATATTCACCTCATGTAGTCACTTAACAATGTATTTTATCAGCTCCATAGTAGTGCTTTACCCCAAACACCCCCTAAAATGTTTGGAAAAGTTATTTTTGATTTAAATTCAGGCAGAGTGCCAGAGGCTTTTTTTTGTGGTGTCCCCAAATTTTTTTTAACCCCCCCCCCAACTGCTAAGTCAGCTGATCCCAATGCTCTATCCTCAATCATCTATCTGCTGACTTTGCCAAACCCATACACACTATACCCATCTCTTTACTGGTCAGATTTATGGATGAATTCCCCAAAGCATGTAGTGCAAGGGCCTGCCTGTATACTTTCCAATGGTACTGTTTAAAGTTTTTGTATCGTATTATTATCTTGATAGGTAATAGCAGAATGTTCAAATGTCCTCAAATGTGTACAGTGTGTATTTATATCTTTGTATTATGACACTTCTTACCTGTCCAGTGGTCTGCCAATAGTGTAACTAAGGAGGGGCTGTTCCAAGTAATACCCTGTATTTAGGCATTCATCTCTCAATGAAGTGAAGAGGGTTACCTGTCCAAGAGTTCCCCCCCCTATAATGTTAGAAATGGCCCATGAGAGGGGGGGAGGGGGAATATGATAGGTGTACCTTATACTTTGTTGTTGTTAAATTCCCCTTAGTAAATGCTATCTAGAGGTTGCCCCATAATGTTTGTGTCTAATCTGCTTGCCATGTTTCTGTGAAAAAATAGTAATGTTTTTTTTTTTTTCCTCAACAGTTTCCTTCAACGCCACAGGAATGGCAGACTGTGGCCTCCCACTTTGCCCAGCGGTGGGACTTTCCTAACTGCGGAGGGGCAATTGATGGGAAACACGTCCCACCACCCAACTCGGGGTTGTACTATTATAATTACAAGGGGTTTAATAGTATAGTGATGTTGGCGGTGGTGTCGGCTAATTACGAGTTCTTGTATGTGGACGTGGGGAAGAATGGCCGGATGTCCGATGGTGGAGTGATCGCCCAGACGGAGTTCTACAGGCGTCTCCAGAATGGCAGCTTGGACTTGCCACCTCCAGAGGACAATGTTGAAGGTCTCCCATTTGTGTTTGTTGCTGATGAAGCATTTGCGCTGGGGGACCACCTGATGCGGCCATTCCCGATGAGGACCCTCACCCCGGAACAGAGGGTTTTTAATTACCAGCTAGCCAGAGCCCGAAGAGTGGTGGAGAACACATTTGGAATCCTGGCCAGCCGGTTCCGATTATTTCTGACACCCATCCATATGGCGGAGTATAAACTGAACCATATAATACTTGCCTGCTGTGTTCTCCATAATTTTTTAAGAAAACATTCAGCCAACTATGCTGGCTCAGTTGGGCCTGAGGCCGGAATCCCTAATCCATCAACACTGACGGCGCTTGAAAGTGGCCGTCCTGGCTTGCCCTCCCTGAATGCCCGTGATGTCCGGTTACGCTACCTGGAGTTCTTTGTGGGTAGGGGGGCTATCAATATGCCAGACAATCTGTGACACCTTTTTCAAATAAAAAACAACCAAAAGAAATTCTTTGTGGACATTTACTGCTTGTGTTTGTTTTAGCTGACCCTGACAGAAATGTGATGAGTGCAGAAAATGTCGTGATTGGGTAACCTTATAAAAAACAGTGTTGGCTGGTACTTCCTAAATGCAAAAACACATTTCACTACAAGTGCACTTGCAACTGCACTGAACCTGCACTTGTAGTGCAAAGAGGATTTGCCCTTAGGAAATAACCCCCATTTTTGCATAAAACAGCAATTACATCACCCCAAAAGTGTTGTAGTGTTGAGACAATAATCCACACATTCTTGAGTAAGGCACTTTTTTATACCTGCACAATCACATGTGCATTTCCCAAAGGTTTTTAAAACAAACCAACATGTTTGTTGTATAACAATGTTTGCAGTAGCATTATCAAAAATCGAAATATCCATTTCAGATAAAACAGGCCTGTGTAAAACCAACAAGAAAGCCAAAAAACTTGAACTTACAAAGTTCACATATGGTAAAACCTGAAGGCTATATCAGACATGAGTATTTATGAACTGTGTTTGATATAGCATTCAGATGGGGGGAAATCACCCCTGGAAAAGCCAAATTTGGAAGATGCACACCAATTTACGAATGTCAACATGTGCTATCTGCCATCAGGGGGATCAAGGGACGTGTTTTGGGGGAGCAAGCCCTTCCTCAACGCTACTTTATAATTGAGGAAGGGGTTGCACCCCCAAAACGCGTCCATTGATCTCCCGTGATGGCAGATAGCACATGTTGGCACACTGTGTGCATCCTCCAAATTTGGCTTTTCTAAACATTGAAAAAATTTTGGTACGATAAAACAGGTGATTTTGTGGGGTTTAAATTCGCCCCAAAACATCAATGATGTTATTATTTTTTTTAATAACATCACTGATTTGTTGCTTGATGTTTTGCAATTGGAGATTACACCCCATGATCTCCCCGATCAGTATCTGGGCACTTTCAGATGTAAAGCGTTCTGGATCACGATCACCTAAAAAGAGATAAAGAACAAAAAAAGGTCTCAAAAATCTGCCACCATCCATCTCTTTTACCTGAGCCCCTATAGTATACACTGGAGCACCTGTGTGCCCCCCCTAATAAAAATGGTGTTCTTGTGTCCCACACTAGTGCTCCAGTGTCCAGATGTGAAAACAGCTGCTCAGTGTCCTCTCCTTACACACAATCTAGTTTGCATTTCATTCTAGTAACAAACCCATCTACACAAACAAATATTTGGCATCCAAGTAGGCCCCCAAAAATGTGTGAAAATGCATATGGCCTAAACAATGGTGTTCTAGAGGCCGAAAGAAAAATGTTTGATACGAACGAATAATGTGCCCATGAACATTAGAGTTGACCTTTTCAAACGTTACAACTAATAAAAGCATATGGAGCAGAACGAACGTAATAAAGACAGAAAGAATAGGAACATAGCACAACTACTTACTTTTTTGCAGCACTCTCCGGATCTTTCGGTACTGCTCTGGCTCTCTCAACTTCAGGTCCAACCACCGCTTCCTGAGCTGATCTTTAGACCTTCGTACCCCGAAATTCCGCTCTAGACTCCTGACCACTTTCGCCATGATCTTGGCCTTTCGGATGTTCGGGTTGGGGTAAGGCCCATATTTTCCGTCATAGTCGGACTTCCTCATGATGTCGACCATCTCCAACATCTCCCCAAACGACATATTTGTGGCCTTAAAACGTCTCCTTCTGGATCGGGACGTGCCTGGATCCGCCCTTTCCTCCTCCTCCTCCTCATTGCTACAATTAGCCCGCACCTGCTGTATGTCCGCCATCATGCTCTTCCCCCACTGCGCCGAACGAAAAGGGGCAGGGAATACACTAGAAAGAACGTCAGGGGCGGGCGGAGTTACACGCATGCGCAGTGTGTATAAAGCGTAACACGCGTGCGTATTACGTTTGATCTGTGAGCGGAGGAAGGAGCATTGGACGCGCCGATCGTAAGAACGAAGGTAAGAGACAAACTTGTGCCTATACTGCTTCTAGATTGAGGCCTATATTGTAACAAGATTAGGAGAGTTTTGTGTGACATTAGGCTTTGTCTTGTGTTGTGTCTTGCAGTGAACATGGATATCTTAAGGAAAGATAATGACTTCATTTCAGTATTCATAGAGATGCTAAGGGAGCTGCCCTGTCTGTGGGAGATTAAACACCCCCATTACAAGAACCAAGCAAAGAGGAAGGCAGCACTGGAGCAATTGTGTGAAATTGTGAAGCAGGGGATCCCCACGGCAGACATCACTTATTTAAAGATTTTCATTGGTGGCCTGAGGAGCACATATCTGAGGGAGCGCAATAAAGTCCTTGATTCGCAGAGATTGGGAGCAGCAGGTGACATCTATGTCCCCAGGATGTTGTACTACGACAGGCTGCACTTTCTGGCAGGCCAGACTGAACCCAGGCCATCCCTCTCCAGTCTTCCTTCCACGCTTCCTTCCCCCCCAGCTGAGGCTTCTGACGCCCAACCTGGGCCTTCCAGGCCACATGTGGAGGAGCCCAGATTGAGCCAGGTATAGCATTCCTCTAAATATTTCTGCTTGTCCAATCAATGATGTGAACTATATGTTAGTTGGGAGTACTAATTAAGGATTGTGATTGATGATGCAAAACATTACAACTATGTAGGGATGAGCTTCGAGTTCGAGTCGAACTCATGTTCGACTCGAACATTGGCTGTTCGCAAGTTCACCGAACAGCGAACAATTTGGGGTGTTCGCGGCAAATTCGAATGCCGCGGAACACCCTTTAAAAGTCTATGGGAGAAATCAAAAGTGCTAATTTTAAAGGCTAATATGCAAGTTATTGTCATAAAAAGTGTTTGGGGACCCGGGTCCTGCCCCAGGGGACATGGATCAATGCAAAAAAAAGTTTTAAAAACGGCCGTTTTTTCAGGAGCAGTGATTTTAATAATACTTAAAGTCAATCAATAAAAGTGTAATATCCCTTTAAATTTCGTAGCTGGGGGGTGTCTATAGTATGCCTGTAAAGGGGCGCATGTTTCCTGTGTTTAGAACAGTCTGACAGCAAAATGACATTTTGAAGGAAAAAACTCATTTAAAACTACCCGCGGCTATTGCATTGCCGACAATACACATAGAAGTTCATTGATAAAAACGGCATGGGAATTCCCCAAAGGGGAACCCCGAACCAAAATTAAAAAAAAAAAATGACGTGGGGGTCCCCCTAAATTCCATACCAGGCCCTTCAGGTCTGGTATGGATATTAAGGGGAACCCCGGCCAAAATAAAAAAAAAAAAATGACGTGGGGTTCCCCCTAAATTCCATACCAGACCCTTCAGGTCTGGTATGGATTTTAAGGGGAACCCCGCGCCAAAAAAAAAAAAAAAACGGCGTGGGGTCCCCCCAAAGATCCATACCAGACCCTTATCCGAGCACGCAACCTGGCAGGCCGCAGGAAAAGAGGGGGGGACAAGAGTGCGGCCCCCCCTCCCTCCTGAACCGTACCAGGCCACATGCCCTCAACATTGGGAGGGTGCTTTGGGGTAGCCCCCCAAAACACCTTGTCCCCATGTTGATGAGGACAAGGGCCTCATCCCCACAACCCTGGCCGGTGGTTGTGGGGGTCTGCGGGCGGGGGGCTTATCGGAATCTGGAAGCCCCCTTTAACAAGGTGACCCCCAGATCCCGGCCCCCCCCCTGTGTGAAATGGTAAGGGGGTACATAAGTACCCCTACCATTTCACGAAAAAAGTGTCAAAAATGTTAAAAATGACAAGAGACAGTTTTTGACAATTCCTTTATTTAAATGCTTCTTCTTTCTTCTATCTTCCTTCATCTTCTGGTTCTTCTGGCTCTTCTGGTTCTTCTGGTTCTTCCTCCGGCGTTCTCGTCCAGCATCTCCTCCGCGGCGTCTTCTGTCTTCTTCTCCTCGGGCCGCTCCGCACCCATGGCATGGGGGGGAGGCTCCCGCTCTTCTCTTCTTCTTTTCTTCTTTTCTTCTCTTCTTCTCTTCTTCTTCATTTTCTTCTCCGGGCCGCTCCGCAATCCATGCTGGCATGGAGGGAGGCTCCCGCTGTGTGACGGCGCTCCTCGTCTGACAGTTCTTAAATAACGGGGGGCGGGGCCACCCGGTGACCCCGCCCCCCTCTGACGCACGGTGACTTGACGGGACTTCCCTGTGGCATTCCCCGTGACGTCACAGGGAAGTCCCGTCAAGTCACCGTGCGTCAGAGGGGGGCGGGGTCACCGGGTGGCCCCGCCCCCCCCCCCCGTTATTTAAGAACTGTCAGACGAGGAGCGCCGTCACACAGCGGGAGCCTCCCTCTATGCCAGCATGGATTGCGGAGCGGCCCGGAGAAGAAAATGAAGAAGAAGAGAAGAAGAGAAGAAAAGAAGAAAAGAAGAAAAGAAGAAGAGAAGAAGAGAAGAGCGGGAGCCTCCCCCCCCATGCCATGGGTGCGGAGCGGCCCGAGGAGAAGAAGACAGAAGACGCCGCGGAGGAGATGCTGGACGAGAACGCCGGAGGAAGAACCAGAAGAACCAGAAGAGCCAGAAGAACCAGAAGATGAAGGAAGATAGAAGAAAGAAGAAGCATTTAAATAAAGGAATTGTCAAAAACTGTCTCTTGTCATTTTTAACATTTTTGACACTTTTTTCGTGAAATGGTAGGGGTACTTATGTACCCCCTTACCATTTCACACAGGGGGGGGGGCGGGATCTGGGGGTCACCTTGTTAAAGGGGGCTTCCAGATTCCGATAAGCCCCCCGCCCGCAGACCCCCACAACCACCGGCCAGGGTTGTGGGGATGAGGCCCTTGTCCTCATCAACATGGGGACAAGGTGTTTTGGGGGGCTACCCCAAAGCACCCTCCCAATGTTGAGGGCATGTGGCCTGGTACGGTTCAGGAGGGAGGGGGGCCGCACTCTCGTCCCCCCCTCTTTTCCTGCGGCCTGCCAGGTTGCGTGCTCGGATAAGGGTCTGGTATGGATTTTTGGGGGGACCCCACGCCGTTTTTTTTTTTTTTTTGGCGCGGGGTTCCCCTTAAAATCCATACCAGACCTGAAGGGTCTGGTATGGAATTTAGGGGGAACCCCACGTCATTTTTTTTTTTAAATTTTGGCCGGGGTTCCCCTTAATATCCATACCAGACCTGAAGGGCCTGGTATGGAATTTAGGGGGACCCCCACGTCATTTTTTTTTTTTAATTTTGGTTCGGGGTTCCCCTTTGGGGAATTCCCATGCCGTTTTTATCAATGAACTTCTATGTGTATTGTCGGCAATGCAATAGCCGCGGGTAGTTTTAAATGAGTTTTTTCCTTCAAAATGTCATTTTGCTGTCAGACTGTTCTAAACACAGGAAACATGCGCCCCTTTACAGGCACACTATAGACACCCCCCAGGTACGAAATTTAAAGGGATATTACACTTTTATTGTTTGACTTTAAGCATTATTAAAATCACTGCTCCTGAAAAAACGGCCGTTTTTAAAACTTTTTTTTGCATTGATCCATGTCCCCTGGGGCAGGACCCAGGTCCCCAAACACTTTTTATGACAATAACTTGCATATAAGCCTTGAAAATTAGCACTTTTGATTATTCATGTTCGTGTCCCATAGACTTTAACGGTGTTCGCATGTTCGAACGAACTTTTTTCCTGTTCGCATGTTCTGGTGCGAACCGAACAGGGGGGTGTTCGGCTCATCCCTACAACTATGTCCCTTTTTCATACACAGGGAAGTCTCAGCCAGGAGGTGGCCGGGCCGAGCCGGCTGGCTGATATCAAGGTCCCTCCACCCCCCCTGAAAACAGAAAGTGGCAGTAGGACGAGTGCCCTAGAGGAGGCGGCTATCAGATTCTTTTGGAGGGCTACAGAGGTCCTGGGAGCACCACACACCAGGCAGGAGAACATTGCTGCATTCATAGCCTATAAAATGCAGAGGATGGAGGAGGGCCAAAAAGCCATGTGTGAGGCCCTCATATCGGAGGCTCTGGAGAAAGGTATGAGGGGCCAAATTACACCTCACACACAGCTTTGGGATGGTCCTCCTCCTCCTCCTGCAGGTCCTACTCCTTCTCCAGGTCCTACTCCTCCTCCTGCCACATCTCCAACTGCACAGCCACAGCCGGGAATGAAGCGTGAAAGGAAGACCAGACAGTGAGGATCCTGGATCCAGTCTGTTGGGCAAAAAAATGCAGCTTCTTGTGGTACCACAGCCTGCGGACACACATGTCATCTGCTGCTATCCAAGTCTCTGTGAATCCCGGACCAGACTGCCCTCCTTTACATATGGACTCCTCAGGCCACCAATTTTGATGTTGAAGAATTGATGTCTGCCGTGGGGGTCCCAGGCTTCGCTAATTTCTCTTATTGATCCAGTGTTGCCTCCCTCTTTGTTTGGTTTTGATCCTTTAATAAAGGATTTTTGTTTTGAATTATACTCTCCTATGTGTTTTACTTCAAAAAGGACAGTTTGTTTGTGAGGATTCAGGTACATTTCAAATATACAATGTGAAATGAACAAGGGACACCAACAACAAACAATCTCCTTGAGACTAAATAATAAAAGATATCAATGGTGTTGGGGTAACTTGACACACAAAACACACCCAAAAATATTCTGGAGTAAAAATAAAAATAACATTGAACAAAGATCAGCCTTGGAAAAAATCCAAACATTAAAGAAAAAAAAAGGCTTAAAATCCAAAATAAAAAAAAATTAAAAAATATCAAACTGTCAGATGTGACAACTGATAACAATATATTCAGGGAATCCCACTAAAAAAACACAAATAAAAGTTTGTGAGAAGTGTGTGTGAATACGAGCAGCAAAACTACTTAATTCTTGTCACATTATAAAGAAGAAGAGAGTGCGCTGTATTAAACCATTTTTAACATTGCAGCGTGACGAAAGTGCTGTATCCATTGCGAACGCTAAGTTTACCAGAACGAGCTGTCCCGTGTTGGAATTTCTTCTGAGCATGCGTGGCACTTTGTGCGTCGGAACAGGCCACACACGGTCAGAATTGACGCGATCGGATTTTGTTGTCGGAAAATTTTATCTCCTGCTGTCCAACTTTGTGTGTCGGAAAATCCGATGGAAAATGTCCGATGGCGCCCACACACGGTCGGAATTTCCGACAACACGCTCCGATCGGACATTGTCCATCGGAAAATCCGACCGTGTGTACGGGGCATAAGTCATCCATAATTGGCATTTCAATATCACCCTCAATCAAAATGGAGATTTCCAAGGCTTCCCCTTTCTCCTGGGCCCTCGGCTCCCCAATGACATATCTGGGCATCCAACTTGTATCCCCTTCCTCCATGCTCCTTCGCACTAACTTATCTTCCCTTAATCAAAAACTACTAACCATAACTTCGGCTATGTCATCCATTACAGCATCATGGGCTGGACGAATAGCCCTGACCAAAATGTTTCTTCTCCCACATGTTCTTTACTACTTTAGAACACTACCATTACCGATATTACCGAAAGAACTATCCAAAATACAACAGATTCTTAACTCCCTTATTTGGGCAGCTCGCAAACCACGACTGAAAGCTTCAATACTCTCCTCTCCTACTACCTGTGCTGGGATGGGTGCACCCACTATCAAATGGTACTATAAAGCAGTCATCTTAGATCAAGTAAAGCAGTGGTGGTCCTCGCACCCTACTACACTGTGGCATCAAATTGAATCAACTGCTATAAAGAGTACCCCACAACTAGTATTGTCAGCAACTTGGATGAACTTCCATGCTCCGCGCTCATACCTTCCTACGGTCAATGCCTTTATCGCAACATGGAAAGCTGTATGTCACACCTATCAAGGAATACACACAGACACCTTGAAACTACTTCCATTTCTCGCATTGCAGCTCCTATCTCCGAATTTAACTATTCAACATTGGTATGAAGCCGGAATTAAGACAATTGGAGACCTATACCTCCAATTGAACCTCAAAAGTTACCAACAACTCACCAGGGAATTCGGTCTATCAAGCAAAGATTTCTACATCTATCTCAGGATCCGACATATACTTTCAAAACTGCCTACTTCTACAGAAATGACCTCCAGGGACCTGCTCTTCTACTATGTTCACTCCACCAACAAAGTCAAGGGCATCTCCTACATCTACACTCTACTCTCACGAACAGTAACCACACACAAACCAGCGAATGTACTATACTGGGAATCAAAATTAAAGTCCTCCTTTCCTACAGAAGAATGGTACCGAACTCTTCGCCCCCCGGCTATCTTTTCCAAAAATGTATTCCACTGGGAAACCCTCATGAAGATCTACCATAAATGGTACTACACACCTGCTAGACTGGCATCCATATTTCCTTCTCAATCTTCAAAATGCTGGAGGAATTGTGATGAAACTGGGGACATGTTTCATATATGGTGGGATTGTCCTATCATAATACCATTTTGGAAACGAGTATCTGCATTAATCATTAACACAACTAACATCTCCCAACAATTAACTCCACAGATGGCTCTCTTTGGTTTAGACTCCCAATCTTGGCCTACAGCCAAAATCCCAATTATTCAACATATTTTAATAGCAGCGCGTGCAGTCTTAGCCTGCGCCTGGAAAAACCCACTCCCACCAACTATCACATCTCTCATTAACACGCTTAATGAGCACTGTCATATGGAATATCTTTTTTCCAAAGCTAATCTGACAGGGGACAAATTCCATAGACACTGGTCCCCATGGTTAACACACACTAGAAGTATAAAACCTCACCTGACTAGTACACCGCTCTGTGTTAAACTACTTCACTCATAAGAACTGGCCCCTAGTACGATCTAGACTGGATAGCGCCAATAGTGAACACCTCCTCTGTGTGTCTCTTTATATAACTTTACAATCCGAGGCTTACTAACGATTCCTGAATATATGCGAGAATGTTTAATCAGCTTTCCTACTCCTGTTTCATTCATACTAACACCTCTCTCTAATCTATCTCTTTAATATGATCTCAACGCTTCCCCCATTAGGGGTAAGCGGACGAGATCTTTGATACTCCCTGAGTTCACCCAGTTAGACATCTTAATTGTTAACTATATAATCTTGCTTTCTCAATTATAGGTGTGTGTAGGTATGGGGCTGATGACGCTGTCCTTCCCCATGACACAGTCTGCTCCCAAGGGGGTGTATGGGGGAGCTTGAATAGTGTCAAACGCCCTGTACTCAACAAGCGGCTCGTATGCATATGTGTCCTAGTACACTTGTTCCTTCTCTCCTGCAGTTTGTATTCTCAGTTCAATTGTATTTACAAGTTTGATTGTACTCACAATTTTGATTGTACTTGATCTATGCCATCTTATAGCTGATAATGTCTATCACTTGTTTATTCTACTGATAAACCATAATAAAAATGTTTGGAAAAAAAAAAAAATTGTACCAAAACATGTTGCCCATGTTTTGCCAATCTAGAAGCAATAGTGAGAGTTAAAATATCAAGAAACCCATTACAGCTATCACAAATATGCTAATATATATATTTTTTTCAGTTAAAAGGCTATTGCTATGTAGGAAGAAATCTTGTGTCTGCCATTACTGTCCTTTTTGAAGATTATGTTTCTCAGTCGCCTCTGACGCTTCAAAATTATTGGTCCAGAACAAGCATGAAAATTTGAAAGTCCATTCCACTCCATCTCCAATAACACCCTTGTTTTAGCATCAGATATGGGAATCATTACAAGTAAATAAGTTCACATATGTAATGCTGCCCTTTGTCAAATTTTTGGAGTATCTTCATACCTTTTGTAAAACTTCCATTTTATTATAATGGCATTACGGTTTACTAAATTAGTATTATTTTGGAGTTTCTTTACATTTGCCATATAATGACTATTATATATATATATATATATATATATATATATATATATATATATATATATATATATATATATATATATATATATATATATATATATATATATATAATATGAAGGCCAGTATGGTGGCCTGAATTTATGGGAGGAGCCCGGGGGGTATTTAAGCAGCCCGCTCACCTGTGGTGCTTGTCAGTTTCCTGCGCGCGATATACCTCACTAGGCTGACGATTCAAATACCAGCGTCCACAAAGTTCCTGTCTCACAAATTCCCGCATTCGTAATTTCCGCGCTCGAGAGTTTCGAAGTCAGTGTTAGCGATTCGTAGTTCGTACCACGCGTCTGGCTCGGCTGTCGCAGGTAGGGTCCCGTCGGACTTTTGTTTTCACGCATTGTTAGATATCATGTCACTAAACCGTGATATCAAACTTACGAATCACTCACAATTTCACAACGTAACCGCAATGCATACCACTCGCACCATCGTTACGTTACCATTTCTCGTTATTTGAAAACCACCGCAACGTAGACGTCGCTTCATTTCAGGCATGTCTAAATTGTTACCACGCGTCAGTAGACAACCGTTGTGATTCGCAATTCGCAATTTCTTATCGACGTCAGTTCAATACCAAGTCATTTCTCATTTCAGAACATTTCTAAACATTTCTAACATTTCTAACATTTCAAACCATTTTGAATCATTTCATTCATTTCAGTCATGTACCGCGCTCCGATTCGAATCCAGTCGCATCTAAAGATGCACCAATTCGCTCCGGTGTGCCCCAGTAGTTACGGCCTCATTTCAGTACATGCTCCAAAGTCACGTTCATTGTCAGTCGCTCGTCACGACTCACCGATTCGTACCTCTGTCATGGTTATCATTTCACTGCCACGTATCACGTTCCGATACAAATTCAGTCGCATGGAAATTCGTCTCGGCGTGCCCCAGGTATTGGCCACATTTCAGTACATGCTCCAGAGTCCGATTCGCAGTCAGCCGCAACAGTGGCATGATTGATTTGTGCCTCTGTCATGGCAACAACTGTTACACCTGCACTTACCGCGCTCCGGTTCGAATCCAGTCACATCTTCGATGCACCGATTCGTTACGGCGTGCCCCAGGGCTCGGCCTCATTTCTGAACATGCTCCAGAGTCCAGATCGTAGCTATTCGCAGACATCGGGCGACCAATCCGCATCTCTGTCATGGGAATTAATTTCACTCCCACATATCGCATCAACGTTTCGAAACCAGTCGCATCCACGATGCACCGATTCGTCATGGAATGCCCCAGTTGTTTCGGCCGTATCCATACCTATACCAGAGCTCGGTTCGTTGCCAGTCGCAAATGCAGCACAACCAATTCGAGCCTCGGTCAAGGTGAAAACATTTCTGTCATTTCGTTGTTCCATATTGTGCTCCGATTCGAATCCAGATGCATCAAACATGCACCGATTCGTCCCGGTGTGCACCAATGTTTTTCAGTTGCCTCATTTCAGTACATGCTCCAGAGTTCGGTTCGCAGTCGATTACAGTCATGGCAGGACCGAGCCGGACCTCTGTCATGGCAACAGATTTCACTCATTTCATAATCAAGGCAAATATTTCAAATCATTTCGTTGTCACTAGATTGCAAATCACCTTACAAGTTACTGCTTCAAGTTAGCCAGCAAAACCTTCACGAGTTATCACCTTTCATTAAAACGCAGTCACGGCACACCGATTCGTGCCTCTGTCATGGCATAGACATTTCACCCATTCTATTTTAATTTCATGCATCTGTCACTTAAACACATTACAAGTCACTTTTCAAGTCAGGTAGTCAGACCCTTCACCGGTTGTCATCTGCCGTTTCCTCCAGGTCAGTCAAAGTGCAAAAAAAAAAAAAAAAAATATTATAAAAAAAAAAAATAAATAAAAGCCACACCCCGTCTTCCTTCGAAGTTCAGTCATGGTCCCAATTCATTGGTTAAAAACTTTGTCTCACTACTATCCCCCCTTATAGTCGCACAATCCGATTTATGTTGGTATCCTTTCATACACTTTACAAACTGATTCGTTTCAGAAGTCATTGTATACAACATACAAAAGATTCATATCGGATTCATTTCATACACCTTACAACCAGTTCATATCGGACTAAATTTCATACAAAAAAAAAAAGCACAGCATGCATCCAAGCATAAACTTCTTGCATTTGTTGCAAGCACACGTCGAAACATAACTTCTTGCAATCATGGCAAGCACACATCCAAGCACATCTTCTTGCAATCGTTGCAAGTACGCATCCAAAACATAACTTCTTGCAATCGTTGCAAGCGCACATCCAAGCAAAACTTCTTGCAATCGTTGCAAGTACGCATCCAAACATAACTTCTTGCAATCGTTGCAAGCGCACATCCAAGCACAACTTCTTGCAATCATTGCAAGTACGCATCCAAACATAACTTCTTGCAATCGTTGCAAGCGTACATCCAAGCACAACTTTCTTGCAATCATTGCAAGTACGCACCCAAACATAACTTCTTGCAATTGTTGCAAGCACACCCAAGCACAATTTCTTGCAATCATTTCAAACATGCAACCAATCATAAACTTCTTGCAAACTTGCGGGTATGCATTTAAGCATAACTTCTCGCAATCATTGCAAGTACGCATCCAATTACAACTTCTCGCAATCATTGCAAGCACACATCCAAGCATAACTCTTGCAGTCTTTGCAAGCACGTGCAGACAATACATACGTCTCACAGTCACCACAAACACATCTTCAGCGACATAAAATCCCTTGCAATCGTTGCAAGCACACATTTAAGCACAACTCTTACAGTCATTACAAAACACGCATCTTAGCATAACTTCTTGCAAACATTGCAAGCATACACCAAAGCATAACTTTCTGAAATCATTGCGAGCACGCATCTAGTCACAAACCTCTTGCAATTGTTGCAAGCACACATCTAAACATAACTTCTTGCAATCATTGCAAACACGTATCCAAACATAACTTCTCGCAATCGTTGCGAACACGCATCCAAGCATAACTCCTGGCAGTCCGTGCAAGCACATACAGTAATACGGACTTCTCACAATCACTGCGAATACATCTCTATTGACACAAACTCCTTTGCAATCGTTGCAAGCACGTATTTAAGCACAACTCTTGCAATCTTTGCAGGCCTCGCATCTTAGCATGACTTCTTGCAATAAGTACAAAACACATTTCCAGTGGCACACAATCAGTCACACATCATTCTTCAGTGGCACTTAATCGGCCAGTTGTCTCCAGTGGCATCTACATACGATCCACTCGTCATTTCTGTATCATTTCTCGCTTAGGTCAGTTGAGTTCAGGTTCAATCCCACACCAGGTATCGTATTACCACACACAGCTGGCTCCTTCTCATAACACCATCAGGCTATACCTAGCCAGCATCCAGCATTTCCTGTCCTTACAGGACCCCAGAGAGCCGTCTGTGTCTACGGCCCATACAGTAAGATCCCTTCTACGTGGCATCCAGAAGCATCAGCCAAAAGCTAACGGCAACACTTGCCCATCACAACTGCCATCTTTACGGACATGTCACAAAACTCACACATTCCCCAGTCTAGTCATCCAAGCAGCCAGCTACCTGGCCTTCTGTGGTTTTCTACGGCCTAACAAATTCACTTTTACTGGCACTAGCAGCCAGGTACTACGTAGACACCACTTGACTCGCTGATAACACCATTACGTCTTTCAGCTTGCGGTCTCCAAAACTCAACAAACTGGAACCGAGGTCTACAATAACCTCTTCCGAACTAACAACTCCACGCAGGCCAGCCTCCCCCCTTGACAAGCGGACCCACATCAGGCCAGTTCCCCAAGACTTCACCCATACACGGGTGTGTACTAAGAAGCAGCTTCAGTCTTTCGCGGGAATGCTCAAATTTGCTATACAGGTCATTTCCCCAGGATCGATATTCTGTGTCTTCCTCTCCCACACACAGGACCCCTTGTAGATCCTTAATTTAGACGTCCGGCGGTAGTGGACCTATCAATGCCGGAAAGTCCCGTACTACGTGGATCGGTATATCAATGTTTATACCATCCATGTCGCCCTCATCACCCCAGGTAGTGACAGATGCCACAGCCTCCACAGGCTTCGCTGCAAATTTTGGCCACCATTGGTTTACAAGAACATGGGCTCCAGAGACACTCCAAACCCTGTGTTTACACGGACTTCCTCTCTCTTCAAGCTATACCCGGTCATGGCAGCCGCTCAACTCTAGGGTCATATCTGGACAGGACAGGCCGGGGCTTTCGCCACTGACAACCGGTCCGAGGCGATCTTCTTGATGAAGCCAGGTCCGCATCGCTCCGTTATGTCCTTCCTGCGCAGGCTGGTGCAATTATCTTGGCAAACACCAGTCAATGTCCACTGTACGTTCATTCCAGGCTGCCATCCTCGGGGACATGTTTACTATCTTTACTAGTTCACCATTTGGCCTTCTCCCTAGTTTGACCATATAAGCAGCCATTAACTTAGCCTACTACAGGTTCTGGCGGCCCGGCGAGTTCACTCGCAGCAATCCCGCAGGCCAAGTTCTGAGTAGTCGTCTCTCTACCAACACCATTTCTTCCTTCACCTTGCAGCGTCTAAAACCCAGCAATCAAGCCACGCGATAGACCTCCATCTCCATAAAATAAACAACGCCCGGTGCCCTGTTACCATACTCGACCGCCTACTGTTACTCCTACCGGTACACTCAAACTCTAGTCCCCTATTACCTTTTCAGGCAAACCCTTTAGTGCCTGCCAGTTCATCAAACACCTGGGGGTTCTTGTACGCAGTCTACACCTCGACCCCAGTCAGTACTCCGGTCACTCTTCAGTATCGGGGCAGACTCGGCAGCATTTCGGCATAGGTCCCAGACCACATCATTAAGAGATTTAGCAGGGGAAACTCTGCCTACCTAGCCCGGTACATCCCCACTCCTTAGGTGGAAACAGCACAGGCATTCACCAAACTTGCTCTAATAAAACTACACCCCTACCTGAATGTTTTTGCCCCCTTATTTTGGCATACCGGCCATTAGACCAAGGCACACTTTCAGGTCCATTTCATATGGTAAGTCCACACTTCCAGGTCTATTTCCGATGGTAAGACTTATGTTAATTATAAATGTTATCTATGTCCATATCGGACATAGGGCTCCAACCATAAGTAGGAAGGCCAGTATGGTGGCCTGAATTTATGGAAGGAGCCCGGGGGGTATTTAAGCAGCCCGCTCACCTGTGGTGCTTGTCGGTTTCCTGCACGTGATACCCACCCTCCCATCCCCATTTCAGAGCATTTCTCAACTATTCATTTCTCTTTACAGAATAATCATTTCCTAAACCAGGGTATGCCCCCTTACTTTGGCATACCGGCCATTAGACCAAGGCACACTTTCAGGTCCATTTCATATGGTAAGTCCACACTTCCAGGTCTATTTCTGATGGTAAGTCTTATGTTAATTATAAATGTTATCTATGTCCATATCGGACATAGGGCTCCAACCATAAATATATAGATATATATATAGATATAAATAATCAGGTTCATAAATATTGGGACATCGACACAATTCGAATCTGTTTGGCTCTATACACCACCACAATGGATTTAGGAATTACAACAGTTTGTATATGTGCCTCCCACTTTTAAGGGACCAAAAGTAATGGGACAATTGGCTGCTCAGCTGTTCAATGGCCAGGTGTGTGTTATTCCCTCATTATCCCATTTACATGGAGCAGATAAAAGGTCCTCAGTTAATTTCAAGTGTGATATTTGCATTTGGAATCTGTTGCTGTCAACTCTCAATATGAGATCCAAAGAGCTCTCACTATCAGTGAAGCAAGCCATCATTAGGCTGAAAAAACAAAACAAACCCATCAGAGAGATAGCAAAAACATTAGTTGTGGCTAAATCAACTGTTTGGAACATCCTTAAAAAGAAAGACTGCACCGGTGAGCTCAGCAACACCAAAAGACCTGGAAGACCACGAAAAACAACTGTGGTGGATGACCGCAGAATTCTTTCCTTGGTGAAGAAAACACCCTTCACAACAGTTGGCCAGATCAAGAACACTCTCCAGGAGCTAGGTGTATGTGTGTCATAGTCAACAATCAAGAGAAGACTTCACCAGAGTGAATACAGAGGGTTCACCACAAGATGTAAACCATTGGTGAGCCTCAAAAACAGGAAGGCCAGATTAGAGTTTGCCAAACAACATCTAAAAAAGCCTTCACATTTCTGGAACAACATCCTATGGACAGATGAGACCAAGATCAACTTGTACCAGAGTGATGGGAAGAGAAGAGCATGGAGAAGGAAAGGAACTGCTCATGATCCAAAGTATACTACCTCATCAGTAGGGATGAGCATCGAGTTCGCGTCGAACCCATGTTCGACCGTTCGTTGAATTTCGAACGTCATGGGCCGTTCCTGCCAGATTCGAGTGGCGCGTCATGGCCCATAATTCACTGCGGCATCGCAGTGCATTGCTGGCTGATGATTGGCCAAGCATGCACTATGACCCGCATGCTTGGCCAATCACAGAGCCGTCTTCACAGAGAGCCATAATTGGCCAAAGCCATGGTGGCTTTGGCCAATTAAGGCTCAGGGGGTTTAGTACACGCTCCACACTATATAAGGCCACCTGCGTGGCGGCCTTGTGTAGTGTGTTGCGGCGGCGGCGGAGAGAGAGACAGTGTCATTTGATTTAAGTTAGCTAGAGTAAGCAGGCGAGTCAGTTAGCTGCACTTACAGTGTATTGTGTATATATATGCATCCTAGGTGTTGTATACAGTATATATATATATATATATATATATATTTATATGCACTGTATTCAGTTTAGCTAGATCTGTTCCTGTTAATCTCTTCCTGCTGACAGGCAGGCAGGTGTTTTTACAGTATTTACAGCTACCTGAAGAAAATTGCTGGTGTTCTTCTGATCCTATTAGCTACAATATTTACAGTTAGTGTAGTGTGTCCTCTGCACAGTATGCACCTAAAGCTACCTGCAGAAAATTAGTGGTCTTCTTCTGATCCTGTTAGTACCGCAGGCAGCTGCAGTATTTACAGTTAGTGTACTGCGTCCTCTGCACAGTGTGCACCTGAAGCTACCTGAAGAAAATTGGTGGTGTTCTTCTGATCCTTTTTTTTTTTTTTTTTTTTTCCTTGTCAAAAGAAGTTTATTGAGTATACAATGTTATAAAGATACATAAAGTAAGTTTACAAGGATCTATAAAGTAAGCTCATTGTTTTACAGTAGGGTTTATATAGGTAAATATCATGAAATTTCAAATATTAAACATTGGGTTCACGTAAACCTAAATTAAAGATATATATCATTTCCTTAGTTACTTTTGTAGGTATTTAAATGATTTATACCTACTATACATATTGTTTACAAGTAGAGTGTATATAGGTCAAATAAATTCTGATAATGAGCTTTAATCGTAAGATGGAGAAAAGGAAAGAGAAAGAAGAAAAAGGGTTGAAAGGTAGAGGTATGGTCCACAAGGTTGTCCCGCTCGTCAGTTTATTATTCTTTTTAGTTCTCTTTGAAGCCTTAGAATGGGTGTCTCTGTAAGTCATTTAATCTGTTACCAAGGCAACAGGACAGAGTCATTGAAGTTTGACAGGAACTGTTGTTTTATCCAAGGATGCCAAAGTTTTTCAAATTTTGGAATTTGATTTTGATCGATGGCTACCATCTTAGCATGGGACATTGTATTATTCATTCTGTGAATTGTTTCTGCTAGTACCAATGTAGGAGATTTCCATGCCTTGGCCACTGTTTGTTTTGCAGCCGTTATTAGTTGGATCATAAGTTTGAATTGAGAGAGTGTTAACCATTCCGGTTTTAGATTAAAGTTAAATATGGATCTGGTTGTATTATTTTTTTAAATATTTTAGATGCAATCACGAAGACTTCCTTCCAGAAGGTTTGGATTACTGGGCACGTCCACCATATGTGTAAATATGTGCCTATTTCTGGGCATCCTCGAAAACAAAGAGCTGAGGTATTAGGTGAATATTTTGCCACTCTAGCGGGTACAAGGTACCAGCGAGTTAGGACTTTATAATTTGTCTCCAGTGCTAAGATGTTGGGTGAAGATGACTTAGATGTGAGCCATATGTTAGACCAGTCCATGTCTTCTAAAGTTCGTCCCAGGTCCTCCTCCCACCTCTGAACGTAAGAGGGTCTATTAAGATTTGCTACTCCATATAATTGATTATAAAGTGATGAAATTGTACCTTTAGCAAATGGATCTTTTGTACAGATTGATTCAAAAATGGATAATTGGGATAATGGTGTATCCCCCTTTGGGAATGGTGTATAGAAATTTTTGATTTGGAGATATCTAAATATCTCAGAGTTTGGTAGATCATATTTTTCTCTAAGCGATGGGAATGAAAGGAATGATTTAGATGCTATGAAGTCATTTAGTGTCTGAATGCCTGATGTTGTCCAAGCTTTAAAAGAATTTGGGTAGATCCATGCTGGATAAAAGGCCGGATTTCTGATAAAAGAAAGGAGAGGATTGTGTGGAGATTGTAACTGATATTTGGTTTCTAGTTTATCCCAGAGAGATAAGAAGTGTTTAGTTATGGGATTATGAATTTTAAAGCGGTCTTTAGGATCAAGCCATAATAAATTTGATATTAATAGAGGGTCATTTTCTGAAGCCTCTATAAATACCCATAATGGGATTTCCTGTTTTGCATGGTATTTGGACAGACTGGCCAAATGTGCCGCTCTGTAGTAGTTAGTAAAATTAGGGTATCCCAGGCCTCCTTTATTTTTGGGAAGATGTAGTGTGTATATAGGTATACGTGGTTTAGAAGAGCCCCATATAAACGAAGTTGCTCTTTTTTGTACTATTCTCAAAAAATAGGAAGGAATTGGAATAGGGAGGACTCTGAATAGATAAAGCAATTTGGGTAGAATAGTCATTTTGATTGCATTAATCTTCCCCATCCAGGATAAAGGAAGTTGCGACCATTGTTTTATTAGATTTGTGATCTGTCTTAATACAGGAGGATAATTGGTTGAGAATAAGTCAGAATGAGAGGCTGTTAAATGAATTCCAAGATATGGGATTGATTTTTCTGCCAATGTGAATGGGAGTGCAGCCCTAGCCGGGATCAATTCCATGTTTGTGAGTGAAATATTAAGCACTAGGCATTTCTTAGGATTAATCATAAGGCCGGATAGGGCTGCAAATCCATCAAGAGCTGGTATTAAGTTAGGACCAGAGACCTGTGGTGATGATAGAAAAAGTAATATATCGTCTGCAAATATACATAATTTGTGTGTAATACCTCCTACTTCAATGCCAGTTATAGTTTGGTTTGTTCTGATATATTGGGCCATGGGTTCGAGTATAAGGGCAAATAATAAGGGAGATAATGGGCAACCCTGTCGGGTACCTCTTTCGATATTAAAGGCTTCAGATTTGTATCCAGCATATTTTATATAGGCTTTGGGTTTATTATATAATGCTTTGATCCATGTTAAAAAGTGGGGTCCAAAACCCCATTTTTGTAATGAATATTGCATATATTGCCAGGATACTGTGTCCAATGCCCTCTTAATATCGAGAGATAGAAAACATAAAGGGATTTTCCGTTTTTTAGCAATATGTGCCAATAACACTGCCCTGCGTATATTATCGCCTGCCTGTCTATTTGGCATGAAGCCTACTTGATCTCTATGTATTAATTTTCCTATAATGCTATTGAGGCGTTTTGCTATTATTTTTGCTAATAATTTAATATCGAGGTTTAACAGAGAGATAGGCCGATAATTCACACAGGAAGTATCATCAGAAAGGGGTTTTGGGATCATACAAACAATTGCCATTAGTGTTTCTTGCCGAAAAGAATGTCCATCTAGAAGTTTGTTAAAAGTTTCAGTGAGAATGGGAGAGAGTATTTCTGAGAATGTTTTATAGTATAAAGCCGAGTAGCCGTCTGGGCCTGGTCTTTTGTTAAGTTTTAGGTCTTTTATGGCGTTAGCAACTTCATCTATAGTTATAGGCTCATCCAAACTGCTTTTTTGATTCTGAGATAACTCAGGTAAGGTTATTTTTGAGAAAAAGGATTCAGCCTCTGTAGGATTAAATTCATTGTTTGTCTTGTATAAAGTTGCGAGATGTGAGTGAAATTTATGGACTATTTTAACTGGATTACAAGTGTAAACATTTTTTGATAATTTCAAACGTATTGGTTTGAAAGATTTGTTAGTTGAATTTAATGCCCGAGCCAAATATGTACCTGGTTTGTTTGTATTCATGTAGAAATTGTGTTTGGAGCGTTTGAGGGATTTATCAACTGACTCAGTGAGAAATAGATCGTATTCCAATCTAGATTTTTCCAGATGAGATTTTGTACTCTGAGATGGATTATCTTGAAATGATATGTAAGCTGCATTAAAATTGAGTTCTAGTTTTTTTGCTAGATTTTTGCGTTCCCGTTTAAATAGTGCCATTTGTCTTTGTATTGTACCACGCATGACAGGCTTATGAGCTTCCCACAGTGTTATTGGGGAGATGTCTGTTGTATTATTAATTGATATGTATTCCTTTAAAGCTTGTTCAATGGCCATCTGATGTAGTGGGTGTTTGAGCATTATGTCCGGTAAGTACCATGTTGGGTCATGCGCTTTTGGTATGGCTGAGGCTATAGTAGTGTATACTGCATTATGGTCAGACCACGGAATCGGAATTATATCTGATGCAATAATTTCTGGTATCATTCCTATTGTTAGAAAAATATGATCTATTCTGGTGAAGGTTTGATGAGGGTGCGAGAAATTAGTGAATTTCTTTTTCATTGGGTTACTTTCTCTCCATGAATCTACCAGATTGTATTTGGAAAGAAGTTGAGAAAAAGGTAATCTAGAGGTTATTTTGGATGGTGTAAAAGGTGATTTATCTAGAAATGGGAGGAGGACCTGGTTCGAATCCCCACACATTATCACTGTTCCTATTTTGTGTGTATTAATCACTTGTAATATATGTGAGAGGAATGGTGTAGGTTGTTTGTTAGGAGCGTAGTAGGAAATCACCGTGATTGCTGTATCCATTATATAACCCATGAGTATCAGGTATCTACCTTCTGGGTCTTTAATTTCTGATGATAAGGTGAATGGTGTGGATCGGTGAAATGCAATTAGAGTTCCCCTTTGCTTGGTACAGGCAGAAGCCGTGTAAATTTGTTGATAAAAAGGAGAAATATATTTTGGAGTAGAATCTTTGGTGAAGTGTGTTTCTTGGAGGCATACTATGTGAACCTTCTTGTTATGGAAAGTACGGAAGGCTTTGGTCCTTTTTTGAGGGACATTTATTCCCTGAACATTCAGGGAAAGTATATTCAGTGGTGCCATGGCAATAGATCAAATAGTTTTGACTTACTTTTTGTTATGCAGAGCTGACTGCGCAGATCAACCTGTGTGGACTGAAGAGATGAATAGATAGAAAAGAAACCAGTGAATTCTGGAGTAAAGAGTAAACAAAAAACATATGAGATTAGATGATACATTGTATAAATTATTTTTTGCAAGTAATCACAATTTACCCGTGAAAGAGAATAAATATCTCTCTCAGGGGAATAAGTGCCTTCGTCACACTCCCACATAATGGTTGGGAGAATGAGGAGGGCTAATGGGGGTACACGGATCTTCCGCTTACAGGAGAGAAGTGCTATGTCAAAAGACATCAAAATGATGTTTCATTAGTTGGAGTGCAGAATATAGTTTTTGTTGAAATTATTTATTCCAGGGTGGTTGTATATGGTTAGTCTTGCCCTAGGCTAAATAATTCAGTTAGAAAGGTACTGTTAATAACTTTGGTATTGATGAAGATAGTTTGAATTATTTTGGGATTTTAACCCTTTTAGAGTAAACAATTACATATTTTATTCATATGTAACTGTTTAGATATGTTAACTCATAAAATTGAGGTTGTATTGCTTCAGATTAGAATAAACAAAAACATAATTCTAGGAACTAGTTAGGTAATAATATATTTGTTTTAAGAAAAGAAAGAAAAAAAAAAAAAAAAAAAGCTTCCATTACTTCTGGATTATTGAACATATTTGTCCTAAAAAGTAATAAATCTATTGTTATTACCTGATAATATATAACTGAACAAGAATTTCCTTATTTCACTTATATATTCTAAGGCTATATGAATCAGAAGTAATAAGAAATATAACTGGAATGTAACATGATCCCACACAGTGTGTGACTATCAGAATGCAGTTACATTCAGTTATAAATATAGGTTTTTTATAGAGAACCATCTCTTAGTATAGTATAGTATATAAATGAAGAGATATCAGGAATTAGGATGTCAGTCCATTGAATCTTCTTGGTCCATGGATGATGTGGCATAACGGCCTCTTTTGTGAGAATGATGATTCCCATTTTGTTCTGGAATTTTCTGGGTGCTGCCTGAAGGTGAAGATGATGCCATTCTTCTGCGTGTGGGAGTGTTGCTGCTTGTGGGTTCTGTCAGATTTAATTTTAAAAGGGTTTGTTGTAGTTCATCTGCTGATCTGCTTCTGTAAATTGTACCTTGGTAGTTAAATCTGACTGAAAAGGAGAAGCCCCATTGATACATAATGTTTTTTTTTTTTTTTTTTTTTTTTAACCATAGATTTTTATTATAGAATTTCAGTTTATACATAACGTACAAAGCATTGTTTACAATTTATGACATAAACAGGGTGAATGTTGAATGACAAACTGAATTCCACAAAGCTATAAATCTACTTGGACCACCCAAAACCACATAGCTAACAACCTCAACAGGAGGTAGGACCTGTCACCCCGGTTGGGTACAAACTGTGAGCAGGAACCTCTAATAGTCTTAAGCAAGGCAGCCCTCTATTGACCTTAGTGAGGGTCAATAGTGAGGTAATACAATATTTGCTCAATTTGAACTTTGTAGACAGCTATACTATGAACTTTAAAAGTTGATACATTCTTAATACATTAATAACAGACAACACATACCTTTTAGTATAGTCACCAAGTAATAAAGTTTGTGTTGGATCTTCTGGTGTGACTACTTCTAGTAATGTTAATTATTTATTGATATTCCTATTGCTTTATCTAATTACTTAAATATTTTTACCACTATATGCCTAGTTGCTTAGCCTGAATATCATGAAACACAAGTCTCGATTTCACAAGTGAGAGGGAGCATACTGAGAAGATTTCCAGACTTCCCAGTGTTTGTGGAAGGCCGGGACTTTCCATATACGCTAGCATTTTTTCCATTGTGTAGTGGGCATTCACTCTGGAGATTACTTCCTCAATTTTTGGGGGAGATTGAGAGCGCCATTCTCTTGCTAGCGATATGCGTGCTGCAAATAGTATATTTATAACTACTTTTCTCATCCAATGGGGAAAGTTGTCTATGCCCAGGCTGAGGAGGGAAAGTTCAGGAGTTAGTGCGTTTGTGGTATTTGTAATTGAATGATGGAAGCTACTTTCTGCCAAAAAGGTTTTATTACTTTGCAGCTCCACAATATGTGTAGAAGACTGCCAGTATTGTCACATTTTCACCAGCATATTGAGGAGGAGCTCGGGTTCATTTTATGAATACGTAGAGGAGTAAGATACCACCTATGCAGTATCTTTTGTGCATTATCCCAGTGGTCTATGCAAGCTGAGGATTTACTGTTACTCTTTACCGCTAGATGCCATTGGTGTAATGTGAATTCCTTTTTAAGGTCCTGTTCCCATTTTCTCATGTTAGGCAGTTTGGCCTGCAAGTATAGTGGGGTAGCGAATTTGTAGAATAAGGATATTCCCTTGTGTTTCCCCGGGTTTTTGTTTAATAGATAGTGCCAGAGTATTTGGGGTATTTTAAGTGGACTTGAAGTGTTATGTTTGAGGTAGTGCTTTATTTGAAACAGTTGGTATCTTTCCATAGCTTCCTGTCCCTGTAGGTCAGATGTGTGGAGATGTTCCTCTCTTTTTTTCAAAGTTTGGGTTGAGATGTTTGGGATCAAGTATTCATATGTTGCTAGTGGGATTTGTATTTCCTGCATAGTAGTGTCTGTGAAAGATTGTCTTAGTAAGGAGGACCATGCTGTTATGGAAGCTTGTACCGTAGGGTACGGTGGAATGATGGGTCTATGGTGTATACCAGCAGCTAACGCCAGGGCTGGTAGGTTATGGCCGGGAGTGATTTCTTGTTCTATTTCAGACCATTTATTGTCAGTTTGGAATGTGAACCAATATCGAGTTTGTTCTAATATAGCTACTTGATAGTAAATGTGTGCACTGGGGAGTCCAACTCAGCCTAAGTGTTTGGGTTTATATAGATGAGTCAGTGCGATTCTAGGTTTTTTTCCTGCCCAAATAAATTTATTTAAAATTTTCGCTAATTGTGAGAAGAATGTTTGAGGGAGAGGTATGGGCAGTGTTCTGAAATGGTATAGAAGTTTAGGTAGTATTTGCATTTGATATGCAGCTACTCTCCCCATCCATGATAAATGCAGTTTACCAATTTGGACCATCTCTTCTTCCATACTTGCAAGCAAAGGTGTGTAGTTGCTAGAATAAAGTTTAGTGGAAGAGGAGGTGAGCTGCACACCAAGATACGTAATTGAGGGGGGGTCCCAATTACAGGGAAACATATGTTTAATCGTGTTTTGTTCTTCTGTGGGTATATTGAGAGTTAAAGCAAAACACTTGTTTGTGTTGATTTTGTAAAAGGAGATTTTACTGAAAGTGTGCAAAAGCTTTTTAAGTTCTTGTATAGAGGCTGCTGGCTCGGAGAAAGTTAATATTATATCGTTGGCAAATAGTCCTATCTTATGACTGTCTTTACCTATATTTATGCCTTTGATGGTTGTATTGGACCTAATGCTTTGTGCCAGAGGTTCTATAATGAGTGAAAAGATTATTGGGGAAAGTGGGCATCCTTGTCACGTACCATTAGACAGTAGGAAAGGATCAGATAGGAGACTAGAGGTATAGACTTGGGTGGATGGATTTGAGTATAGGGACATAATTGCCGAATTAATCATTCCTGATATTCCAAATTTATGTAGAGTTTTTGATAGGTAGCCCCAATGCACCCTATCGAACGCCTTTTCGGCATCTAATGCAAGAAAGATACTTGGTAATTGATTAATTTCTGCGAATCGTAGTAGATCTAGCATCCTTCTAGTTCCATCCGGTGCTTGTCTGCCCTTTACAAAACCCACCTGATCCAGTCCTATTAGGGAGGGGGTAATTTCTAATAACCTGTTGGCCAGTACTTTTGCATAGATCTTTAGATCACAGTTGAGTAAGGATATTGGCCTATAATTTTGGGGGTGAGAGTTGTCTTTGCCGGGTTTGGGTAGGGTTACTAATATTGCTTGAAGCATTTCTCTTGGGAAAGATCCTGCTGTGGCTGCTTTATTGAAGACATCTACTAGCTTTGGTGCAAGAAGGGTGCTGAATGCTTTGTAGTACTCAGCGGAAAAAACGTCCGCTCCTGGGGATTTGTGCATGGGAAGAGATTTGATAACTGTCTCAATTTCTGTATTATTGATTGGAGAGTTTAAGATTTGTAGAATTGTTGAGTCTACTGAGGGCAGTTGGATTCCTTGAAGGAACTCATCTATCTCTCTGTCTGTGGGTTGGTAGGTGGAAGGGTCTTTATTGAGGTTGTAAAGGGATTTGTAATAGTCCCCAAAAGCATTAGCTATGTCCTTAGGGTTGTGGAATGTGGTATCGGAGCTATGATGTTGAATATGAGTAATGTTGGATTTCGCTTGTCTTTTTTTAATTTGTGAGGCCAGGAGTTTGCTTGCCCTATTATTTTGAGAGTAGAATGATAGTTTCAATCTTTTAAAGTATAGGTCGTAGTCTGCCCTAAGTTCCTGTCGCAGTTATTCGCGACAAGAATTAAGGCATTTTAAGATGCTGGGGGATGTAGTGCTGGGGTTTTTGTGTTGGGCCTCTAGTTCTGCAATAGATTTGTGGAGTTTCGCTAAGTGATGTGATTTCTTTTTCCTTTCTCTCGAGGCAATCTGGATAAGAATACCCCTAGCGTATGCTTTATGAGCACACCAGATCATTGTTGGGGAGCATTCCCCATTGGTAGTGATAACAAATTATTCTTTGAGTTTCTTCTCTATTTCCTCTTTAATGTGGGGACAAGACAGGAGGTAGGTATTGTTGCGCCATAGTGGTTTGTGGGATGTTCTACTGCTAACTTCAACCTCAATGGCCACAGGCGCATGGTCAGACCACGTAATGTTGAGGATATCAGCCTTAATCACTTTCTGCAGGGTATACATATCTGTTAGAAAAAAATCAATTCTAGAGTAACTATTGTGCACCATGGAATAATAAGAGTAGTCTCTCTCGGTGGATCTAAGGCAGCGCCAGGGATCAAAAATCATTTCTTCATGACACCAGGTACCTAAAGAGGGCCTCTTCCTCAGAGCCACCGAGGAGGAATCAAATTCCTCATTCATGACCATATTAAAATCCCCACATATTATGAGGTTACCCTTTTGCAAGGATTTGGCAAGTTTAACAACTTTACGGATAAACTTCATTGGCTTAACATTTGGGGCATATAAGTTTACCAGTGTGTAGAGGACCCGATCTATTTCTGCAATCAAAATAATAAAACGTCCATGGGGGTCATTATGAATCTGCAATAAAGAAAAGGTTAATGTGTCCTTAATAGCGATCATTACCCCATTTTTTTTTGAAGTGTCATTGGCAGTGAATACCTTAGGAAATTTATTGTGCGTGCACTTTGGAGGGTTGCTGCTAGTGAAGTGTGTTTCTTGTGCACACAGGATATCACATTTCAGGTCTAGAGCTGATTTCCACATGGCCCTGCGCTTATAGGGGCTGTTTAAACCTCTCACATTGTGTGATACTATTTTAAGGTTCATTCTATTCAATGAATACAAGCTGATGCCATCTAGTGGTAGACATCAATAAATAATATGCTCTTGGACTGATGTTGGGTACATGTAAGATTTGAGGTAAATATTCTGAAGGAAATTTCAGAATAGTAAAAAGAAAAAGAAAAACATGAACAAAAATAAAAAAACAAGCTGAATTATGCAGCAATATGGACCATTCAAACATTAAAGTTTGTATAGAACAGGTCACAGGTGTCATCCTGTAATTGAAGGAGGGGCCGAACAACGGCTGCTTCTTGAATCTACACCTGGGTTCATGGAAGAATTGGAAGGCATCAGGGGTTAGTGATCCTGATAGAAGCGCCACATGTGTATAGGAGCCATCTACCAAGGCGAACGAGAATCCGATCGGCATTTACTTGCCTCTTCTGTGTTGACGGTAGTTGTTTCATCTGTCAGGTAGTGGGTCAGGGTCTGCAGCTTCTCCATTCAGCGGTAGTAGACGCCATTTTTTGAGGAGTTCCATCCCTTTTTCCAGTGAAGTGATTGCCTGCGATTCGCCATTCATTTCCAACAGCAGTTTGGCAGGGAATCCCCATTTATAAAGAATCTTATGGTTGCGTAAGATTTTAGTAATAGGGACTAAGTTGTGCCTTGCCGTTAGTGTAGCTTGCGATAAATCTGCATACAATGCAATTCCGGTGAATGGGTCAGGGAGCGTGGGGTGCTGTCTGGCAAATCGCATCAGCTGATCTTTTATGTGGTAAAAGTGGATCCTAGCGATGACATCTCTGGGGATTTGGTCAGGCAAGAATGAGGGTTTTGGCAGTCTGTGGGCTCTGTCTATGATTATGTCGTTAGGCCCCAGAGACGGCAGAACCGTGGTCATGAGCTTTTGGAGGTACTCAGTGAGTTCTGCTGGTTTGATCGATTCCGAGATCCCTCTAAACTTAATATTGTTCCTGCGTGCCCTGTCTTCGATGTCCGCCATTTTTAGGAGCATAGCTTTGATCTCATCTTCTACATCAAAGTGAGCATCCACCAGCTCATTGTGAGCAAGTGTAAATTCCTCCATTTTTTTTTCCACATACTTGACTCTGCTACCAAATGCTGACAGTTCTTTTTTTGTAGTATGCATAAAAGCAGACATGTCACGTTGGAGGGCCCCCCTGAGGGTCAATAACATTTCCTTCATCGTGGTATCCAGGATGGGCTGCCCGGATGTAGGAAAAGCATCTAGCTGCTGGCTGTGAGAGGATGATTCCTCCATTGTGTCTCCCTCTGACCCTGCCTCATCCTGATTCTCCTCATCCACCCCAATCCTCCTTTTTTGTTTAACAGGGCTGTCTGAGGGTGAGGATGGCTGTGGATATTGTGTGAGATTAGACTCACCCGAGGATGGCGACGGATGGCTGCAGGAGTGTGCAGGGGATGCTGTGATTCCATTCTCATAGCGGGCGCCATCTTGGAAATCCCGGCCGGCTGTGAGGGGGTAGAAGTCGGTCAGTTTTTTCGGTCCTTCTCTCATTTTCCTCTTATTCATTGTAGTCGCTGTGTTCCCCTGAGTCTCCCCTCTCTGTGGATGTATTTTGAAGCGTGTAGTGTCGCTGTGAGCCGCTCTATAGACGCCGTTGTGTCAGAGCTCTTTCCTCACACTACCATCCGCTCTGGCTGCCGGCTCCACCCCCTTTCTTCTGATCCTATTAGTACCGCAGGCAGCTGCAGTATTTACAGTTAGTGTAGTGCGTCCTCTGCACAGTGTGCACCTAAAGCTACCTGAAGAAAATTGGTGGTGTTCTTCTGATCCTATTAGTACCGCAGGCAGCTGCAGTATTTACAGTTTGTGTACTGCGTCCTCTGCACAGTGTGCACCTGAAGCTACCTGAAGAAAATTGGTGGTATTCTTCTGATCCTATTAGTACCGCAGGCAGCTGCAGTATTTACAGTTAGTGTACTGCGTCCTCTGCACAGTGTGCACCTAAAGCTACCTGAAGACAATTGCTGTTGTTCTGATCCTTTTAATACCACAGGCAGGCAGCTACAGTATTTACAGTTAGTGTACTGTGTCCTCTGCACAGTGTGCACCTAAACCTACCTGGAGAAAATTGGTGGTGTTCTTCTGATCCTATTAGTGCCACAGGCAGGCAGCTGCAGTATTTACAGTTAGTGTACTGCCTCCTCTGCACAGTGTGCACCTAAAGCTACCTGAAGACAATTGCTGTTGTTCTGATCCTATTAATACCACAGGCAGGCAGCTACAGTATTTACAATTAGTGTACTGTGTCCTCTGCACAGTGTGCACCTAAAGCTACCTGGAGAAAATTGGTGGTGTTCTTCTGATCCTATTAGTACCACAGGCAGGCAGCTACAGTATTTACAGTTAGTGTACTGCGTCCTCTGCACAGTGTGCACCTAAACCTACCTGAAGAAAATTGGTGGTGTTCTTCTGATCCTACTAGTACCACAGGCAGGCAGCTGCAGTATTTACAGTTAGTGTACTGCCTCCGCTGCACAGTGTGCGCCTAAAGCTACCTGAAGACAATTGCTGTTGTTCTGATCCTATTAATAACACAGGCAGGCAGCTACAGAATTTACAGTTAGTGTACTGTGTCCTATGCACAGTGTGCATCTAAAGCTACCTGAAGAAAATTGGTGATGTTCTTCTGATCCTATTAGTACCACAGGCAGGCAGCTGCAGTATTTACAGTTAGTGTACTGTGTCCTCTGCACAGTGTGCACCTAAAGCTACCCAAAGACAATTGCTGGTGTTCTCATACTAATAATACTACAGGCAGGCAGTAGATTCTGCTAGCTGTAGTATCAGTATATATATATATATATACATCCCAGCTTTGTGCAGCTACATCTCACTGCAGGCCATTAGTATGTCTGGAAGGCCAACTAGGAGAGGCAGACAGTCACAAGCCAATAAAAGAGGGCAAGCAGGCTCTGTGTCTAGAGGCAACAGTGGTGGTCGTGGAGATGGTGCATACTCATCAGCACGTGGCCGTGGGACACGCTTGTCCTTTTTTTTAGCAGCTGGCCGTGTTGAGTTGCAACATGCCAAAGACTTGGTAGAGTGGATGACCAAGCCATCCTCATCCTCCTCATCCTCTCTCACCCAGGCTCAGGGTACTTTGTCTGGCAAAGCAGCTGCCATCGCGGCCTCTTCCCTTGGCAAAATAGCATCAGTCACTCCTTCCCTAGCCCCACCATGTCCTCCTGAGGAGTCCCCCAAACTGTTTGACCACAGTGTTGGGTACATGCTCCAGGAGGATGCCAAGCATTTTGAAGGCTCCGATGATGGTACCCAGCTAGATGAAGGCAGTAACGTGAGCCCAGAGAGAGGGGGTGCCCAAGAAGGACAGCAATCTGGCATGCTCCCCCAGCTGCAGCATACTGCCAGCTTTGCTCCAGTAATGAGGAGGGAGGGGATGATGAGGTCACTGACTCCACGTGGGTGCCTGATAGGAGAGAGGAGGAGGAGGAGGAACATCTCCAACAAGGCAGGACACCCACCAGTGGCCAGCTTAAGGGCAGCACACCGACTGCATAACACCGCAGAGCTCCATGTGTGCAGGGCACTGCTGTTTCTGCGCGTTATTCCAAAAGTTCTTTGGTGTGGGCCTTTTTTGAGATGAGTGCATCAGATCCCGCTGCTATTTGCAACATATGTCTCAAGCGTATCTCGCATGGCCAGAACCTTACCTGCTTGGGCACCACATGCTTGACCAGACATATGTCGACCTGCCATGCAGTTCGTTGGCAAGCGTACCTAAAAGACCCACACCAAAGAACAAAGCTGACCTCTCCTTGCTCCTCATCAGCTGGGATCTCCAACCCCACTATACCTTCAGTCCTCTCTGAAACCTGCACTGAGAGGAATGAAGGTGTAGAATTAGGTGTGTCACAGCCAAGTACTTGCGGGCAATCTGCTATCGGTACACCGACGTCAGATTGTACCAGGCAAATTTCCCTGCCCCAGCTGCTGCACCTCCGAAAGAAGTTAGCTCCCAACCATCCACATGCCCAGCGGCTGAATGCTAGCTTGGCTAAATTGCTAGCACTTCAACTGCTGCCTTTTCAGCAGGTAGACTCTGCCCCCTTCCGTGAGTTTGTGGAATGTGCGGTTCCTCAGTGGCATGCTCCCAAATGCCACTTTTTCTCACGGAAGGTGATTCTGGCTCTCTACCGGCATGTGGGAGGCTATGTCTTGGCCTCGCTGGACAGGGCAGTCAGTGGTAAGGTGCATTTTACCGCTGACTCATGGTCCAGCAGGCATGGATGGGGACATTACCTATCTTTCATTGCGCACTGGGTGACTCTTCTGGCAGCTGGGAAGGATGCAGGACAGGGTGCAGTAGTGTTGGAGGTTGTTCCACCACCACGCCTCCCAAATTCTACTAGTGGTGATTCTGCCACACCTCTCTCCTCCACCCCTCCTCTACTTCTTCCTCCATGGCCTCTTCCTGTGCTTTGTCCTCAGAACCAACGGTTCTCCGTAGGCTTTCAAGGGGCTATGCAAGCACGCAGGCAAAAAGATGCCATGCAGTGCTTGAGCTGGTGTGCTTGGGGGACAGGAGCCACACTGGGGTAGAGATTCTGTCAGCTCTGCAGGGGCAGGTTCAGAGGTGGTTGACGCCATGCCAGCTTAAGCCAGGTATGGTGGTTTGCGACAATGGCACCAACCTCCTCTCCGCCCTCCGACAGGGACAACTGACCCATGTGCCCTGTTTGGCTCACGTCCTTAACTTGGTGGTGCAGCGGTTCTTGGGCAGGTACCCAGGCTTACAGGATATCCTGAGGCAGGCCAGGAAGGTCTGTGTGCATTTCCGCTGGTCATATAATGCCAGTGCTTGGCTGGCTGACCTCCAAAAGGAATTTAACCTGCCCAAGAACCACCTAATCTGTGACATGCCCACCAGGTGGAACTCAATGTTGGCCATGCTGCAGCGGCTGCACACGCAGCAGAGGGCCATCAATGAGTACCTATGCGACTATGGCACCAGGACAGTGTCAGGTGACCTTGTTTTTTTTTCCTCATGCCAGTGGGCTATGATCAGAGATGCATGCACTGTTCTGTCACCATTTGAGGAGGCCAGGAGGATGGTGAGCAGTGACAGTGCATGCATCAGTGACACTGCCCTCTTGTCCACCTGTTGGAGCATACGCTGTGTGGAATAATGAACAGGGCACTTGAGGAAGAACAGAGGGAGGAAAAGGAGGACTTCCTTAGCTCTCAAGGCCCCCTTTATCCAGACAGTGTTCCTGCATGCCTGCCAATCACACAGGAAGAGGACTAGGAGGAGGAGGGGGATTGTGTCAATATGGAGGTGGAGCCTGGCACTCAGCATCAGCAGCAGTCTTTAAGGGATCAGTTATAGTCCGAAGAAACCCACGGACTTGTATGTGGCTGGGAAGAAGTGGCTGTGGATCATGTTGTCCTTAGTGACCCAGAGGTGTCTGGATTGAATGCCTCAGCAAACCTACGCTGCATGGCCTCCCTGATCCTGCAAAGCCTGCGGAAAGATCCTCGTATTCGTGGTATCAAGGGGAGGGATGATTACTAGCTGGCAACACTCCTTGAACCACGTTACAAGGGTAAGGTTGCGGACCTGATCTTTCCGTCACAGAGGGAGCAGAGGATGAAACATCTTCGGGAGGCCTTGCAGAAAGGTTTGTGCAACACGTTTCCAGAGCCTGGGAGGTTACAATTTCCTGGTCCTCCTGGACAACGTGTTGCTGAGGCTTCGGTCAGTCACAGAAGGAGCGGTGGAGAAGGTGGCCATCTGACCGATGCCTTCAGACAATTTTTTAGTCCGCAGCCCCAAGGTCTGATCAGTTCCAGCAACCATCACCAGCATCTGATTCACATGGTACAGGATTACCTAGGGCAAGATCAGACTTGGACACCTTTCCCACCGAAAATCCTCTGGGTTACTGGGTCTTGAGGATGGATCACTGGCCAGAGCTTGCACAGTATGCAATTGAGCTATTTGCCTCTCCTGCATCCAGCGTTCTTTTGGAACCCACATTTAGTGCTGCTGGAGGCTTTGTAACCGATCACAGGGTGCACCTGTCCACTCAATCGGTCGATCAGCTGACCTTTATAAAAATGAATCAGTCTTGGATCACCAGCTACCAAGCACCTGATGCTGATGTAAGCAATTGATTTTTTTTATGTGAGATCCCTTCAAGACTGCCTATGCTGATGCTGAGTGACTATCCTGTTATGCTGAGTGACAATCCTCTTCCTCCTCAATTTTCATGCTGATAGCTTGTAAGAACATTTTTGGTTCTGGGCAACGCCACCAGTGGTCAATGCCCAACTTTTCTGCCCCTGTTTAACAGGGGCGTGTAATTACAATTTTTGATGCAATACTTTGCAGCAGGGCTCATTCCTGTGCTCCAACTAGAATATCTGTGAGGGGTTGCAGTGTTGTGGCACCAGCACCAGTGCCCAAGGCCCAAATTTTCAGCCTCTGTTAAACAGGGGCATATAATTACAATTTTTTATGCAATACTTTGCAGCAGGGCTCATTCCTGTGCTCCAACTATAGCATCTGTGAGGGGTTGCAGTGTTGGGGCACCAGTGCCTAAGGCCCAATTTTTCTGCCCCTGTTCAACAGGGACATGTAGTTACAATTCTTGATCTAATATTTCACAGCAGGGCCCGTTCCTGCACCCACCAAGAGTAACTGTGAGGTCTTACAGTGTTGTGGCAACACCAACACCTAAGACCCCAATTTCTGCAGAGTATATAGGGCGGGCCCCTACTTTCAAACATCCAACTTACAAACGACTCCTACTTGCAAACGGAAGGAGACAACAGGAAGTGAGATGAAATCTACCCCTAGGAAGGGAAATTCTCTCCTGTAAGAGTTAATATGGGAAAAACGTGTCTCTGCTTCACTGATGCTTTATCACCAATCCTTGTTTCACTAAGAACCCCAAATTTTGAAAAAAATTGTCATTGGGACAGAAAGTAAGTTGAAATCTACTGAAGAGTTGCACAGACAGCAAAACAAATGTTACAGGGGTGATAACCCATCCCTATGTTTTCCAAAAAGCTTAAAAATAGATTTTTTGGCTGGAGCTACACTTTAAAAATGTACCAGTTCAAAATTACAAACAGATTCTACTTAACAACAAACCTACAGCTCCTGTTTTGTTTGCACCGCCTGTATACTGCTGTTCAGAGTACGCCCCACGCCTTTCCTTTATTTTAATTTGGGTGCGGCGTTCCCCTTAGTATCCATACAAGACCCAAAGGGCCTGGTAATGGACTGGGGGGTGGCGGGTACTCATGCCATTTGTCTCACTGATTTTCATCCATATTGCCGGGACCCAACATTACATTAAAGCTGCAAACAGTTTTAAATGACTTTTATTCCTTTAAAAATGTCATTTTGTGCAGGGATTGTTCTAAGCACGGGAAACACACGCCACTTTACAGGCATATTATAGACACCCCCCAGGTACGATATTTAAAGGAATTTTTCACTTCATCATTAAAATCACTGCTCCCGAAAAAACAGCCGTTTTTAAAACTTTTTTTTGCATTGATACATGTCCACTGGGGCAGGACCTGGGTCCCCAAACCCTTTTTAGGACAATAACTTGCATATTAGCCTTTAAAATTAGCACTTTTGATTTTGAACGTTCGAGTCCCATAGACTTTAATGGGGTTCTAAAGTTCGCACAAACTTTCGGTCCGTTCGCAGGTTCTGGTGCGAACCCGAACCGGGGGGGTATTCGGCTCATCCCTACTCATCAGTGAAGCATGGTGATGGTAGTGTCATGGCGTGGGCATATATGGCTGCCAATGGAACTGATTCTCTTGTATTTATTGATGATGTGACTGCTGACAAAAGCAGCAGGATGAATTCTGAAATGTTTCGGCAATATTATCTGCTCATATTCAGCAAAATGCTTCAGAACTCATTGGACGGTGCTTCACAGTGCAGATGGACAATGACTCGAAGCACTCTGCAAAAGCAACCAAAGACTTTTTTAAGGGAAAGAAGAGGAATGCAATGGCCAAGTCAATCACCTGACCTGAATCCGATTGAGCATGCATTTCACTTGCTGAAGACAAAACTGACGGGAAAATGCCCCAAGAACAAGCAGGAACTGAAGACAGTTGCAGTAGAGGCCTGGCAGAGCATCACTAGGGATGAAACCCAGCGTCTGGTGATGTCTATGCGTTCCATACTTCAGGCTGTAATTGACTGCAAAGGATTTGCAACCAAGTATTAAAAAGTGAAAGTTTGATGGATGATTGTTAATCTGTCCCATTACTTTTGGTCCCTTAAAAAGTGGGAGGCACATATAGAAACTTTTGTAATTCCTACACCTTTAACCTGATTTGGATGTAAATACCCTCAAATTAAAGCTGAAAGTCTGCAGTTAAAGCACATCTTGTTTGTTTCAGTTCAAATCCATTGTGGTGGTGTATAGCGCCAAAAATATTAGAATTCTGTCGATGTCCCAATATTTATGGACCTGACTGTATATATATATATATATATATATATATATATATATATATATATACAGTATCTCACGAAAGTGAGTACACCCCTCACATTTTTGTAAATATTTTATTATATCTTTTCATGAGACCACACTGAAGAAATGACACTTTGCTACAATGTAAAGTACTGAGTGTACAGCTTGTATAACAGTGTAAATTTGCTGTCCCCTCAAAATAACTCAACACATAGCCATTAATGTCTAAACCGCTGCCAACAAAAGTGAGTACACCCCTAAGTGAAAATGTACAAATTGGGCACAATTAACCATTTTCTTTCCCTGGTGTCATGCGATTTGGTAGTGTTACAAGGTCTCAGGTGTGAATGGGGAGCAGGTGTGTTAAATTTGGTGTTATCGCTCTCACTCTCTCATACTGTTCACTGCCTCCTGTCCTCCGGCTCTATGGCTTCCTGACCACCGGCATCTGATCTTCCCCCAGGACTCCCAGAGGCTGTGAACCCCTGGCTACACTGGACTCCTTTGAAGGCTCCAGCATTGGGGGTTTCCATAGCCCATTTGTGCTCACACCTTATGGTGCTTGGCAGCTCAGCACACTCTTTCTCCTCCCCCAACCAACACATCTCCAACAGGCCACCCACACCAGGCCCTACCTATCCCTGTGTGGGCTCTGAAAGAGCGGCGCCCACAGCGCCTTGCCGGCAACACCACCATTTCACAAGGCAGGACACCCCACCCCCCTAACCAGGACACCCCAGCAGGGATTGACGCCCCGGGCCCCCCCTATTTTGACATATTTTACACCTCAGGTGTCCCCACGCCCTCTGTTGGGTAGTCTCCCCTGGGGGTCTGTATGCCTGGCACTTGTGACTCGCCCGCTCTGGATCAGGCATTGGCACGGAACTGTGGCAATCCGTTCCCCACAGGTTTTTAAGCATTTTTTAAAGTGAATGCAGTAACATAGGATGTTCTCAAGCAATACCATATGACATGTTTTTGTCGTGCTGGTTTCAATCATACATCCCTGAAGAAGAGTAACACTCGAAACGTGTCGGGTACTCGCGTCAGGTAGTTGGAGCGCAGGAATGAGCCCTGATGCAAAGTATTGCATCAAAAATTGTAATTACATGCCCCTGTAAAAAAGGGGTGGAAAAATTGGGCCTTGGCCACTGGTGGCGGTGCCCAGAACCAACTCCATGTGTTCCATATGCAATGGAGTCAATGATTGTTAAACCTTATGTATTGTATTGCATACCCACTGTGTCACGCATCCTGTAATTCTCTTTTGTATTTTCTATTTGCTTTGTAGACATGTATACATCTACACCCTTTTGTTAATAAACCTTACATTCATGATCACCACAGAGTAGCTTTTTCCCTTTAAAGTCCCATAAGAGGAAAACATTTCCCTATGCTCATACTGGTCACTGGAAATTCAACATGGCCCCTCACGGCAAAGAACTCTCTGAGGATCTGAAAAAAAGAATTGTTGCTTTACATCAAGATGGCCTAGGCTATAAGAAAGATTGCCAAGATCCTGAAACTGAGCTGCAGCATGGTGGCCAAGACCATACAGCGGTTTAACAGGACAGGTTCCACTCAGAACAAGCCTCGCCATGGTCAACCAAAGAAGTTGAAGTTGACTTACTCAGCCTCATATCCAGAGGTAGTCTTTCGGTAATAGATGTATGAGTGCTGCCAGCATTGCTGCAGAGGTTGAAGGGGTGGAAGGTCAGCCTGTCAGTGCTCAGACCATACGCCACACACTGCATCAAGTTGGTCTGCATGGCTGTTGTCCCAAAAGGAAGCCTCTGCTAAAGATAATGCACAAGAAAGCCCACAAACATTTTGCTGAAGACAAGCAGACTAAGGACATGGATTACTGGAACCATGTCCTTTGGTCTGATGAGACCAAGATAAACTTATTTGGTTCAGATGGTGTCAAGCGTGTGTGGTAGCAACCAGGTGAGGAGTACAAAGACAAGTGTGTCTTGCCTACAGTCAAGCATGGTGGTGGGAATGTTATGGTCTGGGGCTGCATAAGTGATGTCAACATTGGGGAGCTATAAATCATTGAGGGAACCATGAATGCCAGCATGCACTGTGACATACTGAAGCAGAGCATGATCCCCTCCCTTCAGAGACTGGGCTGCAGGGCAGTATTCCAACATGATAACGACCCCAAACACACCTCCAAAACGACCACTGCCTTGCTAAAGAAGCTGAGGGTAAAGCTGATGGACTGGCCAAGCATATCTCCAGACCTAAACCCTATTGAGCATCTGTGGGGCATCCTCAAATGGAAGGTGGAGGAGCGAAAGGTCTCTAACGTCCATCAGCTCCGTGATGTCATCATGGAGGAGTGGAAGAGGACTCCAGTGGCAACCTGTTAAGTTCTGGTGAACTCCATGCCCAAGAGGGTTGAGGCAGTGCTGCAAAATAATGGTGGCCACGCAAAATATTGACACTTTGGGCCCAATTTGGACATTTTCATTTAGGGGTGTGCTCACTTTTGTTGCCAGCGGTTTAGACATTAATGGCTGTGTGTTGACTTATTTTGAAGGGACAGCAAATTTACACTGTTATACAAGCTGTACACTCACTACTTTTTATTGTAGCAAAGTAGGCCGCTGTGCATTGCAACCAATCAGCTTCTAGGTTTTATTGTCAATGCTTAAATGAACAAGCTCATGCTAGAATCTGATTGGTCACTATGCACAACTGCACCAGATTTGTCTTCTCCACTTTAAGTAAATCCCCCCTCAATGACTGCTAACATGTTTTAAAGTATTTGAATCGGGGGGGGTTTATTTTTTTTTAATCTTGACACTTATTCTAAAACCTAATTAACTAATGAGGCCTTAAATTAGGGGGGTTCCATACAATTTTTTAAACCTCAATTAATATTTGAATATCAATTCATTATTTTTGTTGTTTATAAGTTGTATAATTGTCTAGCACTTAAATTAAATCTGAATTCCAGGTATGCCATGTTTTACATTCAAGCTCAGACCAATATATGTATGTATGTGCCATACCTGGCCAATTCCTGTGGAGCTGGAGCTCACTGTAGTAGGCATGGCTACTACAGTGATCTCCACTAGCTTCCAGGTCATGTCTGAGCATTTGCCCTGCAGCTTACTAAACACTGGTAATCACCTAGTAGGGGATTAGAGTGATCAAGACACAGTAGGCACCATCGTCACTCTAAAATAACTGGTAGTCACCTGCTTAGCATGGGCATAATTTAGGGAACACTGAATGAATGCAAGGTGTTCTCAGATTGGACAAGATAGAGATTGTAATATTAACACCCCACCTCTTCACCTCATCCAATCAAAGAATGCCTTGCATTTATTGAGAAAATGCAAAGTGTCCTCTGAATGGTGCCCATGCTGAGTGAGCAACGCTCTGTGTTCACAATGCAGTAGGGCAACCAATCGGCCTGGAAGCTAGTGGAGATAACTGTAATAGTAGTGCCTACTACAGTGATTTCCAACTTGCACAGGTATGGCATATACACTTACATTGGTCAAAGCTGGACCAAAGTAACCATGTAAAAATTGCTATACCTTTACTTCAGCTTTACGTTTAGCAGGAACAATAGTGAAAATGTGACAGAAGGCAGCTGGTAAAACTGGTAACATTGTCATGTATAACTTGAGATGAGATTTAAGATCAATTTTTTTATCCTTGTCCTCCACTTCCCCCTCATAAGACTATCCCTTATTTTTGGCATCAACGTTACTGACCATCTGTTGCCATAAATCGACAAATGCAAAACGAAGCACTGGCATAGCATCTTGCTCCTGAAAAGTCTGGGGATTAATAAAACATAAAACAACAGTTGGCATGTTTCTATAAGCAAATCAGTCTCTAATTTGTGTATCAATGTGTAATCATCATCAGCATCATGTGTAACATTGATCTTATATCTGAGGCCTAATGCTTAGCTCATGTACTACATTGGGTTATGAAAACATTCCTGAAGAATTATCAAGTCTTGTTGCTAAAATATGGTTAAACTCAAGAATGTTTGCTCCTACTTTTCATGTTACAGGCAGTACTCACCTGCTTTTTTCCCTGAGATGGGGAAAATTAGCAGCCTCTATATCTGACGTGTTGTCTTGTTGATGTTAGTGACCACAATGGAAAAAAAGCTGGCGGTGGAACTATCAAATTAATAAAAGGCACAACAGGATCCAAACTGGTTAGGTATTCACTATAACCAGTGAAACAAGAAGTACTGACTCACCTATACATATGGTGGGGCCCCCCTCCCAAGAACTCATGAACACACGCATAATATCACAAAAATTGGGAAAAGAACCCACTAGTAGTTCATAAGGGGAGGAAAAGGGGGTGGGGGGGGGGTATATTAAAATTGAAAATAGAACACACACACAGTAGGTAAAAATGCAACTGTATAAAAACTAAAAACACACCCGGGATCACAACCATGTCCACTTTCATGCATACCAGCATCACTCAAAGTCTAGCATCGGAATTGATAAAGTTAGAGGGTCACTGAAAGTCCTAGGAAACATCTGTCATGTCGGCCATTCATCAGCCTTTCAAATCACGGTTGACATTAAGGTTCACTTTTACCTTATATAACAAAACTCATGCTCGCCACACTGGTGATAAACTTCTGTGTTTATAGGTGTTGATCACTTCACAATCGGTCTTGTAAGGAAGCATTAAATCATATTTTAGCTGATAATTAAAGGCTTTATGAAATTGCTAATCAACAGGTGTAAGTAATCAAGCCTGGAAGGTGCATTGGAACTAGTCTCTGAAGTGAGCATATTCAGCAACCAGTGCCAATAAGGCAGGGTAGATGATCAGGACAGCTTACAAACAAAGTTAAACAGTTTATGGAACATGCAAATAGTCATACTAGATCTGGATGCTCAGATTTTGTGAAAGCAGAGGGTACCATAAGTATAGATATAATACATCATACTCAAAAAGCTGTCTTCTTGCAGTCTTACTGACAATGATAACCACAATCAACGTATGTCAGTGAGTGAGTATATCTTGCTTTGGTTATTCAACCCCTTAGGGAAAGCTCACGGTTACTTGCACAGCTGTACGTTAGCAGATACAGCAAGTCAGATACTGCATGGTCCACTATGTGCTTGCTGTGCTATGCTGTCCTCCCAGCTATTCTAGCTCCCAGTGAGGAGTAGAGTGGATATATGCGGCCAACCCAAAGGACTAAAAAATGAAGGGCTTTTTTGCCCTAAAACTGTCAGATAGAAGGGATGATTACAATACTGCCCCTCTCCAAAGCTGAAAAGGGATAGCAATTTTGTTTAGGGACCTTGGCCCCTAAAGGGTTAAACACTAAATTAAATCTGCAGGTGTTGCTTACGCCTTCAGGCCGGGTTTACACTGGTGCGACACGACAGCCAACCTACTTTGGATCCGACTTTGCCCTGAGACTTAAAGCCGACATACATCCGACTTTCAATGAACAGGGATCTGACTTGGATCCCCGCCAATACCAGGCACTGTGTTTGGTATGAATCTTGAGGGGGAACGCCACGCCAAATTTTAAATAAAAAAACGGCTTGGGTTTCCCCTCCAAGAGCATACCAGGCCCTTCGGTCTGATATGGATTTTAAGGGGAACCCCCTATGCCAAAAAAACGGCATGGGGGTCCCCCCAAAATCCATACCAGACCCTTATCCGAGCACGCAGCCCGGCTGGTCAGGAAAAGGGGTGGGGACAAGCGAGCGCCCCCCCTCCTGAACCGTACAGGCTGCATGCCCTCAACATGGGGGAGTGCTTTGGGGCAAGGGCCTCTTCCCGACAACCCTGACCATTGGTTGTTGGGGTCTGGGGGGGCTTATCGGAATCCGGGAGCCCCCTTTAATAAGGGAGCCCCCAGATCCCGGCCCCACACCCTATGTGAATGAGTATGGGGTGCATCGTACCCCTACCCATTCACCTGGGGAAAAAAGTGTCAATAAAAAAAGAACACACTAGACAGGTTTTTAAAGTAATTTATTAGGCAGCTCCGGGGGTCTTCTTCCAACTTTGGGGGTCTCTTCCGACTTCTCTGCGCTCTCCAGCCTCTTCTCCCAGTCTCCGGTTCTTCCCCCGCTCTCCGGTGTCTTCTGCCAGGCTCCTACTGTCTTCTGCTCTTTTGCCCACTCTTTTGCTAGTATTGGCCCGGTCTTCTCCGTTGTCTTCTTCCCTCTGGTCTTCTTCCGATGTTGACACGACGCTCTCTCCCGCTGTAATGCCGTGTGCGCAGTGTGCAACGACTTATATAGGCATGGGGTGCCCCTTATGACGTCACCGCCCGGGGCATGATGGGGCTGTGATGTCATAAGGGGCGGGGTCACCGGATGACATCACCTGGTGACCACGCCCCATGCCTATATATGTCGTTGTGTACCGCGCACACGCCATTACAGTGGGAGAGAGCGTCGTGTCAACATTGGAAGAAGACGTGAGGGAAGAAGATGCCGGAGAAGACCGGGCCAACACTAGCAAAAGAGCGAGTAAAAGAGCAGAAGATAGCAGAGGAGCCCAGCAGAAGACACCGGAGAGTGGGAGAAGAACCAGAGACCGGGAGACGAGGCCGGAGAGCGTGGAGAAGTGGGAAATTCGGGGCAAATTCAAGTGCTGCAGAGGGCTCCATAATGCACTGAGAGATCGCAGTGCATTGACAGCTGCTGATTGGCCAAAGCATGCATCTGACCTGCATGCTTTGGCCAATTACAGTGCACTCTGCTGTGAGAGCCATGATTGGCCAAGGGTGCCTTTAGCCAATCATGGCTCAGGGGACTAAGTCCATGCCCCGCACTATATAAGGCTGCTTACACAGCGGTCGTATATAGTGTTATAATAAGGTGGAGATTGAGAGAACGTTAGCTAGAGGCAGGTTAGTTAGTGGCGTGCAGGCAGTTTAGTATATATACTGTATATATATATATATATATATATATATATATATATACAGTATATATATATATATATATATATATATATATATATATACACAGTGTAGTCAGTGTAGTGTAGACTATATATACAGCGCGGGCAGTTTTTTTTTATATATATATATATATATATATATATATATATATTTGTAAATATTTTATTCTATCTTTTCATGTGACAACACTGAAGAAATTACACTTTTATACAATGTAAAGTAGTGAGTGTGCAGCCTGTATAACAGTGTAAATTTGCTGTCCCCTCAAAATAACTCAACACAGAGCCATTAATGTCTAAACAACTGACAAAAAAAGTGAGTATACCCCTAAGTGAAAAGGTCCAAATTGGGCCCAATTAGCCATTTTCCCTCCCCGGTGTCTTGTGACTCATTAGTGTTACAAGGTCTCAGGTGTGAATGGGGAGCAGGTTTGTTAAATTTGGTGTTATCGCTCTCACTCTCTCATACTGGTCACTGGAAATTCAACATGGCACCTCATGGCAATGAACTCTCTGAGGATCTGAAAAAAAAAGAATTGTTGCTCTATACAATGATGGCCTAGGCTATAAGAAGATTACCAAGACCCTGAAACTGAGCTGCAGCATGGTGGCCAAGAACATACAGCTGTTTAACAGGACAGGTTCCACTCAGAACAGGCCTCGCCATGAAGAAGTTGAGTGCACATGCTTAGCGTCATATCCAGAGGTTGTCTTTGGGAAATAGACATATTAATGTTGCCAGCATTGCTGCAGAGGTTGAAGGAGTGGTAGGGCCAGCCTGTCAGTGCTCAGACTATATGCCGCACACTGCATCAAATTGGTCTGCATGGCTGTTGTCCCAGAAGGAAGCCTCTTCTAAAGATGATGTACTAGAAAGCCCGCAAACAGTTTGCTGAAGACAAGCAGACTAAGGACATGGATTACTGGAACCATGTCCTCTGGTCTGATGAGACCAAGATAAACTTATTTGGTTCAGATGGTGTCAATCGTGTGTGACGGCAACCAGGTGAGGAGTACAAAGACAAGTGTGTCTTGCCTACAGTCAAGCATAGTGGTGAGAGTGCCATGTCATGGTCTGGGGCTGCATGAGTGCTATAACGACCCCAAACACACCTCCAAGATGACCACTGCCTTGCTAAAGAAGCTGAGGGTAAAGTTGATGGACCGGCCAAGCATGTCTCCGAACCTAAACCCTGTTGAACATATGTGGGGCATCCTCAAACGGCAGGTGGAGGAGTGCAAGGTCTCTAACATCCACCAGCTCCGTTATGTCATCATGGAGGAGTGGAAGAGGACTCCAGTGGCAACCTGTGAAGCTATGGTGAACTACATGCCCAAGAGGGTTAAGGCAGTGCTGGAAAATAATGGTGGCCACACACAATATTGACACTTTGGGCCCAATTTGGACATTTTCACTTAGGGATGTAATCACTTTTGTTGCCAGCGGTTTAGACATTAATGGCTTTGTGTTGAGTTATTTTGAGGGGCCAGCAAATTTACACTGTTATACAAGCTGTACACTCACTACTTTACATTGTAGCAAAGTATCATTTTTTCAGTGTTGTCACATGAAAAGATATAATAAAATATTTACAAAAATGTGGGGGGTGTGCTCACTTTTGTGAGATACTGTATATTTATATATCTATATATAGATATATATATAGATATATCTATATACAGTATATACAGTGCAGTTAGTGCAGTGTAGAATATATATACAGTGCAGACAGTGTAGTATATACTGTATATACAGTGCAGTCAGTGTCCATTATATAATACAGTGTATTGAAGTGGTTAAGGGGAACCCTTTGACAAAATTAAGGAAAAAACAGCATGGGATCCCCCCCAAATCCGTACCAGGCCCTTTGGGTCTGGCATAGATTTTAAGGGGTACTCCAGGGCTAAATTGAAAAAAAAATTTGGTGTGGGGTCCCCCTCAAAAGCCATACCAGACCCTTATCCGAGTAAGCAGCCTGGCAGGCCAGGAAAGGGGGTGGACGAGCCCCCCCTGAACCATACCAGGCCCCTTTCCCTCAACACGGGGAACCTTTACAGAACCTTAACTTATTATCTGACCCTTCCTACTCCAGTGTCCTAAGGAACCCATTGTCTGTTTAGGACTATCTCACTGGATGCAAGATTATCCAACACCATTAGGCATGCCAGCATCTTCAAGGGTCCCGTGGACTTGATTCCGCCAGTGGCCCACGATCATGGCAAGGACAGGCAGAATGGGGAGATGCCTATGTAAACAAGGCATTTCCCTGTTCTGCCTAGCAACATGACAGGCATCTACTGCACCCAGTGATCGGGAGCAGTGATCTCTGTCATGTTCTATTGAGCCCACTGACCCTACAGTTAGAACATGCTGAGGGAACACAGTTAACCCTAGTGTTTAACCTCTTTCCTGCCAGTGACATTTATACAGTAATTAGTGCATTTTTATAGCACTGATCGCTGTATTAATGCCAATGGTCCCAAAATAGTGTCAAAAGTGTCCGATCTGTCTGCCGCAATGACGCAGTCCTGATAAAAATCACAGATTTCCGCCATTACGACTAAAAAAAAAAAATTAATAAAAATGCCATAAATCTATCCCCTATTTTGCGCAAACCAATCAATATACGCTTATTGCAATTTTTTTACCAAAAATATGTAGAAGAATACATATTGGCCTAAACTGTGATAGAAATGTATTTTTTATATATTTTCTAGGGGTATTTATTATAGCAAAAAGTAAAAAATATTGCTTTTTTTCAAAATGTACGCTCTTTTTCTGTTTATAGCACAAAAAGTAAAAACTGCAGAGGTGATCAAATACCACCAAAAGAAATCTCTATTTGTGGGGGAAAAAAATACATAAATTTTGCTTGGGTACAATGTTGCACGACCGAGCAATTGTCAGTTAAAGCGACGCAGTGCCATATCTCATAAAGGGCTTGGTCAGGAAGGGGGTAAATCCTTTTGGGGCTTAAGTGGTTAAATTGCAATTTTCTTTTTCAAGAGGCCTAGGCTTAGCTCCCTCATTGCAAGAGACGATTGGCAACGTAGCCTCTAGCTGTATTGATACCTATCTTGGTTGTCTTTTTTCTGCTTATTTTGTTAGATGGGCTCCAGTTTATGCCGGTCAAATTTAAGTTCACTTCAGTAACTCTAATATCTGAAGAAACCCTAAAGCCTTGTACACACGATCAGATTTTCCACAGACAAAACCTCGGACTTTTGCCCGAAGGGCGTTGGCCCCAAACTTGTCTTGCTTACAAACGTCACACAATTGTTGGTCAACAAACATGAACATAGTGACATACTATGTGGTTTTACAGCTCTTTAGCGCCACCCTTTGGGCTCCTTCTGCTAATTTCATGTTAGTAGAAGTTTGGTGAGGGTTGATTCGCGCTTTTGATTTCATGCTTTTCATTTTGCGCTTTTCATTTCATGTTTTTCATTTCGTGCTTTTCAGGTCGTTTATGAATGGCCGTTCATCAACCAGCCATGTTGCGTTATCGGAGGAGATAACGTGTTATTTATTATTGGCCTTGGAGTTATTGCTTTGACCCAAGTCCAGTCCAGGAACAGGAGGAGAAGGATTTCTTGGACCAAAAATTGGTTGCTTTATTAATTGTGACCAATTATGTCACATGCTTTTGCTGCGGGAGCTCCAAGAGAATAATCCAGATGCTTTTCGGAATTATCTCTGAATGACGGACCCCTGCTTTTACCAACTCTTGGCATTGTTGACTCCCCTATATTAGGTAGCAGGACACATGCCTGAGGCTTTTATTTTATTTTTTGGTTGAATAATGATTTGATTTGGTATATTTTCTATATTTTTGGATGCATAGAATGCACTTTTTGATTAAGTTCTAGTGGCAGATAGCATTTCTAATTGTATTTGTTTTCCTTTTTTAATGTACAATAAAAAAAATTGTGCAGAATAATACTTGACTGTGTTTTACTTCAATTCACAGTTTGGGAGTAGGCAGTTACATTTTAAAAAATACAATGTAAAATTAACAAGGGACACCAACATATTTGTATCTTTGATCTTAAAAACTACGGGATAATGGTGTTATGGTAACGTGCACCAAAAAAAAAAAAAATAACAAGCATAATAATATTATTCTTGATATCACTAGAAAAAAAAGCCTTTGAAAATTTGATTGCAATAACTCCATCAATATCACCAGCAAAGCAGCTTCATTATTATCCCATTAAAGAAGAAGAGAATGTGCGCTGCATTTCAAAATTTCATACTTTGCTGCCTCGCGAATGTTAATTCTCCATTAGGAACGCTAGGTTACTAGACCAACCACTGCTGAATCATCCTTTCTTCCGAGCATGCGTTTGTACTTTGGACTTTTGTTAGACGGACTTGTGTACACACCTTGGAAAATCCGATAACAGAGATTTGTTCGTGGAAAATTTTAAAGCCTGCCATCCAACATTTGTCCGCAGAAAATCTGACAATTGTCTGATGGAGCATAAAAATGGTCGGATTTTCTGCGAACAGCCTGTCATCACAGAATTCCTGTCAGAAAATGCGATCATGTGTACGAGGCTTTAGTGTTTTGTTATGCTGTTTTTTTTCACTGTTATGCTCTGTTTAGACTAACAATTACTTGGCAATCATGACAGGCTAAGACCCTCCCACTGTGAAAATGAAGGAGAATATGACAACAGATTCACATTAAAGGTTATTGTGAGGTTCTCGACTAATACTTCTGAGTAGAGAAAGCTGTGTTTTTGGTTTTCTTCAGATTCTATAGTTCTGGATTGGAACTTTCAATCCCGTGTCCGGATTTTGCCAGGTGCCTGCAACTTGTCTGAGTGCAAAGGTGTACAGGATCGTTAAATACTCAGGTCTGAGGATAGCTCAGAGTTCCCAGTTTAGAGACAGCTCTCAGTGTGGGAGACAAAAGGTCTCACCCAGGGGTCAGACGAGCCACAGCCAGAAGCCAAGAGACAGGAGGTCTCATCCAGGGGGTCAGGGGTGCCCCAGCCAGCAGCCAGGAGACAGGAGGTCTCATCCAGCTGCTCAGAGGTGCCCCAGCCAGCAGCCAGGAGACAGGAGGTCTCATTCTAGGAGTCAGGTTATCTCCTATTGGGGTGTCAGGAGAACCCCTATCCATTAGCCAATATTGGGCCATGCAGCAGGTTTAAAGGATTTTTTTTGTTTGTTCATATTAATGTGAAAGAACTCCTGTGCAGGCAACTGATGCTATGTTAACTTTCTGTTTTGTTTAATAAAAGTGGGCTGCTATTGTATTGCCCTACAGTTTGGACTGGTAAAACCCATTGAAAAAGCACCTACCACATGATTATAATCTCCCCAATACCACACAATATACAGGTGCATTTCATAAAATTAGAATATCATCAAAAGGTGATTTATTTCAGTAATTTAATTCAAAAAGTGAATCTCATATATTTTATATAGATGCATTATACACAGAGTGATATATTTCAAGCATTTTTTTTTTTTTGATAAGCATTTTTTTTTTTAAATTTTGAGTATTATGGCTTACAGCTAGTGAAAACCCAACATTCAGTATCTAAGAAAATTAGAATATTAGATCAGACCATTAAAAAAAAAGATTTTTAATACTGAAAAGTATGTCCATGTACAGTATAGTATGCACTATACCAATACTTGGTTGAAGCTCCTTTTGCATGAATTACTGCATCAATGCGGCATGGTGTTTCATCTGGCTTGTCTCATCTGGTGTCTCTCATCTTCCTCTTGAAAATACCCCACATATTCCTTATGGGGTTTAAGTCAGGTGAGTTTACTGGCCAATGAAGCACGGTGATACCATAATTATTAAACCAAGTATTGGTACAGTGGACCAGCACCAGCAGATGAGATGACTCTCCAAATCATCACAAACTGGAACATTTTGTAATTCATTTAGAAATCAAGGTCCCAGAGTCTGGAAGAAGAGTGGAGAGGCACAGAATCCAAGTTGCACGAGGTCCAGTGTGAAGTTTCCACAGTCAGTAATGATTTGGGGAGCCATGTCATCTACTGGTGTTGGTCCATTGTATTTTAACAAGTCCAAATTCAGAGCCACCCTCTACCAGGAAATTCTAGAGCACTTCATGCTTCCCTCTGCTGGCCAGATTTATGGAGATGCTTATTTAATTTTCCAGCAGGACTTGGCACCTGCCCACACTGCCAAAAGTACTAATACTTGGTTTAATGATCATGGTATCACTGTGCTTGATTAGCTAGCAAACTCACCTGACCTAAACCCTGTAACGAGCCCCTTGCTCGCTCAGTTCCACTCTCCTGACACTCCTCTGGTGCTATAGAATCAGGTTGCAACGTCTGATGGTTCGGTCATCCGATGCTCCAGGACTAGAACTACAGCTCTGTGCCGTTCTAACCCAGTTGTGATAGCTCAGAACAAACACCAGGCAGGCTGTATGTAAGTTCAAACAGGACTCTCACTTTATTGAAAAATACAGGCTTTTATACACTAGAAGTGGAGGTGCAGACCTACTGCTCATATTACTCTAACAATACAGCTGTAACCTAATTAACCTAATTAACATGAGCTAATTAACTAATCCCTTTAGACAGCCTAGATGACTCAGACATGACTTTTAGGCCAGACTGGCCGTCTTGTAGTTCAGAAAATCCAATCAACATTATCACAATCAACATAGACTCTTCTTCACACAATAGCAGAGTTAATTAACACAAACAACAATGGGGATCTAATGACTCTTAGATCCCATACTATAGACTTATTTACAATACACATTTTAGCAGACAACAGACAGACAGGTGCTGGAATTTACATCAGCATCTCCTAACAGTATCTGTCCCAGTATTATGAATCAGCCACTATTCCAATATGGCAAATCCAGTGTCCCCAGAGTCTGTGTGTCCTGGGGGACCAGGACCCGAATCCACAGTAATACCACCTCAAGGGTCCCCAGGCATACAGCTCACAAAGAGCACCGTTCCCCCAAATGCAAGGGCCCCCGATCGATCGGCAAGAGGCTAGCATACAGTCCCCTCCAAAAGTCTCTCTCCTGGCTAGGTCTGTCACAAACCCCATAGAGAATCTGAGGGATATTTTCAAGAGGAAGATAAGAGACACCAGACCCAACAATGCAGATGAGCTGAAGACCACTATCAAAGAAACCTGAGTTTCCATAACACCTCAGCAGTGCCACATGCTGATCATCTCCATGCCACGTCACATTGATGCAGTTTTTCATGCAAAAGGAGCCCCAACCAAGTATCGAGTGCATGTTATACTGTACTTGGACATACTTTTCAGTAAGCCAACATTTATGTTATAAAAATCCTTTTTTTATTGGTCTTATGTAGTATTCTAATTTTCTGGGTTACTGAATTTGGGGTTTTTACTAACTGTAAGCCATAATAATCAAAATTAAAAGAAAGAAATGCTTGAAATATATCACTCTATGTGTAACACATCTATATAAAATATATGTGTTTCACTTTTGGAATTTAATTGCTATAATAAATTAACTTTTTTATGATATTCTAATTGTATGGGATACACCTATACTATGTTATCTGCCCCCTATTTTTTTTAAGATCTCTGAACTAATTACATTTTTTTAAATTGAAAACTGCAGAAATAACTATATCTATAGTTTTGTCTAGAAAACAAGACATATTATATAGTGACTGTGCTTATTGTGCAATATAATAATGATAATAATAATCAGTCCATTGTTTTTACTTAGCCACAGTTCAGCCACAGTTCAGCCAAAAAGGGGTTAAAGTCCTTATGGAGTGATGCCGACTCCTCCCATAGACGTGCATACGCTCCATGCTTCCGACAAGCTGCCAGAGTAGGAGAGCCACAGTTGCAGCCTGTTGGTTTTTCCATCAGCCCAGCATGCAGGGTACTGCATTGATAAACCTTTCCTGTCGCATCATGGCAGCATACACTTTGGGTTGTGACTCCGCCCCTCACAACCTGATAGGACCACATAGCTATAAGTTGTAAAGATGGCCCCTGCCCCAGTATTCTCTTATTTTTCCTCACCTGAAAGGACTGAAGATGTCAGAAGCACCCCCTTACCGAATTCGCCCCAGCCAGGTTCTAGCCTCTCCTGGGTGGAAGTCCTTGCCTGTACACCTCTAAATGAGCTAGATGGAAGGAACCCCACTCTGGTGGTCTCAGGGGTATGTGCGGCTCCAGTATAAGCCTTAAATAGGCTTAGTTGTGTGCAGCCTTTTCCATTTTTGTGGTGCAGCTTGCTGGGCATTATGGTTCTCCTCTGTCTCTCCCCTGTGCGGTCGGGTGTCTCGGCGCTTCTGCGCATGCGCAGTGAGCGCTTTTAGGGCGTCCTGGCACGTTTGCCAGGTTCCAAGATGGCGCCGAGTGTGGCTCGGCGCTGCTGCGCATGTGCGGGCGGGACGTGACCCCGGTGGCCATGGCGGTTCTTTTAAAAGGCTCAGAATGTCATTTTTCTGATGCCTCCAGTTTCCTGAGCATATCTGACGCTGCTGTCAACTCTGATCGTACTAATGCTGCCTAATTGGTCAGCCCTACCAGGTCATCAAGATCATCTAAATCAAGGCGAAGAGAGAACTCACGCAGGAGAAGCCGCTCCAGCCATAGGCAAAGCCGCTCACGCGGCAGAAGTCGCTCAGCCCACAGGGGAAGCCGTAGGAGGAGCCGTTCCTACTCCAGGCATAGACATTCCCATTACAGAAGATCCCCTGCTCCTAGGCGTCAGTCTCCTGCACATCCTTCCCATCCAGCGGGGAATGCTTGCTGGGTATGCGGGGCCACAGCTCTACCAGACAGATTGGCCTGCCGCAGATGTATGGATGAAGCCACCAGGGAAAAAGAGCTGGTCACTGTGGAACCTACCGGGGTCCCTGCTACGCATATCTCAACTCCAGATGTGGAGGCTACAGCCCTGAGCGCCTCACCATCCCATCCTAGTACATCTAGGGAACAAGAATTCCCGTCAGATGAGGAAGAACTGGAGACGGCAGCAGGCTTTGATTTCTCGCTCATAGGGCCCTTTGCGAAACCGGTCAAGGAAGCGATTAACTGGGAGGAACCTGAGGAGGTACAGCAGAAACAAAGGAAGTATTTCCCGAATCTCAAGAAGGTGCCTGAAGCCTTTCCATTTATAGAGGAACTAGATGAGCTTATTAAGGAAGAATGGCAGAATCCAGAGAAGAAAGTTAGTCTTTCTAACAGACTTACCAAGTTATATCCTCTAAAAGAGACCAGGGTATCTCCCCTGGTTTCCCCTCCAGTGGTGGACGCCTCTTTGATGCGCCTAGCCAGGCATGTGATGCTTCCCATTGAGGACGCAGTGACGTTCAGGGATGTCCTGGACAGAAAGGTGGATACAGACCTTAAGAGGGCTTACGTTTTTGCAGGAGGCGCCTGCAGACCAGCAGTGGCACTGGCCGCCGTCGGGAAAGCTATTTCCGGTTGGTCATCGAGTACCGCAAAACTTGTTGCTGAAGGCGCAGATCAGGACCAGATCGTTAAAGCCCTACAGGAACTCAGTCTCGCAGGAGACTTCGTGGCGGAAGCCTCTGTAGACACCATTAGGTCCGCTTCAAGATTTATGTTAGCAACGGTAATGGCCAGGAGGGCGTTATGGCTTAAACCCTGGTCGGCCGACCCGGCCTCAAAGTCCAACTGGTGCAGGATTCCATATAATGGAGTTAACCTCTTTGGTGCAAAGCTGGATACAGCAATATCCAAAGTGACAGGCGGGAAGTCTGGTCTTATTCCTTCAGACAGAAGACCAAAACAACAAAGAGCGCCTCTCTTCAAGCGCAATCTCCCGGAGAGATACAGGGATGCAAAATCCTATAGGCCTGGGAAGGAGTACAGGAGAACTTGGAAGAACCCTCAGACGTCCTTCCTCAAATTCCAGAAAACCAAAACTCCTGCCTCCAATGAACAGAAACCTTTTTGAAGGTACGCCCGCCCAACCAGCGGTAGTGGGTGCCAGGCTCACAAGATTCAGGTTGGTTTGGGCGGAATTGATAAAAGATCCATGGACAGTATTCACCATCCGGTTCGGGCACAGGTGGTCATTCAAGAACCGCCCCCCAAGGGGTCACTTCTGCGCAACCAAGCTTCTTCCTTCCAGGGAGAAAAGGCTGTCCCTGTTCCAGTATATCCAGGATCTGTTAGGGAAACAGGCAATAGTGGAGGTTGCACCATCCCAAAGAGGTCAGGGTTTCTATTCCCCACTCTTTCTAGTACGAAAAAAGTCAGGGGACGTTCGTCCTGTCCTGGACCTAAAGAACCTCAACTGGTCAATCCGGGTAGAAACATTCAGGATGGAAAGCCTCCAATCAATCCTCCAAGCGATAAATCGGGGAGACTGGATGCTCTCGATCGATCTTCAAGACGCATACTTACATATCCCGATACACGCAGAGTTCCAGAGATTCCTCCGCTTCACGATAAACAGCTGGCACTTCCAATTTCGAAGTCTTCCGTTCGGAATCTCTACCGCACCCAGGACATTCACAAAGGTCCTATTGCCCGTGATAGCCCACTTGAGAGAGAGGGGATTGAGAGTCCACCATTACCTGGATGACATCCTGCTTCTCTCGGACAACAAGGAGTCTCTCATCCAGCATCGGGAAATCCTGGTCTCCACCTTACAGTCTCTAGGGTGGCTGATAAACTGGATACCACCAATAAGAGAATGGTCTTTTTTAGGGGCCGAGCTGGACACGAGAGAAAACACGGTGGAGCTTCCAGAGGAGAAAATTCCTCCCCTGATTCAGAAGGTGAAGAAGGCCACCTCGGCCAAGAGACTACCAGCCAGAACATGCCTCAGTATCCTGGGCTCCTTGGCATCCACCATTCCGATGGTTCAGTGGGCGCAATGGAACTCGAGGCCTTTCCAAATTTCCTTCCTGCGCCAGTGGAACGGTGTTTCGATGTCTCAGTCGATTCACATCCCTCAAGAGGTGAAGCAATCATTGCTGTGGTGGACATGGCCTCGCAACTTGGGAAGGTGCAAGCACATAATCACCCCTCACCAGGAGACGGTGACCTCAGATGCCAGTCTGCAGGGGTGGGGAGCCCACCATCAGCACTTTGCGGCCCAAGGCCGCTGGCCATGCAGGGCACAGGACGCAGTGTCAAATGTGTTAGAAATGAGAGCAGCACTCCAGGCGCTCCTGTCCTTCAGCTCGCTCTTGAGAGGAAAACATGTTCTTCTGAGAATGGACAACAAGGTTGCGGTTGCCTATATCAACAGGCAGGGGGGCACCAGAAGCAGGTCCATGATGCAGGAGGTCCGTCCTGTTCTAAAGTAGGCACAACTGAACCTGTTAAGCTTAAGGGCAGTCTATGTTCCGGGAGTCCAGAACGTGTTGGCCAACTCGCTGAGCAGGAATTTCACCTCCAACCACGAGTGGTCTCTGAACCCACAGGCCTACGCCCTCATATCCCGGACTTGGGGTTCTCCAGAGATAGACCTGGCGGCAACCCCAGAGAATGCGAAATGTCAGAGATTCCTATCAAGAATACCATTCCCTTTGGCAGAGGGGACGGATTGTCTCCTGCACCCCTGGAAGTTCCATCTAGGATACATCTTCCCTCCAACTCCACTCATAGCGAGATTTCTCCTGAGACTCAAGGAGTCATCGGCACTGGTGGTGGCAGTGATTCCCTTCTGGCCGAGGAGGCCATGGTTTACCACTCTGATGAAGCTGAATACGGCAGATCCCCTGCCCCTTCCGTTGTCGCCAGACCTACTCTCCCAGGGTCATCTTCTTCACCCGAACCTGGAGAAGCTACATTTGATGGCTTGGAGACTGAAAGGGCTAGGTACCTAGAGCAAGGCTGCTCCCAGAGGGTAGTGGATACCCTACTCCAGGCCAGGAGGCCTACCACGAATATTACTTACAGGCGAGTCTGGGAGAAGTTTACCGCCTTCGCTCAACAGCAAGGTTGGGACTCATCCTCACCATCGGTGTCACAGGTCCTGGAGTTCCTTCAACTAGGCCTAGAGAAGGGCCTTAGATCAAGTACCCTAAAAGTCCAAGTCTCAGCCCTGTCCGCCTTGACAAGAGTCAGATGGGCACAAGATCCCCTTGTGGTTCAGTTCCAACGGGCCTGTCTAAAGCTGAGACCGCCTAGGAAACCTTCCTTCCCAGTCTGGGACCTCTCAGTCGTACTGGAAGCTCTATCTAAGGAGCCCTTCTTTCCTAATGAGAACATATCCTTATGGGATCTGACGCTGAAAGTCTCATTCCTGATAGCCATAACATCGGCTAAGAGGGTGTCGGAGATGCAAGCCTTAATGGTCAGTGATCCATATCTGGTGGTATTGTCAGACAGATTAGTCTTAAAACCTTTGGACCGGTTCATCCCCAAGGTATCCTCATCCTTTCACTTCAACCAGGAGATTAACCTTCCAGCACTCACTACGGAACAAGGCGATCCTCACCCACTGGACGTCAGAGTAATGTCCTGGAGTATCTCTCAGCTACCAGATCCATCAGGAAAACGGAAAGTCTCCTAATCATTCCGCATGGATTCAGGAGAGGTCAAGCGGCATCCTCACGCACTATTGCGTCATGGCTGGTGAAGACCATCAAAAAGGCCTATTCACTGAGTAGTCATCAAGTACCTGAGGGCTTAAGGGCACACTCCACCAGGGCAGTGGCAACCTCCTGGGCAGCATATTGTAGAGTCTTGGCGGAGACAATTTGCAGAGCGGCTACCTGGTCTTCCAGGAACACCTTTTCGTCCCATTACAAGGTGGATTCCGCCTGCTTATCCACAGTGGATTTCGGAAGATCCGTTATCCAGGCCAATTCTTCTATTCTTTGTTAATAAACTTAGTTTGAATTCCCACCCAGTCTTTGCGGGTTACTCCCCAAAGTGTATGCTGCCATGATGCGACAGGAAAACGGAAAATTGTATACTCACCTTTCCGTAATTTTCCTTTCCTGTCGTATCTTCATGGCAGCATACAATCTCCCACCCATCTAAGGTGATATATACGGAGAATACTGGGGCAGGAACCATCTTTACAACTTATAGCTATGTGGTCCTGTCAGGTTGTGAGGGGCGGAGTCACAACCCAAAGTGTATGCTGCCTTGAAGATACGACAGGAAAGGAAAATTACGGAAAGGTGAGTATACAATTTTCCATTTTCCCTGACTGTCAGCAGCATATCCAGGAGGACCTAAGAGGTTTTCATTGTATAATATTTGATTAACTTTTACAAGACTATTTCTTGTGAGTACATATGATTAAATTTTATTGTATCTCTCAATAAAACAAATTAATAGCACTAGGGTCTTTTGCACTCTTTCTTCTGTTGATTTTATTTTTGTGCTTGCATTCCATAAGTCATACTGAAAGACTGAAATTTTACACAGAAAAGAATGTGCAATGCATTTGTATAGTGCATATGCTCAACTATGATATTCAAAAGAGAGAGTGAAAACACAAATTTTCCTCTAAAATAAGGTTTACAGAAATTGTAGATTTTGAACATTATGACAGGCTTGCCATTTGGATTCAAATAGTGCTCATCAGAGGTCTTTAATAACATTATGTTATTATAATTGAAATCTAGGAAAATAGCTAAATGTACAGATGCATATATAAGGGGCTGTTTCACCTGCCAAAAGATTTGCATTTTTGTTCATCCAGTCCTGTAATTTTTACAGCTTTGATAGAAAGGAGAGACAGGTGAATTACACAATTTTCAGCTAGGAAAACTAAGGCCGTGTACACACGGGCTGACTTTTCAGCATCAAAGGTCCGATGGTCTTTCCGATGGACTTTCGACGGACTTTTGAAGGACTTCCGATGGACTTTCAAACAAATGGACTTGCCTACACATGATCACACCAAAGTCTGATGGATTAGTACGTGATGACGTATGACCGGACTAAAATAAGGAAGTTCATAGCCAGTAGCCAATAGCTGCCCTAGCGTTGGTTTTCGTCTGTCGGACTAGTATACAGACTAATGGATTTTTAGACCGGACTCGAATCCGTCAGAAAGGTTTGAAACATGTTTTAAATCTAAAGTCCGTCTGATTTTCGCCTGAAAAAGTCCGCTGCAGGTCTGATGAAGCCCACACATGGTCGGATTGTCCGACAGATTCATTCCGTCGGACCAGTCTGGTCGAAAAGTCCACCCGTGTGTACACGGCATAAGATGCTCTTTCACTACTCCCAGCATATTAACTAGTGAAAAAGCAGCAGGCAACTGATGAGGTCATCCCTTTGCTCACTGTGCTCTCTTCTATCAACATATTACTTTTCTATACATTTGCATAGAATATTCCTAATTTTTTAATACCTTATCCAGTCCAAATGCTGCTGTATAGGGGATTGTAAGGGGCTGCTACCAAGTCAAAGTCAGGTATTACACTAGTTGCACAAAAAAATGTTTAGGGTTCATTGAAATGAATTATAGGTGATGTGTCTGCAAATCTAAGCTATTACATGTGATTAGGAACAAGTGAGAGGCCATGGAATCAGGCCATTTACATCCAATAATAAATAGCAATAAATAATAATGACTAATAAATAAGCATCCAATCCAAAGTCCATAGGTGATAAAAAAATGCAATAAAGGCAAATAAAAGTTCTAAATATGGTGTAGGTGAAATCCAGATATTATTCTATATGGAAAACTTGATCCATAATCCACTGCCAGTGATGCCCACCACCTGGTGATAAAGTAGTAAAGGCTTACCAGAGAGCCTGCGACCGCCCTTATTCAGGGGGGTCAAAACAGGCTTAGTAGAGAAAGATGTGAGATGGACTTCAAGGGATGTCCCATAAGAGACTCTGTAGGGAATCTCGCCAGCTTCCTTCCTGGGCAACTCCACAGCAACAACAGGGCCGCCAATCCAGAAGATGTAGTCCCAAGGACGCTTCTGGTATGGTGTAGTATAGAGATTCCAAAACAGCCCCTTGTTCTCCTGACCTGTAATAATATAATATAGAACTGTCTCAGCAGCTCCTTGTTCTTCTGACCTGCTTGTAAATTCTAGAATTTACAAGCAGGTCAGAAGAACAAGGAGCTGCTGAGACAGTTCTATATTATATTATTACAGGTCAGGAGAACAAGGGGCTGTTTTGGAATCTCTATACTACACCATACCAGAAGCATCCTTGGGACTACATCTTCTGGATTGTCGCCCTGTTGTTGCTGTGGAGTTGCCTAGGAAGGAAGCTGGCGACAGTGGCGAGATTCCCTACAGAGTCTCTTATGGGACATCCCTTGAAGTCCATCTCACATCTCTCTCTACTAAGCCTGTTTTGACCCCCCTGAATAAGGGTGGTCGCAGGCTCTCTGGTAAGCCTTTACTATTTTATCACCAGGTGGTGGGCAGCACTGGCGGTGGATTATGGATCAAGTTTTCCATATGGAATAATCTCTGGATTTCACCTACACCATATTTAGAACTTTTATTTGCCTTTATTGCATTTGTTTTTTATTACCTATGGACTTTGGATTGGATGCTTATTTATTAGTCAGTATTATTTATTGTTATTTATTATTGTTGTTTAGTTTATATTTAATTTTTTGAACCAATTTTTTCACAATTCTTTTTCACTTGTGATACTTGTCCAGTGCTGCACTGCTTTTTCTTTAAATCCATTTCTTGTGCCCTTGTATTGGGGTTATAGTGTCCAGCAGCAGGACCTCCTTCACGATTACTTTATTATAATTAATTTTTCATGTATATAATTTTTTTGAGCACCTAGCGCAATTCTTTTTCTTTTTCCATTTACATCCAAGGCTGCTCCCTAAATGCATGAATTTAGTTGGATGTGTGATTACATGCAAACAGCCATGACGAATGTCATTGATTTGCAACTGATCACAAATATTTGTCGCAGATGCAGAAAAATTATATTTTTTGACAGCATATGGCCCAAACCAGCTGTGAGAATGAGCCCTTTATGATGTATTAATGAATACATAGCTGCATTAATTTGTATATTCAATATCTGCCTGGAGTGCAGCTTTAAGATACACCTGCATAATTGTCTTCCAATGTATAGCATAAATCACTAGACTAAATTATTATTTTTTCGGCCCTGTACCTATTAGATATAGAAGATCAATCATTTAGCTATGCATAAACTTACCTACTGAGAAAATAGATTCTTCTAAAGTCAGTTTGTTAAACAGAACAACAAAGTATTACTTGAAGAGGCAAATTAGAATTTTCTCTATTCTCTGTTTCATTTTATTATTTATGCTGTTACTTAAGAATGGTGAGAACGTTTTGCAGACTTGTAAGATGGAGATGCGGCTCTCCTATTTCCCGTCTCCATAGTGGTTAATTAGTTCCTAATGACACTCGATACTTCTGTAAATGAAGGAATGGGATTTTTGGTTTTCATTTTAGTGCATGTGTTGAACAAAGAATGAGAAATAAACCATATCTTAAGTGCCCTATTAAACATTTGCATGAAAAAAAATGGAAATACTTTACCCTTCTAGCCTGGTAGAGAAAATTAAATCTGGTTATTTAAAGCATTTTGCTTCCAACAAGCTTGGGAGGTCAAGTGTTTTACTGTCTACTTGCAAGAAACTGACTTAAGCCTGGCATATACAGTAATTGTTACATTTTGTAATAATGGTACATGATACTTCACTTAATGTATTCTACATGCACAGTAAATGGTGGAAATATCGTCTTTCTGTGTATCAATAATGAGAAATGTGCTCAACAAGGCCACACATTGAGATATTCAATATACTTTTTTTTCCCTGGAGGTTGTGAGACTGTATCTTTCTATACTCCAAACAGAGATTAGGCTGGATCTAGGGCATAGATTTTGAGATAAGGTGGATATTTCTTCTTTCCTGACTCAAGCCAAGTCCCTATGAATGAGTGTAGTTTAGTCATCCCTGAAGTTGTTTTTTCAAAGGTTACATGACCTGTGCTGCTCTTGCTGTGACCTGTTCTAATCAGAGGGAAATCTGTACTTTATTAACAAGATTTAAGTGGATCTATCACCACTACATAAACAACACTTGAATATATAATCTATCAAGTAAGGGTAAAAAAAAAAAAAAATATGTGCTGATGCCACAGGAATCCAGTGAGCTCCTAGCTGTTATACTAATGCTTTATATTTTTTATGACATATATTTCTTTTGCAAATAAACGTGATACTGGGGGTTTATCCACTTTGCACTATAAGTGCACTGCAAGTGCACTTGGAAGTGCAGTTGCTGTACATCTGAGGGGGACAATGCAAGGGAAATAAAAAACAGCATTTTTGCTTGTAAATGACTGGATGGTAAAATCAGCAGAGCTTCCCCTCATTTCAGATCTTCCCTTCAGATCTACAGTGACTGCACTTCCAAGTGCACTTGTAGTGCAAAGTGGATTTGCCTTTAGTAAATCAAATCCTGTGTGTGTCCACAGCACACATTTTAAAAGGGATATGAGTTGTTTATAGTGACAGCACAGTAATAGTTGTCTTTTCAGATAGAGTCTCTGTAATTAAAACTATGTATGCTGCTGAATAAAAGGCGAGATAAGCCACTTGTCTGATTTGAATATGTATTCTGAGCTTCAGCTTTTGAGCTTGGTATACAAAAAGCTCTTTCAGCAGAGTGCTCCAAGCCTGGTAAACATGTGGAAAGGAGCCTTGAACTCCCCCTGCCGCATGGGAATCATAAATATTAGATGGGCAATGTCAACATTTACCTGACTCTTGAGAAAAGCTCCTGGTTGAGGAAAAAGTCCTGAACATAATAACGAACATAGGGGGTTATTTACGAAAGGCAAATCCACTTTGCACTATAAGTGCAAACTACAAGTGCAATGTGCACTTGAAATTGGAAGTGCAGTCACTGTAAATCTGAGGGGGACATGCAAGGAAAATAAAAAACAGCATTTTAGCTTGCACATGATTGGATAATAAAATCAGCAGAGCTTCTGCTCATTTCAGATCTACCCCTCAGATTTACAGCGACTGCACTTCCAAGTGCACTTTCAGTGCAATTTCAAGGGCATTTTGCACTTGTAGTTTGCACTTGTAGTGCAAAGTGGATTTGCCTTTTGTAAATAACCCCCTATATTCTTTTTAAGATTAGCGGTAAGTCACATTGCCCCACGTATTCCCAACAGTGTCCAATCTCTGCTGGAGAGGCTGTGGACAGAGAGGCTCCTTCTTACATTTGTGACGGGAGTGTCCTGTTATCAGACCTTTTTGGACTGATGTCTGTAACAAAATTTATAAGGTAACACACCACCAGATTGCCACTGACCCTCTCTCTATGCTATTTCATGACACCATAAAATCGGTGGGGTCCTATAAACGTTCTTTGATGCCTCACCTCCTTAAAGCGGGGGTCCACCTATCTATCGTTTTTTTTTTTTTTGAGTTCATTCACAAACTTTTCTTCTCAGCATTACATACTCACATATTGTGTGTAATATGTCCGCTTGTGTCAGATTTCGTTGGAAAGAATAACTTATATTATTCACTGCAGGTGGTTTCCATCTTCATTGTGGGCATTTGAAGCCCACAAGCATTTATTTCCTGGATGCGGTGAATGCTGTGCTCCCAGCATTCACCGCTCGTTCCCGCACATGCTCAGTGGCATCCTGGGAAGCCTGAGACTAGCTCCCAGGAGGCTGTGCGGAGTCTGGGAGAGGCTAGAAACACGCCTACTCCCACGGGAGGAGAACCAGGAAGTGCAAAGAAGAATAGAAAAATAAAAGGTAATTACGGCGATTTAAATTTTTTTAAACGGCATGTCAGCATCTAGGCAAGGAAGAGAATACATACAGATATTGTTCAAAATTTGGGTGGAACCCCGCTTTAACGCTGGTAAGTGCCTTATCCCACTCCACTGGAAATCCTCGGCAGCGCCTACAATCAAGGAATGGCTGCTAAAGGTGCATGATATTACGGAGGCGGAGGAGTGGAAGCATCGATGCTCCAACACATATCCAAAATTCTACTAATGTTGGGCCTTATGTATAGATTTTTGTTCTTCTGACTGGTATAAACATCTTACGCTGTAAATGTGAAGTACTGTTACATTAGGTTTTTTTTTTTCCAATAGATTTTATTGAAAGAAATTGCAATACAGGGTATCACATTAGTTGGTATACAACATTTTTGAACATTTTTACATATACGATTTTGAACATTGTATATATAGATATTTACTTATATATATATATATATACATATATAAATATATATATATAAATATATACAAATACCAGTAGTCTATGCACATTTATATATAGGTGTAGAACCAAAATAACCAGGGTGGGATATATGATGTGGCTTTTGGATGGACATATCATGACGATATAACTGGATGAATCAACAGGGTGGGTCCTGTGGGAGCTACTGGTATCAAAAAAACAAAAAGAAAAGAAGGGGGGAGGGGGGGAAAGATGGGTAGAAGGGGGGGGGAGAGTGGAAGCATACATCAGTCGGTTAAAGTATTAAGTAGCTATAGCGTTACAGGAAGAAGAGAGAACGGGAGTGTCTTCCTCCTCAGGAGTGTTAATGAAAGTATCATAATAAGCGAATGAAGTATTTTCAAAGTTTTGTAGTTCCTCTTGGGACAGAGTTGATTGCATGAAGGCCCACCATCTTGAGTAAAAACGTGTGTGGGGGAGTTCTTTTTTGAAGTCGGTATTGAGTTTGTCTCTGTGAAGCAAGGTTAGAAGCTCCCTTTTAAGTTGCGAGGTCTGTGGGCAAAGAGAGGAGGTCCAGTTTTGTAGAATTAGTCTTCTAGCCAGTAAGAGACTGATCAAGGCCCAGTCCTTATATGTAGGGTGGGTGATTGGGGACCACGGGAGCAGTTGGTCATCCCAGTATCCGAAGATGAGGAGTAGGGGGTCTTTCGGTATTTTTAATAGCGTTATTTTGAAGATGTAGGAGATGATTTGGTCCCAGAAAGCGGAAATGGAGGGGCATGACCAGAAACGGTGGGAAAGTGATGGTTTTGGCTGTCGACACATGGGGCAATTTGCTGCACCTTGGACAGTCTTGTCCGAGATGAAGGGTATGTAGGCGCGGTGCATAATCTTTAATTGAGTTTCTCTCCATACCTCATTGGGGGTCAGCTGAAGCGTTTTCTGGTATCCCTGAAGAACCTTTTCCACTATGTCTGAGTCAGGGAAGTCCTTACCCCAGTTTGCTACCGATGAGGAGGCAAGTGGGGGAGTAGTCCTTATCAAGAAAGGTTTATAGATATCCGAGATTTTATAAGAGTCACTGTGGAGTAGTAAGTCTGTGATGGATGTCTGAAATCTCTTACTTTCCTCTCTGCATGAATCTTTTATAAAGCTGACGCATTGTGCGTAGTGTAAAGTATGAGATGTAGGGAGAGAGAAAGTTTCTGCGATGACAGAGAAGTTATGAGGGCGTCCTGTTTCCAGATCACATAGGGTGGAAAAATGTGTGAGGCCTTTTTGTTGCCAAATAGTGAAGGGTTTGTATTCCAAACCCGGTGGGAAGCTGGGATTTCCTTGAATTGGAAGATGTCTGGACATAAAGGGTGAAAGTTTCAGTGCTTTCCGTACTTCCCTCCAAGCTATGGCTGTGTCTCTAAGGAGAAGATTGTGTTGTATAGGTGGGGGAATTGATTTCCACCTGCAATGAAGTAATGCCACCAGGGAGTACGGTTGGGCCATTGAAGCTTCCATGGAGTAGTTAGAGCAGCGAGAAAGTTGCGATATCCAGTCTAGGCTTATCCTGAGTAGGCAAGAGAGGTTATAGGTTCTGATATTTGGGAGACTAATCCCTCCTTTGCGTCTGGGAAGATACAGTTTAGCAAGGGCTATACGTGGTCTTTTGTTCCGCCAGAGAAATTTGGAGAAGGCTTTGTTTAAGTTTTTGATATCTGCATGTTTAAGAAGTAATGGTATCGTTTGCAGAGGGTAAAGTAATCGAGCGAAACTGACCATTTTTATTAGGTGACATCTTCCCAGGAGCGAAAGGGGCAGATCCATCCAGTTATCCAATTCTTGAGAAATTTTTTTCAATAGTGGGGGATAATTTAGATGGTATATTGAATGGGGCAGTCTTCCTATTTTAATGCCTAGATATGTTATGTGTGATTTGGCTACTGGAAAGGGTGAGTGTTGTGCCCAGCGAGGGACAGATAAAGTGCCTATGGGGAGAATTTCGCATTTGCTGTAATTTATGCGGAGACCCGAGCAGAGTTTAAATTCATCAAAGATTGTTTTGATGGTGGACATGTCAGAGGAGGGGTTGGTTGAGAAAATTAGGATGTCGTCGGCGAAGAGTGACGTGCGGAGTTCTTGGGATCCTATTTTGATGCCGTGTAATGGGGCCTCTAGAGTAAGGTATCTAGAGAGGGGTTCTAAGGCTATGTTAAAGAGGAGTGGGGATAGGGGGCAACCTTGTCTTGTGCCCTTGTAAAGGCAGAATTCATCCGAGAGAAGGCCTGCCGCCACCAATCTGGCCGCGGGGGAGGCATACATGGCATGTATAAGGTGTTGGAAAGGGCCCGTAAAACCCATTTTTGATAGGGTCAGTGATAGCCATTCGAAGCTAACATTATCGAAGGCTTTTTCCAAAGTGATGATGGCATGGTCCCCCCCTGGGCTGATTTTGGCTTGTTCCAGAGCCATCATTACCTTACGGATGTTCATAGTGGCTGTTCTCCCCTTCACAAAACCTGATTGGGCTGGGTGAATCAGAGAGGGAATGATGGCGGCAAGTCTGGAAGCTACTATCTTTGAGAGAATTTTCACGTCTAAATTTAGGAGTGAGATGGGTCGGTACGAACCCGGTTCTTGGGGGTCTTTGCCTTTTTTTGAAAGTAGTTTGACTATGGCCTGATTCCCAGTCGGTAAGTAGGGGCCGCCAGTCCATATACCATTATAGACGGTGAAGAGAGTGGGTTCGGTAATAGTTTGTAGGGCCTTATAGAATTCTCCTGTAAACCCATCTGGGCCTGGGGCTTTGGAGGGAGCTAGGTTCCGGATGACATTAGATATTTCTTGTAAGGAGATAGGTGCGTTGAGGACTTCAAGTTGGGAGGGAGAGATCGTGGGTAGAGACAGCCTGTCTAGGAAGTGTTTGGCTGTGTTTGTGTCGATAGGGTCGGTGGCATATAGCGAGGAGTAGTATTGTAACATTATTTTGTTTTGTTAATGTTAATTATTTTGTTTTGTTAATGTCCTGTTGTGAGGTTTTTATGTCACCTGCGGTGTCCCGAAGGGAGGTGATGTGTGTCGGGCAGAGTCTTGCTAACAGTTTGCCAGCTTTGTTGCCAAATTTATGAAGGGTGGCTGTCATATGTGCCCTGTATGTCCGCTCAAGGGTATCTGCCCAGGTATCAAAATCCCTTTTTGCTACCTGCCAGTGTAGCCTGTTATCAGGGGAGTCCCTAGTGTAGAGAGAGCGTTGCGCCGAGCGCAGGTTGGCACTGGCCCTCTTATAATTTGCCAAAGTGTTTCTCTTGTGAGAGGCAGCGTACGATATGATTCGGCCTCTGAGGAAGGCCTTGCCAGCTTCCCAGAAAAGGTTCGGGTTGTCCGTATGTGGGGAATTAGTCTCGGAGAATTCAGACCAAGCTTTCTCCATGTAGTGTCGAAAGTCTGAGTTATTCTGGAGATAAGCGGGGAAACGCCAAAGTTTAGGAGTAGGGTGTAGGTCAGGGGTATCTAGCGAGATTGAGATGGGGGCGTGATCTGATATGGCTATGTCATGGATATCAGAATTTGAGATCATGGGGATAAGACTGTCAGTGCAGAAGAGGTAATCGATTCTAGTGAAAATGTTGTGAGGGTTGGAGTAAAAGGTGTATTCTCTATCTGCTGGGTGGAAAAGCCGCCAGATGTCATGTAGGTGGAGAGATTCCATAGTGGATGCGAAGTGTGTGAGATCAGACAGAGTGGGAGATGGACGCATTCGTTTGGAAGAGGATCTGTCGTCGATTGGGTGTATGATGGTGTTAAAATCTCCCCCAACTATATGTGGGAGGTGTGGAGAGTGTAGAATCCAGGAGGACAATTCATTAAGAAATTTTTTGCCGGGATTATTTGGGGCATATATGTTAGAAATCACTAGAGTGCTGTTACCCAGTTTTATGTGTGTGGAGAGGAAACGACCCTGGTTGTCTGTTTCCACAGATAGTATCTCGCAGGGAAGGTTTTTGTGGATTAATATGATAACCCCTGCTTTGCGATTGAGTGCACTTGAGCCTAGGACAGTACCCACCCAAAGCTTTTTCATTCGGTGGAGGTCAGAGGTGGTTAGGTGGGTTTCCTGGAGCAGGGCGATGTCTGTTTTTAGTCTTTTGAGGTGACGAAGAATTTTAAGTCTCTTAACGGGGGACCTAAGCCCTTTCACGTTCCAAGAGGTGACTTTCATGTGAGTAAGGTCGAAGGTAGGTTATGTGCCGGTAAATTGTTAACAATATATGTAGACCTGAGGAGAGGAGTTGAACTGGTAGTGCTAACTAGGGTGGACTGGCTCTGAGGAAGGAGTTGTGGCTGAGAGTCTAGTGGCAGATGGATGTTGCTGGGGACAAATAATGAGGAGGGATAAGGAGGGGTAGGAGCAAGGAATAAAAACATCTCATAACAATAGAGGAACTTCTCTTTTTTCCGCATAGAGTCACTGTGCAGGCCAGCTCCCCCAACGATCCAGTCGCTGTACTGAGTGCGCGCCCTGAATGGCGCAGTGTCAATGGCTGCGACGGAGGAACTCTCATAGGTGCAGGATCAGGGGGAGGCCATTCAAAGTGAGGCTATAGGAGGTGAAGTAGTATAAAAGGAAAAGAAAACTGTGCCATAATAAAAGAGAACAGACAAACTTAAACAAGCCATATACCTGAGTGTCCAGACATTGGAGTCATTAATACCGAGGAGCAGGCAGAACATATGCTCCTAAAGAAAACATGGTGAGGTAGCAAATCTTCTCATCAGCGGGGGGTGTTACGGTGGGTAGGTCCGGAAGATCTGAAGCGTTTCGGGGAATCTTTCCTCGGGCTTCGCTGGTCCAGAGGGCGAATATTTGGAGAGGCCCTGAGCGGGGAATCAGAGTGAGATTCGGTGCGCAATGAACGCAAGAAGGCTTCCGCCTCAGGGGTGTCCTGAAAGGAAAGCTGGTCTCCGTTGGGAGCTTTGATGCGGAGAGTTGCAGGGAAGGCCAATGTGAACTTCATCTGTCGCTGATGTAGCTCTGTGCAGATGTGTTGGAATGCTTTCCTCTTTTTTGAGACTTCTATGGAATAGTCCGCGAAGATCAGGATTTTGATCCCATCAACTTCCAGAGATCTGTTTTGCCGAAACTTTTGTAGGATGACAGTCTTGTCGTTGTAGTTTAGGTACTTCGCTATGATTGGGCGAGGGGATTTGCGATCAGGAGCGAATGTTCCCACTCGGTGGGCCCGTTCTACCGTAAAAGGGCCGGGGAGGCCTAATGCCTCCGGGACGCGTCTGGCGCAGAATTCTGCAATAGCTGAGGACTGTAGTGATTCTGGGACCCCCACGAATCGCAGATTGCTCCTTCTAGATCTGTTTTCTAGATCGTCCAGTTTTTGTAGTATGTACTGATTGGTTTTCTCCTGTGCTCGTTCGGTAGCTTGTGCCTGATAAACTTCTTCTTCCAGGTTTGAAAGGTGGTGTTCCACCTCGTGAAGTCTAGTTGAATGTTCTCCTAGTTGTGCCTTGACTTGCCTCATTCCCGCATCCACTGCCTTTTCCACTGAGGAAGTTATCATAGGGGATAGGAGGGCTGCGACGGCTTGAGCTATACGATCCGTATCATTATCCCCCTGGTATGGGGAGGGGGAGGTAGGATGCAGGGAGAGAGGAGAGTGGAGTGAGGAGGGGGGTACTGTGGGATCGCTCACCTCCATGCCTGGTTCGTCGGGCGTGGAATTCGGGAGGACCGGGGTCTCGGGTTGCGTCCGGGCCGGTTGCATTGTTGCGGCCGCGTAAGAGCGCGCGCCAGTCTTCTCCACAAATCGGTCCATAGGGTACTTGTGGGGGCTGTGGCGTGACTTCTGGCAGGAGGAGGGGGGTGCGCACTCGATATTGAAGTCCTGTTGTTGAAGGCCTAGATCGGGGCAGGCGGCTGTATTTGGGCCTTTTCTTGACCTGCTAGGGCTGCGTAGGCCTAGATATTTGCTGGGCTAGGCGAATCTGGCGTGGATCCGAGCCGTTCCCTTGGTTAGTGAAGGAGGGGTCCCTGATGAGGGGCAGGAGGGGGGTCGGGCAGTTGTTTTAGTTCCCAGGGTCGTGACGTGAAGGTAGCATAGGCCGAGACCAGGGCCTCGATTTGCGGCCGGGCCGGGTGAGATCGTTGCGGCCTAGTAGGAGGCCGGTACCTTGGCGATCTGGTGGTCCTAGGGGAGTGAGGGGTCCCCGGTTAGGTTGCAGGCGGTAGGAGGGGGGTCGGGCGGTTGTTTTAAGGCCCCTGTTCCTGACGTGGATGCCGCGTAGGCCGAGACCGGGGCCTCGATTTGCGGCCGGGCCGGGTGAGGTCGTTGCGGCCTAGTCGGAGGCCGGTACCTGACGATCTGGAGATCCTAGGGGAGTGAGGGGTCCCCGATTAGGTTGCAGGCGGTAGGAGGGGGGGTCGGGCGGTTGTTTTCAAGCCCCTGTTCGTGACGTGGATGCCGCGTAGGCCGAGACCGGGGCCTCGATTTGCGGCCGGGCCGGGTGAGTTCGTTGCGGCCTAGTCGGAGGCCGGTATCCGGCGATCTGGAGATCCTAGGGGGGTGAGGGGTCCCCGATTAGGTTGCAGGCAGCAGGAGGGGGGGTCGGGCGGTCGTTTTCAAGCCCCTGATCCTGACGTGGATGCCGCGTAGGCCGAGACCGGGGCCTCGATTTGCGGCCGGGTCGGGTGAGTTCGTCGCGGCCTGGTCGGAGGTCGGTATCTGGCGATCTGGAGATCCTAGGGGGGTGAGGGGTCTCCGATTAGGTTGCAGGCGGCAGGAGGGGGGGGTCGGGCGGTAGTTTTCAAGCCCCTGTTCCTGACGTGGATGCCGCGTAGGCCGAGACCGGGGCCTCGATTTACGGCCGGGCCGGGTGAGGTCTTCGAGGCCTGGTAAGAAGCCGGTTTCTGGAGCTCTGGAGGTCGGCAAGAGAGCGGGGAACACCCGCGGAGGTGTGCCGGCGTCAAGTGGGGATTGGGCAGGAATTTGTAGGCTGATTTTTGGATCGTGGTGTGGGAGCTGTGAGGAGGCTCAGCTACTCCATGCGGCGCCGGAACCGGAAGTCCAAGAATCGTTACATTAGGTTTTGATACTTACGCTCCATTCTGAGGCTTGCTGACCAGGAAAAATGTTGTGTACACAATGTTTGGAGTTAATGTTGTTTTATTGGTTTTGTTTTCTTTCCTTGGAGTTGGATGGGCTGTATTCATTTCACCTCTCTAACCCAGTGCCACTTTTTTGGTGATTATTCAATATGCTTGTTTTCTTTCAAAGCCGTTCCCCTCTACCCTGCCCCCCCCCTTTCCCCTTCCCCTTCCCTTTCCCTATTTGCCCTTTACATTCCCCTTTGCATCTTATCTATGTGATGTTAGATTCCCTGCATTTCCCTTTGCTATTAAATCGCTGGTGTTATCTCCACATACTGTTTTGGAGAACCCATATAATGTCCTACTACATGTGTCTGTATTACTTTCCTTTTTTTGTACACTGATAATAAAAGAAATATTTTTTAAAAGATTAGCGGTAAGTAGTTTATGATTATTCTTACTAAATTCTGTACTGGTCCAGTGTATTTATTGAGTACAATACATGTAATACCATACCACCAAATAGATCTGACAGAAACACAAAATTGTAGAATCACCCTGTTGGCTTTTTTTTCTTTTTTTTTTATTACTGTACTATTAACCACTTGTCGCCCACCTACAGTAGTTTTACTGCGATCGGGTGACACAGCCAGGCCGGGCAACATACTGGTACATCTCCCAACACATGCGAACTAGCAAGCCCCCTGGGGCATGCAGGGGTGTGATCCTGTGACTGCTGTGTCCTGTGGTCGGTACCCAGCCACTATGAACTGCTGGGGTATCATGAGCAGATCATTGCTATGACCAACCATATAAACAAATTTAATTGTAATATGATACCAAATAATGCTAATCTCCATCCCAATACAGTTCATACACAAAACAAAACTTTTATCCATGGGACTTTAAACGAGGCATAACATGTTAGTAAAAATATATACATTTATTACACAAACAATGAAAGCCTTGTTCATAGCTAGGAGAGTTAGTTAAAATAGCAAGCTGATTCATTACCATTAGCATATATCAGCATACAATCTGCACCATATTCAAATAATTATTCATATACATATTCCACACTGCCAAATTTCTAAGACATAACAAAAAGTGCATCCTATAACTCTACACATTTTGTGAAAGTTGCTTCACTTCTTATAATGTCTATACATACTAATGCCCTTCATAGAACAATACTTATACATCAATATAAAAAACAGTGAAGTGCAATATATCCTAAACACATAATAAAAAATTATTTTCTCAGGCAAGATGGTACAAATTAGCTTGTCAGAATAGTAAAATTCATAATGCAGCTAGGAGACTCATAGAGAAATATAAAAATATCGACTTGCACATGTGTGAAATGTGATCCACTAGCAGATTACACTTCAGGTGACGGTTCCCTCCACCAACAGGCAGACTGCTTGCTCACCTCACATGAAGGACCTCTGAATTAACAGCTCAGATGCTCTTGTTCCACTCTGGTATAAAACTCACAAACAATCCTCTTGAAAAGCAGCATGTATCAGTACACAGAGAGCCGTTCTCGTATTGGCAAAGAATGCACATGAACTTTAATGGCATCTCAGTCTTAGCCCATAGGGTTCAATATTGAGTTGGTCACCCTTTGCAGCTATAACAGCTTCAACTATTCTGGGAAGGCTGTGCACAAGGTTTAGGAGTGTGTCTATGGGAATTTTTGACCATTCTTCCAGAAGTGCATTTGTGAGATCAGACACTAATATTGGAGAGAAGGCCTGGCTCACAGTCTGCACTCTAATTCATTGCAAAGGTGTTCTATCAGGTTGAGGTCAGGACTCTGTGCAGGCCAGTCAAGTTCCTCCACCCCAAACTCACTCATCCATGTCTTTATGGACCTTGCTTTGTGCACATGTGTCCCGTCATGTTGGAACAGAAAGGAGCCATCCCCAAACTCTTCTCACAAAGTTGGGAGCATGAAATTGTCCAAAATATCATGGTATGCTTTAAGACATCTTAAGAGTTCCATTCAATGGAGCCAAGCCCAACCCCTGGAAAACCCCACACCATGATCCCCCCTCCACCAAATAATTTGGAGAAGTGCACAAAGCAAGGTCCATAAAGACATGGATGAGTGAGTTTAGGGTGGAGGAACTTGACTGGCTTGCACAGAATTCTGACTTCAACCCCATAGAACACTTTTGGGATGAATTAGAGAGCAGACTTCTAGCCACGCCTTCTCGTCCACATCAGTGGCTGACCTCACAAATGCACTTCTGGAAGAATGGTCAAACATTCCTATAGACACACCCCCAAACCTTGTGGACAGCCTTCCCAGAAAATTTGAAGCTGTTATAGCTACAAAGGGTGGGCCAACTCAATACAGGCATACTCCACTTTTAAGTACACAATGGGGTTTATTTACTAAAGCTTAAAAGTGCAAAATCAGGCTCACTTCTGCATAGAAACCAATGAGCTTCCATGTTTTATTACAAAAGCTTAATTGAACAGGCTGGGGTTAGAAGCTCATTGGTTTCTATGCAGAAGTGAGCCTGATTTTGCACTTTCCAGCTTTAGTAAATAAACCCCATTGTGTACTTAAAAGTGGGGTATGTCTGTATTGAACCCTACGGACTAGGACAGGGATGCCATTAAAGTTCATGTGCGTGTAAAGGCAGGCGTCACAATAATTTTGGTAATATAGTGTATATACCATAGTTTGTTGTAGACTCTATGGGGTGGATTTACTAACTCAAATCCACTTTGCACTACAAGAAGAAGATCTGAAATTAGTGGAAGCTCTGCTGATTTTATCATTTTATCATCCAATCATTTACAAGCACTTGTAGTGCAAAGTGGAGTTGCCTTTAGTAAATAAACCCTATATCTTTCCCACAGACTAAATAATATACATTGATTTGGGTTATTTGTACCAAAGAAATGTAGCAGAATATATTCTGGCCTACATACAGAACAATTATTTATTTACATAATTTTATAACAGAAACGAAGAAAAACTTTTTTTCAAAATTTTCATTATTTTTTTCATTTGTATAGAAAAAATAAAGAAAACCCAGTGGTGAATAAATACCATCAAAAGAAAGCTCTATTTGTTTTAAAAAAATTATAGAAATGTAATTTGCGTACAATGTTGCATGACCGAGCAATTGCCAGTTAAGGTAACACAGTGCTTGACCTCCTTGGTGTGGCTTATGGTGTCTGTCGAATGTTCAAAGAAGATTCGACGGAGCAGCTAAACTGTACGACGCCGTATAGTTTACCTGCTCCGTCGAATCTTCTTAGAACTTTCAACAGACACCATAAGCCAAAGTACGTGTGTACTTAGTTCTAGCTATTTTACTGCTCCTCCTCTTTGGTTACAATCAGCCAATAACATTCATCATCATCATCATTATTTTTATTTATCTTTTCTCCCCTACGTCAAATCTTTCTCCCCTACGTTGAATCTTTTCTCCCCTACGTTGAATCTTTTCTCCCCTACGTCGAATCTTTCTCCCCTACTCAAATCTTTTCTCTCTACGTAGAATAATCTTGGACTAATAGAGTTAAGGTTAGGCACATTCGACCACAGGTTTGATGGACACAGATTGCTATTGTCATCATCATGTCGAATCTCCTATCTATATTGAACTGTTGTAGTAATGAAAACGAAACTAAAGCATTTGTTTATGTTGGATCTTTCGTTTTTTGGATTCTGCACTTTCGTTATCATTTGTTAAAACGATAATGAAAATACCTGAAATTCGGACGAAAATGCATTCGGACAAAAACGAATGCACATGTCTAGTGCTTAATATAAAATCTGCATCCTATATTAGTAAGGAAAATACTGATCTCTGCACCCCTGCTTACAACCAAAACTTATAGGGGTGGATTTACTAAAGGAAAATAGATGTGCACTTTGCAAGTGCAGTTGCTCCAGAGCATATTAAATTAGGTAAAGTTTCACTTTGCAAGGAATACCCAATCACAAGCAAGGAAAATAAAAAAAATTGAATTTTTTGCTTGCACATGATTGGCTGATGAAAGTTAGCAGAGCTCTCCCATATTTACTAAGCTCTGGTGCAACTGCACTTGCAAAAGTGCACAGTCATTTGCCTTTAGTAAATCAACCTCAGAGTATCTGTCTTTTCTACATTCTGAAACTGGTGTCCCTTCCACTTTTATGGTCACAAAGTCAGTAAAACACACATACACACTTCAGAAATTGATTCAGTCCTCAAATGTTTTAAATCACTGAAATAATGTGGCTCATTTATTAAAGATCAATGTACATTTTTGCCCGCACACCATGGATCCCCAAGTCTGGCCCGAGAGCTTTATGCTGGCGGTTCGGCAGCCATGCCCATTAATTTCAATGGGCAGGGGTGCTTTAGGAGCGGTGTATACACTTCTCCTGCAGCGCTGCAAAGATGAGGCTTGCAGGACTTCTTTTTGGCATTCCAGTGTGAAACAAACTATGGGGGTTATTTACTAAAGGCCAATCCACTTTGCACCACAAGTGCACTTGAAAGTGCAGTCACTGTAGATCTGAGGGGGACATGCATGGAAAAAAAAAACTGCATTTTAGCTTGCACATGATTGGATGAAAAAATCAGCAGAGCTTCACCTCATTTCAGATCTTCCCTTCAGATCTACAGCGACTGCACTTCCAAGTGTACTTTCAGTGTACTATCAAAAGCACTCGCAGTGCACTTGTAGTGCAAAGTGGATTTGCCTTTAGTAAATCAACCCCTATATCTGCATGACAATTTACCCAACAAATATACCGAAGAATTTTCGTATTATTCATCCTAAGTCCTTTGTGGGAAAATAGGGTAAATTGGTTAGCCTTAGGGGCGGGCTTGTGATGTTATTGCATTGTCAAAGTTATGTGTCATATTTTGTACCTCCTCTAGAAGACACTGCTGTGCACTTTGTTTTGTATATTTAAAGTCACAAGTGTCATATTTATTAGTCCCACTAGGGGCCACTGTTGTGCACATACTGTTTATATTGCTAGGTAAACATTATATATGTGTGGTATTAACCACTTCAGCCCGGAGGATTTGGCAGCTCAATGACCGGAGCACTTTTTACAATTTGGCACTGCGCTGCTTTAACTGGTAATTGCGTGGTTATGCAATGTTGTACCCAAACTAAATTTGCGTCCTTTTTTTCCAACAAATAGAGTTTTCTTTTGATGGTATTTGATTGCCTCTGCGATTTTTATTTTTTGCGCTATAAACGGAAAAAGACCAAACATTTTGAAAAAAAATTATATTTTCTACTTTTTGTTATAAAAAAAAAGAATAAACTCAATTTTAGTCATACATTTAGGCCAAAATGTATTCAGTCACATGTCTTTGGTAAAAAAATATCAATAAGCGTATATTTAGTATATTTATTGGTTTGTGCAAAAGCTATAGCGTAGACACCCCAAGGAAATTGCTGAGAGGCATGTTGAGCTCATTGAATATTTTATTTTTTGTCAGTGATTGAAAAATGACAAAAAAAAAATTAAACAAAGTTGTCACTAAATGATATATTGCTCAAACATGCCATGGTTATATGTGGAATTACACCCCAAAATGCATTCTGCTGCTTCTCCTGAGTACAGGGATACCACATGTGTGGAACTTTTTCCCAGTCTAACAGCGTACAGGACCCCGAAAACCAATCACCGCCTTCAGGCTTTCTAAGGGCGTACATTTTTGATTTCACTCCTCACTGCCTATCACAGTTTCGGAGGCCATGAAATGCCCAGATAGCACAAAGCTCCCCAAATGACCCCATTTTGGAAAGTAGACACCCCAAGCTATCTGCTGAGAGGCATGTTGAGTATTTTGCAGCTCTTGCTTTTTGTCACAAAGTTTTGAAAATTAAAAAAAGAAAAAAAAATACATTTTTGTTTTCTTTCTTCATTTTCAAAAATAAATGAGATCTGCAAAATACTCACCATGCCTCTTAGCAAATACCTTGGGGTGTCTACTTTCCAAAATGGAGTCATTTGGGGGGGGGAGGGGTTGTGCTATCTGGACATTTTAGGGCCTCCGTAACTGTGATAGGTAGTGAGGAATAAAATCACAATTTTACGCCTTTAGAAATCCTGAAGGCGGTGATTGATTTTTGGGGTCCTGTACATAGCTAGGCCCAAAAAGTCCCACATATGTGGTATCCCCATACACAAGAGAAGTAGCAGAATGTATTTTGGGGTGTAATTCCACATATAACCATGCCATGTTTGAGCAATATATCATTTAGTGACAACTTTGTGTAAAAAAAAAAAAAAAAGAAATTGTAATTTTCCCGCAACTTGTGGCAAAATATAAAATATTCTATGGACTCAACATGCCTCTCATCAAATAGCTTGGGGTGTCTACTTTCCAAAATGGGGTCTTTTGGGGGGGTGCTATCTTGGCATTTTATGGCCTTCAAAACTGTGATAGGTAGTGAGGAGTGAAATCAAAAATTTACACCCTTAGAAATCCTGAAGGCGGTGATTGGATTTCAGGGTCCTGTACGTAGCTAGGCTCCGAAAAAGTCTCACACATGAGGTATCCCCATACTCATGAGAAGCAGCAGAATGCATTTTGGGGTGCAATTCCACACATAACCATGCCATGTTTAAACAATATATCATTTAGTGACGACTTTGTGCAAAAAAAAAAATGTAATTTTCCCGAAACTTGTGACAAAATATAAAATATTCCAACATGCCTATCAGCAAATGGCTTGGGGTGTCTACTTTCCAAAAAGGGTCATTTGGGGGGGTTTTGAACTGTCCTGACATTTTATGCACAACATTTAGAAGCTTATGTCACACATCACCCACTCTTCTAACCACTTGAAGACAAAGCCCTTTCTCACACTTTTTGTTTACATAAAAAAGTTGTTTTTTTTTTGCAAAAAATTACCTTAAACCCCCAAACATTATATTTTTTTTAAAGCAAAGGCCCTACAGATTAAAATGGTGGGTGTTGCAATTTTTTTTTTCACACAGTATTTGCACAGCGATTTTTCAAATGCAATTTTTTTGGAAAAAAAACACTTTTTTAAATTTTAATGCACTAAAACACACTATATTGCCCAAATGTTTGATGAAATAAAAAACATGACCTTATGCCGAGTACATGGATACCAAACACAACATGCTTTAAAATTGTGCACAAACGTGCAGCGGCCACAAACTACATACATTTTTAAAAGCCTTTAAAAGCCTTTACAGGTTACTATTTTAGATTTACAGAGGAGGTCTACTGCTAAAATTACTGCCCTCGACCCGACCTTCATGGTGATACCTCACATACATGATGTTTACATATGACACCAGACCAACTCTTGCGTTTGCCTTTGAGCGTGAGCACGGGGGACAGGGGTGCTTTTTTTTTGCTTTTTTTAAAATCATTTATTTTTGCTTTTTTGTTATATTTTTAAACTGTTCCTTTCATTTTTTTTAAATCATTTTTATTGTTATCTCAGGGAATGTAAATATCGCCTATGACAGCAATAGGTAGTGACAGGTACTCTTTTTATAAAAAATTGGGGTCTTTTAGACCCTAGATCTCTCCTCTGCTCTCAAAGCATCTGACCACACCAAGATCGGTGTGATAAAATGCTTTGCCAATTTCCCAAAGGCGCTGTTTATATCCGGCGAAACCGAAGTCACAAAATGCTCCTAGCTTCCGGTTTCTTAGGCCATAGAGATGATTGGAGCCATTCTGGTCTCTGTTCAGCTCTATGGTCAGCTGGCTGAACCACCGGCTGCATTACTCAGGTTCCCTGTTGGGACAGGAGAGCCCGAGAAAACCATGGAAGACGATGGGAGGGGGGCCTTCCCTCCCACTGTCTATAAAAGCAGTCTAGAGACTAATTAGCCACTAGGATTGCTTTTACATAAAAGCCGACCGATGGCTGTGAATAATGATATCAAGATAAAACCTAAACCTGCAGGCATCATTCTGGTATAACCACTTAGTACATTACTGGTTTTTGTTGGGCATATATTGTAATGTTCTTTTTTTCATACAGCCTGTGGGTTGAACGAAAAAAAGAGATTGATCGGTGGGTATGCTCACCATTAGAATACCGCCCTTCATCCACCCACTTCTAATGATGGGCATACATGCACCATTTTGTTTTAACTGTGGTGGTGAAATCACGTTCGACTGGAGTCACGGCTTTAGGTATCATTTGGAGCAAACGCTGTTGCTGTCAAGATAAATAAACCCGTGCTGCAGCTGAATGGCGTACCTGCTAAGAAAATGATGGTTAACAATAAAACAAAGTAACATTACAGTATAACAGTAATACTTACCATACCTGCAAAGCAAATACAATAAAACATAGTAAAAATAAAACATTGCAAGCTGTGCCTTAAAAAATATATGCCGAAGCATGGGGGCATCCACCCCTAATGTTAGGAGCAAATCGCTCCTCCACCCCTGCCCTCATGCTTCGGCATATATGCTCTTTTTTTAACTGTGGTGGTGAAATCACCTCCGACAGCGCTGGAGTCACGGCTTTATGTATCGTGGGAGCAAACACTGTTGCTGTCAAGATGAATAAACCCCTGCTGCAGCTGAATGGTGTACCTGCTAAGCAAATGATGGTTAACAATAAAACAAACATTACAGTATAGCGTACCATATCTGCAAAGCAAATACATTAAAACATAGTAAAAATAAAACAGAGAGTGAACGATAGATATAGAACAATAGTGAGCGGACAGTAGAGAGCGAACATAAGAGAGAGAACAATAGAGAGAGAGAGAGAAGAAAAATACAACCACAACTATTTTTGGCTTTTTTATTTTTTATTTAATTGTGTTTTTGTGTGTGTGTGTGTTTTTTTTTTCATTTTTTTCACTTTTAAAAAAACTGTAAAAAAACTATAAACTGAACGTTGCAGATTAGGGTCTCTCAAAGTGTGATGGCCATCACATCTTTCTAGACCCCGAGACCCTGTGTACATGTGCCTATGACTGTGTGGTGCTGTACCCTACGCTAATACTCAACTCAACAAGTGTGTGATAGCGTTCAAAACAGTCACCAATACAAAGACTAGGTTGGTCAGGACAGGAGGGACAATAAAAGTGGGTGTCACGCCTAAATCCGCACTTTCTACAGACAAAACATCTTCTTTGGGGGTTTCTTTGGGTAGGGGTACCAGAGAGGACATGCGGAAAATGCCTCTGCATTTGGATTGGGAAGTTGGGCCAAAGCACCGTCTGGAAACAGAAGGGCTCTGATGATCTCTTACTGGAATTTAAGGAAGGATCCAGTTCATCCTGAAGCTTTGTATACCACAAAAGCATTCAGCAAAGCCAATTGAAATAAATAAACAGACACTTTTTTGTACCAGCATCTGGCCTTATGGGCAATTAGGTATGGCGCCAACAACTGGTCGTTGAGGTCCACCCCTCCCATATTAAGGTTATATTTGTGGACACAGAGGGGTTTCTCCACAACACCAGTAGGAATTTGGACCGTCGTGTCTGCGTGAAGGGAGGACAGAACAAAAACATTCTTATTATCCCTCCACTTCACAGCAAGCAAATTATTACATCTCAAGCAGGCTCTCTCCCCCAGCCTAAGATGGGAATCTACAAGCCACTGGGATAAGCCCCAGCGATTAGATCGCACGGTGCCACCTGCGCCAACTTGATGATCAAACAAATGACTAAAAAGTGGCACGCTTGTGTAATAATTGTCCACATACAAGTGGTACCCCTTTCCAAATAAGGGTGACACCAAGTCCCACACAATCTTACCAGTGCTTCCTTTGTAGTCAGGGCAGTTTTCCTGCTCTACGTAACTATCTCTTCCCTCGTAAACCATAAAACTATATGTATAGCCTGTGGCCCTATCACAGAGCTTATACATCTTGACCCTCTTTCTGGGAAGATACTGTTTGAATGACAAGCGGCCAGAAAACTTAATCAGGGACTCATCAATGCAGACAACTTGATGGCGAGTAAACAAGGCTGCAAAACATAGGTTGAAGTGGTTTACGAGGGGCAGAATTTTGTAGAGCCGATCAAATTCAGGGTGACCCCGAGGACAACAGAGTTCATTTTCATTGAAATGCATGAACAGAAAGATCTGCTCATATTGTGTCCTGGAGGTAGAGAACACGGGCGTATGGTGAATTCGGTCGGTGGACCAATATGACCGCAACTCACTCTTTTTAGTTACACCCATGAGGAGGGATAATTGGTTTCCAAGCTCTGGCAAGGGTCAGATGGGGATTAGTGGCGATGAATTGACCAGCATAAAAATTGCTTTTGTCCGCAATAGATCTATACAGATCTTTGGTGAAAAAAAGCTAATAAAAATTAAGTGACGTAAAATCAACTGTTTCCACCTGAATTCCGGGTTGGACAGTGAATGGGGGAAATACGGGTGTTGCAGAAGTGGTGGGATTGGCAAATGCAGCAGGAAGGGCACTATAAGCTTGGCGGGCCTGTCTTTGTCTTCTTCTTGGTGGCAGCGGGACACTACTCGTGCTTGTCACCTCACCAGCTTGAACTGCACTTATGGACGTGCCACATCACCAAGTGTTACTGCAGTGCTGTATGTACGACCAGGATGTACTAGGCCGCTAGTACTGGCTCTCTGCTCCATACGAGGGACCTGCGGTTCTTGCACCCACGACAGCAGAAGAAGAACTGGGTCTGGTACGCCTGACCTTGGCAGGGACCACAACTCCATCGTCAGAGCTATCTGTCAGGGTGCCGCTGCTGCCTACAGGTTCCTATTCTGAGCCTGAATCTGACAGATGAGTGACTTCCTCTTCACTATCTGTCATGCTCAGAAATATGTAGGCCTCTTCACTACTGTACCTTCAAATAGACATTTTGGTCTCTAAATTTACTGGTACAGTAGTGAGACTCACAAGAAAAAAAGCTCCTGACTATTAGCAACTGATTCAAGCACTACCAAAAAAACTGTTAACATTCGCAGGCACCAGGCCTGACTCTGCGAAAGCTGCAGTTATGTGTTTTGTGTTTTGTAAGTGACAGTGATCGATTGATACTGCACTTGGGCGGGCTGGGCGGAGGGGCTAAACGCAGGTGCTAGCAGGTATCTGGGCTGATCCCGTTAACACTGCATTTTTGGGATCCCTAAAATGCTGGGGATGCTAGTATAGATCTGATCAGATCAGATATCGATCCATTCAGACACTATATTACTAAAGGGAGGTGTATGGTGCATGCGAGGGTGTTAGCGCTACTGGCACTGATCTGACGCTGCCTGGGGCGACGCACACCCCATCTGACACTAAAACCTAGGATGCATTAAGGTGAAAAAACACGAGGGTTTACAACCCCTTTAAGGGGGCAAATCCTTCCAGAGCTGAAGTGCTTAAAGTAAGTGAACGTATTCAAAAGAAGTCAGAACAGTCAGGGGGTCAATATGTAAAACTATAACAACAGCTCTAAAAAGATCAATGACCCGTTATACCCATTCATATGGTATAAGAGACTTTATCAGCTTTGTAAACTACAAAATAACCCATTTTGAGAGAGTTGGAAGTGTCCTGTAGTCCTAAAACACTTACTAACCTAGGGTAAAAATGCTGCTTCTCTGGTGAGTGAATTTTTTTCAACCTAGGGCAGGATGTGTTTTACTGGCATGATCACCAGGCAAAGATAAAGGAAGAAAGAGCCTGAAAAAAGAAAATGATTGCAGCTACCACATCTAGGGACTAGTAGGTTACATTTCATTTTCTTGTTGTTCTTGGGTTTTTATACACTGTATGCATTTTATTGATCAATTTCATATGCTTGCCCTGACTAGGAAATTAGGAATTTAAAGGGCCTTGAGAAAAGTAAACAAGGGAAGGCAGTAAAGAGTGCTGTTTACCCTCCCAACTACTATTCCATTATGGCTGTTTTTACTACTTGTGTCCAACTTTTGTGCTGCAGCCTCTAATTAATACAATAGTACAAAAGCCAACAGCAGCTAGTCAAAGCACATATTAGACTTGTCTAATACTAGAAGGTTTACATCTGAAAACCTGATTGCTTGTGATGGGTTACTGCAGCTTTGTTCTTAACAGGGAATTAAATAAGCCCAAATATTTACAATATTTTCATTAACATTTCTTCCAAAATAAGAAAAAGGCCATGTTTTTATGGTAACTGCAGAATGTAATTGTGCCATTGCTTTCCTTGCTGTATTCCCCTTAAGAACACACAGACCCTATTAGCTGACCTTTTTCCATTAATCTTCTTTGGTTTTATAGATATAACAATTATTGGAGAAAAGAAATATAAAATAGAAACTACAAGGTGCAAAAACACATCAGGTTCAATAATTTAAGTGTAACGCCCCGTACACACGGTCGGATTTTCCGATGGAAAATGTCCGATCGGAGCGTGTTGTCGGAAATTCCGACCGTGTGTGGGCTCCATCGGACATTTTCCATCGGATTTTCCGACACACAAAGTTGGAGAGCAGGAGATAAAGTTTTTAGTTTGACTCCAGAATATTTTTGTGTGTGTTTTGTGTGTCTTGTTACCACATCACCATTGATATCTTTTATTATTTAATCTCAAGGAGATTGTTTGTTGTTGGTGTCCCTTGTTAATTTCACATTGTATTTTGGAAATATACCTGAATCCTCAACAACAAACTGTCCTTTTTGAAGTAAAACACACATAGGCAAGTATAATTCCAACAAAAATTCCTTTATTAAGGGCTCAGAACCAAACAAAGAGGGAGGCAACACTGGATAAACAGGAGAAATTAGTGAAGCCTGGGACCCCCACGGCAGACATCAATTCTTGAACATCAAAATTGGTGGCCTGAGGAGTCCATATGTAAGGGAGGGCAGTCTGGTCCAGAAGTCGCAGAGATCCAGAAAGCAGAAGATGACATCTGTATCCCCAGGCTGTGGTACCACAAGAGGCTGCGTCTTTTGGCCCACCAGACTGGATCCAGGGTCCTCACTTTCTGGTCTTCCTTCCACGCTTCATTCCGGGCTGTGGCTGTGCTCTTGGAGATGTGGCAGGAGGAGGAGTAGGACCTGGAGGAGGAGGAGGAGAAGGAGGCGGAGGACCTACAGGAGGAGGAGGAGGACCATCTGTGAGTTTGCAAAGGTGTGTCTGAGATGTAATTTGGCCCCTCATACCTTTATTAAGAGCCTCCAATATGAGCGACTCACACATGAGTTGTTGTCCCTCCTCCATCCTCTGCATTTTAGAGGCAATGAGGGCAGCAATGTCCTTCTCCACTGTGTGTGGTGCTCCCAGGGCCTCTGTAGCCCTCCAAAAGAGACCTATGGCAGCCTCCTCTAGGGCACTCCTCCTCCTGCCACTTTCTCTTTCCAGGTGTTGGGGAGGGACCGGCATATCAGGCAGGCGGCTCGGCCCAGCCACCTCCTGGCTGAGACTTTCCTGTGTATGAAAAAGGGACATGGTTTTAGTTTTTGCATCATCAATCACAATCCTAAATTAGTACTTCAAACTAACATCTAGTTAACATCATTGATTGGACAACCAGCAATATTTAGAGGAATGCTATACCTGGCTCAAGCTGGGCTCCTCCACATGTTGTTGCCTGGAAGGCCCAGGTTGGGCGTCAGAAGCCTTAGCTGGAGGGGAAGGAAGCGTGGAAGGAAGACTGGAGAGTGATGACCTGGGTTCAGTCTGACCTGCCAGAAAATGCAGCCTGTCATAGTACCACATCCTGGGGACATAGATGTCATCTGCTGCTCCGGATCTCTGCGAATCCTGGACTTTCTGGCGCTCCCTTACATAAGTGCTCCTCAGGCCACCAATTAAGATCTTCAAAAATGTGATGTCTGCCGTGGGGATCACCTGCTTCACAATTTCCAACAATTTATCCAGCGCTGCCTTCCTCTTTGTTTGGTTCTTGTAATGTGGGTTGTTGATCTCCCACAGACATGGCAGCTCCCTTAACATATCAATGAATAGTGACATGAAGTCATTATCTTTTAATAAGATATCCATGTTCACTGCAAGACACAACACAAGACAAAGCCTAATGTCAGACAAAACTCTCCTAATCTTGTTACAATATAGGCCTCAATCTAGAAGCAGTATAGGCACAAGTTTGTCTCTTACCTTCATTCTTACGATCGGGCCCGTCCAATGCTCCTTCGTCCACTCACAGATCGTACGTACTACGCACGCGTGTTGCGCTTTATACACAATGTGCATGCGTGTAACTCCGCCTGCCCCTGACTTTCTTTCTAGTCTATTCCCCACCCCTTTTCGTTCGGCGCAGTAGGTGAAGAGCACATGGCGGAGTCAGAGCAGGTGCGTGCTAATTATAGCAACAAGGAGGAGGAGGAGGAAAGCCCGGATCTGGACACATCCCGATCCAGAAGGAGACGATTTAAGGCCACAAATATGTCCTTTGGGGAGATGTTGGAGATGGTGGACATCATGAAGAAGGCCGACTATGACGGGAAGTATGGGCCTTACCCCAACCCCAATATCAGAAAGGCCAAGATCATGGCGAAAGTGATCAAAAGTCTGCACAGGAATTTCGGGGTACGACGATCGAAAGATCAGCTCAGGAAGCGGTGTTCGGACCTAAAATTAAGAGAGCCCGAGCAGTACCGAAAGATCCGCAGAGTGCTGCAAAAAAGTAAGTAGTTGTGCTGTGTTCCTATTCTTTTTGTCTTTATTACGTTCGTGCTGCTCCATATGCTTTTCTTAATTGTACAGTTTCAAATGTCAATTTTAATGTTCATGGGCCCATTATTCGTTCGTATCAAACATTTTTTTTTTCGCCCTCTAAAACACCATTGTTTAGGCCATATGCATTTTCCTACATTTTTTAGGGCCTACTTGGATGCAAAATATTTGGTTGTGTAGATGGGTTTGTTACTAGAATGAAATGCAAACTAGATTCTGTGTAAGGAGAGGACACTCAGCAGCTGTTTTCACATCTGGACACTGGAGGACTAGTGTGGGACACAAGAACACCATTTTTATTAGGGGGGGCACACAGGTGCTCCAGTGTATACTATAGGGGGGTCTCCATCTGTGAAGCTTGTACTAAACAGGTAAAGTATTGCAGGTTGACAAAGGACAATAAAAAAGCGACATCTTTGAACTCTGCTAAAATTGACAATTGTACCCCACTTCCAAGCAATGTTTCCTATTTATAGTTCTGCCATCAAATCACTGTGTGCTAACTATACCCTTTTTGTTTTACATAGGGGAGAAAAGACTCGGAGGACACCCCTCATCCGAGGAGACCAGAGACCCCCCACCTGTGGAAGAAGGTGAAATACCCCCAACCCAAGTGGAGCAGGAGGAGGAAGAAGATGTGGTTGAAATAGGCACCACAACAGGTGAGTGTCTGCGACCACAGACTCAGGTAAGAGATGGATGCTGGCAGATTTTTGATACCTGTTTTTGTTTGTTTTCTCTCTTTTTAGGTGATCGTGTTGTTAGGGATCGAGATCCGTTCACATCAGAAAGTGCCCAGATGCTGATCGGGGAGATCATGGGGTGTAATTTAGAATTGGAGAACCTCAAGTCAAAAATCAATGATGTGATTAAAAAAATAATAACATCATTGATGTTTTGGGGCAAATTTAATACCCCACAAAATCACTTTGGTTTGGTACAATGTTTAAAATATTTTTGAAATGTTTCGAAAAGCCAAATTTGGAGGATGCACACAGTGTGCCAACATGTGCTATCTGCCATCACGGGAGATCAATGGACGCGTTTTGGGGGTGCAACCCCTTCCTCAATAATAAAGTAGCGGTGAGGAAGGGCTTGCTCCCCCAAAACACGTCCCTTGATCCCCCGTGATGGCAGGTCGCACATGTTGACATTCGTAAATTGGTGTGCATCTTCCAAATTTGGCTTTTCAAGGGGTGATTTGACCCCATCTGAACGCAATATCAAACACAGTTCCTAAATACTCATGTCTGATATTGCCTTCAGGTTTTACCATATGTGAACTTTGTAAGTTCAAGTTTTTTGTCTTTCTTGTTGGTTTTACACAGGCCTGTTTTATCGTAAATGGACATTTCTATTTTTGATAATGCCACCCCAAAAATTGTTATACAACAAACATGTTGGTTTGCTCTAAAAACCGTTTCTAAATGCACATGTGATTGTGCAGGTATTAAAAAGTTTGTTAATCAAGAATGTGTGGATTATTGTCTCAACGCGACAACATTTTGTGGTGATGTAATTGCTGTTTTCGTAAAAAATGGTGGTTATTTCCTAAGGGCAAATCCTCTTTGCACTACAAGAGCATTTTCACTGCAGTTTCAAGAGCACTTGTAGTATAAAAAGTGTATACGCCTTTAGTAAATAACAGCCAACAGTGCTTTGTATAAGGTTACACAATCACACCATTTTCAGGACTCCACACATTGCTGTCAGGGTCAGCTAAAACAAACACAAGCAGTAAATGTCCACAAAGAATTTCTTTTTTTTTTTTTATTGGGAAAAGGCTTCACAAATTTGAAGGCATATTGATGCACCCCCTACCCACAAAGAACTCCAGGTATCGTAACCGGACATCACGGGCACTCAGGAAGGGCAAGCCAGGACGGCCGCTTTCAAGCGCCGTCAGTGTTTCAGGTATCACTCCGGCCTCAGGCCCAACTGAGCCAGCATAGTTGGCCGAATGTTTCCTTAAAAAGTTATGGAGAATACAGCACGCCAGTATAATATGGTTCAGTTTATACTCCGCCATATGGATAGGTGTCAGAAATAGGCGGAACCGGCTGGCCAGGATTCCAAATGTGTTCTCCACCACTCTTCGGGCTCTGGCCAGCCGGTAATTAAAAACCCTCTGTTCCGGGGTGAGGGTCCTCATCGGGAATGGCCGCATCAGGTGGTCCCCCAGCGTAAACGCTTCATCAGCAACGAACACGAATGGGAGTCCTTCCACATTGTCCTCTGGAGCTGGCAAGTCCAAGCTGCCATTCTGGAGATGCCTGTAGAACTCCGTCTGGGCGATGACTCCACCATCGGACATCCGGCCATTCTTCCCCACGTCCACATACAAGAAGTTGTAATTAGCCGACACCACCGCCAACATCACAATACTATTGAACCCCTTATAGTTGAAATAGTATGACCCCGAGTTGGGTGGTGGGATGATGTGGACATGTTTCCCATCAATTGCCCCTCCGCAGTTAGGAAAGTCCCACCGCTGGGCAAAGTGGGAGGCCACAGTCTGCCATTCCTGTGGCGTGGAAGGAAACTGTTGAGGAAAACAAAAATAAATTAATATTTTTGCACAGAAACATGGCAAGCAGATTAGGCACAAGCTTTCTGGGGCAACCTCCAGATAGCATTTATTAAGGGGAATTTAACAACACCAAAGTATAAGGTACACCTATCATATTCGCCCTCCCCCCCTTTAATGGGCCATTTAGAACATTATGGGGGATGTGGAAATCTTGGACAGGTAACCCTCTTCACTTCATTGAAAGATGAATGCCTAAATACAGGGTATTATTTGGAACAGCCCCTCAGTTACACTATTGGCAGCCCACTGGACAGGTAAGAAGTGTCCGAATACAAAGATATAAATAGACATTGTACACATTTGAGCACATTTGAACATTCTGCTATTACCTGACTCAAGATAATAATAGTATCTTAAAAATTCAAACAGTACCATTGGAAAGTATACAGGCAGGCCCTTGCACTACATGCTTTGGGGAATTCATCCATAAATCAGAGCACAAAAGAGATGGGTATAGTGTGTATGGGTTTGGCAAAGTCAGCAGATAGATGATTGAGGATAGATAGAGAATTGGGATCAGCTGATTTAGCAGTTGGGGGAGGGAGGGTTACTAAAAATGATTTGGGGACACCACAAAAAATAAGCCTCTGCCACTCTGCCAGAATTTAAAGCTAAAATAACATTTCTAAACATTTTAGGGGGTGTTTGGGGTAAAGCACTACTATGGAACTGATAAAATACATTGTTAAGTGACTACATGCGGTGAATATAGGGCCCGTAGAGCATGCTGGGGAGGTTAGTGAAGGACAATCTGTATGAAGGACCTAAAAAATTAATTACATAAAAATCCAGCATGCATGAGGACAAAGGGGACATTCACAGCATATTACAATCATGGTAATTAGGGAACGAGGAAAGAAATACAATATATTAGCAAACATTAAATACAATAAAATGTGATATTAAAGGATAAAAATCTTACCTTCATATACTCCTTCTGCAGGACCTGTATGATGGCAGAACAGGTCTCTGGGATGATGATACCCAGAGCCTGGGGGAAGATGCCTGTCAAGAACTTCAAGTCCTGCAGACTTCTCCCTGTCGCCAAATACCGCAGGGTAGCGACCAACCTCTGCTCCGGAGTGATGGCTTGCCTCATGCAGGTATCCTGCCTGCTAATATAAGGGGTCAGCGAAGCCAACAGACGGTGAAACACGGGGTCCGTCATCCTGAGAAAGTTCCTGAAATCATCAGGATTATTCTCACGGATCTCATGGAGCAAAGGCATATGAGAGAACTGGTCACGCTGAAGCAACCAATTCTTGGTCCATGAACTCCTCCCCACCCTGTTCATGGACTGGACTTGTGTCAAGGTCAGGACCCCAACACCAAGCCCCCGCACAGCACGAACTCTACGAGGAGTATGCATACGCAACATGGCTAGAAAACGGTCGGCTGCTCAGAATGAGGTAACAGAACGCACTGAAGAACAGCAAGGCCTGTGAAGAGCGACCTGAAAAACAGTAACGAACGAACAAGAATACAATGACTAAGTCACGCGGAACTTGCTTGCACGCACTGAAGAGCAGATACAAACCCACAAGCACAAACTGAACAGCAGAAAACGATCTGAAAGCCACGAGTCTGAAAAAGCGCGAATCGTCTCTCACCAAACTTTTACTAACACGAGATTAGCAAAAGGAGCCCAAAGGGTGCCGCACTTGGTTCTGAACTGGCCTTTTCTAGTCTCGTTGTACGTGCTTGACGTCACCGCGTTCTTGGCGATCGGAAATTCCGACAACTTTGTGCGACCGTGTGTACGCAAAACTAGTTTGAGCCAACATCCGTCGGAAAAAACCTAGGGTTTTGTTGTCGGAATGTACGAACAAAGTCCGACCGTGTGTACGGGGCATAAATCATACATCAATGACATTAGGCAACAAAGTCAATTTGAAATAACTCACATTGAAGGAGGGAATTATAGGGTATCTACTGAAAACTGGACAATAACTTTGTGGCACAAAGCATTAGCAACAGAAAGAAAAATAAAACCAAACACAAATGAACTAGAATATTTAGAAACTATACTTTACAGTACAGTACATATAAAGTCCTTCTCTCTACAGAAAACAGATTTCTGGGTTATTTGCTATATTGCAGATTCCTAGCTCCAAACCATATAACCCAAAGTTTCCAGGTATTGCTCAAATATAACAGTTTTGTTGTTTCGTATTGCTAGTTGTTTTTCTTAGGTATATTTGAACCATTCCAACAGCCTTGGATTGATGTGGTGCAAGATCCTTTTTCCAGTGTCTAGTGACAGTCACTCTTGCTATCAAAAGGATGTAAGTGATCACTATATGAAAACATCAGCTTTTATTCTTGAGTTTAAAATGGCTAATTCATATTTAAAGCTCATTATGAAATACTTACTTTAGATCGAAGCGTTGGCATTGCATCCCGGTCACCGCCGAGGGAGCTGACATTTTCCCCTCTGCATTTCTACCGGGTCCGCAGCTCCGGTGCTGTGACTAGCCGTGCGTGCAGGAACCTCCGTTCCGGCAAGTCACGATACGCCAGACCTTTTCCGGACCTTCACTGTGCATGCTCCGCTGATGTCAGCGGCTGCATGCAGGGTGAATATCTCCTAAACCTTGTAGTTTTAAGAGATATTCATTTTACCAACAGATAAGGCCTATTATAGGCTTTCTTGTAGGTAAAAATATAAAAAAGGGGTATACAAACGCCTTAAGTGATGTTATTTCTGAGATAATTTGAAATATTTTTCACCAGAGTTGTTAAGGTTCTTACAGGCCATACAGTGTGCATAAAGTTGTTTATATGTCAACAGCATCTGCAGCAGAGAGGAGCATAAGTCGAGGACAATTTGTCCAACTAATAGAGTGCCACCTCAAATTTATTTTCAGAATTGTTACCGGACCATATCAGCTGACATATTGATTACTGTTTTACTCTTTTTTATGGAAAATGCAGAGTGCAGAAATCAATCATAGTGTCATAGTAACATCTAGTCCATTAATCAAAATAAAAAAACTAACGTTTAACCAGTGGCATGCATGTTTACATTCAAGATTTAATTAAAATGATAACAAATAATAATCTATATGGTCTAAATTATTGTGCATATTTTACATTTATTAACCCATCATATTTCCTGTAACATTAGCAAGCCTACTTCAATATAACCTTTTTTTTAAATTTAATAAACATGAAAATATTCTTTGCTTGGAATGAAACACCATGGTGGCAAGGCTCTTATCTGTCGATTTAAGGCTGCAGATTTTGTTTACTTTGTATTAAATGAACACAGTTAAAAAGTTTTGGTTTTGACAGCAAAGTACATTAATCAGCAGCAAAAGAACAGATCTTGCTTTTTCACAGTTTCGAATTGACTTTCAATAGAGTAACACACTGAAGCTTTGTCCCATAAGAGTAGCAGTGTATTTAAATACAGTAAACATAACAAAATGACCTTCTTAAAATTACACCAGATTCTGTACTGTACAGGATGTCTATAATGACTTCAGTGTTGCATGACTTAACTTTACTGCTTTCAAAAAGCTTTTAAATTAGTTTGGACACATGGGTTTTATCCAAAGGAAATCAATGCGTTTTTGTGAGTCTGACTTAATTTTTAAGCAGCCAGCACTTTGAGATGAAATTAAAATATGTATGAAAAACATATTAAAGTTTCCCCAGGGGCTACTCTTATTTGTACATTTACAAGGTGTTAAAGAGATGATTTAAAAATGAAATGTACACAGGATTAATGCAAATGTACTATGATTTATAGACCTTCATGACAATTTTGACAGTCCTGGGCTAATGTTTTCTGAAGTTGTAATTATCTTTTAATTCTTTAGAGTTTTGTGGTATTTTATGTACTGTAATATGGTAGAATTCTAGAATGTCATGATGCAGAAAAAATATTTGAACCCTGAAAACACCACTTAGATTTAAGCAGGAAAGTAGGCAGGTAAAATATTGGGTGTTAAGTAATGCATGGGTGTTATACCATTTCAACGTAAACATAAACTAAATTTTATACGCTTTCAATTTGTTTATTAACATTAATATAATTTTAAGGAATTCATACAAAAGATAAGAAATCAAGAATGGAGGCTGAGGTACTTTCCTCACAAAAGGCAGATTGATTTACTAAAGAAGTTAAGACTCAGTATATTGTAGTTTTATTCACATTGAATACCCAAGCATGTTCACATGAAAGAACAAGAAAAGCATTAAGAAGCAGCTTTTCACATCACTGTATAACTGAAGTAAATCCCCACTAAATTTTGTTATTTTGATGAAGAGTCTCAACTACTTTAGTAAAGCAGTCTGACAGAATCATACAATTTTTATAGGTTTGCTACTGGGAGATGGATGAATTTTAAATATGGAGGTAAAGAAACCAATTGTATAAGGGTTATTATTATGCTTTTTAATGTAAAGAATAAAGTTGGCCATACACTAACAAACAATTGTCCGAAAATTCTCAATGCATTCAATGACTTGGTGAATGAGATTAAAAAATACTTAATCATTTTGTTTGCTTTTAACATTTAATTTTGTGATGAATGGACTCTCCTAAATGAAAACCACATCCTACTCCTTCAGATTTTGGTTGAAATTAAATCTCAATTTGACCACACTAATAATTAGAAAATTGAACAAACATTCTTGGTAGGAGTACGGTGTGCCCTTTTAACTGCAAACAAGGGGGTGAAAGCTTCTTTTCCAAAGAGATCCAATAGCCACTTTTGAACAAACTCTGTGGGGTCACGGCCCTCCACCTTCTCTAGCAAACCCACTATGTGAAAATTATTTAATCTGAGATGGTTCTCAATGTCATCAGATTTGTCGCTAGTGTCAGCTGCTATACGGGAACCATTGGATTCCTAAAATAAATTATGTTGTAAGTATCAGCTGGCACAATACCCTAATACAAGGCACACATAATAGTAAACACAACAGTGCAGCGCTCATAATTGTAAATACACGTAAATTAGGGATGAGCTTCAAGTTTGAGTCAAACTCATGTTTGACTCGAACATCGGCTGTTCGCCAGTTCGCCGAACAGCGAACAATTTGGGGTGTTCGTGGCAAATTCGAATGCCGCGGAACACCCTTTAAAAGTCTATGGGAGAAATCAAAATTGCTAATTTTAAAGGCTTATATTCATGGTATTGTCATAAAAAGTGTTTGGGGACCTGGGTCCTGCCCCAGGGGACATGGATCAATGCAAAAAAAAGTTTTAAAAACTGCCATTTTTTCGGGAGCAGTGATTTTAATAATGCTTAAAGTGAAACAATAAAAGTGTAATATCCCTTTAAATTAAGGTCTAGTATGAATTTTAAGGGGAACCCCGTGCCAAAATTAAAAAAAAAAAAACGTCATGGGGTCCCCGCAAAGATCCATACCAGAGCCTTATCCGAGCATGCAACCTGGCAGGCCGCAGGAAAAGAGGGGGGGACGAGAGAGCGCCCCCCCTCCTGAACCGTACCAGGCCACATGCCCTCAACTTTGGGAGGGTGCTTTGGGGTAGCCCCCCAAAACACCTTGTCCCTATGTTGATGGGGACAAGGGCCTCATCCCCACAACCCTTGGCCAGTGGTTGTGGGGGTCTGCGAGCGGGGAGCTTATCAGAATCTGGAAGCCCCCTTTAACAAGGGGACCCCCAGATCCCGGCCCTCCCCCCTGTGTGAAATGGTAAGGGGGTACAAAAGTACCCCTACCATTTCACAAAAAAACTGTCAAAAATGTTAAAAATGACAAGAGACAGTTTTTGACAATTCCTTTATTTAAATGCTTCTTTCTTCTATCTTCTTTCTTCTATCTTCCTTTGGTTTCTTCCTCCATCTTCTTCTTCTAATGGTTCTTCTGGTTCTTCTGGTTCTTCCTCAGGTGTTCTCATCCTACATCTTCCTCCGTGGCGTCGCTGTCTTCTTCCCTTCTTCTCCTCGGGCCGCTTCGCATCCATGATGGCATGGAAGGAGGCTCCCGCTGTGTGACGCTTCTCTCTTCATCTTTTTCTCTTCATCTTTTTCTCTTCATCTTCTTCTCTTCATCTTCTTGTCTTCATCTTCTTTTCGGGCCACTCCGCATCCATGATGGCATGGAGGGAAGCTCCCACTGTGTGTCGCTTCTCCGCTTCTGACGGTTCATATATAATGGGGGGCGGAGCCACCCGGTGACCCCGCCCCCTCTGAAGTCATGGGGAATGCCACAGGGAAGTCCCATCAGGTCCCCATGCGTCAGAGGGGGGGCGGGGTCACTGGGTGCCCCCCCGTTATTTAAGAACCGTCAGGAGAGGAGAAGCGTCACACAGCGGGAGCCTCCCTCCATGCCATCATGGATGCGGAGCAGCCCGCAAAGAAGGTGAAGACAAGAAGATGAAGAGAAAAAGATGAAGAGAAAAAGATGAAGAGAGAAGCGTCACACAGCAGGAGCCTCCCTCCATGCCATCATGGATGCGGAGCGGCCCGAGGAGAAAAAGGGAAGAAGACGCCGACGCCGCAGAGGAAGATGCCAGACGAGAACACTGGAGGAAGAACCAGAAGAACCAGAAGAAGAAGATGGAGGAAGAAACCGAAGGAAGATAGGAGAAGGAAGAAAGAAGAAAGAATATAGAAGAAAGAAGAAGCATTTAAATAAAGGAATTGTCAAAAACTGTCTCTTGTCATTTTTAACATTTTTGACAGTTTTTTTGTGAAATGGTAGGGTAAAGTACCCCCTTACCATTTCACACAGGGGGGAGGGCGGGGATCTGGGGGTCCCCTTGTTAAAGGGGGCTTCCGGATTCCGATAAGCCCCCCGCCCGCAGACCCCCACAACCACCGGCCAAAGGTTGTGGGGATGAGGCCCTTGTCCTCATCAACATGGGGACAAGGTGTTTTGGGGGGCTACCCCAAAGCACCCTCCCAATTTTGAGGGCATGTGGCCTGGTATGGTTCAGGAGGGGGGCTCTCTCTCGTCCCCCCTCTTTTCCTGTGGCCTGCCAGGTTGCGTGCTTGGATAAGGGTATGGTATGGATTTTTAGGGGGACCCCACGCCATTTTTTAAAAAATTTTGGCACGGGGTTCCCCTTAAAATCCATACCAGACCTGAAGGGTCTGGTATAGATTTTGAGGGGGACCCCACGCCATTTTTTTTAAAATTTTGGCTGGGGTTCCCCTTAATACCCATACCAGACCTGAAGGGCCTGGTATGGAATTTAGGGGGACCACCCACGTCATTTTTTTTTTTTTTAATTTTGGTTCGGGTTTCCCCTGTGGGGAATTCCCATGCCGTTTTCATCAATGAACTTTTATGTGTATTGTCGCACCGGCAATTCATTAATAGCCGCGAGTAGTTTTAAATGACTTTTTTTCCTTTCAAATGTCATTTTGCTGTCAGACTGTTCTAAAAACGGGAAACATGCGCCCCTTTACAGGCATACTATAGACACCCCCCCCAGGTACGAAATTTAAAGGGATATTACACTTTTATTGTTTCACTTTAAGCATTATTAAAATCACTGCTCCCTAAAAAACGGCCGTTTTTAAAACTTTTTTTGCATTGATCCATGTCCCCTGGGGCAGGACCCAGGTCCCCAAACACTTTTTATGACAATAACTTGCATATAAGCCTTTAAAATTAGCACTTTTGATTATTCATGTTCGTGTCCCATAGATTTTAACGGTGTTCGCGTGTTCAAACAAATTTTTTGCCTGTTCGCAAGTTCTGGTGTGAACTGAACAGGGGGGTGTTCGGCTCATCCCTCATGTAAATAGTATGCAGTGCTTATACTGTCCAAAGAGCAAATGCATAAGTGTGAAAATGCACATGCTTTAACCAGTTCAGCTTATTGCAACAAAATAGGTAATCATATTGAATAGTTACATAACAGCTAGATTCTGAGACAACTGTGTATCTCAGAATCTAGCTGTTATGTAACTATTCAGTCTGACTACCTATTTTGTTTTTAGGTTTATACACCTTGTGCATTAATTCTATTACTGCTTTGTACTTAATACATTTTGTATAATTTTTTATACGCTTGTTACTCCTTTTTCTGGCTACTACCCTTTGCCCATTATATCCCTGGGGCACCCCCTTTTGCATGACCCAATGAATTAGGGCCCAAACCCATCTTCCAGATGCCTTAGCAAACCCACTATGGCTGCCTTCTAGTTCAGGGTCAGCTACAATCCTCCCTTTCACAGCACAGCCAGGTGTGCAGGCCAACACTGACAATTTTTCTGAGATAAATTTTCTTAATTTATTTTTCCCTGACAACTTACTTCAATGCATCAGGAACCAAATAAATCTTTTTGCCCAACAATACATTGATAACAACCCCAACTCATGCTTTGCCTGTCCTTTCAAATGGAGATATCTAACAGTGGAGAGGTTTAGATTGCTTTTGGGCCTTACGATCAACATGAGGCTTACAAAAAAAATAATTGCATGCTTATTGGTCTACCAACCCCATCCACCACATGCTAATTTTTCCAGCTGTCATATCTAGGTCCCACTATGACACGATCATGGGCTTCCTGCGATAACTCAAAGTGCCCTCCCTGAGATTATTCCAACTTTGATAAACTATATTAAATTTGCATCTTTATTGATTTTTTTGTAGGAGGTTTTCTGAACTTTATGTCCCTGACCAGAACATCTGTGTGAATAAATCTCTGGTCCATTTCAGGGGCTGGCTGGGATTCAAGCAGTACATTCCCAGTAAGAGGGCCAGGTACGGATTGAAGCTCAACAAGCTCTGTGAAATCACCACTGGATATGTGAATGCCTTCCATGTGTACAAAGACAGAGACTCCCAGCTCCAGCCCCCTGAGTGCCCAACGTACATGTGAATGAGTGGAAAAAGTGTCTGGGAGTTGGCATCTCCACTGTTCCAAAAGGGGTATCACATTTACATGGACAATTATTATACAAGTTGGCCCTTTTTCTGCCTCCTTTACCATGAGAAAATATTGGCCTGCAGTACAGCAAGAAAAAAACTGGAAGGGCTTCCCAAAGCATCGAGTCACCACAAGGCTACAAATGGGGAAGTAGCAAGTCTGAAGAATGGGGACATTTTGGCCGTGAAGTGGAGGGAGTATCCACAATTACAATCAGTTCATGGGGGGGTGAATTTAAACAATCAAATGCTGCAGCCCTGTTAATCAATATGAAAGTCCCTCTTCTGGTATAAAAAAAGTTGCAATTTACTTTTTCCATTTGGCCATTTTTAGTACATGCGTTACCTATCAAAAGTCCCATGGAAAAACCCAACACCTTCCACAAATTTATTGAAAAAATTGTCACTGCCCTGATCTACCAGCAAGGATCCCCCAGAAAGCATTTGCTCTGATTCTGTCAGCAGACTGCATGAGCACCATTTCCCCAAAAATATTCCACCAACAGAAACAAGAAGAAGACGGCAACAAAAATGCTGACAAAAAGGGGAAAAAAGGGGGAAGGAAAAATGGGATTTTGTATGATACACAACACTTGGGTAGAATGAATCAACCAAAATAGTAATAAGAATTTTTATTGTTAAACATAATTGGGCATGGTGCATAGGTAACATTAATAATAAACCAATATGTATGGTAGAGAATTATGAAGAACATGGTTAGTAAATCATATAGTAATACAAGTAACATGATAGACATTATTGCACATTATAGATAATGAACCAACAACATACCCAGTAAATGATAAAACATGATAAAAAATAATAGTTATTTGATTGATTCAGACAGGTAAAACCCATAGTAAACACATGATTGCTGTGGCATAGCATCAAATGTGAATGCTCGACGCGTTTCGTGGGTTGTTTCCACTCATCAGGAGCAGCTATACATTGGTGCTATCTATAATGAATTAAACATTTTTAATCAATGGTAATTGATTAAGAATAGGAAGAGAGGGAACACAAAACCTATGGTTCTAGCACTCTTACCTATGGGTAAATTGTAAAAGACATAGATGATAATGATAATGATGATGTGCAAGAGGTACTAGGAGGTAAAAAGCAACCCCCCGGGAGCTGAGGTGATGGCTAAGCAGGCGACAGGAGGGCCAAAAGAATAGGAATAGGAGAACATCACCTGAGATGGATCCCCCTTCAACAGGTATGTAGTGATAGGTATGAGCCCAATGGGGCTTCTGTAGCAATAAATAATTAAAGGGTATTAGCATCAGATGGACATATCAGTCCAGTAGACAGGTAAAAAAGGAAAATACAGTATAGTGAGAAGTAGAGTGAAACATAGGAGGCACCCGAGTGAATAACAAAGAAAAGTAAAGAAAGTAGTGAAGATTGAAAATGCAAGGAGACTTGCCACCATAAGGCCAGAGGTAAAGTTCATGGGATACAAATTACCCGAGGCTTAGGTATAATTGTGGAATCCAATATGGTGAGTCAGTGCCAAAAAAACAAACCAAAATGAATCTGGTGGAGACCAAAAGGGAATGAGAATGAAAATGGAAGAGCAGCCTGTCTGCCAGCGGAGCTCCACCAATGTCACGTTGCATGCTATGAGAGAGGGGGCGACCATGTCAGATCAGCAAGCGCTCATAAATGGGCGCCTAACCTCCCTCGTGGTGCACGCCACTGGAAACCACGTCTGCATGCGGCGTCAAGAATTACGTTGCTCGTATGATGTGTGGATGTGGAATCGATGCGCAGAGCATGAGTTCCCCCAACCCCGGTGATCATAATGATCGGGAGGGGGTTGGGGGAAAGCTGCAGTGCAAGTCACAACTCCTGGGATTGATTGTAAAGAACCCTCAAATGGGTAACCTCACAGAATCTCTGACAGAATATATGTTCCAGTATAGCAAGTGCCCTATAGCTGGCACTTGATGTTAGTCAACAGAAAATCATGGAGATAGGAAAGTAGACAAGTGTGTATCCATCCCTAATATGTTATAAAACGAAGAGAGTGTTGAGACTTTATATGAGACCATGACTGTACAGTACACAGGTCTTCATCCCTGTTAATTGACAAAAAGGGGAAAAAAGGGGGGAAGGAAAAATGGGACTTTATATGATACACAACACTTGGGTAGAATGAATCAACCAAAATAGAAATGAGAATATTTACTGTTAAACATAATTGGGCATGGTGCATAGGTAACATTAATAATAAACCAATATGTACAGAATTATGAAGAACATGGTTAGTAAATCATATAGTAATACAAGTAACATGATAGCCATTATTGCATATAATAGATAATGAACCAACAACATACCCAGTAATGGAAAAAACATGATAAAAAATAATAGTTACTTGATTTATTCAGACAGGTAAAACCCATAGTAAACACATGATTGCTGTGGCATAGCTTCAAATATAAGAAAATGTGTATGTCGGGGGGCGCTGGATATAAATTTACTGTTAGCTACAATGTATAAAGATGTGAAGACCCAACAACAATAATTTAAATATGCATCAATGTGCTATACAAAAAACCTATATAATAGCGTGCAGAAACGAAACGTACATCGAGGTGTGCGTGGTTACGTAATATCCTGATTCCAAATCCAGCTTCTGTGATTGTCGGTGGCTAAGGTTTACACATATATATAGCTTCAAATATGAATGCTCGGTGCGTTTCGTGGGTTGTTTCCACTCATCAGGAGCAGCTATACATTGGAGGTATCTATAATGAATTAAAAATGATTAATCAATGGTAATTGATTAAGAGTAGGAAGAGAGGGAACACAAAACCTATGGTTCTAGCACTCTTACCTATGGGTATATTGTAAAAGACTTAGATGATAATGATAATGATGATGTGCAAGAGGTACTAGGAGGTAAAAAGCAACCTCCCCGGGAGCTGAGGTGATGGCTAAGCAGGCGCCAGGAGGGCCTATTCTCTTGGCCCTCCTGTCTATCATTTGGATTATCAACCACATTTATGCCTTTTACCTGCACTGACCTTGACCTGGTAATCAACCATGTTTCTTGCCTGCCACTTGGACTGATCTTTCGCCCCGCTACTGTAGTAGTGGGATTCAAGATAACATAGGGGTCTCACATATGTGAGGGGCTTCAGAATAGTGTTCTGATTTATGAAACAAAAAAAGAATAGTGCTTTGAGTTGAGAAAAACAGTTTTTGGTTTTCTGTGGGTTATGTAATTCCCAGAACAGTGTCTGGAGTCTGAAGGTTTCAAAGCGATTTGGGTGGGAGAAGCCTTTACCCCGTCCGCGTTCTTTCCTGACCGAGGCCCTTAACTTGATGGTTCTGCCTGCTGCCAATATTTTGGCTGTGCTGACCAACCCTCTGCCTGCATTGACCCAGGACTTTTAATCGATCATGTTGCCTGGAGCAATACTTTGGCAGTACTGGCCATATCTCTGCCTGCTGCCTTTACTGACTATGAACAGTATTCCTGTCTGCTGCATGGACGGTCCTTTCGCTGTTGCTGACCACATCCCTGCCTACTAACTGGACCAATGCTTTAGCTGTGCTGATAATACTCTGCCTGTACTGACTATGGACAGTATTGCTGCCTGGACGATCCTTTCGCTGTCGCTGACCAATAGACATGTGCTGGATGAAAACATTTCTTTCATTTCATTTCGATTTGTTATTTAACTAAATTTGTTTAGTTAAATTTGTTGCATTCGTTACATTCGTTTTCGGGATTTGTTTTGTTTCGTATTTGAATTTGAAAAAATTTTACCGCATTCGAAAAAAATCTACTGCATTCGAAAAAAAATCTACCAAATCCGAAAACAAATCTACCGAATTTAAAAAAGTAAACTATATATAACCATTTTCCGAAATTCAAAATTCGTATAGAATGAAATCGAATTTGAATAGAAAAGATTAAGATAGAATCGAAAATACTAGAAAAGAATAGGCATAGAAAAACAATAGCACAGAACAGAAAAAAATATTAGATAGATAGATAGATAGATAGATAGATAGATAGATAGATAGATAGATAGATAGATAGATAGATAGATAGATAGATAGATAGATAGATAGATAGATAGATAGATAGATAGATAGATAGCCAGTATATACAGTGGGGTAAAAAAGTATTTAGTCAGCCACCAATTGTGCAAGTTCTCCCACTTAAAATGATGAGAGAGGCCTGTAATTTTCATCATAGGTATACCTCAACTATGAGAGACAAAATGTGGAAACAAATCTGGACAGTCACATTGTCTGATTTTTGAAAGAATTTATTTGCAAATTATGGTGGAAAATAAGTATTTGGTCACCTACAAACAAGCAAGATTTCTGGCTCTCACAGACCTGTATCTCCTTCTTTAAGAGGCTCCTCTCTCCACTCATTACCTGTATTAATGGCACCTGTTTGAACTTGTTATCAGTATAAAAGACACCTGTCCACAACCTCAAACAGTCACACTCCAAACTCCACTATGGTGAAGACCAAAGAGCTGTTGAAGGACACCAGAAACAAAATTGTAGACCTGCACCAGGCTGGGAAGACTGAATCTGCAATAGGCAAGCAGCTTGGTGTGAAGAAATCAACTGTGGGAGCAATAATTAGAAAATGGAAGACATACAAGACCACTGATAATCTCCCTCGATCTGGGGCTCCACGCAAGATCTCACCCCGTGGGGTCAAAATGATCACAAGAACAGTGAGCAAAAATCCCAGAACCACATGGGGGGACCTAGTGAATGACCTGCAGAGAGCTGGGACCAACGTAAAAAAGGCTACCATCAGTAACACACTATGCCGCCAGGGACTCAGATCCTACAGTGCCAGACGTGTCCCCCTGCTTAAGCCAGTACATGTCCGGGCCCGTCTGAGGTTTGCTAGAGAGCATTTGGATGATCCAGAAGAGGATTGGGAGAATGTCATATGGTCAGATGAAACCAAAGTAGAACTGTTTGGTAGAAACACAACTCGTCTTGTTTGGAGGAGAGAGAATGCTGAGTTGCAACCAAAGAACACTATACCTACTGTGAAGAATGGGGGTGGCAACATCATGCTTTGGGGCTGTTTCTCTGCAAAGGGAACAGGACGACTGATCTGTGTACATGAAAGAATGAATGGGGCTATGTATCATGAGATTTTGAGTGCAAACCTCCTCCCATCAGCAAGGGCATTGAAGAGGAAACGTGGCTGGGTCTTTCAGCATGACAATGATCGCAAACACACCACCCGGGCAATGAAGGAGTGGGTTCATAAGAAGCATTTCAAGGTCCTGGAGTGGCCTAGCCAGTCTCCATATCTCAACCCCATAGAAAACCTTTGGAGGGAGTTGAAAGTCTGTGTTGCCCAGCGCCAGCCCCAAAACATCACTGCTCTAGAGGAGATCTGCATGGAGGAATGGGCCAACATACCAGCAACAGTGTGTGACAACCTTGTGAAGGCTTACAGAAAATGTTTGACCTCTGTCATTGCCAACAAAGGATGTATAACAAAGTATTGAGATGAACTTTTGATATTGACCAAATACTTATTTTCCACCATTATTTGCAAATAAATTCTTTCAAAAATCAGATATGATTGCCTGGATTTGTTTCCACATTTTGTCTCTCATAGTTGAGGTATACCTATGATGACAATTACAGGCCTCTCTCATCTTTTTAAGTGGGAGAACTTGCACAATTGGTGGCTGACTAAATACTTTTTTTCCCCGCTGTATATATATATATATATATATATATATATATATATATATATATATATATATATATATATATATATATATATCTATCTATCTATCTATATATCTATCTATCTATCTATATATCTATATAACATCTTCTGAAATTCGAATTTTGTGTAGAATTAAATCAAATTCCAATAGAAAAGAATAGCATAGAAAAACAATAGAACAAAATAGAAAAAATATAATATATTCTATTCTAATCTTTTTTATTCTCTGCCAATCCTCCTTGCAGATCCTCTCCAGTTCTGTCAGGTTGGATGGTAAATGTTGGTGGACAGCCATTTTTAGGTCTCTCCAGAGATGCTCAATTGGGTTTAAGTCAGGGCTCTGGCTGGGCCATTCAAGAACAGTCATGGAGTTGTTGTGAAGCCACTCCTTTGTTATTTTAGTTGTGTGCTCAGGGTCATTGTTTTGTTGAAAGGTAAACCTTCGGCCCAGTCTGAGGACCTGAGCACTCTGGAGAAGGTTTTTGTCCAGGATATCCCTGAGCCACCCCCATCAAATCATTCTTTGCAGCTATTACCTTTTGTACCACCATCCCCTCACTTTAGAATGTAAGCTCTACGAGCAGGGCCCTCCTGTACCTTTTGTATTGAACTGTACTGTAATTGTGTTGTCCCCCTTATACATTGTAAAGCGCTGAGTAAACTGTTGGCGCTATATAAATCTCGTATAATATAATAATAATAATACTTGGCCGCATTCATCTTTCCCTCGATTGCAACCAGTTGTCCTGTCCCTGCAGCTGAAAAACACCCCCACAGCATGATGCTGCCACCACCATGCTTCACTGTTGGGATATACAATAGAAAATAATAGAAAAGCATAGACTAGAAAAACAATAGAACAGAATAGAATAAAATATGATATATATTATATTTTATTCTATTCTGTTCTATTGTTTTTCTATTTTATTCTTTCTATCCCTTTCTACTCTAATTTTAATTCATTCTATACGAAATTAGAATTTCAGAATTTCTGAAATTTCTAAAATTTGAATAGAAAAGATTTAAATAGAATATAAAATAATAGAAAAGAATAGCATAGAAAAACAATAGAACGGAATAGAAAAAATATAATATATATTATATTTTATTATATTCTCTTCTATTGTTTCTTTATTTTCTATTCTATTCTAATCTTTTCTATTCGAATTTGATTTTACTCTATAGGAAATTCGAATATATATAGACAGATATATATATCTCTATCTATCTATCTATCTATCTATCTATCTATCTATCTATCTATCTATCTATCTATCTATCTATACATATATATATATATATATATATATATAAATATAATATTTTTTCTATGCTGTTCTATTGTTTTTATATGCTATTCTATTCTGTTATTTTCTATTCTAATCTTTTCTATTCTAATTCAAAATAATTCTATACGAAATTCGAATTTTGGAAGCCATCTTCCGAAATTCGAATTTCATATAAAATGAATTTGAATAGAAAAGATTAGAATAGAAAATAATAGAAAAACAATAGAACAGAATAGAAGAAAAAAAATAATATAATATATATGTAAGCGAAAGATCTCCCGAGCAAAAATGGAAGCCAGTTCCTTAGAAGTGGGCAAAAGTGGAATACAATGACACATCTTTGAGAACCAGTCAACCACCATAAGGATAACTGTGTTGCCCTGGGAGTTGGGTAACTCCACAACGAAATCCATAGACAGGTGGGACCAGGGCCTCTCTCCACTGGGTATGGGTTGTGGGAGGCCCACTGGAAGGTGTTGTGGAGTCTTAATCTGAGCACACTTGGAACAGGCAGCTATAAAGGCAGTTACATCAGCACGTAGACTGGGCCACCAGAATTGTTGGGAAATGGCCCAAAAGATTTGATTCATCCCAGGGTGGCTAGCTGCCTTGGGAGAATGGTAAGTCTGGAGCACGGCAGAACAGAGGCTCTCTGGGACAAAGTAGCAGTCACAAGGTTTCTCAGGAGGAGCATGGACCTAAGCAGCAAGAATTTTGTCACCCAAAGGAGAAGTGAGACTGGTGCGAACCGTAGCCAGAATACGATCAGGAGGAATCACAGGAACCGGAACCCACTCCAACTTGGAAGTGGAGGAAAATTGTTGTGACAAGGCATCAGCCCTTACATTCTTAGCACCGGGTAAGATTGATACAATGTAACTGAAACTTGACAAGAAAAGAGCCCATCGTACCTTTCTGGGAAAGAGGCATTTAACCTCAGACAAGAATGTGAGATTCTTATGGTCAGTTAGAATGAGAACCGGCACAGTGGTACCTTCGAGGAGATGTCTCCATTCTCTCAGGGCTAAAATGATCGCCAACAGCTCTCTGTCACTCATAACATCATCACTCCACAGGTGACAATTTCTTGGAAAAGTAGCGCTCTCAGAGGTAGGGCGTTGAGACAGAAAGGCGCTAACTCCAGTCTCAGAAGCATCGACCTCAAAGATAAAAGGTAATGTAAGATTAGGATGTGCCAACACAGGAGCAGAAACAAAGGCATCCTTGAGACTCTCAAAGCCCTCTACAGACTCCGGTGACCAACTCTGTGGGTTACCGTCCTTTCTGGTCTTATCAGTCAGGGGCTTGACCAGAGATGAGAAGTTACGAATAAACTTCCTATAATAGTTGGCAAAGCCCAGGAAACGCTGCAGAGGATGTAAACCCACAGGTCGGGGCCACTGTAGGACTGCTGAAAGTTTTTCTGGGTCCATCGAAAAACCAGCAGTGAAAATGACATAACCCAGGAATATAACCTGTTCACAATGGAACAAGAACTTCTCCAATAGAGATCATTCTCTCTAATGCCACGTACACACGATCGGAAATGCCACCAGCAAAAATAAGAGACTTTTGTCGGAAAATGCGACCGTGTGTATGGTCCATCAGTCTTTTTTGCTGGCGGAATTCCAGCCAGCAAAAGATTGAGAGCATGTTCTCTATTTTTCGGTCGGGAAAAGTTCCTATCTGAAAATGCGATCGTCTGTATGCAATTCGGACGTGCAAAAAATCACGCATGCTCAGAATCAAGTATGAGACGGGAGCGCTCGTTCTGGTAGAACAAGCGTTTGTAATGGAGATAGCACATTCGTCACGCTGTCAAATTTTGGATCTTTTAATGCAGCGCATTCTTTTGTTCTTTATAATGCTAGAAGAATGAATTTGTTTTGCTGCTGATATTCACACAGAGTTCTCACAAACTTATTCCTTTATCATTTCTTGTGATCTCCTGAATAATCTTGTTTGTTTTTAAAGCCAGATCTCCATAATAATGTTTAGAATTATTTATTATAGTCACTTTTTTTTTTTTTAATCAAGATCTCCTGTTTATTTTTGAATATTTTTAAATTATTTTCTAGTGATCTCCTTATTTTTTTTTTGTGTGTCAAGTTTCCACAACAACATTATTATCTTGTGTTTTTAAAGCTCAAGGAGGTTGGTTGTTGTCCCTTGTTAATTTGACATTGTATTTTTGAAATTAACCTGCCTACTCACAAACAATGTGTCCTTTTTGAAGACTTACATTTACATATACGTGACTGAATTTAAACCTCTAGAGATAAGTGGAGTAAATAGTAGTACTCAAATAAATAAAAAATGAAAAAATAAAAATAGAAATGAAAACTAAAAATGTGCTAATGAAAGCAATGATCAATCTAAATGAACAATAAAAGTATATATGTGTGAATATTGACAATAATACTATCATTGAAAATCAGTCACAATATGAATGTGATCTGACAAAAAAGTTATTGGTGAACACTGTGAGCAAACACATCCTATCACATAATGTTCAAAGCAACACATCCTGTGGCAGATGTGAAAATGATAAATGAAGTCTTAACATAAAGTTCATATCATGTTAATATATTCTAACAAAAAAAGTTATTGGTGAACACTGTGAGCAAACACATCATATCACATAATAATCAAAATAACACATCCTGTGACAGATGTGAAAATAATGAATAAGTGTTGACATAAAGTTCATAAATATTCAGATGAATGGTCTGAAAAAATCTATAAATGAAAACTCTTGGTTGTTCTTTGTGATCTTCCACCACATCTCAGTGTCTGTGCTTCCACCCCCACTTAAAGATTTGCACTCAACTGCATAACTCGCCTCAACCCACACTTATTGGGGGTTAAAATGTGATCTCCAGATTCCAAACGTGATCTCCAAATAGCGAGCGTAAATGCAACAAATCCTTTTTTCAAATTTATTAATATTAATTCTAATTTTTCAATTTATTATGCACTTTATGAGCATTTTCCAGCATTTTCCATCATGCTTAGGTATAGCATGGGGTACTGTGCTTAAATGATGAGCTTCAGGATGGGGCTGGCTGGCAGAAGATGTCACACTGCTGCTTATCAGTCTGCCTGCATTCTCTGCTCACAGTTATCTAAAAGGTAGTTCTAATAATATTCAGTCTCTATTTTTCACTTTTTCTGCTATATAGATTTTTTTTGCTTATTTTTATATTTTTTTATATTTTAAATCATTGGTCATGTTTTATGGGTGCATTTTTTTAGATATTAAACCCACTCATGTGTGTTGATCATATGATTAACTATAATAATATTATTTACCAAGTTGTGTACTTGCTCATCACTATTTTGAACGTTATTAAAACATCACTGCAATAATAGGCTGTAAAAGGCGGTGTATTGTGGAGATGGGGAACGGGAAGTGAGCAGGAGTTAGTTGCTTTGTCTCTGCCCACTTGGGGAGTCTAGGAAATAAAGGGGGAGGGAGGAGCCGGATGTGGGCGTTGGTCGGATACCGAGGCTAGGCCTGTGTGGTCGGCCGCAGCTCTCCCAGCGATGCGAGTCTAGGCGTCTCCCCCCCCCGTCCCCTCACTCACCCCTACGGATCAGCACGGGATCAGCTTGGTGGTACTGTCAAGCGGTGCCAAGGGTTCCCACGCTCGCCGACTTTTACTGTGTGCGGGAGGAACGCAGGGATGACAGCGACGGGCTCCAACGTGAGCGCCTGCAATGTGAGTACCCCAGCCGCGATAGCCTGTAGTTGTTTTTAGAGGCGGGTAACCCGCAACTTGTTCCGTAATTCGTTTGGCTCAAGATAGTGCCCCCCACACCGCCCGCATCACCCGCGCCACCCGAGATTCGGTCCCCCCACTGGCCCCGGTACAAGACCGGTATAGAACCGGAATAGATTCACTTGAGACGAGAGGACCCGGGAACGGGAGTGGAGACCGCGGACAGGGGGGGGGCGGGAGCCCTGGAACTCTGGCTTCAGGCAGCAACCACTATCTAATACATCCCACAGTTTGCACAGTAAGAAGTGGAGCTTCCCGGTCCCTCTCAGGAGCAGAGAGACAGCCGGTGACAGTCTGTCGGTGGTTGTCATAAGAGAATGGAGGAACCCCAGACACAGAAAGATACAGAAAGACCCAGCGGGTGATCGGAGCAGGGAAGATAAAAAAGATGAAAGAGAATAAAGAGGACGGAAAATATTGAAGATACTGAAAGGCTAAGGTAAAACAAGAAAGGGGGAGAAGGGAGCCATCGAGAGCAACTACCAGGGTAAGCAGAAAACCGGAAAATTTATATACAAATTTATATACAAAGTCTCAGTTATGCTACTTGTGCAATGATGCCTGATTAGGCAAGGTTAAATCAATGAATGCCAAACAAGTGCTGCCTGGAATAAGACTGTGTGAACAATGTTAAATAATGTTTGAAAGTCGCCTATAATGTTGCTATGATGCACTGATGTACCAGACTTTTCGCCGGTAAGGGTCACCTGGTGTTATATCTCTCCCTATTTAAGTTTGTGTACTACCAAACGCAAGTCACGACAAGTCACGAAAAGAGAGAGGGAGGGGAGGGAGGAGGAAAAATCGTTAGGGGACCGAAGTGGAGACCACAGACAGAAACTTTCCTTTTTTTTTTTTTTACGTGGCCCTCCTTTGTCTAACGCAGCTCCACGCAAACGGACTATATAATTACTGCTTCGAACTCCTGTATAACGTGGCCTGGAGTCCTTCCCTGACGTTTACCTGCACCTGCTTGAACACAGCATCAGTAGATCGGAATACCCAAGGGAGGGGGGGAAAGAAGGGAAGAAGAAAGAGAAAAGGGGCAAGGGAAAACACTAGCAGGATACAAGGACAAGGAAGGAACTAAAGAGGAGTGGGGAAACTGAAGGCACATAGCTTATAATTGTAACGAAAAGAGTAAAACCCTTTAAACTCTAACCACGTAAACATACCCCCATAAATACATCTGGCAGCACTAACTTCTTTAGTAATATCAAGGAACATAATATCGGGAATGAAAGGTAAATCAGCAAAAGGAATGTCAGCCAACCCACCCAGAACAAGCGCAAGTCCGGGAACGATCAGGAAGTATATGGTACCGGATACCAATAAAGAAAGTCCAGGCAAACAAACGGGAGCCAAGAGTAAAGCTCTTGAGAGCATGCCAAAGATGGGTACTAGAAGACAAATAGCAGAAATAGAGATCCACGCAGCAAACGACGAGACTCAAGATACAGAAACAGAAGACCCCCGAGAAAAACAACTACCAACCAAAAGCGAAATGGCGGAGATGTTCGCCAGGCTAGAAACCGCGATAAACGGAAAAATCGACTCCCTACGAGAAGACATGAACCAAACATTAAAAAGGGTGGAAGAGGTAGAAGCAAGGGTAGATCAATATGGAATAGAGCTGGAAGATATCAGAAAACAGATAAATGAGGTTACAAAAACACAGAGGAACATCCAGTATAGACTGGAAGACCAGGAGAATAGGAGCAGAAGAAAGAACCTGCGAATAAGAGGACTACCTGAGGCCCAGGGAGAACAAGAGGATCTTCAAGCAAAAATGGACACAATCTTTGGGGGTATGATCACCTCACCTAATACAAACGGTAAAATAAAATTTGACAGAGTGCACAGGATACGTAAGCCCCCAGAGATCAAGGGGGACGCCCCAAGAGATGTGATAGCAAGATTCCACAACTTCCAGGACAAAGAATTAGTGAAAACGTACATAAAAAAAATGAATCAAACGGTACGATACGGAGAGACGAATCTACAAATCTTCGCGGACCTGGCGGCCGAGACGCTGGCCAGGAGAAGATTGCTGAAACCACTGCTGGCCCAGCTATCAGTGCACGGGGCTAAGTACTCTTGGGGCTTCCCAGCTTGTTTAAACGGGTTTAAGGAGGGCCGCTCGGCAACTTTGAGATTTCCCGAAGAAACTCAGAAATTTTGTGACCGTTTAGAGATCCCCCTAGTTGAAATCCCAGGATGGTGGGAAAAAAAAGGAAATCGAGATCCTACTAATGAACAGCAGGCTTGGCTGCCGGTGCTCAAAGTAAAACTGAGATAAATCGAGACAATTGGTCTTGCACTTGTAAGGCAATAGATAATTAAAGTGCGGTCAAATGGGGGGGCACTGGTGGGGGGGGGGGCGGGGGGGGTGGGGGAGGGGGCGGACACAGGCCATCCCCCAATTGAGGGGGGAGTACCGGATCTGGGGACGCCTAACCCGAGCTTCACCTCAAGGGGCTTAACCAATGGGCCAGGTGGGGAGGATGGGCTCATGGTCATGCAGGTCTCGGGGAGACCAGATTGCCCTAATAGAGGGGAGAAGGCGGGAGGGGGGGGTGAGGGAGAAGGGGGGATTCGGGGGGTGGGGGGGATGGGGATGGGGCTGGGTGGGGAGGGGGGGTACGAGGGAGGTGATGGTGGGGTGTAGGGAGGAGGGAGGGATAGGAAATCTACCAGTAAGACTAGGAAAGAGTAAGGTTGTGGCCCTAGGCTCCAGAAGGTGGTGCGTCCAAATACAACAATAGAGGTTCTTAAGATTATATCCTACAATGTACATGGTATAAACGCTCCAAGGAAAAGAGCGAATATAGTGTGCGAGCTGAGGTCCCTGGTAGCGGATGTGGTCCTACTTCAGGAAACCCACTTCGCAATAACAAATAAGATTAAGATAACTTCAAAAGATTTCCCCACATGGTATTACGGAGATTCCCCACTTGGACGAGCAAAAGGAGTTGCCATAGGGTTTGCCAGAGGTGTAAAATTTGAGTTAGAAGAGAGCCGAGTGGACCCCGATGGGCGATACCTGTTCTTAAAAGGAAAATTAAATGGAGTAGAGTGCACCCTGGCAAACATTTATGGCCCAAATAAAAACTCCATCGGCTACCTTCTGAGGAGGCTAGCCGACTTAGTGGAATTTAAGAAGGGGGGGCTCATAATAGGAGGCGACTTTAATTTTTGTCCTGAACCAAAGGAGGATAGTACGTCGAGTGCACATGGGACTGGAATGAAATGGAGGAATAAGCTAAAACAGAAACTGCACCTATACCAATTGGTGGATGTATGGAGGTCACAACACCCTAAAACAAGAGACTTCACGTTCCACTCCCATGTCCACTCGTCATACTCCAGACTTGATTTTTTTTTAATTGAGCATAGGTGGCTAGAGGTGGCCACCCACACAAACATTGGTATAGCAACGTTCTCTGACCACGCCCCGGTAATGTTACACCTAAAGATAGGAGAAGCAAATACAAGAAACAATAGTTGGAGATTAAAGGAGGAACTCTTACACGATAAATCAATAGTAGAACGAATGAAAAAAGAATTAGAAGCCTATTTCAAAGAAAACAACACAGAAGGGGTATCGAAAATGACGGTGTGGGAGGCACATAAGGCTTACATAAGAGGTATCATGATAAAAGAAGAGGCAGAGAAAAGAAGGTCCACTAGAGAGAGGAGCAGGGCCCTGAGGGAAGAAATTAACACACTAGAACAGCTGCACAAGAACAAGAATGACAATAAAACCTTGCTAAAACTTAGCAGAAAAAGAGAAGAGATGAGAGAACTCATAGAGCATGAAACGAGAAGGACGTATAACAGAGTAAAAAAAGAAAGGTATCTTTATGGGAATAAACCGGGGAAACACCTAGCGCAGGTTGTAGCAAAAAAAAAATCAGCAAATTATATTGATAAAATACAAACAGGTCACGGGGAATTTGCATACAAATCAGTGGAAATCGCTAAGACTTTTAAGGATTATTACGCGAGCCTATACGATATAGGAACCAAAAATGACATCAATCAGAAGAGGGCTAAAATAAAAACCTATTTAAGAGAGAGCGGCCTAAAGAAAATTACAGAAGAACAAATCTGCCAGTTAGAAATACCCATCACGGAAGAAGAAATAACAAAAGCCATAAGAGATACCCCGATAGGAAAAAGCCCGGGGCCGGACGGTCTGACAATTCTCTATTACAGAAAATTTGAAGACATCCTGATCCCAAAAATGTGTTACCTCATGAACAGAATAGGGGATTCAGAGGAAATACGTCAAGAAGCCTTAGAAGCTACCATTACTGTTATCCCTAAGGAAGGGAAGGACGGAACGCTCTGCTCAAGTTACAGGCCGATCTCCCTCCTTAACCTGGATACCAAAATTTATGCTAAAATCCTCGCGGATAGGCTGAAAAAAGTTATGCAAAAAATAATACATTCGGACCAAGTAGGCTTTATCACAGGGAGGGAAGGGAAAGATAATGGTATAAGGACGCTGTTAACAATACAAGAGATGAAAAATCAGGGGGCCCCAAGTCTACTCCTGTCGATAGATGCCGAGAAAGCATTCGACAGGGTAGACTGGGGCCTCATGCAAGCTACATGGGAAGAAATCGGACTAGGCGAGAAAATGACAAAACGTATAAAAGCCTTATACACTAGACCTACAGCGAGGGTCAGGGTAAATGGGATATTGTCGGACCCATTCGAAATGTTCAACGGAACAAGACAGGGGTGCCCACTATCCCCCTTGCTTTTCGTGCTGGCACTGGAACCACTACTGGCTAGGATAAGACAGAACCCTGACATAGGGGGGGTAAAAGTAGGGGAGGAAACTCATAAGCTAGCCGCGTACGCGGATGATATCCTGTTCTATGTATCCACCCCAAAGGTTTCTCTCCCAAATATCATGAAAACACTAAAAGAGTATGGGGAGATCTCGAACTTTAAGTTAAACCCAGCGAAATCCGAAACGCTCACGTTTAATATCCCAAGGAAGGAGGAACTCTTACTCCAAAAGAGTTTCCCATTCGTGTGGGGTAAAAAAGAAATAAACTATTTAGGGGTTAAGCTGTCTAAAACCAACGAAAATTTATACCAAACAAACTTCATCTCACTATTAGATGAGATTAGAATCGAATTAAATAGAATAACAACAGGAAATATCTCGTGGGGGGGCAGAATAAATATCATCAAAATGATTCATCTCCCTAAAATCATATATAAAATGCAGATGCTACCGATCCCACTCCCGGACGCCTTTTTTAAAACAATTCAAAAGCTTTTCACAAACTTTATTTGGAAAAGGAAAAAAAATAAGAATAAGCATGGCACAGTTAACTAAAGATAGAGTAAGAGGGGGTTGGGGAGCACCAGACACTAGAAATTACTATAACGCGGTGATACTGTCACGAGTGGTAGAATGGGCTAGGGAAAACAGAGAAAAGAGATGGGTGAAGATGGAGGGCACAATAAGCACTGTCAACTTAGGTAAAATAATCTGGATTCCCCCACAATTTAGAAAACTAGACAAAGGCACAAATAATATCACTAGACATGCACTAAAAATTTGGGACCACATTCACAGACAGGAAAAATGGGAATTCAATTCACCATTAATACCTTTAACAAACACAGAATACTTCACACCGGGAATAGAAGTCCTATTTGGAAAATGGATAACAAAAGAAAATGCACAGTTAAAAGATATCATGGACCAAGGCAACTTTTGCACGTATCTCGAATTAAAGAGCAAAAGGGAGTGGAGAACGATCGACGAATGGCATTATAACCAATTAAAACATTTCGTAGAACATCTGCCCCAGCCAATAAGAGCGGAAGCAAACTTGCTCCCCTTAGAAAAAATATGTGAGGACAAGGGAAAAAAGAGGGTGATCTCAAAAATCTACAGTATACTCATAGATAGGTCTGGCCCAGACACCCCACCGCATATTACTAAGTGGGAAAAAGAACTAGGAACTAGTCTGAAGAAGGAAGAGATTAGTCGAATATTGCGCAGAGTACACACTACCACAGTAAACAGCAACATGAGGGAGATGAATTATAAATGCTTGATGAGATGGCACATTACACCCGACAAAGCGTATAAAATCCAAAAAGAAAAATCACAACACTGCTGGCGAGGGTGTAAAAAGATTGGGACAACAGCCCATGTATGGTGGCAATGCCCGGAAGTTGGAAGGTACTGGGAGGAAATCAGGCAAATAATAAGAGAAATAACTAACCTAAGGATACCAGACGACCCATGGAGCTGTTTGTTCCATGGGATAAATATCCCGAATAAACAATACTTGAAAACTTTACTGCCGCCAATGTTAAACGCAGCCAAAAGTCTTATTCCCCGACACTGGAAGGAACCCACGAGACCCACAATAAGGAGCTGGTGTAATAAAGTTAACGAGATCCAAAACTTAGAGTACCTGAGGTACAGTGAGGGGGAGGGTTTGGACGCTCATGGGGAAAAATGGCAAGAATGGGAGAAATTTAAACAAACGTTGAGATATGCTGAAGTTATGGGAGCTTAGGGAGCAGGAGAAAGTAGGCAATAGGGAAGAAGAGGAAAACTAGAGGACAACCAAACCAGAAGACAGAGGAGTAGCCTAGACGCCCAGAAAAGCGACTGGTAGTCGGGGGTAGATGGGGTTGGGGGGGGGGTGGGGTGGGGCGGGAGGGACACGCGGTAAAGTGGGTCTGGAAAAGAAGGGGAAAGAGGGGGGAAAGAGGAGAAGAAAGGGAAAAGGGAAAGGAAAAAAAAAAAAAAAAAAAAAAAAGAAAAGGAAAAAACGCTACTATGATGTAATCGTGAGGGAAACAAATGAACGGAAAAGTTGATTAAAGTACCTCAAAACGACAAAAGCTGAAGTAGCACAAAAAGAAAAGAAAAAAAAAAAAAAAAAAAAAAAAGGAAATAAAGGGAAAAGCATTATGCTGTACTGCCAATCACATGAATAAGTCGGTTGCGTCAAAATATGTCAGGGCGTGGCTATACGGCAAGCATCTGAAGCGTGACGCAAGATGTTGTGATGTGACACGCTGCATCGAATGGTGGAGGCTTGAGACTAGGAGTGGGTGAGACTGCACAGCTGACACACTATCCTTGGTCCGCCATGAGCACTATAGATCGCTTTACCAGTGCATTGAGTTTATGTTATGAGTTCCTTTGGAGTGTTTTTTTGGCCTGTTTTGGTTTTTACACATGTGAGTGCAATGGTGTGTGATGGTTTGAAATTTTAATAAATTTGCTGTACTTTATCACACTATTTGGAGCATTTTTTAATTTTCATGTGGAGCAATCACTTTTTGAGGAAAACGATTTTTTGCATTTATGCTCGCTATACGTAGATCATGTTTGGAATCTGGAGATCACATTTTAACCCCCAATAAGTGTGGGTTGAGGCGAGTTATCCCAAACACGAGAGTGGGAGGCTATTGTAGCTGGTGAGTGCAAATCTTTAAGTGGGAGTGGAAGTACTGAGGTGTGGTGGAAGATCACAAAGAACAACCAAGAGTTTTCATTTATAGATTTATTCAGACCATTCATCGGAATATTTATGAACTTTATGTCAACACTTTATTCATTATTTTCACATCTGTCATAGGGTGTGTTATTTTGATTATTATGTGATATGATGTGTTTGCTCACAGTGTTCACCAATAACTTTTTTTGTTAAAATATATTAACATGACATGAACTTAATGTTAAGACTTCATTTATCATTTTCATATCTGCCACAGGGTGTGTTGCTTTGAACATTATGTGATAGGATGTGTTTGCTCATAGTGTTCACCAATAACTTTTTTTGTTAGAATATATTCACATGATATGATACTTTCTTCACTTATTCAGAAGCGCAATGGAGGTAGTATTTTCATATAAAAAAAATCTGCATTTATTCTGGCTCATAACAAAATAAAGAGGAAGGCAATGCTGGAGAAACTGCTTGAATTTGCGAAGCCTTTGTACCCCAGGGCACACATCAACTCTTTGTAACTAAAAATTAGTAGCCTGAGAAGTCCATATGATAGGGAGCACAATCTGGTCCAGGATTCCAAGAGATCATGAACAGCAACAGATGACATATATGTCCCCAGGCTGTGGTACTACCACAGCCTGCTTCTTCTGTCAGACCAGACTGAACCCAGGCCATCACTTTCTTGTCTTCCCTGCAGCCTTCCCTCCATGCTTCCCTGCAGCCTTCCCTGCAGCCTTCCTTGGAGGCTGTGGCTCTGGAGGTGGACTTGTGGCAGAAGGAGGAGGAGGAGGATGGGCAAGTGCACAGAAGTGCAGGTTCTCACTAATTTGGCCCTTCAGCCCCTTCCAAAGGGCCTGAAAAATAAGATTCTCACACATGAAGCATTGGCTCTCCTCCATTTGCTGAAATTTTGCAGCTACATAGCAGCCACAGGCCTCTTCAGCATCAAGGGGTGTTTTCAGGGCCGCATTAGCATCCTTAATGAGGTCCAGTGCTGCCTCCTCCACGTTACTCCCCTTCCTGGCCCTTTTTGTTGTAAGGCGGAGGGGAGGCACCTGGGATTGGGTGAGGCTACTGGGCCTGGCCACCCCCTGGCTGACACTTACCCCCACCTCCTCCTGGCTGCCACATTCCAGAGCCTCGTCCTGGCTGAGGGCTTCCTGTGTATGAAAAAGGGACATAGTTTTAATTTTTGGTTCATCAATCACACACAATTTTCAGCTCATGACTGTTGCAAATTGAATGTTAAAAAATAGAAAAGACTATCATTCTGAGCCCAGCATTTTTCATTCTTGTCCCAATCATTTTTGGCCCCTACTGTCTATTGATATGTAAAACACTTTTTGTTCAATCATTCATTTGTTAGCAAAAATAACATCTAGTTAACAACAATAATTTTCGGACAATAAATTTGTTCAAAAATATTATACCTGGCTCCAGCTGGGGTCCTCAACTTCTTCCAGGCTGGAAGGGCCAGGTTGGTCTTTGGAAGCCTCAGCTGGGGTTGAGGGAAGGGTGGATGAAAGTGTACAAAATGATTCCCTGGTTTCAATCTGGTCTTCCAGAAACCGAATCCTGTTGTATTACCACAGACTGGGTACACACACATCCTTTGCTGCTGCTCCTGATTTCATGGATGCCTGGACCTTACTAAGCTCCTTCCTGTACGTACTTCTAAAGCTACCAATTTTCTTATCCTCAAACTTGATGCCTGTGTCGGGGACCTGCGTCTTCACAAATTGCAGCAGTTTCTGGTTATTTTGATATAAGAGGTTTTTAACCTCCCACAAATTTCTCATATCCCTGGATCTGTCTATGAACTGGCCCATGAAGTCAGGGTCTATGAGTTGTTTCATGTTTGCTGCAAGACAAAACACAAGACAAAAACTCTAATATCAGGCTAAACTCTCCTAATCTTATCCCAATATAGGCCTCAATCTCGAATCAGTATAGGCCGCTGATGTCCCAAATTAAAATGTTACCTTCGTTATAACGTTTGGCGCTTCCTCCACTCACAGATTGTATGTACAACACACACGTGTTAGCTGTATACACACTGCGCATGCGTGGAACTCTGCCCGCGTCGCCCGCCCCTGATGTTCTTTCTCGAATATTCCCCGCCCCTTCTCTTTCCTCACAGTGGGAGAGGAACATGGCGGAGACACAGCAGGTGCATAGTAGCAGTAAAAAGGAGGAAAGCCCGGAGCCCGAAACGTCTCGATCCTGCAGGAGATTTAAGGCCTCAAATATGGCCTTTATAGAGATGGTGGAGATGGTGGACATCTTGAAGAGGGCCAACTATGATGGGAAGTATGGACCATACCTAAACCCAAATGTGAGAAAGGCCAAGATCATAACTAAAGTTGTGAAGAGTCTGCACAGGAATTTTGGGGTAAGACGATCCAAGGAGCAATTGGGGAAACACTGGTCATACCTGAAATTGCGGGAGCAGGATCAGTACAGAAGGATCAAGAACGTGCTTCTAAAAAGTAAGTAGTTGTCGTGTGTTCCGATTAATATTATTACTTGCATGCTGCTCCATGTGCTTTTTTTTACTGTTGTACAGTTTAAAATGGCTACTTTCATGTTCACGGGCACAGTAATCGATCGCAGGAAACATTGTTCATTTGCCAACTAAATACAATGTTATGGGCACATACAGGGTTAACTACATTTGGTCATGCCAATTTGTAATAAAAGAAGTTTAGGACATTGTTGTATAGATGTGTTTGAAACTAGAAAGAATTGCAAATTGATTCAGTGTAATGTAAGGAGAGGACACTCAGCAGCTGTTTGCACATCTGGACTCAGGAGCACTAGTGTGGGATACAAGAACAAACTTTTTAGGGTGTCCCACACAGGTACTCCAGTGTATACTTGGGGTGTCTCCATGTGTGAAACTTGTCCAAAAAAAGGTAAGTATTCCAGCTTTGGTAAGTGAAAAAATCATGTCTTCAGCTTGGAACTCTGCAAAAACAGACAATTGTACCCCACTTCTAAACAATGTTTCATATTCTTATTTCTGGCCTCAAATATCTGTGTGCAAAGTATACCTTTTGTTCCAGTCTCATAGGGGAGAAAAGACTCTGGATGTCTGAGGACACCAGGAAACACCCACCTCCTGAAGAAGGGGAACAGAGGACACCACAACCTGAGGATATGGAGGAAGGAGAGGTGGTTGAGATTGTCATAACAGGTGAGTGTCTGACACCACAGATTCAGGTAATAGATGTATGCCTGCATATTTTTAATAAATGGTGTGTATTTTTTCTTTTAGGTGATGTGCATGTTGTGGAAGAACAATCTACTCATTTCACAAGTGACAGTGCACAAAGGCTAATCCAGGACATAATGTTTTGTAGTCAGGATTTAGACCTCATCAAGCAAAAAACAAAATGATATAGACCAAAAACTGAAGAACATGATTGATGTACTAGGAAGAATCTAAAGAACAACAAAATGACACCATTTTCTATTTTTGGGGACCATTTTTTTCAATTTTCTTACTCATTTTAAAAGCCAAATTTTGAAGATGCCATCAGGGGATATCAATGTACGCGTTTTGTGGGTGCAACCCCTTCCTCATAACTCAAGTAGGTGAGAGGAAGTGGTTGCACCCCCAAAACACGTCCATTGATCCCCCATGATGGGAGATAGAACATGTTGACATTAGGCATGGGATCAGGAGGGAAATCCCCAGTTTGACTCCCAATTTGTGTGCATCTTCAAAATTTGGCTTTTACGGGGGACATTATCCCATCTGATGAAAGCAATATCAACACATTTGTCATGTACCTGGTAGGTGGCGCCCGGAATGCAGAGAATGGCCTCTCATATGCCTCCGACTTAAGAACCCCTGAAGGTGTGAACAGGGACTCGAAAGTACAGAGGGGCACAAGTGCCTGACTGGAACACTGAAGTAGAAGGTAGGATCCTGTAGTCAGCAGGGAGGTACACCGTAGTCCTGTAGCAGGTTGCAGACAGCAGGGAGATGCACTGTAGTACTGTAGCAGGGTGCAGGTAACAGGGAGGTGCACTGTAGTCCCATAACCAGATGAAGACAGCAGGGAGGTGCACTGTAGTCCTGTAGCAGGTTGCAGACAGCAGGGAGGTGCACTATAGTACTGTAGCAGGATGCAGATAGCAGGGAGGTGCACTGTAGTCCTGTAGCAGGTTGCAGACAGCAGGGAGGTGCACTGTAGTACTGTAGCAGGATGCAGATAGCAGGGAGGTGAACTGTAGTCCTGTAGCAGGTTGCAGACAGCAGGGAGGTGCACTGTAGTACTGTAGCAGGATGCGGATAGCAGGGAGGTGCACTCTAGTCCTGTAGCAGGTTGCTGACAGCAGGGAGGTGCAGACAAACCGGGTCAAGGTACTGGCGGGCAGATCAGGTACAGAAGGGCAAACCAAGAGAATATATATAAACCCAAACTAGAGTCAAAGCTGCGCTCAGATCTAAAGAAACAAGAAACAAATGTGGGAGGAAAAAGCTGCCAGCACCTAAAAAAGTCCAGTATCTGACTCCTAAAGTGTGGTAAACAAGCAAAGTGCAGTGCTATAAGTATAAGTGTGACATAAAAAAATATATGGTCCCACCAAGTGACATAACATCAATCAGTAGATATAAATAAGATCAATCAATGATAAACAAGGAACTTAGATCACAGATGCATGTGAAAAAGTATATGAGAAAAAATCCAAAAAAAAACATAACCATTAAGATGATATTGAGTCCACAAAAATAAAATAAAAATAAAAATAAAAAAATAAAAAACACCCATCCAGGAGAGATGTGATATGGAGTGTTAATAGATAATCCACCAAGGAGTGTGTGAGTAGAGTCTGCTTACCGGACGGCGATGACTGCTATTACGGCAGTCTCGCCCAGCATAGGGATTATGGTCTCCCAAAACCACAGGTGCAGAGCGGGACCAGTAACTTTAGCAATCGATCATAACCGGAAATAGAAAGCAAAACACATCCATAGCGCAATAACGTATGATAAAAGGTTTTAATAGATTAAAGGAATTGCACTTACAATTTGGTAGAAAAAATGTAGCATGAGAGGTATTTAGACACAGCAGCGGTGTCTCCGTGTACCGCGATTCACTTCCTGTACTGCAAAGCCCGTCCGAGAACGTGATGACGTCACCGTCGTAGGCTCCTCCAGCTCAAGTTACTGGTCCCGCTCTGCACCTGTGGTTTTGGGAGACCATAATCCCTATGCTGGGTGAGACTGCCGTAATAGCAGTCATCGCCGTCCGGTAAGCAGACTCTACTCACACACTCCTTGGTGGATTATCTATTAACACTCCATATCACATCTCTCCTGGATGGGTGTTTTTTATTTTTTTATTTTTATTTTTTTTGTGAACTCAATATCATCTTAATGGTTATGGTTTTTTTTGGATTTTTTCTCATATACTTTTTCACATGCATCTGTGATCTAAGTTCCTTGTTTATCATTGATTGATCTTATTTATATCTACTGATTGATGTTATGTCACTTGGTGGGACCATATATTTTTTTATGTCACACTTATACTTATAGCGCTGCACTTTGCTTGTTTACCAAACCAAGAGAATAGTCAGAGTCCAAGCCAAGATCGGAGCGGGCAGCAAGCAGGTAAGTCAGGAACAAGCCAAGTAAGTACTGGATACAGGAAAACTGGTAACAAGGTAGCAGGGGTCTCAGGAAACGCTGTAGACTGGACAGCAAGGCAGCATTGGAACAGTCTTCTTTAAATAGCCTATCTTTGGCGCCAAGTGGCGCTATTGCGCATGCGCATACGCCCGTTAGCGCTATTGGCGCTATTGCGCATGCGCTTACGTTTGTTAGCGCCATTAGCGCTATTGGCGCTATTGCGCGCGCGCGAGCCCCGGATGGCGCTTCTATGCACAGGCATTCGTTTAACCCTCAATCTGCTGGGATAACTGCAAGAGGGCTTTTCCTGACAATATTCTTGACACTATAATGTCTGATATTGCCCTCAGTTTTTCAATGTTGAACTTTGAAAGTTCCTGAGTTGTGTATGTTATGTTTTGAAACATGGTTGTTTATGTGCCAAAAAAAATTTTCAAGGTAAAACTTTAAAAAAAAAGTTTTACAATGCACATGTGAATGTGCACGGAGTAAAAGGTTTTATATTCAACACTGTGTGGCTTCTTCTTTCAATGCTTAATATCATGTTTTATATTAAGTTGGTGTTTACAGTGACAATGGGTGTTATTTAATAATGGAAAAACCACTTGGCACTACAAGTGCACTAGGAGAACCTAGGAGACAGCTAAAAGAAACACAAGCAGTAAATCCAAATCAAGATTTGATCAGATCTTTTTTTTTTTAATATCTAACATAATTACAAATTTGCTGGCATAGCAATGGCCCCCCTACCCGTAAAATAAACAACATATTTTTGACGCACTTCACAGGCACTTTAGGGGGCAAGCCAGGACAGCCAGTTTCCAGGGCCGTCAGTGGATTTTCTGGTCCGGCCTCAGGCCCAACTGAGGCAACATAATTCGGAGCATTTCTCTTCAAAAAGTTGTGAAGTATGCAGCATGCTAGAACTATGTGGTTAAGTTTGCACTCTGCCATATTTATTGCCGTAAGAAATAGGTGGAACCGGCTGGCCATTATCCCAAAGGTATTCTCCACGACTCTTCTGGCTCTGGCCAGCCGGTGATTAAAAACCCTCTTGTCCAGGGTGAGGGTCCTCTGGGGGAATGGCCTCATCAGGTGATCACCCAGACCAAATGCTTCAGCAGCGATAAAAACAAATTAAAGTCCTTCCACATTCTCTTCCGCAGGTGGTAATCCCAAGCCTCCACCATCTGACATCCGGCCATTCTTCCCCACGTACACAACTTACATACAAGAAACTCGTATGTCACCGACACCACAGCCATCAACACAATATTATGAAACCCCTTATAGTTAAAATAGTATGAACTCGAATGGGGTGGTGGGACGATGTGGACGTGCTCGCCATCGATTGCCCCTACGCAGTTGGGAAAGTCCAAACAATGAGCAAATTGGGAAGCCACAGTCTTGTAAGGGCTTACCTAGGTTGGAGTCCATGGTGCAGAGATGTACGCTCACCCTTGCAAATACACACAGCCCATGGTAAAAAAGAAATAAGCTACCTGGGCTGTGAATCTGTGCACGGGGGCTTGACAGGAATTAGCTAAAGGATAGTCGAGGTAAAGCTGAGTCAGGGATTCCAGAAGTCAGAATAAACGATAAGCATAGCCAGGGTCGGAAGCCAGAGTCAGTCTTGGAACGCTGTAACTATAACACTGGAACACTGGAACACTGGAACCTTTGGCAAAACAGGAAACAATGAACTGACAAAGCCCTCAGAGTGAGGCAGTGTTTTATACCCAGCTGATTAGGCAACCTGCCTCACCTGATCCAGGAGTGACAGGTACTGATTGCAAGGAAAGATCCAGTGAAAAGCCCTCAGTACTTCCTACAGAACTAGGCTTGGCTGGAAAGCAGGCAGAATTAAGAACTGAGGAGTGACTCAGAGGCAAAGCAACAGGAGCACTAAACAAGTAGTCATGAGTTCAATACCTCTTTGAGACACTTGGGGCGTGGCCATGCCTGGCTGTCTGCATGGCATGGTAGGAACCGTGACAGTTCCCTCCCCTTAGGAATGCCCTCAGAGCATGGAACATCCTATTTCCTTTGGGCTTTCTTTGTTTTAGAAGTTCCATCTGGGGAGACTTTCGTTGCTCGCAAGGCTCTTTCAAAAATCTTCAGGTCCTGCTTACGGACTATGGTGCCATTCGAGGCATACGTACAGTCAGGAGGTAGCAGGGACACCAGCACAGGAACTTCAAGCGGGGACACTGGCACAGGAACTTCAAGCAGGGACACCGGCACAGGAACTTCAAGCTGGATAGTAGGCAAAGATTCAGGGGTAATAGGAAGGATCCTAGTAGTACCCACTTGCTGAAACTTTGGCTGAGGTGGATGAGTTGGGCAGAGAGAGATAAGGTGCCCTCTTACTCCACAATAGAAACAGAGTCCACAGCCTGTCCTCTGCTCTCTCTCCCTTAGACAGCTTGGACCGGATGGACCCGATCTCCATGGGTTCCACATCATCCAGGATAGGAGTGGGTAAAACCTCAGGAGCGTCTAGGCTTTGAGGGGTTAGGGCTTCATAACTTGGCACAGACTGGGATGGCTTGGAGTCGTATCTGTACAGGGTATTCCTGTCCCTGGGTACCCGTAGGCCACGTGAACTAGGAGCAGACTTGGGAACACTGGTTTTCTTAGAAACTGTAATATAAGAGTCCAGAGCAAACATGAAAGCTTCCCAGCTGTCCAAGACTGGACTCTTCTCCTGTAATAGGTGAAAAGCCCATATCTTGATTAGCCCAGTGAGCCAGTTGATGGATGCGCAAACCTTTATAAAGTCAGAGGCATAGATCCTAGACTTAAGAGCAATCAGCTCACAATCCATCCTAAAGTTCAAGAATGATGCACGATTCGCATCAAACTTCTCAGGCATCACAACAAACAGTTCCGGACATGCAGGTTCCAGGGTTGGGCGTACTGTGCCTTTAAACAAGCGGACTTCTTGCTACAACTCAGCAACGGTCTGGCCCAGGCTGGAGACTTGCAGAACAAGGGAGGTGAGCATCCTGTACATCTCTGCAGACCCCATGTTGTTCAGTTCATTATGTAATGGCTTACCCAGGTTGGAGTCCATGACACAGAGATGTACACTCACCCTTGCAAATACACACAGCCCATGGTAACAAAGAGATAAGCTACCTGGGCTGTGAATCTGTGCACGGGGGCTTGACAGGAATTAGCCAAAGGATAGTCAAGGTATAGCGAGTCAGGGATTCCAGAAGTCAGAATAAACGATAAGCATAGCCAGGGTCAGAAGCCGGAGTCAGTCTTGGAACACTGTAACTATAACACGGGAACACGGGAACACGGGAACCTTTGGCAAAACAGGAAACAATGAACTGACAAAGCCCTCAGAGTGAGGCAGTGTTTTATACCCAGCTGATTAGCCTGCCTCAGCTGACCCGGGAGTGACAGGTACTGATTGCAAATAAAGATCCAGAGAAAAGACCTCAGTACTTCCTACAGAACTAGGCTTGGCTGAAAAGCAGGTAGAATTAAGAACTAAGGAGTAGCTCAGAGGCAAAGCAACAGGAGCACTAAACAGGTAGTCATGAGTAGGGATGAGCTGAACACCCCCCTGTTCGGTTCGCACCAGAACATGCGAACAGGAAAAAAGTTTGCTTGACAACGCGAACACCGTTAAAGTCTATGGGACACGAACATGAATAATCAAAAGTGCTAATTTTAAAGGCTTATATGCAAGTTATTGTCATAAAAAGTGTTTGGGGACCTGGGTCCTGCCCCAGGGGACATGGATCAATGCAAAAAAAAGTTTTAAAAACGGCCGTTTTTTCAGGAGCAGTGATTTTAATAATGCTTAAAGGCAAACAATAAAAGTGTAATATCCCTTTAAATTTCGTACCTGGGGGGTACCTGTGGTGTTGAAGGAAACTGTGGAGTCAAAAAGAAAAAAAAATATTAGTACTTTTGCACATAACATTGCAAGCAGATTAGACACAAACATTCTTGGCCAACATCAGTATACCATTTATTTTAAGGAGTATTTAAAGACAAAATTATAAGGTCCACTTATCAGATTCCTCACCCCCTCTAATGGCCCATTGGAAACATTTTAAGGGGGAGGGTTATAAATGAGTTTTGGACCCCCAAAAAAAGCCTCTGGCACTCTGCCTGATTTTAAGGACAACAATAACATTTGGACACATTTTAGGGGGTGTTTAGGGTAAAGCACTGCAATGGAGCTGACAAAATACATTGTTAAGAAACTAGGCTAGGTGTATTTGGGCCCAGGATAGCATGCTGGGGAGGTTAGTGAAGGCAAATATGCATGAAGGACAAAAAAGGAGCATTAAAAGATTACAGCATGCATGAGGACAAAGAGGACATTCACAGCATATTACAAGCATGGTAATTATGGAATGTTGAAAGAAATACAATACATTAGCATACATCAAATACATAGAATGTGATGTTAAAGGAAAAAACTTAGCCTAATATGGTCCTTCTGCAGGACTTGTATGATGGCAGAACAGGTCTCTGGAATAATGATCCCCAGAGCCTGGGGGAGATGCCTCTAGAGAACTTGAGGTCCTTTTGACTTCTCCCCATCGCCAAGTACCGCAACGTGGTGACTAGCCTCTGCTAGTGATGGATTGCCGCATGCAGGTGTCCTGCTTTGTAATATAAGGGGACAGCAAAGCCAACAGATGGTGAAAAGGGGGGTCCCTCATCCGGAGAAAATTCCTCAAATCATCAGGGTTATTCTCCTGGATCTCACACAGCAAAGGCATATGAGAGAATTAGTCACGCTGGAGCAACCAATTCTTGGTCCATGAACTCCTCCCCACCTTGTTCATGGACTGGGCTTTGGTCAAAGCAAGAACCCCAACACCAAGCCCCCGCACAGCATGAACTCTACAACAAGCACGTACCCGCAACATGGCTTCAAAATGGTCGGCTGATCAGAATTAATTAACAGAATGCACTGAAGAACAGAAAAGCCTGTGAAGAGTGAGCTGAAAATCAGAAACGAGCGGACAAGAACGCACTGAAAAACAGATATGAACTGACTACACGCACTGAAAACCAGATACAAACCCACAAGCACAAACTGAAGAGCAGTAATGAACTGAAAAGCACTAAAGCTGAAAAGCGCAAATCGTCTCTCACCAAACTTCTACTAACACAAGATAAACACGAGATTAGTAGAAGGAGCCCAAAGGGTGGCACACTGGGTATTGAACTTCCGTTTTCTAGTCCCGTCATACGCGTTGTAAGTCACCTCGTTCTTGACGGTCGGAATTTGGTGTGATCGTGTGTATGCAAGGCAAGCTTGAGCGGAATTCCGGCGGAAAAACCATCCAAGTTCCGATCGTGTGTATGCGGCATTAGTTTCTGAAGCACACAACAGACATCTGTGTGGTGGCTCTACAGGGACTTGCAAAATATGAGGATATCATCGAGATAAACCACCACACATAACTGCAACAAATCCTGGAGGACATTGTTAATAAATTCCTGGAAAACTGCTGGGGCGTTACAAAGGCCAAAAGGCATTACGAGGTACTCATAATGGCCTGTTCTGGTATTAAACGCAGTTTTTCACTCGTCGCCCTCCTTAATCCTCAATAGATTGTATGCCCCTCTCAAATCAAGCTTCATGAAAACCATTGCTCCCTTGAGGTGGTCATATAACTCCATAATCAACGGAATTGGATAGGCATTCTTAATCGTGAAACGATTGAGACCCCTATAATCAATACAAGGTCTGAGTTCACCACTCTTCTTCTTCACAAAGAAGAAACCAGCACCAGCAGGGGACAAGGATTTGCAGATCAAACCTTGAGAGAGTGCATCTGCAACATACTCCTCCATGGCCTTATCCTTCAAGACCGACAAAGGGTAAACCCGGCCACGAGGGGGTATGGCACCAGGTTGAAGGTCAATTGCACAATCATAAAGCTGGTGAGAAGGCAAACTACCGGCTTGACCTTTGTCAAAGACATTGCTAAAATTGTGGTACTCCTCCAGCAGAGAGGAGAGTGAAGAGGTGCACAGGACCTTGGCTACCTTTTGGAAGCATGTTTTACTGCATTGTGGTGACCAGGAGAGAACCTCAGAATGGAGCCAATCAAAAGAAGGGTTTGTGCCTCTGTAACCAAGGATAACCAATAACCAGCAGAAACTTAGGTGAGGAAATAACTTGGAATTGGATTATCTCATGGTGAAGAGCCCCTACGGCCATGGACAATGGAACTGTCTCATGAGTCACATGGGCAGGCTGTAGAGCTCTACTGTCAAGAGCCTCAAAGGCAAGTGGAGTGTCACACAGAGCTGCAGCGGAATCGAGTGCTTTGATACAAAGGCAGCATCGATGAACAGACCTGCAGCCCCAGAGTCGATTAGAGCCAGTATCTCAATGGACGACTCAGACCAAGAAAGGGTGACCGAAACCATGGGCTTATACTTCTGGATAACTGGAGGTGAAACAACGCCACCTAAGGTTTATCCATGACTGGACCTCAAGGTTTGGGCATACCCTTGACGGGTAGGACAAGAATTTAAAAAGTGGCCTGCTTGGCCACAATAAAGGCATAATCTCTCCCTTCTCCTAAAGTTTCTTTCATTCACAGAGAGGTACGTGAAGCCCAAGTGCATGGATTCACCTTCACTGACCAACTCTGTACCAGGAGGCATGGGAGGTGAGGGAGGCACGGGTGGGACTGCAAAGCTCCGAGGCAAACGTACAGGAGGCAAACATACAGGAGCCTGCCTTAAAAGAGAGTCTTTTTCTGAGTCTGGAGTCAATGAGGATGGAAAACGTGATCAACTTCTCCAGCTCCAGCTTGATGGAATCTGAGAGACCATGAGAAAAAGCAGCCACGAGGGCCTCATTGTTCCAAGTGACCTCTGCTGCCAGTGTACGGAATTCAATGGCGTAGTAGGCAACAGTTCTCGTACACTGTTTGATGGACATGAGGCACTTGGCAGCAGAAGTGGAGCGTGTGGGAACATCAAATACCCTTTTAAAGGAGGCCACAAACTCAGGGTAACTCAAGACAACAGGTTTTTGTGTCTCCCTTAGAGGGTTTGCCCAGGCCAAGGCTCTCTCAGAAAGCAAAGATATCACGAAACCTACTTTGCTTCTGTCCGTGGGAAACGCCTGGGGCAGCATCTCAAAGTATATCTCAGCCTGGTTGAGAAACCCTCTGCATTGAACTAGATCGCCCCCAAATAGCTGGGGAAGCAGAGTGGAACCAGGCATACCTCTTATATAGGTAATACTCGAGTCAGGTGCCTGCACAGTGACTGGCGCAGCAGCAGGGATGGCCTGCAACTCAGGTTTTACCAGAGCAGCCACAGTGGGAGATTTCGGGTGAGCCTTGTGACTCAGAAGTGTTTGTAACACCATGCAAAACTGATCCATACGGTGATCTTGCTCATCCAATATGGAAAAAATATTACCAACAAGTGGATTGACTGTATCTTATGAATGAATGGCCTTTGCCTACTGTCAGAAACCATGAAATCAGACCGAGACAGAAGTACAGTTAAATCACACTTGTTTAATAATAAAAGTAAATAGAACAAAGGTAGTCAAAACATAGCCAGAGTTCAGGAGCCGGAACGGATAGTCAGAAAAGCCAAACGTCAGGGAGCCGGAGATGAGCACAATAAAACAGCAAGCCGGATCTGGAGCCAGAAGGAATGCCAGCCAAGCAAGTCTTTTAACAGAAAAAGCAGGCAAGCGTCTCTGTGATATTGACTAAGGCAAAGGCAGAGCTCCTCTGGACTGGACGGCTTAAGTAGGCAGGACTGATGAGCAGGATATCAGCAACAGCTGAGTAACTGTGGATAGATAGGAGCTAGCAATTAGCTGGCAGCTGAGTGGCCAGCTCAGTGAAGGAAAGGCTGAGCCCAGCCCTGACAGTATATACATGCTATGTGTTAGAAATTCGAAGGGCCTTCAAAAATGTAATAGGCCGTCAGGCATTTATGCGTGTAATGTATGTCCCTAGAACACCTGATGGTGCTCCTTGGATTTTTGGGCCTCTCTATGTGGCTAAGCTGTGAAAAAATCTCAGACATGGGGTATCGCCATATTTAGGAGGAGTAACAAAATGTATTTTGAAGTGTCATTTTTGCTATATACATGCTGTGTTTTATACAAATTCTTATAGATTGACAACTTTGTGTAAAAAAAAAAAAAAAAAAATGTTTTCATTTTCTTTCCACATTTTCCAAATACTTGTGGAAAAAAAATGACATTTTCAAAAGACTCATAATGCCTCATAGAATATATGTTGGGGTGTTTGCTTTCCAAAATGAGGTCATTGTGTGGGCATTTCCAATTTCCTGATGCTCTAGGGCCTTCAAAGGTGTGATAGGTAATCAGGAAATTAATTGTGTACAGTAATTTTTGCTCCTAGAATGCCTGAAGGTGCTGCTTGGATGTTGGGCCTCTGTTTGTGGCCAGGCTGTGTAAAAGTGTACGGGTGTTTTCTTTCCAAAATTGGGTCATTTTGTGGGCGTTTCCCATGTCCTGAAGCTCTAGGGCCTTCAAAGGTATGATAGGTAGTCAGGAAATTAGATTTGTAATTTATGCTCCTAGAATGCCTGAATGTACTGTACTACTCAGATGTTGGGCCTCTGTATGTGGCCAGGCCGTGTAAAAATCTCACACACATGGTATTGACATACTCAGGAAGAGTAGCAGAATGCATTTTGGGGTGTACTTTTCGCTATATACCTGCTATGTGTTAGAAATATCTTATAAATGTATAAATTTGTGTAAAAAAAATAAGTTTTAATTTTCTTTCCACATTTTACAAAAACTTGTGGAAAAAAATGACATGTTCAAAAGATTAATAATTCCTCATAGAATATATGTTGGGTGTTTTCTTTCCAAAATGGGGTAATTTTGTGGGTGTTTCCATTGTCCTAGTGCTCTATGACCTTCAAAGATATGTAGTCAGGAAATTAGATGTGTAATTTATGCTCCTAGAATGCCTGAAGGTGCTACTTGGATGTCGGGCCTCTGTATGTGGCTAGGCTGTGTAAAATTCTCACAAATGTGGTATTTTCATACTCAGGATGAGTAGCAGAATGCATTTTGGGGTTCCATTTTTGCTATGTATATGCTATGGTTTAGAAATATCCTATAAATTGACAACTTTCGGTAAAAAAATACTTTTTCATTTTTTTCCACAATTTTCAAAAACCTGTGGAAAAAATTGACATGTTGAAAAAACTCATAATGCCTCATAGAATGTACACTGGGGTGTTTTCCTTCCAAAATGTGGTAATTTTGTGGGCATTCCCATTGTCCTGGTGCTCTAGGGCCTTTAAAGGTGTGATAGGTAGTCAGAAAATTAGATGTGTACAGTAATTTACACTGTATTTAAACATTTTTTTTTCATTTTTTTTCTAACAAATAGAACTTTCTTTTGGTGGTATTTAATCACCACTGGGATTTTTATTATTTGCTATATAAGCGAAAAAACAGCGAAAATTTTGAAAAAAAAAAACACTTTTTTTAGTTTCTATTGTAAAATTTTGCAAATAAGTCATTTTTCTTCATAAATTTGGGCCACAGTTTATACTGCTACATATCTTTGGTAAAAATAACCCGAATTAGTGGATATTATTTAGTCTGTGTGAAAGTTAGGGTCTACAAGCTATGTTGCCAATCACTGAAAATTGATCATATCTGATCACACCTGATGTACTGACAGCCTCATCTCATTTCTCGAAACCCTAACAAGCCAGGAAAGTACAAATACCCCCCAAAAGACCCATTTTTGGAAAGTAGACAGTCCAAGGCATTTAGTAAGAGGCATGGTGAGTTTTTTTCAGTTGTAATTTTTTTCCCACAATTCTTGGGAAATTTTTTTTTCTTTCTTTTTTTACACAAACTTGTCAAAAAAAGAAAACTTGCAACTACACCCCAAAATACATTCTGCTACTATTCCTCAGTATGGCGATACCACATGTGTGATACTTTTACACAGCCTGGCCACATACAAAGGTCCAACATTGAAGTAGCACCTTCAGGCTTTCTAAGAGAGCATAAATTACACTTCTCATTTCTCAACCACCTATTACACTTTTGAATGCCCTGGAGCATCAGGACAATAGAATTGCCCACAAAATGACCCCATTTTGGAAAGCAAACACCCCAAAGTATAATCTGTGAGGCATAATGAGTCTTTTGAATGGTTAATTTTTTTCCATAAGTTTTTAGAAACTGTGGAAAAAAATAAAAAATGCATTTTTTTACTCAAAGTTGTCCATTTATAAGATATTTCACGGCATGTACATTGCAAAAAGTACACTCCTCCAAAATACATTCTGCTCCTCCTGAGTATAGCAATACCACATGTGTGAAACTTTTACACAGCTTGGCCACATACAGAGGCCCAACATCCAAGTAGCACCTCCAGGTGTTCTAGGAGCATAAATTTCATTTTTGAAGGCCCTTCGTATTTCTAACACATAGCATGTACATACCAAATAACGAAAGATTACCTGTGGTTTTAGTAGTGCAGTGGTCCACAGAGGAGAGCATTGGTCAAGGCAGAAGGCAGGGATGTGATCAGCAACAGCAAAAGCAATCGTCCAGGCAGCAGGCAGGAATACTGTCCATAGTTAGTACAGGCATAGATACCCTCAGCACAGCCAAAGCATTGGCCCAGGTAACAGGCAGAGATGTCTAGGCAGACTTACTGTTCATAGTCAGTAGAGGCAGCAGGCAGCAATATGGTTGGCACAGCCAATGTATTGGTCCAGGCAAGAGGAAGAAACATGGTCCATAAAGTCCTGGGTCATTACAGGCAGCAATATGGACAGCACAGCCAAAGTATTGGTCCAGGCAGCAGGAAGAACCATCAAGCTTAGGGCCAGGGGGACAGGGGTAGAGTCTTCTCCAACCCAAATCTCATTGAAGCCTCTGGACAACCAGATCCTGTTCTGGGAACACAGAAAACTGTTTTTTTGTACTCAGAACTCTATTCTGAAGCCCCCTATTCTATTCTACATATGTAAGACCCCTGTGTACTAAAGTAGAAGGGCAAACAATCAGTCCAAGTGGCAGGCAAAAACATGGTTGATTAACAGGCTGAGGTTGGTGCACGTGGAAGTCAAAAACGTGATTTAAAATGGCAGGCAAAGACATTGTCAGTAAACAGGCCAGGGTCAGTTAACATGGAAGGTAGAAACATAGTAGCAGGTAAATGATCCACACAGGTATTTGAAATGGGGAAATGGCAGTCTGTTAAAAAGAAGGGGAACTAATATCTAATGGATGTATGGTAACTTCTGAAGCAATCTCTGATGCACAAGCCAGGTTCAGAGGGACATTGGGGGCAATAATAACTTGTATCTCTTCTAATTCCTACTCTGCTGCATACACGACATGTCTTTTGGCATCTTCTTTCGGATTCTGTGGGGGGAATGTTATAGGGAAAATGTTGCTCATGAAGTCGACTCACACAATCAGAGCGAATGCTTCCTGGGGACGGGTCATTGTTGGTAAATCAGGGCAGTGATGATGTCTTCTCCTCCTGCTCTCTAGCTCCCTCATCACCTCCTCCCATATCCATCTCCAGGACTTCTCCCGAGCCTCGCCCATCCTCTGGAATTCCCTACCCCAATCTGTCAGACTGTCTCCAAATTTATCCACTTTTAGGCGATCCCTGAAAACTTTCCTTATCAGAGAAGCCTATCCTGCCTCCATCTAACAACTGCACTATTTTCTCCATTATCTCACCCCCCACAGCTATTATCCTTTTGTATAACTTGACCCTCCCTCCTAGATTGTAAGCTCCAACAAGCAGGGCTCTCTGATTCCTCCTGTATTGAATTGTATTGTAATTGTACTGTCTGCCCTAATGTTGTAAAGCACTGCGTAAACTGTCGGCGCTATATAAATCCTGTATAATAATAATAATAATAATAATAATGTCTTCCATATACTTGAGGTAGGTGATTTGTTGGTTTTCAGTTGCTTTTTGGTAGCAGACAAACTAATTAAACAGGGCCATATGAAACAGATGAAATGCAACTTTCTTATACCAGTAACGGGACTTTCGGGTTGACAAATAGAGTTGTAGCATCTGATCATTTAAATCCACCCCATGTACAGATTGTAGTCGTGGACACATTCAGGCTTTACAACGGGCCGCGTCTTCTCTGGATCGCCACCAAGCTGTCATTGTGGATGGTAGAGAGGATGTGGATGTCTTTCTTGTCCCTCCACTTCATGGCCAACACTTCCTCATTTCTCATGAATGCCGATTCAACGTTTTGTAACTTTTTTGCTAATAGATTTTGTGGGAAGCCTTTTTTTTTTTTTTTAAGGTACCGCAGGCCAGGGTTTGTTTACGGTAAAGGTGGCGAAAAAGGGGCAGGCTGGTATAATATTTGTCCACATATAAATGGTATCCTTTTTTGAACAAGGGGTATGTCAGCTCCCAGACAATTTTCCCACTGGTTCCAATATATGTGGGGCACTCACGGGGCTAGAGCTGTGAGTCTTTGTCTTCATAAATCCGGAAGGTATACAAATATCCAGTGGCTTGATCACACAATTTATTAAATTTTAACCCATAACTGGCTCTCTTACTTGGGATATACAGCTTGCAGTGCAGTCCTGCAGGATTTATCCACACAAATGTTTTGGTCTGGGATAAACACTTCAGCATCGCTGGGAAAATGAACTTATTAGGGGGTGTATCTTGTACAATTTGTCGTGGTTGGGAGGATCTCTAGGAAGGCACCGCAAATTATTGTTAAATTGTAGTAAAACAATCATGTCGTAGCATGTCGTAGACATGACAGCAGAATATATTAGAACATGGTGGATAGGGTTGGTGGACCAGTGGGCATGGAGTTCGTTCTTCTTTGTAAGCCCCATATTGAACGTAAGGCCCAAAAACAATTTAAATTCATTCAGTGTGAGATGTCGCCACTGGAACATGTGGGCGTAGGAAGAACTGAGGTTGGCAGCAATAAATTGTGCTGCATACAGATTGGTTTGGTCCACCATATTCTGCAGAAAATCTTCTGGGAAAAATAAATAAAAAGAATCCAATTGTGAAAAATGTGTAGTGTTGGGCTGCACACCTGGCTGTGTGGTGAGAGGGGGGATTATAGCGGATTGTCAGGAAGACCCTGCCAGCAACAGAAGATCCAGATCTGCTGGTGCGCAATCGCGGGTGCCAATGCGCATGCATGCGTGTGCGCACGGGAACACGCATGCCCATTAGTGCCAGGCGGGCTATTTAAACCTGACTGACACAGGTGAACTTTGCTGTCTGCTCTACAGCGTTCCATGTGTTCCTTGCTTATATGAAATCTGTTCCTGTGTTTATCTGGCTTGCCTGTGACCATCCCTGCTATCCGCCTGCATCTGACCCCAGGCCTGTTTGACTACTCTTCTGCCTGCTCCTCTGCTGCCTGCCTGATAACCGACCCGGCTTGCCTGACTTCCCTAAGTCTCTATCCAGCTTGTTCCTGGTTCCAGTCTGCTGATCCAGTTCCAGCATGCCTGTACCTGTTTGCTGATCCAGCTTGTTCCTGGTTCCAGTCCACTGATCCAGTTCCTGCCTGCTGTACCTGCCTACCCATCCTGCCTGATCTGGGTACCAGTCTGCTGTGCCAGTATCTGCCTTCTACCGACTGCAAGGAATCTCTTGAACCTCTGAACTGTCCTCCTGCTGTTGTTGATCCTGCCAGGCACTCGTACCACTCCTTGCTCCTGTTTATCCTATCAGGGGCCTTGAGTCGAAGGCATAAGAGAGGCCATCCTCTGCAATTCAGACTCACCTACTAGGTACGTAACATGGATCCTGAGTTGGCAGGCAACCATAAGGGGTTTGCCAGTGCATCAAGAAGATAGGACAGGGCTTGGATTCTTCGGGTTGGGCGTGTACTTCCAAGCACTGACACTGGGCTCCTCTTCCTGGGGTATGGCGCTGCTGGTGGTAGGCAGTCCTGATCTTGGTCCTGATCTCCTTATTCTTTTAGGAAGGACAGTTTACTCCTCTGACTCCGATCCACTACCCTCTACTGGCTCGTATTGCGAACCAGAATTGGACGATGGGAGCTCCCCGCTGCTCTCATCATCCGACATGTTAAGGATGGCATTTGCTTCCTCAGGTGTGTAAACTCTTTGAGACATAATGACGGTACTTATGTGTGGACCTTTGTCATGGTACTGATTGCAGTACTGATGGCGGGTCTGCGTGGTGGTACTGACAGGTTATGGATGGCGGGCCTGTGTAACGGTACTTTAAGACGGGACTGTGTACAGATGACAGGCCTATGTGGTGGTAGTGATGGCAGTACTGATGGCGGTAGTGATGGCGGTACCGATGTCGGTACTGATCGTGGTACCAATGGCAGGTGATGGCGGTACTGATGGCGGTACTGATGGCGGTACTGATGGCGGGCCTGTGTGATGGTACTTTAAGGCAGGACTGTGTGGCAGTAGTGATGGTGGTACTGATGGCAGTAGTGATGAGATGTACCTGTGGTGGTACTGATGGCAGTACTGATGGCGGTACCGATGATGGGCCTATTTGACAAATGGGCTGTGACAGATTTAGCTGGTACGGACGGCGGTACCGATGGTGATACTGATGGCGGTACTGGTGGCAGCCTGTGTGACAGATGGGCTGTGTGACACTGATCTCAGATCTCTCCTTCTCTCTCCTCATATAAATGGTGTGTGAGGATGGTTCACAAGCTTATAGTTACATAGTAGGTGAGGTTGAAAAAAGACACAAGTCCATCAAGTCCAACCTATGTGTGTGATTATGTGTCAGTATTACATTACATATCCCTGTATATTGCGGTCATTCAGGTGATTATCTAATAGTTTCTTGAAGCTATCAATGCTCCCCGCTGAGACCACCGCCTGTGGAAGGGAATTCCACATCCTTGCCGCTCTTACAGTAAAGAACCCTCTACGTAGTTTAAGGTTAAACCTCTTTTCTTCTAATTGTAATGAGTGGCCACGAGTCTTATTAAACTCTCTTCTGCGAAAAAGTTTTATCCCTATTGTGGGGTCACCAGTACAGTATTTGTAAATTGAAATCATATCCCCTCTCAAGCGTCTCTTCTCCAGAGAGAATAAGTTCAGTGCTCGCAACCTTTCCTCATAACTAAGATCCTCCAGACCCTTTATTAGCTTTGTTGCCCTTCTTTGTACTCGCTCCATTTCCAGTACGTCCCTCCTGAGGACTGGTGCCCAGAACTGGACAGCATACTCCAGGTGCGGGCGGACCAGAGTCTTGTAGAGCGGGAGAATTATCGTTTTATCCCTGCAGTTGATCCCCCTTTTAATGCATGCCAATATTCTGTTTGCTTTATTAGCAGCAGCTTGGCATTGCATGCCATTGCTGAGCCTATCATCCACTAGGACCCCCAAGTCCTTTTCCATCCTAGATTCCCCCAGAGGTTCTCCCCCCAGTGTATAGATTGCATTCATATTTTTGCCACCCAAATGCATTATTTTACATTTTTCTACATTGAACCTCATTTGCCATGTAGTCGCCCACCCCATTAATTTGTTCAGGTCTTTTTGCAAGATTTCCACATCCTGCGGAGAAGTGATTGCCCTGCTTAGCTTAGTATCGTCTGCAAATACAGAGATTGAACTGTTTATCCCATCCTCCAGGTCGTTTATGAACAAATTAAATAGGATTGGTCCCAGCACAGAACCCTGGGGAACCCCACTACCCACCCCTGACCATTCTGAGTACTCCCCATTTATCACCACCCTCTGAACACGCCTTTGTAGCCAGTTTTCAATCCATGTACTCACCCTATGGTCCATGCCAACGCACCTTATTTTGTACAGTAAACGTTTATGGGGAACTGTGTCAAATGCTTTTGAAAAATCCAGATACACCATGTCTACGGGCCTTCCTTTATCTAGATGGCAACTCACCTCCTCATAGAAGGTTAATAGATTGGTTTGGCAAGAACGATTCTTCATGAATCCATGCTGATTACTGCTAATGATATCATTCTTATTACTAAAATCTTGTATATAGTCCCTTATCATCCCCTCCAAGAGTTTACATACTATTGATGTTAGGCTAACTGGTCTGTAATTCCCAGGGATGTTTTTTGGGCCCTTTTTAAATATTGGTGCTACATTGGCTTTTCTCCAATCAGCTGGTACCATTCCAGTCAATAGACTGTCTGTAAAAATTAGGAACAACGGTCTGGCAATCACCTGACTGAGTTCCCTAAGTACCCTCGGATGCAAGCCATCTGGTCCCGGTGATTTATTAATGTTAAGTTCCTCAAGTCTAATTTTAATTCCGTCCTCTGTTAACCATGTAGGTGCTTCCTGTGTTGTGTCATGAGGATAAACACTGCAGTTTTGGTTACTGAAGCCCCCCGATTCACTCGTGAAGACTGAGGAGAAGAATAAATTCAATACCTTTGCCATCTCCCCATCCTTTGTAACCAGATGTCCTTCCTCATTCTTTATGGGGCCAATATGGTCTGTCCTCCCTTTTTTACTGTTTACATACTTAAAGAATTTCTTGGGATTTTTTTTGCTCTCCTCCGCTATGTGTCTTTCATGTTCCATCTTAGCCATCCTAATTGCACCCTTACATTTCTTATTGCATTCTTTATAAATTCTGAATGCTGTGGATGATCCCTCAACCTTGTATTTTTTGAAGGCCTTCTCCTTTGCTTTTATATGCATTTTTACATTGGAGTTAAGCCATCCAGGATGTTTGTTCGCTCTTTTAAATTTATTACCCAATGGGATACATTGGCTAATGCCCTTATTTAATATGCTCTTAAAGCAAACCCATCTCTCCTCCGTATTCTTTGTTCCTAATATTTTATCCCAATTTATGCCTTTTAGCAAGGTTTGTAGTTTAGGGAAGTTGGCTCTTTTGAAATTCAGTGTCTTTGTGTTCCCTTCATGTCTCCTATTTGTGTGATTTATACTGAAACTAATTGACCTGTGATTGCTGTTACCTAAATTGCCCCGTATTTCCACATCTGTTATCAGGTCTGTATTGTTGGTAATCAGTAGATCTAGTAATGTTTTATTTCTAGTTGGTGCGTCTACCATCTGACCCATAAAATTGTCCTGCAAGACACTAAGGAACTGGCGAGCCTTAAATGAAAGCGCGCGGTTCCCTCCGCCCAGTCTATGTCTGGATAATTAAAATCCCCCATTATGATAACATTTCCCATCCTTGCTACTAATCCAATTTGTGATAGGAGATCCGTCTCCACTTCCTCCCTCAGGTTAGGGGGCCTATAGCATACTCCCAGTATTATTTTCCCCTTAGCTTCATCCCTTTGGAGCTCTACCCATAAAGATTCCACCTCCTCCCTAGCCCCCTCAGTGATGTCATCTCTCACATTCACTTGTACATTATTCTTGATATATAGGCATACCCCTCCCCCTTTTTTACCCTCTCTATCCTTGCGGTATAGGGTATACCCTTGAATGTTTGCCAGCCAATCATGAGAGCTGTTGAACCAGGTCTCTGAAATTCCCACAAAATCCAAATCCTCCTTGTACAACAGTATCTCTAGTTCACCCATCTTGTCCGCCAGGCTCCTGGCATTGGTGAACATGCCACATAGTTTAGACCGGTCGCATATTGTCCTGGTATTGGGTGTTTCAAGATTGCAACTTGGACTTGCTACTATACTCACCTTGTGTTTTTGTGCTTTGGTTAACCTACCACTAATGCCCCCAATACTACTCTCTGGAATATCTTCCACGCTGGCTATCACTGTCTCTGGACCCTCCCCCCCATCGCCTAGTTTAAAAACCCCTCTAACTTTTTGGCCATCTTCATTCCCAGCAGATCTGCACCCTCCTCATTTAGGTGCAGTCCGTCCCTTCTATAGTACCGGTTACCGACTGAGAAGTCGGCCCAGTCCTCCAGGAACCCAAACCCCTCCTTACTACACCAGCTCTTCAGCCACTTGTTCACTTCCCTAATCTCCCTCTGCCTCTCTGGTGTGGCTCGATGTACCGGTAGTATTCCTGAGAACACTACCTTGGAGGTCCTTTTCCTCAATTTAGCTCCTAAGTCCCTAAAATCGTTATTTAGGACACTCCATCTGCCTCTGACTTTGTCATTGGTGCCAACGTGCACCATGACAGCCGGGTCTTCCCCAGCCCCTCCCAGTAATCTGTCCACAAGATCCATGATGTGCCGAACCCGAGCGCCCGGTAGACAACATACTGTTCGGCGCTTCAGGTCTTGGTTACAGATTGCCCTCTCTGTCCTTCTAAGAATTGAGTCCCCTACCACCAGAATCTGTCTTTCCTTTCCCTTTGCTGCCCCCCCACTCTCACTGGAGGAGTTCTTCCCCTGGCAGCTAGGAGAGTCCCTCATCTCCAGCAGTGCTGGTCCCTGACTGATTACACCAATGTCACTCAATGGAGCGTACTTATTGGGATGCTCCAGTCCTGGATCGGCCTCCCTGGCACTTCCCCCTCTACCCCTCCTGACTGTCACCCATCTACTCTTTGCTAGTGCCTGCACCTCTTTGTCTCCACCCGCCTCTGTGCTGGCCCCTGCCGGCACCTGCCGTGTACGTTCCTGGCTCACCTTTAGTATGGAGGGACTTCTCAGTGCTGACAGTTGCTTCCCCAGATTCAGAACCTGGGCTTCCAGGGAAACAATGTGCTTACATTTTGCACAGCAGTATTCGCCCTCGATCGGATGATCAAGGAACACATACATGCGGCAAGATGTACAAAGAGTCGCCTCTCCACACCCGCCGGGCATCGTACCTATTAAATTTAGTGAGGATTTGGGGATTTTACCCTGTCCAAATTACCTAACAACTAGCTTCCTGGCACTAATACTCAAGACAATACACAGGTACACGACAAGACAATACACAGGTACACAATACACAAGTACTAACGATCCACACACACTACTCAGACAACACTCAGATACTCACACTACACAGGTACTATGACCCCTGTTATAACCTCCTGTTTTAAACTCTTGTTTTTAACTCCCACTTAATCCAGCTCCACTTACACCAAGCTACACAGCTTCAAAATGAGCACGCTCAGACTGAGTCCTACAACAAGTTAAATAGGCACCTGTGAGCAATTAACCACACCCCTTAATTGATAGACTGATGAAACAAGAAAAAAAAAAAAAAAAAGCTATTTAAAAAGTGACAGCAAAAGGCAAATTAAAAACTAAAAGGAAAAGTCCCCAAAATGCAACCCAGCAAACACCAACAGACAGCGAACACACACCAACAGACAGCAAACACACACCAACAGACAGCAAACACACACCAACAGACAGACAGCAAACACCAACAGACAGACAGCAAACACCAACAGACAGCAAACACCAACAGACAGCAAACACCAACAGACAGCAAGACTTGTATACTCTAACACTTGTTTTTAACTCCCACTTAATCCAGCTCCACTTACACCAAGCTCCACAGCTTCAAACTGAGCACGCTCAGACTGAGTCCTACAACAAGTTAAATAGGCACCTGTGAGCAATTAACCACACCCCTTAATTGATAGACTGATGAAACAAGAAAAAAAATGCCCTACACCCTGTTATACCTCCACTGCACTTCTGAGTAAGTGAAAAAAGTATAATTTAAATAAACTATAGCTGCCAAATCAGTGGTCATGTTTTATCGGTGTATTTTTTAGCGATATTAAACTCACTCGCGTGTGTTAATCATATGATTAACTATAATAATATTATTTACCAAGTTGTGTACTTGCTCATCACTATTTTGAACTTTATTAAAACATCACTGCATTAATAGGCTGTAAAAGGCTGTGTATTGTGGAGATGGGGACACAGGAAGTGAGCAGGAGTTAGTTGCTTTGTCTCCGCCCACTTGGCGAGTCCGGGAAATCAAGGGAGAAGCATTATGCCATACTGCCAGTCCCATGAATAAGTCGGTTGCGACAAAACATGTCGGGTGTGGCTATACAGCAAGCATCTGAAGCGTGACGCAAGACTTTTGTGACGTGACATGCTGCATTGAATGGTGGAGGCTTGAGATTAGGAGTGGGTGAGACTGCACAGCTGACACACTATCCTGGGTCTGCCGTGACCACTATAGATCACTTTACCAGTGCATGGAGTTTATGTTACGATTTCCTTTGGAGTGTTTTTTTTGGCCTGCTTTGGTTTTCACACATGTGAGTGCAATGGTGTGCAATGGTTTGAATTTTTAATAAATTTGCTGTACTTTATCACACTATTTGGAGTATTTTTTAATTTTCATGTGGAGCAATCACTTCTTGAGGAAAAGGATTTGTTGCATTTACGCTCGCTATTTGAAGATCATGTTTGGAATCTGGAGATCACATTTTAACCCCCAATAAGTGTGGGTTGAGGCGAGTTATGCCAAACACAAGAGTGGGAGGCACAAACACTGTGGTGTGGTGGAAGATCACAAAGAACAACCAAGAGTTTTCATTTATAGATTTTTTCAGACCATTCATCAGAATATTCATAATTTATGAACTTTATGTCAACACTTTATTCATTATTTTCACATCTGTCACAGGGTGTGTTGTTTTGATTATTATGTGATATGATGTGTTTGCTCACAGTGTTCACCAATAACTTTTTTTATTGAACTATATTCACATGATATGAACTTTATGCTAAGACTTCATTTATCATCTTCACATCTGCCACAGGGCGTGTTGTTTTGAACATTATGTGATAGGATGTGTTTGCTCACAGTGTTCACCAATAACTTTTTTTTGATAGAATATAATTGAGGAAAAGGACCTCCAAGGTAGTGTTCTCAGGAATACTACCGGTACATCGAGCCACACCAGAAAGGCAGGGGGAGATTAGGGAAGTAAACAAGTGGCTGAAGAGCTGGTGTAGTAAGGAGGGGTTTGGGTTCCTGGAGGACTGGGCCAACTTCTCAGTCGGTAACCGGTACTATAGAAGGGACGGACTGCACCTAAATGAGGAGGGTGCAGATCTGCTGGGAATGAAGATGGCCAAAAAGTTAGAGGGGTTTTTAAACTAGGCGATGGGGGGGAGGGTCCAGAGACAGTGATAGCCAGCGCGGAAGATATTCCAGAGGGTAGTATTGGGGGCATTAGTGGTAGGTTAACCAAAGCACAAAAACACAAAAACACAAGGTGAGTATAGTAGCAAGTCCTAGTTGCAATCTTGAAACACCCAACATGAGGACAATATGCGACCGGTCTAAACTATGTGGCATGTTCACTAATGCCAGGAGCATGGTGGACAAGATGGGTGAACTAGAGATACTGTTGTACAAGGAGGATTTGGATTTTGTGGGAATTTCAGAGACCTGGTTCAACAGCTCTCATGATTGGCTGGCAAACATTCAAGGGTATACCCTATACCGCAAGGATAGAGAGGGTAAAAAAGGGGGAGGGGTATGCCTATATATCAAGAATAATGTACAAGTGAATGTGAGAGATGACATCAGTGAGGCGGCTAGGAAGGAGGTGGAATCTTTATGGGTAGAGCTCCAAAGGGATGAAGCTAATGGGAAAATAATACTGGGAGCATGCTATAGGCCCCCTAACCTGCAATAAGAAATGTAAGGGTGCAATTAGGATGGCTAAGATGGAACATGAAAGACACATAGCGGAGGAGAGCAAAAAAAATCCCAAGAAATTCTTTAAGTATGTAAACAGTAAAAAAGGGAGGACAGACCATATTGGCCCCATAAAGAATGAGGAAGGACATCTGGTTACAAAGGATGGGGAGATGGCAAAGGTATTGAATTTATTCTTCTCCTCAGTCTTCACGAGTGAATTGGGGGGCTTCAGTAACCAAAACTGCAGTGTTTATCCTCATGACACAACACAGGAAGCACCTACATGGTTAACAGAGGACGGAATTAAAATTAGACTTGAGAAACTTAACATTAATAAATCACCGGGACCAGATGGCTTGCATCCGAGGGTACTTAGGGAACTCAGTCAGGTGATTGCCAGACCGTTGTTCCTGATTTTTACAGACAGTCTATTGACTGGAATGGTACCAGCTGATTGGAGAAAAGCTAATGTAGCACCAATATTTAAAAAGGGCCCAAAAAACATCCCTGGGAATTACAGACCAGTTAGCCTAACATCAATAGTATGTAAACTCTTGGAGGGGATGATAAGGGACTATATACAAGATTTTAGTAATAAGAATGATATCATTAGCAGTAATCAGCATGGATTCATGAAGAATCGTTCTTGCCAAACCAATCTATTAACCTTCTATGAGGAGGTGAGTTGCCATCTAGAAAAAGGAAGGCCCGTAGACGTGGTGTATCTGGATTTTGCAAAAGCATTTGACACAGTTCCCCATAAACGTTTACTGTACAAAATAAGGTGCGTTGGCATGGACCATAGGGTGAGTACATGGATTGAAAACTGGCTACAAGGGCGTGTTCAGAGGGTGGTGATAAATGGGTAGTACTCAGAATGGTCAGGGGTGGGTAGTGGGGTTCCCCAGGGTTCTGTGCTGGGACCAATCCTATTTAATTTGTTCATAAACGACCTGGAGGATGGGATAAACAGTTCAATCTCTGTATTTGCAGACGATACTAAGCTAGGCAGGGCAATAGCTTCTCCGCAGGATGTGGAAATCTTGCAAAAAGACCTGAACAAATTAATGGGGTGGGCGACTACATGGCAAATGAGGTTCAATGTAGAAAAATGTAAAATAATGCATTTGGGTGGCAAAAATATGAATGCAATCTATACACTGGGGGGGAGAACCTCTGGGGGAATCTAGGATGGAAAAGGACCTGGGGGTCCTAGTAGATGATAGGCTCAGCAATGGCATGCAATGCCAAGCTGCTGCTAATAAAGCAAACAGAATATTGGCATGCATTAAAAGGGGGATCAACTGCAGGGATAAAACGATAATTCTCCCGCTCTACAAGACTCTGGTCCGGCCGCACCTGGAGTATGCTGTCCAGTTCTGGGCACCGGTCCTCAGGAGGGACATACTGGAAATGGAGCAAGTACAAAGAAGGGCAACAAAGCTAATAAAGGGTCTGGAGGATCTTAGTTATGAGGAAAGGTTGCGAGCACTGAACTTATTCTCTCTGGAGAAGAGACGCTTGAGAGGGGATATGATTTCAATTTACAAATACTGTACTGGTGACCCCAAATAGGGATAAAACTTTTTCGCAGAAGAGAGTTTAATAAGACTCGTGGCCACTCATTACAATTAGAAGAAAAGAGGTTTAACCTTAAACTACGTAGAGGGTTCTTTACTGTAAGAGCGGCAAGGATGTGGAATTCCCTTCCACAGGCGGTGGTCTCAGCGGGGAGCATTGATAGCTTCAAGAAACTATTAGATAATCACCTGAATGACCGCAATATACAGGGATATGTAATGTAATACTGACACATAATCACACACATAGGTTGGACTTGATGGACTTGTGTCTTTTTTCAACCTCACCTACTATGTAACTATGTAACTATGTAACTATATTCGCAAGATATGAATTTTATGTTAAGATTTCATTTATCATTTTCACATCTGCCACAGGGTGTGTTGCTTTGAACATTATGTGATAGGATGTGTTTGCTCACAATGTTCACCAATCACCAATAACTTTTTTTGTCAGATCACATTGATATTGTGACTGATTTTCAATGAGGGTATATTCACACATATATTAACTTTTACTGCTCATTTAGATTGATTGTTGCTTTCATTAGCACATTTTTATTTTTATTTTTCATTTTTATTTTTATTTTTTCATTTTTTATTTATTTATTTGAGCGCTACTATTTATTCCACTTATCTCTAGAGGTTTAAATTCAGTCACGTAGGTGCGTGAGGAGAGAGACGGAGAGATCACTGGAAACTGGTGTTGTGTTTATACTTATGACCGGCTGTGATTGGACACAGCTGATCGTGTGGTAAACAGACAATTTTATTGGCTGTTTACCATGATCAGGGATGAGCTATGTCCGAGGGACACACGCTGTCCCCGATCACCACGCTGAACACCCCCGCGGGCACGCACTAGAGCATGAGGTCATATGATGCCCAGTCAGGATAACAAAACCACCGCCTGACCGTCATTCTGTTAAAGGCCAGGCGGGAAGTGGTTAACCACTTCAGCCCCAGAAGGGTTTACCCACTCCCTGACCAGGTAATTTTTTGTGATACGGTACTGCATTGCTTTAGCTGACCATGCGATGTTGTACCCAAACAAAATTGATGTCCTTTATTCCCCACAAATAGAGCTTTCTTTTGGTGGTATTTGATCACCTCTGTGGTTCTTATTTTTTGCGCTATAAACAAAAAAAGATAGACAATTTTGAAAAAAAAAAACTATATTTACTTTTTGCTATAATAAATATCCACCAAAAAATGTAAAAAAAAACATTCTTCCTCTGTTTAGGCCAATATGTATTCTTCTACATATTTTTGGTAAAAAAATCCCAATTAGTGTATATTTATTGATTTGCACAAAAGTTATCATGTCAAAATAAGGGATACATTTATGTTATTTAATTGATAAGCTTACGTCATTGATAATGGTATAAGAGATATCTACATAGGATTCCTACCAAGTGATGTTATTTTTACAGAGTTGATATTGTTACATTTCTTTTTTTTTCTTTTATGTTGGTACCAAAGTATGTCTTGGAGAGTATACAACATTTGCAGAACATACGCTATTTTTATATCTGTATAATTACCAATTGTACATTTATGGCATTTCAACATGTATTTTGTGTACCATGTTTTTAATAAAAAACATTTGGCAAAAAAAGAAAAAAAGAGAAAAAAAATGCAAAATGCATAAAAACTGCATGCAAAACGCATAAAAAGCACGAGTTTAAAAATGCAAAGTGCACCGCAAAACTCACCTGAAAACCTTATTATCCACATAGAGGTGAACCTAGCCTAAATGTTAAATGAAATGCATGTTGGGTTTTATACAAGCACTACAAAAAAGGGAATGCAAGCTGGTGAGATTGCAGAAAAATGCTGAACTAAAATTTGAAAGCACTAAAAGAAAAAAATAAGGTATTTACTTAGACTTATACCCACAGGTAGATAAAAAAGTGAATTATTTCACATGGAAATTCAAAGGGTTTGGGTATAGAAGTCAGTATTTAATTGAATACAGTAATTTGAGGAAATGACCATTGAACATGGCATACAGTATTTACAAATGCACACCACTCAACATGAATTTCATCATAAAATACTTGTAGGTCTTTTAACCACTTAAGCTCCAGAAGGTTTTACCCCCTTTAAGACCAGGCCTTTTTTTGCTATTTAGCACAGCACTATTTTAACTGGAAATTACATGGTCATGCAACGCTGTACCCAAATGAAATTTATAATTTTTTTTTTTCACAAAAATATTTTTTTTTTGGTGGTATTTGATCACCACTGGGTTTTTAACTTTTTTAATATATAAACATAAACAAATTAAAATTTTGAAAAAAAAAATGTTTTACTTTCTGCTATAAAACATATCCATATTTTTTTTTATTTCTTCATACAATTAGGCCAAATTTAGGCCAAAATATATTCTGCTACATGTCTTTGGTAAAAAATATTAATAAGTGTTTATTGATTGGTTTGTGTGAAAGTCATCGCGTCTACAATGTATGGTATATACAGTATAATGGAATTTTTATATATTTTTTTTACTAGTATTGGCAGTGATCAGGGACTTATAGTGACTGCGGCGGATAATCTGACACTAACTGACACTGGGTGGCAACTGACTAATCGACACTGACATCACCAGTGACATACATACAATATCTCTACTTTTCCATATGAATAAAGAACATTCTAAATATAGCTAACATGGATTTACGTGTGTATTTATTTGCGAGGCTCCATTTGTTTCTCATATCTTCTCTGTCTGCTATGAAGTTACTAGTATCCCTTTTTATTTTCAGCTTTTGGAACCTGAAGTTTATTTAAATAGAATTAGACAACAAAGAAAATGTAAAAATGTTTATTTGAAATACTATTTTATTTGTTCCTATCAGTGGGTTTCCTGTATATTAGGTGTGTAACTTGTCATCCTTGATGTACAGTGGGGACGGAAAGTATTCAGACCCCCTTAAATTTTTCACTCTTTGTTATATTGCAGCCATTTGCTAAATCATTTAAGTTCATTTTTTTCCTCATTAATGTACACACAGCACCCCATATTGACAGAAAAACACAGAATTGTTGACATTTTTGCAGATTTATTACAAAAGAAAAACTGAAATATCACATGGTCCTAAGTATTCGGACCCTTTGCTCAGTATTTAGTAGAAGCACCCTTTTGACCTAATACAGCCATGAGTCTTTTTGGGAAAGATGCAACAAGTTTTTCACACCTGGATTTTGGGATCCTCTGCCATTCCTCCTTGCAGATCTTCTCCAGTTCTGTCAGGTTGGATGGTAAACGTTGGTGGACAGCCATTTTTAGGTCTCTCCAGAGATGCTCAATTGGGTTTAAGTCAGGGCTTTGGCTGGGCCATTTAAGAACAGTCACGGAGTTGTTGTGAAGCCGTTCGTTATTTTAGCTGTGTACTTAGGGTTATTGTCTTGTTGGAAGGTAAACCTTCGGCCCAGTCTGAGGTCCTGAGCACTCTGGAGAAGGTTTTCGTCCAGGATATCCCTGTACTTGGCCGCATGCATCTTTCCCTTAATTGCAACCAGTTGTCCTGTCCCTGCAGCTGAAAAACATCCCCACAGCATGATGCTGCCACCACCATGCTTCACTGTTGGGACTGTATTGGACAGGTGATGAGCAGTGCCTGGTTTTCTCCACACATACCGCTTAGAATTAAGGCCAAAAAGTTCTATCTTGGTCTCATCAGATCAGAGAATCTTATTTCTCACCATCTTGGAGTCCTTCAGGTGTTTTTTAGCAAACTCCATGCGGGTTTTCATGTGTCTTGCACTGAGGAGAGGCTTCCCGTCGGGCCACTCTGCCATAAAGTCCTGACTGGTGGAGGGCTGCAGTGATGGTTTACTTTATTCCTGACTACATCTCTGGAGCTCAGCCACAGTGATCTTTGGGTTCTTCTTTACCTCTCTCACCAAGGCTCTTCTCCCCCCGATAGCTCAGTTTGGCCAGACGGCCAGCTCTAGGAAGGGTTCTGGTCATCCTAAACATCTTCCATTTAAGGATTATGGAGGCCACTGTGCTCTTAGGAACCTTAAGTGCAGCAGAAATTTTTTTGTAACCTTGGCCAGATCTGTGCCTTGCCACAATTCTGTCTCTGAGCTCTTCAGGCAGTTCCTTTGACCTCATGATTCTCATTTGCTCTGAAATGCACTGTGAGCTGTAAGGTCTTATATAGACAGGGCTGTAGCTTTCCTAATCAAGTCCAATCAATATAATCAAACGTAGCTGGACTCAAATGAAGGTGTAGAACCATCTCAAGGATGATCAGAAGAAATGGACAGCACCTGAGTAAAATATATGAGTGACACTGCAAAGGGTCTGAATACTTAGGACCATGTGATATTTCAGTTTTTCTTTTTTAATAAATCTGCAAAAATGTCAACAATTCTGTGTTTTTCTGTCAATATGGGGTGCTGTGTGTACATTAATGAGGAAAAAAAATGAACTTAAATAATTTTAGCAAATGGCTGCAATATAACAAAGAGTGAAAAATGTAAGGGGGTCTGAATACTTTCTGTCCCCACTGTATATGATAAAAATATAATCAATATAGCAAAATAGTATATGTATGGCTTTTCTTGTATGCTGGTAAGGAATTTGTCCTCAAAGTCAGCCATAAATAAGTTTACATATTGGGGTGCCATTTTACTTCCCCTAGTGGTACCCATACACAGAAGATAGATGCCATTATTGAAAATGAAGTAGTTGTGTGTTAAAATAAATTCAAAGAGCTGTGAAACATCCTCAGTGCTGTGTTTGGGGTTTGGCGAGGATGATAAAAATCTGTGATATGCAAAATACATTCTGCTACTCCTTCTGAATATGGCAATACCACAACATGTTTTTATGAGGCATAATGAGCCTTTGAACATGTAATTTTTTTCCACAAGTTTTTGGAAAATGTGGAAAGAAAATGAAAATTTTTTTTTTCCACGGAATTGTCAATTTGAAGTGTAGTTCCACCAGCAAAAAAAAATTAAGTCAGCAGCTACAAATACTGCAGCTGCTGACTTTTAACACAAGGACACGTACCTGTCGAGGGAGCATCCCTTGGCTCTGAGTAGAGGTCCCGGCATCTTATGTAAGAGAATCATGAAGTGAAGCCTTGCGTCTTCACAACCTGTTTCCCTACTACTCATGCGTGAGTTGCGCTGCATATTCTCACTGGTCTCGGCTGTCTTGTACTTTTTCACAGCCTAGCCACATTGCGCAAGTAGTATAAAAATTCCAACAGAAATTCATCAGTAGTATGTCTGCACATTACAGTAGGGGGTAAACAAGAGGGCTAAAAGCTCCAAAGTAATCCGGGGTTTATGTTGCTAATGTAAAAGTGGGAAGAGAAGAGGCGATTAAGAGTTCTGCTTTTTGTTGTGGCGTTTATGAGACACCAGCTGCTAGTTGTCCCGGGTGTCCATTTTGGATGAAGAAGGTTGGTGGGAGGATTCCTGTTCTTGCAGAATGTCCCAGAAGTGGAGCAAGGCCAGCTCTTCATCAAGGGAGGGAATAGTTGTTGAAGCGCCTTCTCGTGTGATGGTCAGCTTGACAGGATGACCCCAGCGGTTTATAGATATGGATATAGATATAGATATGGCGATAGACACTAGAGCCTTGTGTTTCTGCATGGTGTGCTGAGAAAGGTCTGAGAAAATTTGTATGGAAGCATATTGAATTGGAGGGTGAATTTTTGCGGAAGGCCGCCATAAACTGATCCTTAACATGATAAAAGTGCACCCGCATCAGTATGTCCCTAGGGACGTTATCAGCCAGGAAGGATGGCTTGTGAAAGCAGTGGATCCTATTTATCACAACTTCAGAATCTGGAACAGATGGTAGGAAGGTTTTGATGAGCTCACAGGCATATTGGTGTAGGTGGGTTTGCTGCATGGATTTTGGGATGCCACAGATTTTGTCATGTACCTAAAGGGAGACTGAAATGATGAGGTCGGCCTCTCTTGTATCTCCAGCCCAGGTCCCGCTTAGAGTGATACAGAAGGAGCCGAGGGACAGAAGGCACACGAGTGCCTGCAGATGAAGACCCAGAAACCTGTAGCAGGAAGTCGCAGCTGGTCGCAGGAATGTAGTTGCTGAGCAGGAAGTTCACAATTTTTTTAATGGCAATTCTTTCTTTTACATTCAGCTGTCAGCAGGGAACCCTGTTGACAGCATCTGTTGTTAAGGATGAGGTGGCTGGCTTCCTGGCCCACTCCCTAACAACCAGCTATTTGTTTTTTAACCAATTCCCATCTGGGCTAATTCTGGCACTTTGCTCCTACATGTAAAAATCATATTTTTTTTGCTAGAAAATTACTTAAACCACCAAACATTATATATGTTTTTTTAGCAGAGACCCTAGGGAATAAAATGGCGGTCATTGCAACTTTTTATGTCGCATGATATTTGCACAGAAATTTTTCAAAAGTGCTTTTTTGGGGAAAGTTTTATGAACTACAAAAAACCAAAACACTAAAGTTAGCCCAATTTTTTTATATAATGTGAAGCATGATGTTACACAGAGTAAATAGATACCTAACATGTCATGCCTGAACATTTTTTTACAGGTTACATGTTTAGAGTTTCAGAGGAGGTCTTGGGATAGAATTGTTGTTCTCATTCTAACGTTCAATACCTCACATGTGTGGATTGAATGCCATTTACATATGTTGGCGCAACGTACATTTGCTTTCGCTTCTGCGTGCAAGCTCGTGGGGACGGGGATGTTTTATTTTTTTTTATTGTTTATTTTATTATTATTTTTTATTTTTACACTTTTCCTTTAAATTATTTTTTTTAATCACTTTTATTCCTATTACAAGGAATTTAGACATCCCTTGTAATAGGAATAGTGCATGGCAGGACCTCTTTATGGAAAGACCTGGGGTCAATAAGACCCCACATCTTTCCTCCAGGCTGAAAAGTCTGAGATAAAAAAAAAGGACGATCTCTGTCTTCCAGACGAGTACATGGCATTATTTACAACTGCCAGGCTCCTGGGCCTCCTAGAGTCATACAGATGACCGGGGACCATATGTTCCTTGGAAATTTCTATGGTCAACTTCCAGCAAGTCGATCCCACGGACGAGCAGGGGGGACCCCATTCCGCCACCTGTAAGAGCAATCAAGCAGTAAGAACTGCCACTATGATTGTTCTTATGGTGCAGGGAATCAACGGCTGAAAAGAGCGATACCGGGTTGATGCCTGTGGGTGCAGGCATCAACCCAGTATAACCACTAAAACAGGAGGACGTCAATGTACACCCTCCCGGCGGGAAGTGGTTAAAGAGAAAAAAAAAGGGGGCGTGGCTAGCCAGTGGAGAAGATGGTCGCATGCTAATACAACTTCGCAGAATCCTGGGCTTCGGCAGGGAAATATAGCGACCTTGAGCCTTGTTTCACAGCGCCGATCACCGGACCTCCAGCAGACTCACTCCCTCATGCCTTCCCGCAAGAGGAAAGAACCCACGAGACCGGGGAAGATGACAGACTTTTTGATACAGCCACACCATCTCGGCACCGGCAGACATGAAGGAGAGGCACGCAGCTCCTGCACACAGCGTGGAATGGATGTGAGGCAAGGCTCCAGCCGCAACTACAGCAACAAGCAACAGGGACAAGGTCAGTAACCACCGCCTCCCTCTGCCTCATCCAGCCCAGCTAAGAGCAGGCAAAAAATATCATCAACCTCTGCAGATACAGAAGACATCAGTGGCTTTAACTCCTCCCTAGACGATACCAGGGAACTACTGGAATCCATCATTGATTTCCCTACACAAAACCAGCCAGTCATGGACACGACTCTTAAGGACATGCTGGTGTCACTGCGCTCCACCTTATGTGCTGACATGCTATCAATCACACAGCAATTTAAATCAGAGGTGGCAACAGTTAACACCAGAGTCTCCCACATTGAGTCTAAGATGGGCGAATTTGCGTCCACTTTTAACGACCTGGTAGACGCCCATAATGACAGGGATGATGAACTTAATACTATTAAATCAATTGGCCAATTTAGAGGACAGATCTAGACGTAACAACATCAAAATTCGGGGAATCCCCGAATCGGTCAAGCCCCCCGATCTATAAGATTACTTTCTAAACCTCATGAAAGCTGCACTTCCAGAAGCGCCCCTGGAGGACCTAGTCATTGACCGAATCCATCGCCTTCCGAGACCCAGAATTATCCCAGAACATCTTCCCAGGGACACTATAGTTCAGGTCCACTTTTACCATATTAAGGACCAGTTTATGACAGTCAGAAGACGCGAAAATATGCCCCAAGAGCTAAAGGATCTATCTTTTTTTGAGGACCTTTCTGCTTTCACCATGCAGCAGCGCAGACAGCTGGCTACCATAACCAAGCCACTAAACAATCATCACATTCAGTACAGATGGTTATACCCAGCCAAGTTACTGATCACCAGAGAGGGCAGATCACATGTGGTAACAAGCATCAAGGATGGTATCCGTCTTCTGAGAGATTGGCAAATTCTAGACCCGCACGATACTGGGAAAGACACGCCACACTCTCCTCCATCCACCCACGCCAGCTCGGACACTGAAACAGGCTGAAGCCTACTGATGCAAAATGTAATTGAAACCCCGTATGGCCCAGGAGAGTGCTACTTAGCTATTTGTTTGCTTTACCCCCCAAGTTATAGCGGTACTGCATCTGCACAGATTCCTCACAGGATCGTTTTTTTAATAAATTTGTGTTTGTTTTTCCTACCTATCTAGCTCCCTTCCTATTATCCAAGTTACAGGAACAGAAGTACAGGACTCTCAATCTGATTTGTTTAGACACCTGGGAACCCTTCTACCAGCATATCAACGAGCATTAGCTTTTCATCACACAAACAGCACCGACATCAAGGACGGCCCGAAACACCTCTACTCCACTTTCATCAGCATAAGGTACGTTCTCTACAATCTATCAATATGGCATTCAATATTTCATCATTAAATGTGAAAGGTCTGAACAGCCCACACAAGCATCAAATGGCCGGGAAAGAAGCATCCAGGCTTAAAAGTGACATTATATGCTTTCAAGAGACACACTTTATCTCAGATAAACCCCCTTCTTTTGGCAACCGTAATTTTCTCAAATATTTACAGCAAATGGATCAAAAAAAAGGGTGGTGTAGCGATTGCAATAAGAGACACTATTCCATTATCACAGATTGAAACCCACCTGGACGATTCCGGCAGGTTTATTATACTAGTGTGTGAGATCTTTGCAGTTAAATACACATGGGTAAATGTTTATCTACCGAACAACAACCAACTCCAATTCTTAAAGAAAATATGGAAAAAGGTAGAATGAAACAAGGGCACATAGTTCTTTGCGGGGACTTCAACGCAATCCCAGACAAGGATTTAGACACCACAAATCCCAGGTGCCAAAAATGTCGAAGGCACAATTCATCACCACATAGGGCCTCTTTGATGTATGGAGGTGTCAACATTCTTCAGAGAAGGACTTTACTTTCTTTTCCAATGTGCACAGCACATACTCGCGAATTGATCTATTTCTAGTAGACAAATTTATATTGCAGAGGATTGTTAAATCAGAAATTGATGTTATATCTTGGTCTGATCATGCTCCTGTTTCCATAAATGTGGGAGGGCGGAAGACCAATACAGGAGCAAATAGATGGAGGAATGATGTTTTCTCTATATCACAACCTGAAAACCTGAAATTAATCAGGAATTCCTTGAAAGAATTCTTTGAATTCAATGCTCCCTCGGTATCCGACCCTTTCACTCTTTGGAACACTCACAAGGTGTTCATACATGGCTTGCTTATACAACTAAGTTCCAGATCCAAAAGACAGAGGACAGAGAGGCTCAATGACCTGCTAAATAAAATAAAAAACCTAGAATTCTCTAATAAACAAAACTCCACACAAAAGACAAGAGATTTTCTGTTCTATGCAAGACAAGACCTAAGAACTCTTCTGGTTTCCCAGCAGGTGAACCGCTTTCCTATTTTGAAAGCAAACAATTATCGATGCGGCAAAAAGGCGGGGAAACTGCTGGCAAACCAGTTGAAAGAAAAAATGACAAAGCAAAGAATCCCACACATATTGAACCCTAAATCTAAAAAAAATAGTATCAAACCCAAAGGACATAGCAGACGCCTTTAGCGACTAATATGAAGCCTTATACAATCTCAAAGATGATCCAAATACATTTCAACCCTCTGATAACCTGACATCAGAATTCTTAAAATCAATACATCTTCCAAAAGTCTCCCAAGCAGACCTATCCAAACTTAATTTATCCTTTACCACTCAGGAAATCGAAAAAACAATTTGAAATATGCCCCACAACAAATCACCGGGATCTGATGGATATTCATCTGAATGTTATCAACTGTTCCAACTTGAATTGTCTCCTTACTTAAAGCAGGTCTTTGACGCCGCGATGTCCACTGCCTCATTCCCGAAAGAGATGTTAACAGCAACTATCATAACACTGCCAAAACCTGGTAAAGATTCTTCAGCTCCACAAAATTTTAGACCCATATCCTTATTGAATGTCGATGTTAAATTGTATGCAAAGATAATAGCTAATAGAATGTCATCCCTGTTACCGGAACTCATCAACCAAGATCAAGTAGGTTTTGTATTCAGTCAGCAAACAAGCAATGCTACAAGGAGAGTGATAAATATACTACATCTAACAGAAAAATCAATCAAGGCCTTCTCTGCTCCTTAATTTGGACGCAGAGAAGGCCTTCGATAGAGTTCACTCGAGATATTTAACTAAGGTTCTAGAGAAATTTGGATTGATAGGCCCAATCCAACAGGCTATACTAGCTCTATATTCCTCCCCATCTGCCTATGTATTTACTGAAGGTATGTTCTCAAGAAACTTCCAAATAACAAATGGGACAAGACAGGGGTGCCCCTTGTCACCCTTAATTTTTGCATTAGTCATGGAACCACTGGCAGAAACAATTAGGGAAAACATACTAATCCAAGGTATCCCATCACAAGATAAACAACAAAAAATATCACTCTTTGCTGATGATGTTATCTTGACCTTATCTGATCCTTATAATTCCTTAACAGCAGCACATGAGACACTACTACAATTTAGCAAAAGTAGCATACTACAAGGTCAATTCATCTAAATCCAGCATTCTAGGAATTGAAATTGATAAATCCACCAAATCCAACATGCAAAAAGATTTTCCCCAAAATCTATCTTACTTAGGAATCCAACTGACCTCCCCTATCGCCAATTTGTTTCAAACCAACTATCAACCTTTATTGAAAAAATTTCAAAGGGACATCTCCAGATATCAGAAATTCAATTATGAATTGGCCGCCTAGCAGCATACAAGATGCTACTTCTTCCAAAACTAATGTACCTCTTCAGGGCCCTCCCAATACCTATCCCACCATCCTTCCTCAAATACATGCGAAAACAAATGACACATTTCATATGGGCAGGCAAAAGAGCTAGATTGCCATCTCCAATGCAAGGGAAACACAAAGAGGTGGGCGTCTTAGGTGTACCAATACTGAAAGATTATTACGCAGCAGCAATCCTAGATCAATTAGGAAATTGGTTCGACCAAAAGGAAATTAAACATTGGTGCCAATTGGAACAAGCATGGCTACACCCTAGATCTCCAAAGTCACTTATACTAGCACACAACCTACAGCAAATCAACCTTCAAATAGACCATCCCACCATACAAGCCTCATTGCAGGCTTGGTCGCATCTGAAAGTAATGTCCAGTTCAAAAGCCCACGTCACGGAGGTCCCTATTCTATTAGAAGCACTTCTATGGTTGATTCCAAATATATCCTTGTCACAATGGCAAAACAGGAATATTTCCCTCTTGAGGGACATCACGTTGGGAGACAAGTTGCAAAACTCTTAGCAAGATGGCACTACACTCCATATATAGTAGCCAAATTCTCTAATGATATTTCTAATCTATGCTGGAGGGGCTGTGGCCAGGTTGGAACACTGATACATATGTTATGGTCATGCTCTCATCTCCTTAGCTTTTGGTCAGAAGTGTTCAAATGGCCCAATGGGCCATTTTATCTTCCTCCATGTTGCCCATTCTTTTTATACTTTGTTGTGATCACGTTTTTATTGTCAAGTTTTTTTAGCAATAAAAACATCCCCTTTTTACCTGCACCATGTGGAGGCATATCTTTTCTTTCCACATACCATCTGAACAAGAGTAAGTTTTCACTCCAGTTCCATGAGAGATGTTCTGCCTTTCGGATCTGCACTCTGGTTTTCTATTGCGAGAATGTGTCTGGTGACGTCCGGAGATCTACGCAGAGTCCAGCTTAGACGGTTCGATCGCTGGGATATCCTTCCTCACGCCCTGGGTGGCACACTGCTTTCTTGACTCCCTGTCATTGACAAGGGAGTCCACAGGATCTGGTAAGAGTTTATACATACCATCCTTTCCATGATGTCCTTATTCGGTTGATGTATTTTCTTCGCGGATTTATACAACCTTCTGCCAACTGTTGGAATATCATCTTCCCTTGGGATTATATCTATATCTCCATGCAGTGGGACATTATATTCCTCACCCATTCACTTACTTGTTTATTGACTTTGTGTTTATTACAAGATATTTGGTCAATCATTCAATCATTCACTAACACTCCTTTCCGATTGAAGTATAATTGAGTGACGCTCTTTATATTTTGATTATATATATATATATATATATATATATATATATATATATATATATATATATATATACTATGCGCTACATTTTTTCTACTACATCATATTTGCTGCCAGATCCCTGTTGGTGAGCAGATGGAGGACTGATGAAATTCCAAGCGTGAGAGAAATATCCACAAAAATTAACACTGTCTCAACATAGGAAAAGATAATGGCCTTTAGAGATGGTACCGACACAAAATATATATCCAACTGGACACTTTGGAATTCCCTAAATCAAGGCAGAACATAATCTGTTGCCTGTAACCCAATTTATGACTAAGGTAAATTTCTTTCCCTCTTTACCCCCTTTCCCCCCATCCCGCAAATGTGTTATTGGTGATATGTTTTAATTACCAAATTTATGTTATTTAATTGATAAGCTTACGTCATTGATAATGGTATAAGAGATATCTGCATAGGATTCCTACCAAGTGATGTTATTTTTACAGAGTTGATATTGTTACATTTCTTTTTTTTTCTTTTATGTTGGTACCAAAGTATGTCTTGGAGAGTATACAACATTTGCAGAACATACGCTATTTTTATATCTGTATAATTACCAATTGTACATTTATGGCATTTCAACATGTATTTTGTGTACCATGTTTTCAATAAAACACATTTGGCAAAAAAAAAAAAAAAAAAGAAAAAAAATGCAAAATGCATAAAAACTGCATGCAAAACGCATAAAAAGCACAAGTTTAAAAATGCAAAGTGCACCGCAAAACGCACCTGAAAACCTTATTATCCACATAGAGGTGAACCTAGCCTAAATGTTAAATGAAATGCATGTTGCTTTTATACAAGCACTACAAAAAAGGGAATGCAAGCTGGTGAGATTGCAGAAAAATGCTGAATTAAAATTTGCAAAAAGGAAAGCACTTCTAAAAGAAAAAAATAAGGTATTTACTTAGGCTGGCCATACACTATACAATTTTCTAATTCAATTTCCTTTAGATTTGCCTTCAACTATGTAGTACAAGGGCCTGCCTGATTGCATACACATTGAAAGTGCTTAGGTCTGACCTCATATTATATGGTTTTGGTAAATCTAAAGGAAAATTGAATAAGAAAATTGTATAATGTATGGCCAGCCTTAGTCTTATACACACAGGTGGATAAAAAAGTGAATTATTTCACATGGAAATTCAAAGGGTTTGGGTATAGAAGTCAGTATTTAATTGAATACAGTAATTTGAGGAAATGACCATTGAACATGGCATACAGTATTTACAAATGCACACCACTCAACATGAATTTCATCATAAAATACTTGTAGGTCTTTTAACCACTTAAGCTGCAGAAGGTTTTACCCCCTTTAAGACCAGGCCTTTTTTTGCTATTTAGCACAGCACTTTTTTAACTGGAAATTACATGGTCATGCAACGCTGTACCCAAATGAAATTTATATATTTTTTTTCACAAAAATATTTTTTTTTTTGGTGGTGTTTGATCACCACTGGGTTTTTTACTTTTTTAATATATAAACATAAACAAATTAAAATTTTGAAAAAAAAATGTTTTACTTTCTGCTATAAAACATATCCATATTTTTTTTTTATTTCTTGATACAATTAGGCCAAATTTAGGCCAAAATATATTCTGCTACATGTCTTTGGTAAAAAATATTAATAAGTGTTTATTGATTGGTTTGTGTGAAAGTCATCGCGTCTACAATGTATGGTATATACAGTATAATGGAATTTTTATATATTTTTTTATACTAGTAATGGCAGTGATCAGGGACTTATAGTGACTGCGACGGATAATCTGACACTAACTGACACTGGGTGGCAACTGACTAATCGACACTGACATCATCAGTGACATACATACAGTATATCTTTTCCATATGAATAAAGAACATTCTAAATATAGCTAACATGGATTTACGTGTGTATTTATTTGTGAGGCTCCATTTGTTTCTCATATCTTCTCTGTCTGCTATGAAGTTACTAGTATCCCTTTTTATTTTCAGCTTTTGGAACCTGAAGTTTATTTAAATAGAATTAGACAATAAAGAAAATGTAAAATTTTTTATTTGAAATACTATTTTATTTGTTCCTATCAGTGGGTTTCCTGTATATTAGGTGTGTAACTTGTCATCCTTGATGTACAGTGGGGACGGAAAGTATTCAGACCCCCTTAAATTTTTCACTCTTTGTTACATTGAAGCCATTTGCTAAATCATTTAAGTTCATTTTTTTCCTCATTAATGTACACACAGCACCCCATATTGACAGAAAAACACAGAATTGTTGACATTTTTGCAGATTTATTACAAAAGAAAAACTGAAATATCACATGGTCCTAAGTATTCGGACCCTTTGCTCAGTATTTAGTAGAAGCACCCTTTTGACCTAATACAGCCATGAGTCTTTTTGGGAAAGATGCAACAAGTTTTTCACACCTGGATTTGGGGATCCTCTGCCATTCCTCCTTGCAGATCTTCTCCAGTTCTGTCAGGTTGGATGGTAAACGTTGGTGGACAGCCATTTTTAGGTCTCTCCAGAGATGCTCAATTGGGTTTAAGTCAGGGCTTTGGCTGGGCCATTCAAGAACAGTCACGGAGCATGCATCTTTCCCTCAATTGCAACCAGTCGTCCTGTCCCTGCAGCTGAAAAACATCCCCACAGCATGATGCTGCCACCACCATGCTTCACTGTTGGGACTGTATTGGACAGGTGATGAGCAGTGCCTGGTTTTCTCCACACATACCGCTTAGAATTAAGGCCAAAAAGTTCTATCTTGGTCTCATCAGATCAGAGAATCTTATTTCTCACCATCTTAGAGTCCTTCAGGTGTTTTTTAGCAAACTCCATGCGGGTTTTCATGTGTCTTGCACTGAGGAGAGGCTTCCATCGAGCCACTCTGCCATAAAGTCCTGACTGGTGGAGGGCTGCAGTGATGGTTTACTCCTGACTACATCTCTGGAGCTCAGCCACAGTGATCTTTGGGTTCTTCTTTACCTCTCTCACCAAGGCTCTTCTCCCCCCGATAGCTCAGTTTGGCCAGACGGCCAGCTCTAGGAAGGGTTCTGGTCATCCCAAACATCTTCCATTTAAGGATTATGGAGGCCACTGTGCTCTTAGGAACCTTAAGTGCAGCAGAAATTTTTTTGTAACCTTGGCCAGATCTGTGCCTTGCCACAATTCTGTCTCTGAGCTCTTCAGGCAGTTCCTTTGACCTCATGATTCTCATTTGCTCTGAAATGCACTGTGAGCTGTAAGGTCTTATATAGAGAGGTGTGTAGCTTTCCTAATCAAGTCCAATCAATATAATCAAACATAGCTGGACTCAAATGAAGGTGTAGAACCATCTCAAGGATGATCAGAAGAAATGGACAGCACCTGAGTAAAATATATGAGTGACACTGCAAAGGGTCTGAAAACTTAGGACCATGTGATATTTCAGTTTTTCTTTTTTAATAAATCTGCAAAAATGTCAACAATTCTGTGTTTTTCTGTCAATATGGGGTGCTGTGTGTACATTAATGAGGAAAAAAAATGAACTTAAATAATTTTAGCAAATGGCTGCAATATAACAAAGAGTGAAAAATGTAAGGGGGTCTGAATACTTTCCGTCCCCACTGTATACTGTGGTGTCTAGGAAATTGACATGTGTGCTTTTTAGCTTGATTGATGAGTGAAATGTGTTAATCAATGATTGAGCTATTTTTAGATTTTCTTTACCTTCTGTACATATGATAAAAATATAATCAATATAGCAAAATAGTATATGTATGGCTTTTCTTGTATGCTGGTAAGGAATTTGTCCTCAAAGTCAGCCATAAATAAGTTTACATATTGGGGTGCCATTTTACTTCCCCTAGTGGTACCCATACACAGAAGATAGATGCCATTATTGAAAATGAAGTAGTTGTGTGTTAAAATAAATTCAAAGAGCTGTGAAACATCCTCAGTGCTGTGTTTGGGGTTTGGCGAGGATGATAAAAATCTGTGATATGCAAAATACATTCTGCTACTCCTTCTGAATATGGCAATACCACAACATGTTTTTTATGAGGCATAATGAGCCTTTGAACATGTAATTTTTTTCCACAAGTTTTTGGAAAATGTGGAAAGAAAATGAAATTTTTTTTTTCCCACAGAATTGTCAATTTGAAGTGGAGTTCCACCAGCAAAAAAAAATTAAGTCAGCAGCTACAAATACTGCAGCTGCTGACTTTTAACACAAGGACACGTACCTGTCGAGGGAGCATCCCTTGGCTCTGAGTGGAGGTCCCGGCATCTTATGTAAGAGAATCATGAAGAGAAGCCTTGCGTCTTCACAACCTGTTTCCCTACTACTCATGCGTGAGTTGCGCTGCATATTCTCACTGGTCTCGGCTGTCTTGTACTTTTTCACAGCCTAGCCACATTGCGCAAGTAGTATAAAAATTCCAACAGAAATTCATCAGTAGTATGTCTGCACATTACAGTAGGGGGTAAACAAGAGGGCTAAAAGCTCCAAAGTAATCCGGGGTTTATGTTGCTCATGTAAAAGTGGGAAGAGAAGAGGCGATTAAGAGTTCTGCTTTTTGTTGTGGCGTTTATGAGACACCAGCTGCTAGTTGTCCCGGGTGTCCATTTTGGATGAAGAAGGTTGGTGGGAGGATTCCTGTTCCGGCAGAATGTCCCAGAAGTGGAGCAAGGCCAGCTCTTCATCAAGGGAGGGAATAGTTGTTGAAGCGCCTTCTCGTGTGATGGTCAGCTTGACAGGATAACCTCAGCGGTTTATAGATATGGATATAGATATAGATATGGCGATAGACACTAGAGCCTTGTGTTTCTGCATGGTGTGCTGAGAAAGGTCTGAGAAAATTTGTATGGAAGCATATTGAATTGGAGGGTGAATTTTTGCGGAAGGCCGCCATAAACTGATCCTTAACATGATAAAAGTGCACCCGCATCAGTATGTCCCTTTGGACGTTATCAGCCAGGAAGGATAGCTTGTGAAAGCAGTGGATCCTATTTATCACAACTTCAGAATCTGGAACAGATGGTAGGAAGGTTTTGATGAGCTCACAGGCATATTGGTGTAGGTGGGTTTGCTGCATGGATTTTGGGATGCCACAGATTTTGTCATGTACCTAAAGGGAGACTGAAATGATGAGGTCGGCCTCTCTGTATCTCCAGCCCAGGTCCCGCTGTGAGTGATACAGAAGGAGCCGAGGGACAGAAGGCACACGAGTGCCTGCAGATGAAGACCCAGAAACCTGTAGCAGGAAGTCGCAGCTGGTCGCAGGAATGTAGTTGCTGAGGAGGAAGTCACAGCTGATTACAGGACTGTAGATGCAGAGCAGGAAGTCGCAGCTGGTCGCAGGACTGTAGTGGCAGACACTCAGATAGTAGTGCTGAGCCGAGCAGGGCTCCAGAGCAAGGTCACAGAGATAGCCGGGTTCGTTAACAGGTCAGAGGCAAGTCAGAGGGGAAGCCAGGATCATTAACAGACGGGCAGCAGGGTACCAGAACTTCAAGCAGAGACAAGTCAGATGGGAAGCCGGGATCAGGAACCAGAGATCAAATCAGCAGAGTCCAAGAGCAGGGTCAACAGGAGCCAAGATGTCAGAATTCTATGTATCTGACTGGTGAGTCCGATAGGGCAGAGGGTAGCCTCACATACGTGTCCGACTCGCGGCCCCTGATAGCATAAACAGGAGGTACAGGAGTACAGAGTATGGTATGAGAGCCTGGCAGCAAGGATCCAGAAACAGGAGGATAGGTAATCTCCAGGCAGCAGGTTGGTAGGCTGGAACACAAGCAACAGGTGCTGAGCAGGAGCAGAGCAGGCAGGTCGGGGTACAAGCAGGGTTTGGCAACAGGCAGGCAGCAAGGTACAGAGGAGCAGGCAGTTGCAGAGTCAAGACAGGCCAAGATCAGATGCAGGCAGAAGACAGGGGTATCCAAGTAGCAAGCCGGGTCGTCAGGAGATCAGGAACAAAAACACAGGTAACAGGAGCAAGGACACGGGGAGCTGAAGATCAGACAGCACCGAGCACAGTGCACTGACAGCCTAAATAGGCCGATTGGTGCCAAACGCTACGTGCACGCGTACATCGACACACACAGTCGCGTGCACCCGGACACCAGTGCTCACAGAAACATGCACACCGGAGCCCACCAGAGCGGCCAGCACAGCGTCCATCATGGGAACTTCTCTGACACAAGGTCAGCTACGGGAATCAGATGGATCAAACACAGGTTTCAGGGTAACAGGAGCACAGCTGAAGACCAGTCAGCACCGATCAGTGGTTGGGACCCCCTTTAAGTAGGACGTCTGGCACCAATTGGCACTAGGGGTACGCTCCTGCGCATGCACGCTGGGTGGCGCGCATGCACATAAGCACGCATGGGCATCTGTAGTCACCCATGAGTGCGCGCGCATGCATGCCAGCGCACGCCAGGTGATTTCTACTGGTTTCCTTACAGATTTTCACATTGTTTCTCTGCAAGCGATCCTCAAGGTCAGCTATTTTGGCCTTGAGCCATGCCACTTCATCAGATTGCTCATTGTGGGATCTTGGGAGGATGCAAACGCCCCCATTTTCTTCTCTACATGATAAACTCTACCACCAAGCCCTTACAGTTCAGTTTTGAAAGATTGAATGATAGTCATCATATCAGAATGAAGGGAGCTGCACAGGGACACTAGCATGTCCTTCATAGTTGTGTCCAGTATGGGCTGATTGGTGGTAGGAAGGGCACTAAAAGGATCCATTAGCTCTCTGGTGTCCTCCAGGGTGAGGTTACCTTTAATAGCATTTGCAGGGGGAGAGTTTGCCTGCAGCTGTGGCTTGGATTTAGCAGGGCTGCAGAAGAGAGGAATGGAGGATTGGGTGAGCTCTGCTGTGAGCCGCGTGTGAGCCAGTGCTCTGTGAGGTGGAAGGAGAGCTGCTGCCTGCAGCTGGCGTGCGCCCGCCGGCACCATCTTGAGTCTTCTCCCAGTCCGCGGGCAGGAAGAAATGGGGCAGTTTTTTAAGCTAGTGAGTCTTTTTACATTTTCTGTCCATACCTGGGGGTGAGGGAATCTCTAGAAGGATGCTGGTGTCGGCGATGGTGGGCGGAATCGCCTCTGGAGTTGTTGAATCCCGGTAACAGAGCTGAGCTTTTCTCCTAAGCTGCCAGTCTTCAGCGCGGTAGCCATGCCCCCCCTTAAATTGTTTTTTTTATTGTTAAATGCTAAAAGCATTAATGAACAATAGCCATAAAAATTGCAAGAAACAGGGGCCATAACATTTTGACAAAGTAATTACCTGCAGCTCAGCCAGTATCCAAAAAACAAGCAAACAAAAAAAAATAAAGTTGGTGATAAAAATAGTATATGGAATGATCCTCTTGTGTATAATCCCATGGAGAATGGGAGCAATTCATGGGATTGTTGGTAAGAAGGGAAATGTTGCCTAAATGATGAGGTACCTTGGTGCAGGGTTAGAGCTTGAGCAGAAGTGCATGGCTATACTTGGGGTGGCATGCCACTCCTTTTTGCTGCCTTTTATTGCAAGACAAGTGCATGTATACTATCAGTGCACTGCTTCTCAAGGTCTCTGCCAGTGTCCTCCATCATGGGATAAAGGCTGCTGCCAAAGGTGGCCTGTGAGTTGTTCAGATTCAGAAAATATTCCATGGACCTCCTTTCTTGTCACACTTCCCCCAGCAACTTCAAAATGCATTCCTCATTTTTAAGTGTCATTTTGGCCCCCACTGACACTGTCCACGTGCATGACAGCTGAGGTGCAATGAACCCAGATACAATTAACTGTAACATAGATATATAGACAAACCTCCCCTCTTGCCCCCTCACCCCATCAAATAAAACACTTACAACCATTAAGTTGGAAAGGGCAAGGCCACAGCTTTATTAAAACCAACACATACCATGTGAACACTTTTCAAACAATGACAGTCACAGTTGTACTGTGAGCACTCATTTCCAAAAAGGGGGGAGGGAAGGGGGCCTGTCCTTGCCATAAGTGCTGGACAGGCCGCCTACTTTCCATTTCCATCAAGGGGCATATCCCATTACAGCCATTTTATGCTGGCAAGGTCAAGAAACCGCAGCAAGCCTTGACATACCATAGAAAAAAGGGGTGGGTTAGTGGGCAGCTCTTCCAACCACGTTTCCTGAAAGACCCAGAATCCCCTGGGGCACAACTTTTACAGAGCTCAGGCCCAGCCCATCTCCCCTAACAACCAAGCCTTGGTGACCCCTCAGCCACCTTGTCCCGCCCTGGCCATGCCCCCATCAGTCAAGGCTCTCTTTCCCTAAGCGGCTCAAGAAGCCTTCATGACTGCTGAGGTGCAATGAACCCAGGTACAATTAACTGTAACATAGATATATAGACAAACCTTTTTCCTTGCCCCCTCACCCCATCAAATAAAACACTTACAACCATTAAGTTGGAAAGGGCAAGGCCACAGCTTTATTAAAACCAACACATACCATGTGAACACTTTTCAAACAATGCCAGTCACAGTTGTACTGTGAGCACTCATTTCCAAAAAGGGGGGAGGGAAGGGGGCCTGTCCTTGCCATAAGTGCTGGACAGGCCGCCTACTTTCCATTTCCATCAAGGGGCATATCCCATTACAGCCATTTTATGCTGGCAAGGTCAAGAAACCGCAGCAAGCCTTGACATACCATAGAAAAAAGGGGTGGGTTAGTGGGCAGCTCTTCCAACCACGTTTCCTGAAAGACCCAGAATCCCCTGGGGCACAACTTTTACAGAGCTCAGGCCCAGCCCATCTCCCCTAACAACCAAGCCTTGGTGACCCCTCAGCCACCTTGTCCCGCCCTGGCCATGCCCCCATCAGTCAAGGCTCTCTTTCCCTAAGCGGCTCAAGAAGCCTTCATGACTGCTGAGGTGCAATGAACCCAGGTACAATTAACTGTAACATAGATATATAGACAAACCTTTTTCCTTGCCCCCTCACCCCATTAAATAAAACACTTACAGCCATTAGGTTGGAAAGGGCAAGGCCACAGCTTTATTAAAACCAACACATAACATGTGAACACTTTTCAAACAATGCCAGTCACAGTTGTACTGTGAGCACTCAATTCCAAAAAGGGGGGAGGGAAGGGGGCCTGTCCTTACCATAAATGCTGGACAGGCCGCCTACTTCCCATTTCCATCAAGGGGCATATCCCATTACAGCCATTTTATGCTGGCAAGGTCAAGAAACCGCCACCTGCCTGTCAGTGGATAACTGACGGGTGCCCCACTGAAGCCAGCACCTGTTCCACACCGTGTTGAAGGCCAAGGTTAAAGATATCCAATCCAATGACATTGAGGTGGACGCCATCCGATCTCAGCAGATCATTGTTGGCACCCTCCAAATCCTTGTGCCGGATCCGAAACCCTCCGATCTGCCGAAGAAACTTGGCGACCTGGGCATTAACTTTGCAACGGAAGTGTTCCAGGCGGGGGGCCAGGTATCTCCCAAGCCCATAGCATACGAGGCATGATTTCAGACCAAATGAGAATCAAGTTGGTAAAGACTGCATAACACTGGGCGTTGTCTCGCTTGATAGCGGAGATTCAGTCCACAGAACGTGTATAACCAACGTCATTCCCACCAGCATGAAGAACCAAGATGATGGAACCAGAAACATGAGCACGAAGGCGCAAGCATTCCAGAAGGACCTGGGGCCAGCATAACCCACGGAGCCCAAGCCAGCGGATCCTGGTGAGATCATAGGCGAAACCCAAATTCTTCCCGTAGCTCCGAATTTCCACCCGACGAGCGGCCCAGTAGATGAAGGAATCTCCAACTATCCATATTAGAGCCAGGTGACAACCTGAAAATTTAACACAGCAGATGTGGGTGGACGTACAATGAAAAACGAGACGATTCCCACCTACCCAGACGCTGAATTTCCATATCGGAGAAACCCATACCAGAAGCAGCAGTAGCAGCATCGATGCGAAATGAGTGGGTTGCGAAATCGCGTAAAGGAAGGCCCATGGTCTCGAGGCACCGACGGAAAACCCGTAAAAATTGGAACCTGCTCAGGGAGGAAGAATCAGCATGAACGAAAAAGGTGGGGGATGGGGGGTGCACGGCCAAGAAAGAGGAGGCTAGCAACATAGGGCAAAAGGGGCCACTGAAAGGCTACAGAACAACCCTTCTACCCTTGCCAAAGCTATCGGTCTTCGAGGTCCACAACAACACCATCACACAGCGCTCAGAGAAGGAAACATCCTCAATCAGAATGCCACCCGCCGAGGACGTGGATTTCGAAACCAATTCGCCGATGCGAAAGGCACCGAAAAACGCCCAAGAGAAGGCCATGTGAAAAAGAAGGGTTTCAAATATAGAGGTGCACACGGACGGCAACAGGTAAAGGATACCAGATAGGATCTGTAGGGAAACCGGGCGCCGAGAATCGGGAGAATGGGTAGCACGTTTCCAACCCCGCAGTACCCGTCTTCCCAACCAAGGAGCTAAAACCAAAAGGACAATGCAGACATGGTTGAGGAAACAGTAGAACCTGAAACGCCTCTCTGCAGGAAATAAACTAGGTAAGCAAACAAAGCCATACGTCTGTCATGTGAAGAAGAGATTGAAAACTCACCGCCTGACACTTGGACCCATTCGTCCCACACACGACAGTACGACGCCCATGTCCGCGGGGAAAGCGACGCCTGAAGGAGGTCTAGCAGGCATCGGAAACGAGGTTCCACAAGTGGGCCAGACAGGGGAGGCCCTCCAGTGAAGCCGATGGGGCCAGGGAGCCAAACTGATCGAGCTGTAGATGGGAAGAGCATCAGCAATATCATTAGTAGTCCTGGGAACATGCCTGGCCCTAAAACAAATGTTAAACTGTAAACACTTTAAAACCAAAAAATGCAGTAACGATACGACAGGAGGGGAACTGGCTGATGGTTTGTTAACCGCCTGCACCACGCTCATGTTGTCAGATCAGAAAATTACTTGATGGTTGCGCAACAATTCGCCCCAAAGCTCAATGGCGACAATGTTCGGGAAGAGCTCCAGCAGGGTGAGGTTGTGCAACAAATCCATGCGGGCCCATGAGGCCGGCCAACACTCAGCAGACCACCCCCCTTGGAAGAAGGCGCCGAAACCACAGGAGCTTGCCGCATCAGTGTATAGCTCCAGCTGTGGGTTCGTTACCTCCTCCCGCAACCAACAAGACTGGCCATTGTAGGACTGGAGAAAGGATAGCCAAATCCCCAAGTCATGGGCTTGGTGACCTGGACATAGTGGTGAGGGGCAGCCACCCCTTTCATGGCCCACGCCAGGCATCTACAGAAATCCCTCCCCACCCTCCTGCGGATGACTCTGCAGGAAGAGACCAAGTGACCCAGCAAAGACTGAAGTTGTTTTAATTGTAGTTTCTCGGCCCCCCTCGCCAAGTGGACCAGGGAGAGGAGCCTGATCAGCTTGTCGCTGGGCAGACAAAAAACCATCGCCACGTGTCAATTTCTGTGCCCAGAAAGGCTAAAACCATCATGTGGGCCTTGGTCTTGTCAGCGGACAGTGGGAAGGCGAACTGTCGGCAGGTGTCCTGAAAAACAGAGAGGAGACGCTGGCACCAACCACTGTCCACTGGGCCTACTAAGAGGAAATTGTCTAAGTAATGTAGTAAAAACCAGCCTCCTGGGCGACTACCCATTCAAGGAAACTACTGAAGAGCTCAAAGAAATAACACGAGATGGCACAGCCCATGGGGAGGCACATGTCAAAAAAGTAGCTTCCTTGAAAGTAGCAGCCCAGGAGGTGGAAGCACTCTGGGTGGACCGGGAGGAGGTGGAAGGCGGACTCAATGTCCGCCTTAGCCAGCAAAGCCGACTGATTGGCAGCCCTAATCAACTGAAGCGCCCTATCAAAGGAGGCGTAGTGGACCCTGGATTCCTCCTTATCGATGCCGTCATTGACCAAGGAGCCAGAAGGGTAGGATAAGTGGTGAATAAGGCAAAATTTTTCCCTCCGCCTTTTTCGGGTCCACACCGAGGGCGGACACCCTCAGGTTGTGGAAAGGGGGGAGATCAAATGGGCCTGCCATACGCCCCAACTCCAGTTCCTTCTGAAGCTTCTCGGCCATGACAGACTCAAATTCAACTGCTGATTTCAAATTAGGCGCCATGGTAGGCACATCTGAAGGAGTGAAGGGTATCCAAAAACCATGGTCCAGGCCGTTGCTCAAGATCAAGGTCTCCCTATGAATGGGGGACCGGTCTAGCCAAGGAAGCATCTCTAAGATGTTCACTGGCATCCTCTGGCTTAGAAAGGTCAGGCTTGGCTCCCGGCCGGGAAAGTGGTTGTTTTCCCTTCCAGAAGCACCGGCTGGCGGGGTGAGCACCCTCGCAACTGGAGCATGCATGCTTAAAATGGCACGCGGTGTACCATTTGCAGTGGCTCTCATTGAACAGCCAGCAAATGGGGTGGGCGACGCTCCGAAGGGAGTGCCAGCCGAGGGATGAAAGGACGAAGGCCTGTGGGGGCACATAAGCAATAACCACAGGCTACCATCTTGACAATCAAAATGAAATTCCTTACATGCCGCCATTTTTTGGCGAAACTGGGTGTCGTAGTGAAACCAACACTGGCCCCCATAAACCTTATAGACACCCCAAATAAGGTCTAAGTAGCAAAAAAGAGATGCAGCCAACTCTGGGAACCGCTCACAAACCACTCCCAAGTAGGTGCAGAACCCTTGCAGCCAGTTACTGAACATCCTAGGAAGCTGTTTTGCTTTGTCGCCCTGCGCCGCGACATCAACACGACGAGATTTGTCAATCGTCTCCCTGTCAGGGGGGATGAAAGCGAGGAGGAGGTCGATAAATTTGCAACGCCATATCTTTCCCTTTACCTCCTCCGTCAGTTGCGTGCCAGTAGGCAATACCGCCCACAAAGCACCACCGGAGGCAGGGGGCAAACCGCCAGACCCGATACCCCCCATGCTGGACAGAAACGACTTGACGACCGTAGCTATGCATTCATCTGGCGGGCCTGATACAGAAGCATCATTGGACCTACCTCAAATTAAATCACAGTCATACTCACTTATGTGCAGAGGCAGAGCTGACGACAGGCGACCAGCAACAGGTCCAGGCGGGATATCCAGAGCAGGATCGACCATGGTAGGCAGGGGCCCGAGACGACCATCTCCTGGAGGAACGGTGGCACCTGGTGAGTCAGGAGGGTGATAACGGATGGAGAGGTCCAGGGGCGGGGGTCCAACCACTGACTCTGAGGAGTCCGGATGGCCAATGACAGCAGCCAAGCAGCGACAAGAGCACACGTTGATTCCAGACGGATGACCCAGGGTGAGTGCAGCCGACATCCTGGGACTAGAGTAGAAGTCTCCTGCCCTGCCGAGCGCAGGAAGACAAGGCTGGGTAGTGGTGGCGAGCAGCCTGCCGGGACCTCCCGCCCGGCTGGGCACAAGGAGGTGCGGGTATACTGGAGTCCAATGTGAGCGGAGGGAGGCCGGAGCAGAGTGACCATCTCCCGCCCTGCTGGGCGCAGGGAGATGCTGGTGGGCACGAGTCAGCTGTAATGGGTGGGTGGCAGGCGTGGAGTGACCATCTCCCGCCCAGTCGGGCGCAGGGAGACCTTGAATGAATGAATGAATGATTTGTAAAGCGCTGCAAATGTGAACTGAATCGCCTCAAGGCGCAAAATGCATTTAGTGTTGTCAGCTTCTAGAAGAGGAAGGTATGGAGTTTTTTCCTGAAGGCCAGATGGTTTTCTTCAATGCGGATGTAAGTCGGAAGAGCGTTCCATAGCTGAGCTCCTTGGACTGCGAATCTTCATTCTCCCTTTGCTTTGTAGCGGTATTTGGGAATGAGGAAGAGGTTTTGGTTAGGTGATCGAAGATTGCGAGTGGGTGTGTAGTGTTTTATTTTCTCTCGAAGGTATTGAGGAGCGTTTCCTTGTATGCATTTGTGGGTGAGGCAGAGGGTCTTGAATGTGATCTGATTCTTTACAGTTAGCCAATGTAGGCTTCTTAGGGATGGGAAAATGGACTCCCAGGGTGTTTTCCTGTTAGCAGTCTTGCCTCTGCGTTTTGGATGACCTGTAGGCGCGCAAGCTGATATTGGGGTAATCCTATGTAGGGCGAGTTTGCGTAGTCGAGTCGGGAATTGATTGTTCCAACTACTGCTGCTTTGTCCTCTTCTGGGATGAAGGGGATGAGTCTATGTAGCAGGCGGAGGAGATGGTGAGATCCATTAACTACTGATCCTATTTGTGCATCCATTGTCATTTCTGAGTCAGGAGATATAAGGGCTGGGTGGGCAACCTGGGAAACGTACTGATCCCCCGCCCAGCCGGGTGCAGGGGGATTCTGAATTGTCATCATTGGCTGAGTGGAGTTCATGGGCACATTTAAATCTCCCACCCTGCAGGGCGCAGGGAGATTCTCCATTGACAATACAGAGTCCATTCTCATGTTTAGTTCTCCCACCCAGCCGGGCGCAGGGAGAGAAGGAGCCACTGGGGGCAACAGCGCTGATGTAGACAGGGCCGTGGAACTGCCAGCAGGGAGATGAGAGTGAGCATCAGAGGAGGACCTCAAAGAGACTCCTTGGCGGTGGTTAGTCCGATGCCCAGACTTGGTAGGGGACACTCGGGCAGAACGGCGTGGCTCCCCACCAGCCGCCACCCCCCCGCATGCCGGGAGAGCGGGGGCGAGACCAGGTACAGCAGCAGCAGACACCCACCCGTGTGGGACGGGGACAGGAATTGCTGTAGCTCCCACCCAGCTGGGCGCAAGGAGGCATTCAGGGGAAGAGGCAGCAGGAGGTGGTGCCCGAGTGGACCAGACCGTGGCTCTAGGGCTCCGCGAATGGGGATAGCAGGGGGAGGCCACAGCAGACACTGGCGGGGGGAAGCTGGACAGGCAGGAACTCGGCGATGATGGGTGGAGGCACAGGGCCTCCTGGTCAGGGAAGTGCTAGCACCCGGGTCAGCAGTGGCTTCAGGGGAGCAGAGGCGAAAGGGAGGCATGTAAGAGGCCCTGGAAGGACTGGGGCTCAAACGGGAATGAGGGTGAGCCCGCCTACGAGCCCTGGGAGCCAGGGTTCCTGACCCAGGTTCCACAGGTAGAGGGGGGCAGAGGGAGATGTCTCAGGGGAGAAGAGAGAGAAGAGCCAGTCAGCCTGACCTTGAAGAGCCAGTTCGCGGACCCTGGCCAACAGGTGCTTGGTGTCCGTGGCTGGGGGGTAGGGATGAGCCGAACACCCCCCTGTTTGATTTGCACCAGAACTTGCGAACAGGCAAAAAATTTGTTAGAACACCGTTAAAGTCTATGGGACACGAACATGAACTTTATTGTCATAAAAAGTGTTTGGGGACCTGGGTCCTGCCCCAGGGGACATGGATCAATGCAAAAAAAAGTTTTAAAAACGTCCGTTTTTTCGGGAGCAGTGATTTTAATAATGCTTAAAGTGAAACAATAAAAGTGTAATATTCCTTTAAATTTCATACCTGGGGGGTGTCTATAGTATGCCTGTAAAGGGGCGCATGTTTCCCGCGTTTAGAACAGTCTGACAGCAAAATAACATTTCAAAGGAAAAAAAGTCATTTAAAACTACTCACGGCTATTAATGAATTGCCGGTCCGACAATACACATAAAAGTTCATTGATAAAGATGGCATGGGAATTCCCCACAGGGGAACCCCCAACCAAAATTTAAAAAAAACATGATGTGGGGGGGGTCACGTCCATGTCCATGGCCTCAGAATAACAATACGTGGAAGATAGATGAATTAATGGATAGATAGATAGATAGATAGATAGATAGATAGATAGATAGATAGATAGATAGATAGATAGATAGATAGATAGATAGATAGATAGATAGATAGATAGATAGATAGATAGATAGATAGATAGATAGATAGATAGATAGATAGATAGATAGATAGATAGATAGATAGATAGATAGATAGATAGATAGATAGATAGATAGATAGATAGATTAGTGGCACATCTATGCTTTCTCATGGAAGGAGGAAGTGAGGTTACAGGTCTGCTCAATGTCGAGGCTGTAGAGGGAGCAGCTTCCACCTGCTTTTGCTCGTGCTCCCTCTCCTAAATAAATCAGTTGGACATGCTACCCAAAGAAGAAAAATAGAGATAGAGATAAAGCTTTAAAAAAAAAAAAAAATGTAAAAAAGTTAAAACAAAAAATGTTATTGTTTTTTTTTTTTTTTAACATTTACTAAAAATGTAAAAGAAAAACTAAATTGAAAAAAGAAAAATTATAAAAAAAAGAGAAATGTCCTCCCTATACCCCCCATCCAAAAATAAAAAAAATAAAACACACACACATACATATATACAGTTAGGTCCATAAATATTGGGACATCGACACAATTCTAATCTTTTTGGCTCTATACACCACCACAATGGATTTCAAATGAAACAAACAAGATGTGCTTTAACTGCAGACTTTCAGCATTAATTTGAGGGTATGTACATTCAAATCAGGTGAACGGTGTAGAAATTACAACAGTTTGTATATGTGCCTCCCACTTTTTAAGGGACCAAAAGTAATGGGACAATTGGCTGCTCAGCTGTTCCATGGCCAGGTGTGTGTTATTCCCTCATTATCCCATTTACAAGGAGCAGATAAAAGGCCAGAGTTAATTTCAAGTGTTCCATTTGCATTTGGAATCTGTTGCTGTCAACTCTCAATATGAGATCCAAAGAGCTGTCACTATCAGTGAAGCAAGCCATCATTAGGCTGAAAAAACAAAACAAACCCATCAGAGAGATAGCAAAAACATTAGGTGTGGCCAAATCAACATCCTTAAAAAGAAAGAGTGCACCAGTGAGCTCAGCAACACCAAAATACCCAGAAGACTAGTGAATACAGAGGGTTCACTACAAGATGTAAACCATTGGTGAGCCTCAAAAACAGGAAGGCCAGATTAGAGTTTGCCAAACAACATCTAAAAAAGCCTTCACAGTTGTGGAACAACATCCTATGGACAGATGAGACCAAGATCAACTTGTACCAGAGTGATGGGAAGAGAAGAGTATGGAGAAGGAAAGGAACTGCTCATGATCCAAAGCATACCACCTCATTAGTGAAGCATGGTGGTGGTAGTGTCATGGCGTGGGCATGTATGGCTGCCAATGGAACTGGTTCTGTTGTATTCATTGATGATGTGACTGCTGACAAAAGCAGCAAGATAAATTCTGAAGTGTTTCGGGCAATATTGTATTCAGCAAAATGGAATGTTATGCAATGGCCAAGTCAATCACCTGACCTGAATCCGATTGAGCATGCATTTCACTTTCTGAAGACAAAACTGAAGGGAAAATGCCCCAAGAACAAGCAGGAACTGAAGACAGTTGCAGTAGAGGCCTAGCAGAGCATTACCAGGGATGAAACCCAGTGTCTGGTGATGTCTATGCGTTCCAGACTTCAGGCTATAATTGACTGCAAAGGATTTGCATCAAAGTATTAAAAAGTGAAAGTTTAATGGATGATTGTTATTCTGTCCCATTACTTTTGGTCCCCTAAAAAGTGGGAGGCACATATAAAAACTGTTGTAAATCCTACACCGTTCACCTGATTTGGATGTAAATACCCTCCAATTAAAGCTGAAAGTCTTCAGTTAAAGCACATCTTGTTTGTTTCATTTAAAATCCATTGTGGTGGTGTATAGAGCCAAAAAGATTTGAATTGTGTCGATGTCCCAATATTTATGGACCTGACTGTATATATATATATATATATATATATATATATATATATATATATATATATATACACACACACACACAACTGTACTTACTATCTACTAATAGACTGCATTACCCTTCTTAGGAATGCCAGCTGCAAACTGTATGGCTTATGTGATGCTGGGGCTCCATTGCGAGCAGCTTTATCCTCTGTGGCAAGGTCATGTCAGATGCGGTCATGCAGTGATTTCCACCATGTTTAGAGTGCTTTCTCTGAAAAAAAAAAAATAATTGTTTCATGCATACTGAAAAATATACATACCTAGCTGAATCATGCAGGGATATGAACTTACCCTTATACTCCATCTGCCTGCAAAACAGTCCATCCCAATTTTTTGTGAACTACTAGACTATGTCAGTCCAAGCCTACTTTTTGAGGATCCGGTCATTGTACTGTGGGTGAGACAAGCTTCACAACTCTGGATGCATCTTCATAGCTGCAATGAGATTGTTTGAGACACATCTTTCACCATGAGAAAACAGCTACAGCAAATCACATCCAACACGAACAGACCATGAGGCAGAAATGCAAAGGCCATTGGGAACTTATTATTTTTTTCTGTCCACTTAAATGGTTTAACCGCTTCAATACCCGGCCATAGTCAAATGACGTCCACAGATGGGATCTCCCATCCTGGGTGGACGTCATATGACGGCCTCGGGTTTCCGCCGCTACTGCGGGCCCCCGGGGGCCCGCAGAGCGGCGATCGGGGTACCGTTGTGTCCCTCAGGACACAGCTGTTCCCCGATGGGGGTATTGAAGCAGCGGCGGCGGCGGCGTGCGGCGGAGCGTCGGTAACGGCGGATGCAGAGCGGCATTGGGAAGCGTGTACTTTCCGGCGGAAGAGGAGTGATCAGGGCGGTGATCGGGGCTGAGGCTTTTCCCCTGGATACAGCTCAGCCCCGATCACTGTAGCCAATGGCATGGCTCTGCATCACATGACCGGCTGTGTCCAATCACAGCCGGTCACTAATGTAAACAAAACACACACAGTCAGATAGTAACTGCTGTTGCTGGGCTCTTCTCCTCACACACCGATCCAGTGTGAGGAGAAGAGATCAGCTAACAGTGAGTTACTAATTACATGTACTACTGTGCCCAGATCGCCCCTCCTAAATAAAGAGTACCTGTCACCTCAGTACCTGTCACCTCAGAGTACCTGTCATCTCAGAGTACCTGTCCATCACCTGCCACCAGAGTACCCGCCACCTCATCACCTGCCACCAGAGTACTCGCCACCTCATCACCTGCCACCAGAGTACCCGCCACCTCATCACCTGCCACCAGAGTACCCGCCACCTCATCACCTGCCACCAGAGTACTTGCCACCAGAGTACCCGCCACCTCACCACCAGAGTACCTGCCACCAGAGTACCCGCCACCTCATCACCTGCCACCAGAGTACCTGCCACCTCATCACCTGCCACCAGAGTACCCCCCACCTCATCACCTGCCACCAGAGTACCCGCCACCTCATCACCTGCCACCAGAGTACTTGCCACCAGAGTACCCGCCACCTCACCACCAGAGTACCTGCCACCAGAGTACCCGCCACTTCATCACCTGCCACCAGAGTACCTGCCACTTCATCACCTGCCACCAGAGTACCCGCCACCTCATCATCTGCCACCAGAGTACCCGCCACCTCATCACTTGCCACCAGAGTACATACAGCCAGTCAGCCACTATGTCCAGAAAGATGTACACCCCAGAAGAGGCATACCAGATCCTGAGTCTGACCGATGAGAGCAACGGGGAGCTCTCACCGCTCAGTTCAGATTCTGGTTCTGATTCGGAATATGAGCCCCCTGAAGGCAGCACATCTGGATCAGATTTAGAGGAGGAAGTAGTCCGTCCAAAAAGACGACGGTCTGAAAACCAGGCAGCTACCAGCAGTGCCAGCGGCGGTAGACCCCAGGAGGAGGGGCCCAGTACAAGCGCTGCTAGACCCCAGGAGGAAAGACCCAGCACAAGTGGACGCCAAAGAAGTAGGGCCCAAACCCAACTTCCAGATTCCTTGGCAAACCCATTGTGGCTGCCTTCTACCACAGGGTCAGCCACGATCCCCCCTTTTACAGCACAGTCGGGTGTGCAGGTCAACACTGCAGGATTTACACAAATGGATTTTTTAAATTTATTTTTCCCGAACGATTGGATTCAAGGCATCGTGGACCAAACTAATCTGTTTGCCCAACAATTTATTGCAGCCAACCCCAGCTCCAGCTATGCCCGCCCTTTTGAGTGGAGACCGCTAACAATAGTGGAGCTAAAATTGTTTTTAGGCCTAACCCTGAACATGGGGCTTACAAAAAAAAATGAAATTCATAAGTATTGGTCGACCAAACCCATCCAACATATGCCAATTTTTTCAGCAGCCATGTCCAGGTCCCGATACGAAATCATAATGCGCTTCTTGCATTTCAATGACAACTCACAGTGCCCCCCCCGAAATCACCCAAACTTTGACAAATTATATAAAGTTCGCCCCCTAATTAATTTTTTTTCCCAGAAGTTTGCCGAAGTTTATGTCCCTGAAAAAAATATATCTGTGGACGAATCCCTGGTGCATTTCACAGGCCGGCTGGGAATCAAACAATATATACCCAGTAAGAGGGCGAGGTATGGCTTGAAGCTTAACAAGCTTTGTGAAAGTGCCACCGGTTATGTGTACGCATTCCGCGTGTACGAAGGGAAAGATACCCAGCTCCAGCCCCCTGAGTGTCCCTCGTACATGGGAATAAGTGGGAAAATTGTTTGGGAGTTGGCATTCCCACTCCTCCAAAAGGGGTACCATATTTATATGGATAATTATTATACGAGTTTGCCCCTTCTCCGCCACCTATATCTCAAACAATTGGCCTGTGGTACAGCTAGAAAAAACCGAAAGGGCTTCCCACAGTGTCTTGTCACCACAAACATTCCAAGGAGGGAATCGACAAGCTTAAGGAACGAAGAAGTGTTGGCTGTGAAGTGGAGGGATAGAAAAGACGTGTACATCATGTCCACCATCCACGATGACACCTCGGTGGAACTTCACAGAAGACGCGGTACCGTTCGCAAGACAACCTGTATCACTGAGTACAATAAATACATGGGGGGGTGGATTTAAACGATCAGTTGTTGCAGCCCTATCTTTCAACAAGAAAAACCTTATTCTGGTACAAAAAAGTCGCAATTTACTTTTTTCATTTGGCCCTTTTAAATTCTTTCATAATATACCAAAAATCCACAGAAACGCCCACCACCTTCATAAAGTTTATTGAAGACATTGTCACTGCCCTGATTTATCAGCAAGTATCCCTCCCAGAAAGCATTCGCTCCGATTCTGTCAGCAGACTACATGAGCGCCATTTCCCAGACCATATTCCACCAACAGGATCCGGAAGACAACGCCAAAAAAAATGTCGGGTGTGCACCAAAAGAGGAATTAGGAAAGATACGAGCTTCCATTGTACCGACTGTCCCTCCCAACCTGGCCTTTGCATTGGAGAATGCTTCAGGCGATATCACTAGGGATGAGCCGAACACCCCCCTGTTCGGTTCGCACCAGAACATGCGAACAGGAAAAAAGTTCGTTCGAACATGCGAACACCTTTAAAGTCTATGGGACACGAACATGAATAATCAAAAGTGCTAATTTTAAAGGCTTATATGCAAGTTATTGTCATAAAAAGTGTTTGGGGACCTGGGTCCTGCCCCAGGGGACATGGATCAATGCAAAAAAAAGTTTTAAAAACGGCCGTTTTTTCAGGAGCAGTGATTTTAATAATGCTTAAAGTCAAACAATAAAAGTGTAATATCCCTTTAAATTTCGTACCTCTGTGTGTCTATAGTATGCCTGTAAAGGGGGGCATGTTTCCTGTGTTTAGAACAGTCTGACAGCAAAATGACATTTTGAAGGAAAAAACTCATTTAAAACTACCCGCGGCTATTGCATTGCCGACAATACACATAGAAGTTCATTGATAAAAACGGCATGGGAATTCCCCAAAGGGGAACCCCGAACCAAAATTAAAAAAAAAAAATGACGTGGGAGTCCTCCTAAATTCCATACCAGGCCCTTCAGGTCTGGTATGGATATTAAGGGGAACCCCGGCCAAAATTAAAAAAAAAAAATGACGTGGGGTTCCCCCTAAATTCCATACCAGACCCTTCAGGTCTGGTATGGATTTTAAGGGGAACCCCGCGCCAAAAAAAAAAAAAAAAAACGGCGTGGGGTCCCCCCAAAAATCCATACCAGACCCTTATCCGAGCACGCAACCTGGCAGGCCGCAGGAAAAGAGGGGGGGACGAGAGTGCGGCCCCCCCTCCCTCCTGAACCGTACCAGGTCACATGCCCTCAACATTGGGAGGGTGCTTTGGGGTAGCCCCCCAAAACACCTTGTCCCCATGTTGATGAGGACAAGGGCCTCATCCCCACAACCCTGGCCGGTGGTTGTGGGGGTCTGCGGGCGGGGGCTTATCGGAATCTGGAAGCCCCCTTTAACAAGGTGACCCCCAGATCCCGGCCCCCCCCCCCCTGTGTGAAATGGTAAGGGGGTACATAAGTACCCCTACCATTTCACGAAAAAAGTGTCAAAAATGTTAAAAATGACAAGAGACAGTTTTTGACAATTCCTTTATTTAAATGCTTCTTCTTTCTTCTATCTTCCTTCATCTTCTGGTTCTTCTGGCTCTTCTGGTTCTTCCTCCGGCGTTCTCGTCCAGCATCTCCTCCGCGGCGTCTTCTGTCTTCTTCTCCTCGGGCCGCTCCGCACCCATGGCATGGGGGGGAGGCTCCCGTTCTTCTCTTCTTCTTTTCTTCTCTTCTTCTCTTCTTCATTTTCTTCTCCGGGCCGCTCCGCAATCCATGCTGGCATGGAGGGAGGCTCCCGCTTTGTGACAGCGCTCCTCGTCTGACAGTTCTTAAATAACGGGGGGGCGGGGCCACCCGGTGACCCCGCCCCCCTCTGACGCACGGTGACTTGACGGGACTTCCCTGTGGCATTCCCCGTGACGTCACAGGGAAGTCCCGTCAAGTCACCGTGCGTCAGAGGGGGGCGGGGTCACCGGGTGCCCCCCCCCGTTATTTAAGAACTGTCAGACGAGGAGCGCCGTCACACAGCGGGAGCCTCCCTCCATGCCAGCATGGATTGCGGAGCGGCCCGGAGAAGAAAATGAAGAAGAGAAGAAGAGAAGAAAAGAAGAAGAGAAGAGCGGGAGCCTCCCCCCCATGCCATGGGTGCGGAGCGGCCCGAGGAGAAGAAGATAGAAGACGCCGCGGAGGAGATGCTGGACGAGAACGCCGGAGGAAGAACCAGAAGAGCCAGAAGAACCAGAAGAACCAGAAGATGAAGGAAGATAGAAGAAAGAAGAAGCATTTAAATAAAGGAATTGTCAAAAACTGTCTCTTGTCATTTTTAACATTTTTGACACTTTTTTCGTGAAATGGTAGGGGTACTTATGTACCCCCTTACCATTTCACACAGGGGGGGGGCGGGATCTGGGGGTCACCTTGTTAAAGGGGGCTTCCAGATTCCGATAAGCCCCCCGCCCGCAGACCCCCACAACCACCGGCCAGGGTTGTGGGGATGAGGCCCTTGTCCTCATCAACATGGGGACAAGGTGTTTTGGGGGGCTACCCCAAAGCACCCTCCCAATGTTGAGGGCATGTGGCCTGGTACGGTTCAGGAGGGAGGGGGGGCCGCACTCTCGTCCCCCCCTCTTTTCCTGCGGCCTGCCAGGTTGCGTGCTCGGATAAGGGTCTGGTATGGATTTTTGGGGGGACCCCACGCCGTTTTTTTTTTTTTTTTTGGCGCGGGGTTCCCCTTAAAATCCATACCAGACCTGAAGGGTCTGGTATGGAATTTAGGGGGAACCCCACGTCATTTTTTTTTTAAATTTTGGCCGGGGTTCCCCTTAATATCCATACCAGACCTGAAGGGCCTGGTATGGAATTTAGGGGGACTCCCACGTCATTTTTTTTTTTTTAATTTTGGTTCGGGGTTCCCCTTTGGGGAATTCCCATGCCGTTTTTATCAATGAACTTCTATGTGTATTGTCGGCAATGCAATAGCCGCGGGTAGTTTTAAATGAGTTTTTTCCTTCAAAATGTCATTTTGCTGTCAGACTGTTCTAAACACAGGAAACATGCGCCCCTTTACAGGCACACTATAGACACCCCCCAGGTACGAAATTTAAAGGGATATTACACTTTTATTGATTGACTTTAAGCATTATTAAAATCACTGCTCCTGAAAAAACGGCCGTTTTTAAAACTTTTTTTTGCATTGATCCATGTCCCCTGGGGCAGGACCCAGGTCCCCAAACACTTTTTATGACAATAACTTGCATATTAGCCTTTAAAATTAGCACTTTTGATTTCTCCCATAGACTTTTAAAGGGTGTTCCGCGGCATTCGAATTTGCCGCGAAAACCCCAAATTGTTCGCTGTTCGGTGAACTTGCGAACAGCCAATGTTCGAGTCGAACATGAGTTTGACTCGAACTCGAAGCTCATCCCTAGATATCACACTCTGGAAAATTATTAGTCCATATTTCTAATACTGCCATTTCCCCGTTTTTAATTTCTGTCCTGAATATTTACCTTCCTCAACCAACCACATTATTGCCTTCCATGTGAACCGACCCTGGCCTGTTTCTCGACTATGCCTCTGCCTACCGTCTGCATTGTTTTTCCGCCATGTTTTTGCCTTTCATGTGAACTGACCCTGGACTGTATCGACTATGCCTCTGCCTACCGTCTATTTCTGCCTTTTACCTGCACTGACCTCGGCCTGTTGACCATGTTTTTGCCTGCCCCTTGGATTGATCTTTCACCCTGCTACACAGGGGTCTCACATATGTGAGGGGCTCCAGAATAGTGTTCGGAGTTCAGAAAACCAGTTTTTGGTTTTCTGTGTTCCCATAACAGGGTCTGGTTGCCCGGAGGCTTCAAAGCGATTTGGGTGGGAGAAGCCTCTACCCCTGTCCCCATTCTTTCCTGACCAATGCCCTAAGCTTGATGATACTGCCTGCTCCCTGGCCAAATACTCTGGCTGTGCTGACCATACCTCTGCCTGCTGCATGTACTAACTATGGACAGTATTCCTGCCTGCTGCATGGACGATCCTTTGATCCTTTTGCTGCTGCTGACCACATCCCTGCCTGCTATCTGGACTAATGCTTTGGCTGTGCTGACATCTCTACCTGTACTGACTATTCCTGCCTGCTGCCTGTTTTGCTGTCGCTGTCCACGTTCCTGCCTGCTGCCTGGACCGATGCTCTTCTCTGTGGACCACTGCACTACTAAAACTGCAGGTAATCTTTTCTTTACCCTTTACTCAGCAGAATGTATTTTGGTTTGTAATTGGTATGTACAGTACATGCTATGTGTTAGAAATATGAAGGGCCTTCAACAATGTGATAGGTTGGCAGGAATTTGTGTGTAATGTATGCTCCTAGAACAACTGACAGTGCTACTTGGATGTTGGGCCTCTGTATGTGGCCAGACTATGTAAAAGTCTCACACATGTGGTATCGCCATACTCAGGAGGAGTAGCAGAATGTATTTTGGGGTGTCATTTTTGCTATGTACATGCTATGTGTTGGAAATATCTTATGAATGGACAACTTTGTGTAAAAAAAATGCGTTTTCATTTTTTTTCCACAGTTTCCAAAAACTTCGGGAAAAAAATGAACCATTCAAAAGACTAATTATGCCTCATAGATTATACGTTGGGGTGTTAGCTTTCTAAAATGGGGTCATTTTGTGGGCGTTTCCGTTGTCCTGGTGCTCCAGGGCCTTCAAAATTGTAATAGGTGGTTGAGAAATGAGATGTGTAATTTATGCTCCTAGAATGCCTGGAGCTGCTACTTCAATGTTGGGCCTCTGTATGTGGCCAGACTATGTAAAAGTCTCACACATGTGGTATCGCCATACTCAGGAGGAGTAGCAGAATGTATTTTGGGGTGTAATTTTTGCTATGTACATGCTATGTGTTGGAAATATCTTATGAATGGACAACTTTGTGTAAAAAAAATGCGTTTTCATTTTTTTTCCACAGTTTCCAAAAACTTCGGGGAAAAAATGAACCATTCAAAAGACTAATTATGCCTCATAGATTATACGTTGGGGTGTTAGCTTTCTAAAATGGCGTCATTTTGTGGGCGTTTCCGTTGTCCTGGTGCTCCAGGGCCTTCAAAATTGTAATAGGTGGTTGAGAAATGAGATGTGTAATTTATGCTCCTAAAATGCCTGGAGCTGCTACTTCAATGTTGGGCCTCTGTATGTGGCCAGGCTGTGTAAAAGTCTCACACATTTGGTATCACTATACTCAGGAGGAGTAGCAGAATGTATTTTGGGGTGTTATTGCAAGTATGCATGTGCTGTGTGAGAGAAATAACTTGTTATTATGACAATTTTGTGCAAAAAAAAAAATAAAAAATAAAAAAAAAAAAAATTTCCAAGAATTGTGGGAAAAAATTACAACTTCAAAAAGCTCACCATGCCTCTTGCTAAATACCTTGGAATGTCTGCTTTCCAAAAAGGGGTAATTTGGGGGGTGTTTGTACTTTCCTGGCTTGTTAGGGCCTCAAGAAATGAGATAGGCCTTCAGTACATCAGGTGTGATCAGATGTGATCATTTTTCAATGATTTGCACCATAGCTTGTAGACTCTATAACTTTCACAGAGACCAAATAATATACACTAATTTGGGTTATTTTTATTAAAGATATGTAGCAGTATACATTTTGGCCCAAATTTATGAAGAAAAATTACTTATTTGCAAAATTTTACAATAAAAACTAAAAAAAAGTGTTTTTTTTTCAAAAATTTCTCTCTTTTTTCGCTTATATTGCAAAAAATAAAAAAAACAGCAGTGATTAAATACCACCAAAAGAAAGCTATGTTTGTGAGAAAAAAATGATAAAAATTTGGTTTGGGTACAGTGTAGCATGACTGAGTAATTGTCATTCAAAGTGTGAGAGCGCTGAAAGCTAAAATTTGGTCTGGGAAGGAAGGGTGTATAAAAGCCCTGTATTGAAGTGGTTAATGACTGTAAATGCACCTAATGCACCAAAATGGGAAATTGTTATTTGTGTTTAGTATTATACACTGTATAAGATATACAGCAAATAAGAAATTAAGAAGCTGTCAATTTTTCAAACTGATGCTGATTTTTGGTTTGCTGTTTGGGCAAAATCACTGTTAACAGTAGCTACTAATTCCTTTTCAACTCTCCTTGCACTCTACAATGCAAAAAATTGGTTCACTAGCTTTTAATGGAGACATCTTGGAGGATTTATCTAATCTAGCTTAAGGCAAGGTGCAAATGTTACAGACAGCCAAGTAGTAGCTCTGTGTCTGTGCTGGGGTTATCCCATGTCCCTAATATGTTCAAAATCTAATATTCAGCGGTAGTGATATAGTGGAGTGTGGGAAAGAAAAGTTTTATTTTGCTTGGAAAACAGATTTAAATGCAAATCTATTATAAAATATGGGGTTTGCAGAACCATACAATGACACGGTGGTGATGTGACAAAATGTTTTAAGGAAGAAATATAGCAAATCTCTAGTTTATTTGCATTTGCAGCTGTGTAGAAATGGCAAACCCTTGTTTCTGTGTCACACATCAGGCTGCCCACAGCTAATAATTACAAATGTAGAGCTCCAATTAAATGTTGCAATGTTAATAATGTCAAATGATTAATTATCTACTGGAAAAAGACAAACTATAAAATAGGGTAAAAGTGCCATGATTGTTTTAATCAAGCTGTTTCTTTAATGTATAAGGTATCTGGTAGAGATAAAAGGCTATATTGCTGGAGAGTATTTATTATTTGATTGGTTACAGCTACAATTGAACCATTATTGTCAGTAAATTCATTGTTTACTGGACACTATTTGCATACATTGTCTTTAAAACAAAAAATATTTTTACTCTTCTGTGAAAAAAGGGAAAGAAAAAAAATATATATATATTTTCCTGCTTAATAAATATTTCAAGTTTTTCCTCAGGCTAGGTTTCCACTAGTGCGTCCCCAAAGTCGCGCAATTTTGCCGCGACTTTTTACCGCGATTTGAAGCAATGCCTGTATCTATAGACCTCAAGTCGCATCAAAGTGGGACCAAAGTAGTGCAGGGACTACTTTGAAGTCGCTGCGACTTGAAGTCGCACAGATATGAACGGTACTCATTGGAAATCATGGGAAACAATTTGTCATGCGACTTTTCAGTCCCAAGTCGCATGAAAAGTCGCACTAGTGGAAACAGAGCCTTAGGGAATTGTGTATGCTGATCTTGATGACAGTTAGTTACCCTGTGCATTTGAATATTATCATTGGGTCTATTTGATATTCTTGTATTGGCACTTACAGTCTGTCATCAGTGAAAGTTGGGTGATAAAGACAACCTTTTAAGGTGTAACTATTTCAGTGGAGCTGGATCTACTATTAAACACTGTAAGGGCTGGAAATCACAAGGAAAGTTGTTAGAGATTAAAACAATTCTTTAAGGTCATTAGGGAGAGGGGGTTGAACGAGATGGACGTGCGGTGAGCTCGCTCCTCCCTGTCCAGGCAATCAGCTGCAATTACTCCCAATGATGAATGGATTTCCCCTGACCCTCCCCGTAGCGAGCACTATGCCACAAGGTGCTCTGAGGTGATATGATCTGCTAGCAAGCCGATATCCTTGTCTTACCTTAGCAGAAAGAATATAAAGAAACTCTGCAAAAAGTGGGGATTATCTACGGATATCTTATTAGCGTCCTGGAGCCCGGCGTGAGATTGGAGACGCTAGCTTCCTTCGGACATGCATGACCGATGATCACTCACGCCGAATGCGGAAGAGGCAAGGTGTATCCCATTGAACCCCACCAAAAATCTACGAGTCCAGCCGAGCCTTGCCGAGCGGTCTGTACTGCCCCGAAGACCTACGAGCGGAGCTGAGCTGATCCATCCCCTCCTGGCTGTTGAGAGTGCGGAGGTTGCCTCTGCTTTCCCATGGAGCTAGGATCTTCGGAAGCATTCTTTCGGCGGCAGCGAAGGACACCCCTGTCTCTCTGTAATAATTAGCCGTGTGAAAGCTATCTGTCGGTGGATGAGGATACACTAGCAGAGCCGAGCTCCAGGTTGCAGTGTATGAAGCAGGTGAGTATTGCTAATTATTCAACTAGATACTGCATAAAATTAAAGTTATTGTAAAGAGACAGCATACCTGCTACGAGATTGATAAAGACACTCGTCTGCGTAATAAGGACATTATTTAAAGGTACAGATGAGTAGAATTTTTTTTGGGGGTAGTGAATTTTATCTTCTACTCATTACTGTTAAGTGATTTGATTACAATATGCCCTCAAAAGGTTTGCATGCTCAAAAAACAAAAAGGGGATCTACCGGAGGAATAATTAAGAACCCCCCAAATCCTTTACTACTCAAAAAACAGACATTAAGGGTTTTTTTCAGAACTCACAATCTCAGGATCGGCATGAAGGATCTATTGTATCCGAACTTAATGCTACGTCCCCTGTAAGGGATATAGAGTCCGGATCTAATGGTAGCCCAGAGGCCTATATGCAACAACCCATGACTGATCAGGAGGGTTCAGAAGGGAACACCACGTGGGATATGCATGCATACATAAAATCTGTACCAACAAGGGAAGATATGGACAAATATGTTTATAGGCTGGAAACCTCATATAAGATGGAAATACAGACACTGAAGTCCTCTTTAGCTGACACACAAACAAAGATTGGTACCATAGATGATAGATTGGTTGATATTATTCAAAAAATTCTATTACTGGAAAAAAGGATTTATGAAGCTGACCGACACCTAAATCATCTAATTGACGTTTCTGATGATTTGGAAAATAGAAGTAGGCGCAATAATATAAGAGTTAGAGGCCTGCCAGAATCAGTGGGAATGGATGGTTTAAATTCGACACTCCAAGGCATATTTAATGATCTACTAAAACGGCCCAGGATGACGGAGCTTGAGATTGATAGTGCGCACAGGGTACATGGCCCTAGAGATAGGGATACAAGAATGCCAAGAGATGTGATATACAGAATTCATTTCTTTTTCACTAAAGACAGTATTATGGCAGCTGCCCGGTTACATCGGACTATTGAATATGAAAGCACCCAGATTATCCTCTTGCAGGACTTATCCAGATACACACTGATTAAGAGATGGGGATTTCCTTCTCAGATTATAGTTCACCAAAATGGACATAATATTATTTTTCGGGATTTTGGAGATCTCCCTAATTTTCTGAAACATCTTCAACTCCCCTTAATTAACTTGCCTGCATGGCCTCAAATATATTATGGAAATCCAGATGGACAGTATAGAGAGAGATAGTTAACCACCTGCCATCCGCGCTATGGCCGAATGACGGCCACAGCGTGGACCTGAATTCCCGGGAGGCCGTCATGCAGGGCGCGCGCCGAGCGCGCTGTGATCACCGAGTCACTGAGACTCGGCTGATCACTGATCCAAGTAAGGGGCCGGTCTCGGCCCCTTACCATGTGATCAGCTGTCAGCCAATGACAGCTGATCACATGATGTAAACAAAAGATCGGTAATCGTTTTTTTTTTCTACTCACGCTGATAGCGTGAGTAGAAAAGAAAGCCGATCACCGGCTCAGATGAGAGGGACAAAGGTCTCGAAGAGGAAGAGGCACATCTGCCTCATCTGTGCTTCTTAACAGTGTAACCTAACAGTGCCCACAGTGCCACCTAACAGTGCCCACAGTGCTACCTAATAGTGCCCAACGTGCCACCTAACAGTGCCCACAAGTGCCACCGAACAGTGCCCACAAGTGCCAGCGAACAGTGCCCACAAGTGCCACCGAACAGTGCCCACAAGTGCCAGCGAACAGTGCCCACAAGTGCCAGCTATCAATGCCCACCAGTAGTGCCAATCAGTGCCACCTAGCAGTCCTGCCCATCAGTGTAACAGATCAGTGCCCATTATTGCCACCCATCAGTGCCCATCACTGCCACCCATCAGTGCCCATCACTGCCACCTATTAGTGCCCATCAGTGCCGCCTCATCACGGTACATCAATGAAGGAGAAAAATTACCTGTTTTCATTTTTTTATAACAAAATATAAAAAAATATTTTATTTTTTGTTAAAAATTCAGTCTTTTTACATTTTTTTAACAAAAAATAAAAACCGCAGAGGTGATCAAATACCACCAATAGAAAGCTCTATTTGTGGGGAAAAAATGATAAAAATTCCATTTGGGTACAGTGTTGTATGACCGTGCAATTGTCATTCAAAGTGTGTCAGTGCTGAAAGCTGAAAATTGGTCTGGATAGGAGGGGGGTTTAAGTGCCCAGTAAGCAAGTGGTTAAATGAAGATGATGATTGGGGGGGTGGGGGGTTGGGGGGGTGAAGACTGTCTGGAGTTCTTTGTGGGAAGGGGAGGGGAGGGGAGGGGAGGGGAAGGGAAGGGGAGGAGGAAAAATGGGAAAGATGTGGGTTTTTTTTGTTTTTGTTTTTTTGTTTTTTTTTTCTATCCCCCTGTTATTGTTTCTGTTCAAATATTAAGCAATTAGACTCACTTTATTGGGGAGGTGAAGCGGGGGGAGGGTACGAATTGTCTAGGGATTTCACTTTCTTTTTTTGGGGGGGGGGGGGAGAAAAAGAAAAGGAGAATTTTTTTTTTATTTATTTTTTTTTATTTTTTTGGGACAAATATGTTGAATGGATTATGGGGATTTGGATTGTTAATGACTATTATGCTAATAGGTGTATATGTTTTTTTTTTTATATATATATATATATATATATATATATAGGGTTTAATGTATTCAGATGTAATATATTATGGGGATGTTGACACAAAGTCACTTTGAGTGTTTGGCATATTACATATGTTTTGTAGGTTGTTGCACTTGATATGTAAAATGATTAGGGGGGTTCCCCCTCCCTTTTTTTTTTTTCCCTCATAAGGTATGCAATACTAGAGTGATTTATTCACGATTCACTATAAAGGTGTGATTTTTAAGGTGATGATATAACATGGGTTATTGGTATAAATGATGTTATGTAGGTGTAAGAAGTACTATACGCACCATTGACTGTTTAGGTTTATAAAATGACTGGTATAAATATGGGGGAGGGTAGGGTTTAGGAGACAAGAGGGAGGGGTGGGATGGAGGAGGGGAGAGAGGAAGGGGGAGGGGAGGGAAGAAGGGAGGGGGGATAAAACTCCCCCTTCTTTTTTTTTCTCCTTTTCTCCCTCTCCTCACAAAATGTGTGATTCTTAAGATGGTGAGGTATCACGAGGGATATTGGTACAAAGACATCATATAGGTGTGGGAAGTTTAATATGCTTTGTTTGTTTAAGCTCATGAAATGATTGGAATGCTGTGAGGCCACTTTTTTTGGGTACAGTAGGTATGATTTAGTCATTCTGGAGGATTGATTTGATAGATGGTAATGAGTTATGGAGACACTGAGACAAAGACTATATGTAGCTGGTATTCAGTATATGTATTGTTGTATAGCACTACTTATGTTTTCGGATCTATATGTATTGATATGGGGGGAGGGTGAACTTTTGGAGGGTAGGGGAGAGGTGGGAAAGAGGGGGAAGTGTCCCCCCCCCTTTTTTTTTTCTTTCCCTCTCCTCACAAAATGTGTGGTTCTTAAGATGGTGAGGTATTACGAGGAATATTGGTACAAAGACATCATATAGGCGTGGGAAGTACAATATGCACTTTTGTTTGTTTAAGCTCATGAAATGACTGGAATGCTGTGAGGTTACTTTTTTTTTTTTCCGGTAAGAGGCTGCTTGAGCCATATATTAGACAAGCCATATATTAGAAGGATTATAGCTTGGAATTTTTGGAGGGCCATTGGTCTTTGAGGACAGGATTTGGGGACTCCCCCTCTCTTCTTCCTCTCTCTCTCCCTCTTCTGTTTGCCCTTCCTTCTCCTTTCCTCCCCTTCCTGTCTTTCCTCTTTTCTTTTTGTAGTATGTGGGTATAAGGGCTTTTTAATAAATTAATATGCCTGGGCAGGGCATGTTCCTCTGGGGAAAAACCCCTTTATTCCCCTAAGTAGGGAACTTACTTGGTAAGCTTGATTCTAGGGAATCTAGTAGATTGAGAGTGAATAGAGTGTGAGGGGTTGACTGTTGAGTGATTGAGTGATAGTTTGTAATTTGTGGGTTTTTGTTTTTTTTTGTTTTTTTATGGGGACGATAAAAATTTGTTCTTACAATGTCAGAGGTCTAAATTCTGCAATAAAAAGATCACAGATCCTATACTCTCTCCATAAACAAAAGGTTGGCAGCGCCCTGTTCCAGGAGATGCATTTTCGGGCAGATCATATACCTAATCTTCAGAATAGATATTATATGACTTGGTACCATGATACCTTCACATATTCAAAGTCTAGGGGAGTATCCATAGCAATACATAAGTCAATATCTCATCAGATAGTGGAAAGTTGGAGAAATAGAAATGGAAGAGCACTACTAGTAAAAATGATTTTATATGGTAAAAAATACACTCTTATTAATATATACTTAACCAAATATGAACAAGTCAAAGTAAGAACGCACTTTCTTACAGATTTTATGACAAGAGCAGAGGGGGTAATAATAATAGGTGGAGACCTTAATTTCGTTCTTAACAGGGATATGGACACCACAGCACCCCCACTGTCTCAGAAAAAGAGGGATAAAAAGACATTTATAGACGTGATGGAGAAGCATCAATTGGTTGATATATGGTGGGCATTTCACCCATTAGAGCGAGGCTACACTTTCCATTCAAAAGTCCATGATACTTATCATAGACTTGATTATTTTTTGACTACCCAGATGGGAACGGCTGCGACTACCTCCTCTGATATAGGCAGTGCGGTATGGTCAGATCATATGCCTATATTTTTGGTGATAGCAGTGCTTAACGAGAAAGGTAGTAGAGGCTCTTGGAAGTTAAATGATAATTTACTATTTGATGAGGTTTGTGTAGCAGAGATTAGGACAGCAATATCGAATTTTATAAAAGACCATGCAAGAGATACTACCTCCTTATCTATCCAGTGGGAAACACTGAAATGCGTAGTGCGGGGGCTTTTTATAAAACATGGATCTAGGTTAAAAAAAATAAAAGAGAATAGAATGGCTGAGCTTCTAAAGGATATATCGATATTGGAAACACTGCGTAAGTAAACACCAGTAGCAGGAAGACGGAATTAACAGAAAAAAAGATCAGAGCTGTGAACTTTGTTAAATGAACAGGCATTACAGGTTAGAGATAAAAATCGGACCCTGTATTACCAACAGGGAAATAAACCCGGCAAATTATTAGCTAGGGCATTGCGTCAACGAGGTAATACATCTTCTATCGTTAAGGTTAAATCTGTATTTTTTTTTTTTTTTTTGGTGTGAGTGTTTGTGAGATGAGAATGATTACAATAGGAATGAGTGGTAAAGCATTTTATTCAAATATTTAAAATCTGTGGTATGTATAAATAAATATAATTGATTATGAGATTAGTTAGTAGGGATTTATGACTGAATTAAGGTATTGAAAATGTAATTATGTAATCTTTGAATGATTTTGTTATACTACAGGCAAAATATGCAATTGTATATGTGGTTAAAAAATTTGTAAAATGTTTGCTTAAATAAAGATAATTATATCTCTATTTAATAAAATTTATATTTAATTTTTTATTTTTTTTATTTTTTTATTTAATAAAAAAAAAAATTCTTTAAATAATTGAGCAAGCCTGTTAAGACTTACTAGACTTTGTTGAGGCTTGGCTTTTAAAACTTTGGAAAGCATAACTGATCATACCTTGTCATGTCATGTCATGATCCTTGAAATACTGAAGTATTTCTCCTTAATTCTATTACACAGTGGTGGGTCCTCCACCCTATCTTAAAGCTAACCCCCTATAGATGGCTCTGTGGTCTGGAAGGAAGGCATTGTTCTGTGTTTGACCATTTGTTTGTTTATGTACTTTAATTATCTCCTGGGACTTCTCTGTGTCATTACACATATCAGCCTCCTATTCAAGCTATTGGACCAATCCCCACTTACCCCATTTCAAGTCCTCATTTGCATGGCCAAGAGAACCTAAGTGAGGACTGTGGTTGTTTGGGCAGGGTGTTCAAACTGCTATGTATAAAAGTGTGTGGTGTGCATACAATACATGTGAGATTCCTGTTTGAACTTACATACAGCCTGCCTGGTGTTTGTTCTGTGCTATAACAACTGGATGCTAATGGCACATAGCTGCAGTTCGAATCCCAGAGCATCAGACGACCAAGGTATCAGACATTGCGATCTGCAATCTGATCCAATAGCAGCAGAGGAGTGTCAGGAGAGTGGAACCAAGCGAGCAGGGGCTAGTTACATTGGTAGGCAGTGGTGGAATTTGCTCTCCAGTTACTGGGACACTCCAAACCACCACAGGGAATGACCAGCTATGCAGCTTGCAGAAGAGCCACGCTGAAAGATTTACTTGAGAGCCGGGGAGGGACCACTGGGACAAAGAACAAAGCCACCCTGATCAGTGAGCTAGCCGAAAGGGATCAGAGGGATGGTGATGCTGGACCCCGGTCTGTTGAAGACTTGTTTTTTCAAAGAGTTTGAGAGCGGTTGGCAATATATGGTGCCAACCCATCAGAGACCGCCATACAGAATGCCTTTAGAGACACCCAGCTGCAGGATGAGCGACAAGAGAGAGAACTAGAACGACAACATGAATGGAGAATGACGGAAATATGGCAATCAGAGACAGCACCTAAAAATACAGCGCCTTTCTGTAAGTTGCCCTTTTGGGTGTTCAAACTATTTAAGTAAGGAGAGGAGAAAATTGAAGCGTTCCTGCAGGACTTTAAGAGACTATGCCAAATACATGAAGTACTGCCCAAAGATTGGGTCGCCTTACTGGTGAGTAATTTAACTGGCAGAGCGGCGGATGTGTATCGGGCCTTGGAGGACAAGGATGCTAAGGATTATGATTGGGTAAAAGAAGCTCTGATAGCCCGATTTGCCATTACACCCAAATCCAGCCAGATTAAGTTTTGAGAATCCTAGAAACAACCAATATAAAATACGTGGAGTGGGCACATCGTCTGCAGCGGAACCTTAAGGGCTGGTTCCAGGGAAGCCACCCTCATACCATAGAGGACATCAGCCAGCTAGTACTCTTAGAATAGTTCTTTAACCACACCCCTCCGGTAATATGGAATTGGGTGCGAGATAAGCGACCACGGATTGTACAGCAAGCGGCTACTTTGGCCGATGAATATCTGGACTCTCGAAGGTCAGGCAAAAGAGATTGCTATCCGCTATCTCAGCCCAGTTTACCAGCCTCTAACCCAACTCCAGCACCTCAGTGGTCTGCCTCTAGATCTCCAGCCTGACCCAACCCTCCTACTGGACATACGTGCTATACCTGTAACCAAACTGGTCATCTGCAGCGATATTGCCCTACCCGATCCACGAGGTATCGAGAGACTGCTCATCCATCCAGACCAGTGGCTCATTGCTTCCAGAATGAGCCCAACTATTGAGATGTTCAGGAAGAGTGCGGCAAACTTTTAAAGGCTGATCCCGTCCAAGCTGCTGCCGGAGATAATCAGCAGGACCATCATCAGGCAGTATGGGTTAATGGGCAACCTGCCCAGGGACTCCACGATTCCATGGCTACGATTACCCTCATCCAGCCTCACATGATTCCCCAGTCAGCCTGGACTGGCCAGACTGTGGCAGTCAGGGTAGCAAGGGGCAAGGTGTTACGTTTATACACTGCCCAAGTCCTCTTGGATTGGAGGAGCTCAGGGGAGCGACAAGTGTGAGTAGGATTACTACGTGAGTTACCCGCAGAAGTAATTTTGGGAAATGACGTGGGGCATTTAACTTCCTCATATGCCCCAGAGGTCGCCATGGCCATGATCATCTGATGACAGAGCCAACTTCAAGGCAACTCCACTTACCCAGGTAAGACCAAATCCTCCTATGTTACCCCAACTGGACAACCCAGTGTCCTGGGATCCTCCCTCTGAAATTAGGCAAGAGACTCAGAGTGGCCCAACTTTAGCTGGTTATCGGGACAGGGCAGGCAAAGATCCAGGTGGGTTGGGGAAGACAGAATAGCGTGGGAGGGGTGTTTCTTTATCGTTACACTGAGGGGGTGGGAACCAGGAAGTGACAGGGTCCCCACAAACAGCTAGTCGTACCCTAGAAATACAGATGGGAGCTATTGCGGCTGGCTCACGACACCCCCTTGGCTGGACATTTAGGGATAGCTAAGCCTCGTGCTTTCTTCTGGCCCAGGTTACATGCTGAGGTGCGAGAATACTGCCGGACCTGTGAGACTTGTCAGAATGTGTCATGGTTATGCAGTAATGTGTGTCTATCAGCTCACCTTTCCTTCTGTGTTCACCTTTAGAGGCCAGCCATGCTCACCTGACTGTTTTTATAATCTTCCCTCAGCATAGCTCCACCCCGGTCTCTAATTAGGAACATTATATTAACCTGGGCATTGCAAGCCAACCTTGCTGATCAACCATTGTGTATTCATTGTGTGGCGGTCCCATCAGAGACCGTTATACACAATGCTATTAGAGACATCCAGCTGCAGGATGAAGGACAAGAGAGAGAACTAGAGTGACAACATGAATGGAGAATGACAGAAATACGGCATTCGGAGACAACACCTAAAAATACAGCGCCTTTCTGTAAGTTGCCCTTTTGGGTGTTCAAACTATTTAAGGAAGGAGAGGAGGAAATTGAAGCATTCCTGCAGGACTTTGAGAGACTATGCCAAATACATGAAGTACTGCCCCAAGATTGGGTCACCTTACTGGCAAGTAATTTAACTGGCAGAGCGGCGGATGTGTATCGGGCCTTGGAGGACGAGGATGCTTGCCGTGTGCTCTTCATTTGTCTCTGTTACAATCCATGGTGTGTTCTCGACTATTCCTGTCTGCTCGTGACCCTGACCTTTTGGCGTGTCCCCGACTATCCCTGCTTGTCTGTGACCCTGAACCTTTGGCGTGTACTCTGTTGTTCCTGTCTGCTAGTCGCCCTGACCTCTGCCTTATCCCTTTACCATCTTTGTTGTTCTAGCCTGCTGCTTCCTTCTCCTGTAGTCTACCGTGAGCGTGAGCTGTGAGACCCTAAGGGCCGCGACCTGGAGCCAGACTGCAGCGCAGTCTTTCCTCACCACTAGAGGCTCTAGTGAACACCTGCTGGCTCAGACTGCGTGCCCTGGGGAATCTATGCTCTAGCTCCCACTGGGATGTGTGTTAGTGATCCAGTAGACCTGCTTCCTGAACCTCCCTGGGTACTATCCGCAGCAATCAGTCCTAGGGTTCACTATCTTAGCGGTGCACTTCCAACTCCTACAGAGTGCATCTGTCACCTGGTCTCAGGTGACCTGACAAAAAGTAGGGAAGACAGGGGATCACCCAAAAGCCTCTCTGCAACACCTGCCTACCATTAGAGAACCCTTTAGCCAGATAGTGGTAGATATTATAGACCCACTAGCCCACCCCAGTGCCACTGGGAAGAAATATAACCTTACAGCTAATCCAATATCCAGGCTGATACGGTAGCCGATGCCTTGCTGCAGGTATTCACTAGGGTAGGGTTTCCCAAGGAGATATTGTCCGATCGGGGTACCCAGTTCACATCCGAGCTGACACAGCAGCTCTGGCATCTCTGTAGGATTAAACCCCTCCAGAGTGCCCCCTACCAACCTCAGACTAACAGGCTGTGTGAGAGATTTAACGGGACCCTGAAGCAGCTGCTTCAGGCCTTCGTGGAGAGTAGGAAGGATTGGGAGAAATATCTTCCCCATCTACTGTTCACCTATAGAGAGATACCCCAAGAGTCCACAGGGTTTTCCCCATTTGAGCTGTTATATGGGCAAAGAGTTAGGGGACCCTTAGACTTAGTGAGGGCCCAGTGGGAGGGGGTAGAGGATCTGGAAGGCCTCTCCATCCTTAGTTATATCTTGGAACTCAGTGAGCGACTGTGGGAACTTACCAATCTAGTCAATGAGAATATGCAATCGGCCCAGAGTCAGCAGAAGGATTGGTATACTCGGTCTGCGCGGAATTGCACCTTTTATATTGGACAGAAAGGTCTGGTACTAAAACCCCTGAAGCAAATTAAATTACAGGTCTCCTGGAAGGGCCCCTATAAGGTGGTAAAACAGCTGTGCGATACCACCTACATGGTCGCCAGCTGTGCAGACACAAAAATTAAGAGGACGTTCCACATTAATATGATGGAAGCCTATGATGAGAGGGCTGAGGCAGTAGACGCCATATGCGCTCCTGCCACCGGGGACTCTGAATATCTACTGATGCTAGAGCCTCCCGACATCAGTAACTGTTCCGGGGGGTGGAAGATATTCGGCTAGGAGATAGGTTAGGATCCCAAGAACAGGCCAGGGAATTACTCCAGGACCGGCAGGAGATGTTCTCAGCACTCCCTGTCTACACTCACATTGCTGTGCACAAGGTAGAGACTAGGGATGGGCTGGCTGTTCGAGTCGAACATGAGCTCGACTCGAACATCGGTTGTTCAATTGTTCGACAATGATCAAACATTATGGGCCGTCAAATTTGAGAGGCGCGTCACGGCCCATAATGCACTGCGTCATCGCAGTGCATTACTGGCTGATGATTGGCCAAGCATGCACTATGACCCGCATGCTTTGGCCAATCACAGCGCCGTCAGTGAAGAGAGCCATAATTGGCCAAAGGCAGGGTGCCTTTGGCCAATTATGGCTCAGGGGGTTAAGTCCACGCCCCACACTATATAAGGCTGCCTGCACGTCGGCCGTGTGTAGTGTGTTGGTGGCGTTGTTAAGAGAGAGACAGAGAGAGGCAGAGAGAGTGTCATTTCATTTAGTTTGAGCAGGCAGGCGATTCAGTTAGCTGCAGGGTATTTCATATGTAGCACTTACCCCCGAACGAGCTGCTGGTAATTAATGGGACATGCACTCTGCTTTTCCTCTCTCTATGAATTGGCTCAATCCCCTTGACACAGCTGTGTAACAGTGTTGGTGTGAAACCCAATGACAAGGAACAACCCAACAATAGCAATATACATAAATTGTACCTCTATCATTACGTGGGTATCCGTTGCTCCACCTGTTATGAGAATGAACAAGCCTCACACCAATTATACTTTTAACCAGACTGTAAGTTTACTGAAAGCTGGTCTAAAACAGTAATTACAATAATTATTTTAGTACAAAAACTTGACACAATAATGAACTAAGGGTATGTAAATAATTATCCCTCAAGGATGACTTAAATGACTCTTGCGGGCGCGTCTCCAAGTGGGACTAATGCTCAGGGTGGTAAGACCTTGACACTGGGCACCTTCCCACTTCCAGCACAGCCGTGCAGACACACTAAACCTGCAGCACACTATGCAATGCTATCAAAACAATACAACAAAGCATAATTGCTCTAGGGCTCCCCCTGCTTTGTAATGCAGTCCTTTGCATGTAGCAGAAACACAAGGCCTTACAGCGAGTTGTATAGTCTCTGGTCTTCCTTCTTCAACTAGCCATTATATTGCAGTGTTTGTAATCCAAAGGTTTAGCAGATAAAGTAACATAAAGTGATGGATGACAGCAATTCCTGTTATGAAACACACCTATAACTGCCTCCGGTGAAAGTACACTCAAGCCGTCAATCAGTATCTAGTGGAGTATATGCTTGAGACCTGGTTGGACTCAGTTCATTTAAATGAGACTTCCCTGTGGAACTGCAGGTCTCAGCAACACTGTGGGGTTAGACTAAGTGTGTGAAGTGCTGTATATAACTTCTGGGCAACAGCCCTCTCACCACACCAGGCCCGGAAAAACTGGATGACTCTGCTCCGGTGGCTTAGTCCAGCTGCCAGCCAGCACCGTCATGCTGCTCCGTGCCGCAAGATGACCGGGACCCTCACTTGGCTCTGTCAGGTGTTCTGGATCCTCAGACCGGATCACACAGCTTCTCCAGCGCACTGTGGTAAGTCACTCTCAGGGGTTACTGTTCCGTGCCGAACAGGCCACACTCTTCGGATGACTCCACACAGGTCCCTGCAGGCCAGGCACCCCAGCAAGAAGAGAAAGAAAATGGCCGCGCTGGGCCTTTTATTACCTACCCAGCATGCAGTTCAGTCACTTGGCCTCATGGGTAGGCAAGTGAGGCACCGTGGGTAAGTGAGTCTTTTCACAACATAATTAAGTCACTTCCTGTATAGGCTTTTCTTCATGCTTCAATGTGAAATATAAACAAGTCTTATTCACATTATATACCACCAGAGGGAGCCAAACACCAATCCAACAACATTACAGCATTACATAGCATTAGAAGGCAAAAATCACAGCGCTACATATATATATATATATATATACAGTCAGTCAAATATATATATATCCACTGCATAAAGTTTAGCTAGATCTCACTGCAGACCGTTCCTGCTGTATTGTTTCCAATTTACTTTAGGCAGGCAGTTGATTCAGTTAGCTGCAGTATATTTCATATATATATATATATATATATATATATATATATATATATATATATATATATATATATATATACAGTCAATCTAATATATATATATATATATATATATATGATATGCACTGTATACAGTTTAGCTAGATCTCACAGCAGACCGTTCCTGGTGTACTGTTGCTAATATACTTCAGGCAGGCGATACAGTTAGCAGCTGCAGTGTATTTAGTATATATATATATATATATATATATATATATATATATATACACACACTGTATACAGTTTAGCTTCATCTCACTGCAGACCGTTCCTGGTGTACTGTTTCTAATATACTTCAGGCAGGCAGTTGATTCAGCTAGCTGCAGTGCATTATATATATATATATATATATATATATATATATAGTCTAGCCAAGCCTATACCTGACTGTAGGCCATTACTGGAGTACGAAGAAAAAGGAGGAGGGACACCTTAAATTCATCCAAAATAGGTTCTGAGAGGGAGGGGGGGGTTTATCAATAACTGGCTGGGAATAGCCTACTCAAATTGTTGTACCCCTAGTATCACCCATACCATTTGTTGATTGACCCGACAATAGGCAGTTAACAATCAAACAAATGGTTTGTTCAGTAGACCATAAGAACATATGTAAGAAGAAAAGGGAAGGGGGCGGGAGAAAACCCCCTAAAAAAAGAAGGTCCGCTCAAGAACAAACTGTTGTGAACCTAAATAGCTTTATTGTGTCATAATAATTACAGAACAACTATCCACTAACCATATGTATTAAAAAATAGGGCAGGAGTCCTATTGTGTGCAGGTGGCCACCATAGACATAACACATACATCCTACACTCATGCACTCACACCCATCTGAAAAATGTCAGTGAAGACCCGGGTCTGTGCAATTTTCATAAAGTTCCAAAATAGGATAGCTGCATGAATGATAGACCTTCGGTCCTTCCTCAATAAAGTGCAAGTGCTGGTGATTAATGAGGATCCCTTCAGATGTAATCCCGTTGGCCTGATAGAAATATATATGTCAAAACAACAACATAAAAAGCAAGAGAGTCCTGATTTGGTTGGTTAAAAAACGGCAAATCAAGAAGGGCTAATTTACATCTTATACATAGAAGGTGAACGGAGAATGGCCATAAACAAAGTACCTCCTATATGTAGGGGTACAGTTTAGCTCACCGTCTGACGTCTTCAATGGAAGGGTGATGGAGCCCAAAAAGATTGCTGATGGCCGCACTGGTATGGTGTAAAGACACGTTCATGTGGCGTGTTGGTCTGTTATAGACATGAGCTTTTGCTTCCGGATCTTCTTCAACGGGATGTACGGTGAGACGCAGGGTTCAGACATTTTGGCGTTTCATGCTTAATAGGTCAGATGGTTAGAGGGAACGCTCTGAAGAAGCTTGGAAACAAGCGAAACGCGTAAGCGTCTAACCCATGTGCAGGCGGCACATAGACCTCCACACTTCAATGAGGATACCCCCTTGATTGGATGTGAACATCCCGATCGGATCTCGGACATCAGGTTCAGTCTTACGGTGGACACTAAAATTGAGCGTTCCCTCTAACCATCTGACCTATTAAGCATGAAACGCCAAAACGTCTGAACCCTGCGTCTCACCGTACATCCCGTTGAAGAAGATCCGGAAGCAAAAGCTCATGTCTATAACAGACCAACACGCCACATGAACGTGTCTTTACACCATACCAGTGCGGCCATCAGCAATCTTTTTGGGCTCCATCACCCTTCTATTGAAGACGTCAGACGGTGAGCTAAACTGTACCCCTACATATAGGAGGTACTTTGTTTATGGCCATTCTCCGTTCAGCTTCTATGTATAAGATGTAAATTAGCCCTTCTTGATTTGCCGTTTTTTAACCAACCAAATCAGGACTCTCTTGCTTTCTATGTTGTTGGTTTGACATATATATTTCTATCAGGCCAACGGGATTACATCTGAAGGGATCCTCATTAATCACCAGCACTTGCACTTTATTGAGGAAGGACCGAAGGTCTATCATTCATGCAGCTATCCTATTTTGGAACTTTATGAAAATTGCACAGACCCGGGTCTTCACTGACATTACTAGAGTACGTGTTCAAAGATACTTTCAGGCAGGTGACTCAGTGAGCTGCAGTTCATAAAATATATATATCCACTGTATTGTAGTCCAGCCAAGCCTATACCTGACTGTAGGCCATTCCTGGAGTACTGTTTTTAGTAAACTTCAGGCGTTGTTTTGCTAATCTAATTGTACAGTATGTCTGGAAGGCCACCAAGGAGAGACAGACGCTTACAGGCCACTAAAAGAGGGCAAGCAGGCTCTGTGTCTACAGCCAACAGTGCTGGTCGTGGACATGGTGCTCCCTCAGCACATGGCCGTGGGGCACGCTTGTCCTTTTTTCAGCAGCTGGCCCTGTTGAGCCACAACATGCAGAAAGTTGGCAGAGTGGATGACCAAGCCATCCTCATCCTCCTCATCCTCTGTCACCCAGGCTCAGGGTACTTTGTCTGCCAATGCAGCTGCCAAAGCGCCCTCTTCCTTCGGCTCAATGTCATCAGTCACTCCATCTCTAGCCCCACCATCATGCCCTGAGGAGTTGCCTGAACTGTTTGACCACAGTGTATGGTACATGCTGCAGGAGGATGCACAGCATTTTGAAGGCTCTGATGATGGTACTCAGGTTGAGGATGAAAGCAGTAATGTGAGCCCAGAGAGAGGGAGTGCCCAAAAAGGACAAGAAACTGGCAGTCATGTTCCCCCCAGCTGCAGCATACTGCCAAGTTTGCTCCAGCGGCAAGGAGGGAGGGGATGATGAGGTCACTGACTCTACATGGGTGCCAGATGGAAGAGAGGAGGAGGAGGAGGCACATCTCCAACGAGGCAGGATGCCCTCCAGGGACCAGCTTAAGGGCAGGCAACCAACTACATCACACCGCAGAACTCTGCATGTGCAGGGCCCTGCTGACTCCGCGCGTTTTTCCAAAAGTTCTTTGGTGTGGGCCTTTTTTGAGACATGTGCAGCAGATTGCACGGTTGCTGTTTGCAACATATGTCTGAAGCGTATCAAGCATGGCCAAAACAGCAGCTGCTTGGGCACCACATGCTTGACCAGACATATGTCGGCAACAGTGCTTAAAAGACCCACACCAAAGAACAAGGCGGACCTCTCCTTGCTCCTCATCAGCTGGGATCTCCAACCCCACTATAACTTCAGTCCTCTCAGAGAATTTGCGGTACCTCAGTAGCAGGTTCCCAAACACCAATTTTTTTCTTGGAAGGCCATTCCGGCTCTCTACTGACATGTGGAAGGCAATGTCTTGGCCTCGTTGGACAGGGCGGTCATTGGTAAGGTACATATTACCACTGACTCATGGTCCAGCAGGCATGGACATGGACGTTATCTTTCTTTCACAGTGCACTGAGTAACCCTGCTGGCAGCTGGGAAGGATGCAGGACAGGGTGCAGTAATGTTGGAGCTTGTTCTGCCACCACGTCTCCAAAATGCTGGTAGTGGTGATTCTGTCAAACCTCTCTCCTCCACCTCCTCCTCTTCTTCTTCCTCTATGGCCTCTTCCTGTGCAGATTTGTCCTTGGAACCAGCGGTGCTCCGTAGGCGTTCTAGGGGCTACGCAAGCACTCAGGAAAAAAGATGTTCCCTGTTTGGCTCACATCCTTAATTTGGTGGTGCAGCAGTTCTTGTGCAGGTACCCGGGCTTACAGGATCTCCTGAGACAGGCCAGGAAAGTCTGTGGGCATTTCCGCCAGTCATATAATGCCAGTGCTCGGCTGGCTGACCTCCAAAAAGAATGCAACCTGCCCAAGAACCACCTCATCTGTGACATGCCCACCAGGTGGAACTCAACGTTGGCAATGCTGCAGTGGCTGCACACACAGCAGAGGACTACCTGTGCGAGTATGGCACCAGGACAGCATCAGGGGAGCTTGGATTTTTTTTTCGCCATGCCAGTGGCTCATGATCAAGGATGCATGCACTGTCCTGTCACCATTTGAGGAGGCCATAAGGATGGTGAGCAGTGACAGTGCATGCATCAGTGATACTGTCCCTCTTGTCTACCTGTTGGAGCACATGCTGCATGGAATAATGGACAGGGCACTTGAGGCAGAACAGAGGGAGGAAGAGGAGGATTTCCTTACCTCTCGAAGGCCCCCTTTATCCAGACAGTATTCCTGCAGGCCTGCCTATCACACAGGAAGAGGAGGATGAGGAGGAGGAGGATTGTGTCAGCATGGAGGTGGAGCCTAGCACTCAGCATCAGCAGCAGTCTTCAAGGGATTGTTTCCAGTCCCCAGAAACCAATGGACTTTTACATGGCTGGCAGAAGGTGGCTGCGGATCAGGTCGTGCTTAGTGACCCAGAGGACTCCGGACCGAATGCCTCAGCAAACCTACGCTGCATGGCCTCCCTGATCCTGCAAAGCCCGCGAAAGAACCCTCTGATTCGTGGTATCAAGGAGAGGGATCAGTACTGGCTGGCAACCCTTCTTAATCCACGTTACAAGAGTAATGCCCTGTACACACGACTGGTTTTGCCATCGGAATAAACTCCTAAGGTTTCTCCGACGGAACTCCGATGGAATTCCATTAAAGCGGTCTTGCCTACACACAGTTAAACCAAAGTCTAACCAAAGTCCAACCGTCCAGAACGAGGTGACGTACAGCATGTATGACGGGACTAGAAAAAGGAAGTGCAATAGCCAGCGTGCCACCCTTTGGGCTCCTTTTGCTAATCTTGTGTTTATCTCGTGTTAGTAGACGTTTGGTGAGAGACGATTCACGCTTTTCAGCTTTCGTGCTTTTCAGTCCATTACTGCTCTTCAGTTTGTGCTTGTGAGTTTGTATCTGCTGTTCAGAGCATGTAGACAGTTCGTATCTGTTTTTTCAGTGTATTCTTGTCCGCTCGTTTCTGATTTTCAGCTCGCTCTTCAAAGGCCTTGCTATTCTTCAGTGCGTTCTGTTAGTGCGTTCTGACCAGCCGACCGTTTTGAAGCCATGTTGCGTGTACATACTCATCGTAGATTTCATGCTGTGTGGAGGCATGGTTTCAGGGTGCATTCTTTGACCCAAGCCCAGTCCATGAACAGGGTGGGGAGGAGTTCATAGACCAAGAATTGGTTACTCCAGCGTGAACAATTCTCTCTTCAATCAATATCTTTGTTTCGTGAGATCAGGAGAATAATCCTGATCATTTCAGGAACTTTCTCAGGATGACGGACCCCATTTTTCACCGTCTGTTGGCTTTGCTGACCCCTTATATTAGCAGGCAGGATACCTGCATGCGGCAAGCCATCACTCCGGAGCAGAGGCTAGTCACCACGTTGTGGTACTTGGCGACTGGGAGAAGCCTGCAAGACCTCAAGTTCTCAACAGGCATCTCCCCCCAGGCTCTGGGGATCATTATCCCAGAGACCTGTTCTGCTATTATCCAGGTCCTACAGAAGGACTATATTAAGGTGAGTTTTCTCCTTTAACATCACATTCTATGTATTTAATGCTTGCTAATGTTTTGTATTTCTTTCATCATTCCTTAATTACCATGATTGTAATATGCTGTGAATGTCCTCTTTGTCCTCATGCATTCTGTAATCTTTAATGCTCCTTTTTTGGCCTACATGCATATTTTCCTTCACTAACATCCCCAGCATGCTATCCTGGGCCCATATACACCTAGCCTAGTCACTTAACAATGTATTTTGTCAGCTCCATTGTGGTGCTTTACCCCAAACACCCCCTAAAATGTGTACAAATGTTATTGTTGTGCTTAAATTCAGACAGAGTGCCAGAGGCTTTTTTTGGGGGGCCCAAACTCATCTAAAACCTTACCCCCCGCTAAAATGTTTACAATGGGCCATCAGAGGGGGGGATTAATCTGATAAGTGGGCCTTATATTTTTGTCTTTAAATACTCCTTAAAATTAAATTTAAATGGTTGTTGGCCAAGAATGTTTGTGTCTAATCTGCTTGCAATGTTATGTGTAAAAGTACTAATTTTTTTTTCTGTTTTGACTCCACAGTTTCCTTCAATGCCACAGGAATGGCAGACTGTGGCCTCCCATTTTGCAGACCATTGGGACTTTTCCAACTGTGGAGGGGCTATAGATGGGAAGCACATTCACATTGTGCCACCACCCTATTCGGGGTCATACTATTTTAACTGTAAAGGGTTTCGTAGTATAGTGTTAATGGCGGTGGTGTCGGCACAATATGAGTTCCTCTATGTGGACGTGGGGAAGTATGGCCAGATGTCGGATGGAGGAGTCTTCGCCCAGATGGAGTTTTACCAATGGCTCCAGAGTGGTGGCCTGGGATTGCTGATGAATCATTCAGTCTGGGCGAGCACCTGATGAGGCCATTCCCCCGGAGGACCCTCACGCCAGTGAGGAGGGTTTTTAACTACCAGCTGGCCAGAGCCAGAAGAGTGGTGGAGAATGCCTTCGGGATAATGGCCAGCCGGTTCCGCCTGTTTCTGACAGCCATACACATGGCAGAGTATAAACTCAACCACATAATCTTATGCTGCTGCATTTTACATAACTTTTTAAGGAAAAATTCAACCAATTATATAGCCTCAGTTGGGTCTGAGGCAGGACTTATTACTTCCAATCCTGTGATGGGCCTGGATACTGGCCGTCCTGGCTTGGCACCCCAAAGCGCGGGAAGTTCAGGAGAAATATGTTAATTATTTTACGAGTAGGGGGGCCATTGCAATGCCAGACAATGTCTAAATATTTTTTAACAAATAAAAAAATAGATATGATAAAATCTTGCATTTTCTTATTGTGTTTCTTTTTTGTCTGTCTCCTAGGTTCTCCTAGAGCATTTGTAGTGCCAAGTGGATTTTCCTTTATAGTAAATAAGCCCCATTGTCACCGTAAACACCAAATTACTTACAAAACTAGTATTGCACATTGAAAGAAGAAGCCACACATTCTTGATTATCCCAAAAATTTTACTTTGTGCACATTCACATGTGCATTTCAAATTTTAGTGTAAATTTTTTATTTTTTTTTCTCAATTTTTTTTTATAAACAGGTATGTTTTAAAACATAACATACACAACTCTTGAACTTACAAAGTTCAACGTATAAAAACTGAAGGCAATATCAGACATTATAGTGTCAAAAATGTCTTGATATTGCCTTCGTCAGATGGGGTGATGTCACTCCTGTAAAAGTCAAATTTTGAAGATGCACACAAAATGTGAGTACAAATGGGTATTTCCCTCCTGATCCCATGCCTAATGTCAACATGTGCTATCTCCCATCATGGGGGATCAATGGACGTGTTTTGGGGGTGCAACCCCTTCCTCTCACCTACTAGAGTTACGAGGAAGGGGTTGCACCCACAAAACACGTACATTGAGATCCCCTGATGGCAGATAGCACATGTTGACACACCATGTGCATCTTCAAAATTTGGCTTCTAAAATGTATAAAAACAAAATAGGGTTAAGTCCAACAAAAGCCCAACACATTGATCATGTTCTTCATTTGTTGTTCCATAACATTCAGTTTCTTCCTTATAATGTTGATTTCTCCATTCCACATTATGATGTCATGGATGAGCCTTTGGGCGCTGTCACTGGTAAAAGGTTCAGCTTGTGGTTCAACAACCAGCACATAACCTAAAAATTGATTAAAAAACATGTATTATAAATATGCAGGCATACATACATTACCAGAAGCTGGGGTGTCAGACACTCATCTGTTTGTGTGCCAATCTTGCCCACTTCTTCCACCTCTCCTTCCTCAAGAGCCTCGGGCTGATTTCCCCTTCTTGTTGATGTGGGGGGTCCCTGGTGACCTCTGATGAGTGGTGTCCTCTGAGTCTTTTCTCCTTTATGAGAATGAAACAAAAGGTATACTTAGCACACAGATATTTCAGTCCAGAAATATGAATATGAAACATTGCTGGGAACTGGGGTACAATTGTCTGTTTTGGGCAGAGTTCCAAGCTGAAGACATGCGTGGGACACCTTAAAAAGTTTGTTCTTGTTTCCCACAGTAGTGTTCCTGAGTCCAGATGTGTAAACAGCTGCTGAGTGTCCTCTGCTTACATTACACTGAATCAAGCTTGCATTTCATTCTAGTAACAAACACATCTAGACAGCATTGTACAAAACTTAATTTTAGACAAATAGGCATGACCAAATGTATTTAACCTGTATCTACCAAAAACATCGTATTTAATGAGGGAACAATGTTTCCTATGACCGATTACTATGCCCACAAACATGAAAATAGCCATTTTAAACTGTACAACAGTAAAGAAAAGCACATGGCACAGCATGCAAGTAAACAATAGTGATATGAACACACGACAAGTACTTACTTTTTTGAAGCACTTTCTTTATTCTTCTGTACTGATCCTGCTCCCTCAGTTTAAAGTCTGACCAGCGTTTCCTTAATTGCTCCTTGGACCGTCGTACCCCAAAATTCTGCCGCAGAGTCTTTACAACTTTTGTCGTGATCTTGGCTTTGTGCAAATTTGGGTTGGTGTACGGTCCATGCTTCCTATCATAATCGTTCCTCCGCAAGATGTCCACCATCTCCTCCATTTCTTCAAAGGCCATATTGGAGGCCTTAAATCTCCTCCTCTGGGATCGTGTCATTTCAGGCTCTGGGCTTTCCTCCTCCTCGTTACTGTAATAATTTCCACACACCTGCTGTGTCTCCACCATGTTGCTCCGACTGCGCACCGAAGAGAGAAGGGGTGGGGAATATTCGAGAAAAATAACGTCAGGGGCGGGCGATGTGGGTGGAGTTTTACGCATGTGCAGTGTATATCAAGCTAACACGCATGTGTCGTATGTATGATCTGTGTGTGTGTGTGTGTGGAGGAAGGACGAACGGAAGTGGTAAGCGTGCTTAACGAAGGTAAAATTTGAACCCATCACAGTTGCCTAAACTGCTTCAAGATTGAGGCCTATATTGGGATAAGATAATAAGAGTTTAGGCTGACATTATTTGTTTTGTCTTGTGTATTGTCTTTCAGCAAAGATGAATCACTTTAAGGACCCAGAATTCATGGGCAATTTCATAGACACATACAGGGAGAGGAGGAATTTGTGGGAGGTGAAACACAGCTTATATTATAATAAACAAGCTAGGAGGTCATCGCTGGAGACACTTTGGGAATTTGTGAAGACTCGGGTCCCCAATGCAAACATGAAGTTTGTGGAAAATAACATTGGATCTTGAGGAACATGTGTAAGAAGGAGCATAATAAAATCAAGAAATCCCTCAGATCAGGAGCATCAACAGTGCAAGGGTATGTACCCAGACTGTGGTACAACATACAAACTGCGGTTTCTGGACGACCAGACTAAAGCCAGGGAATCACTTTCTACCCTTCCCTGCAGCCTTCCCTCCACCCTTCCCTCAACCTCAGCAGAGGCTGACGAGGAACAACCTGGGCTTTCCATCCTGGAAGAAGTGGATGCGCCCAGCTGGAGTCAGGTATATTATTTGTAGACATATTTATTGTCCTAATATTAATGATGTTAACTAAATGTTATAATTGATAACTAGTTAATCTTTTTAAACAAAGTGATTTACATATGAATAGACAGTAGTGGCCAAAATATTTGGGACAAGAATGAAAAATGCTGGGGTCAGAATGATAGTCTTTTCTATTTATTAACATTCAATTTGCAAGTCGTGAGCTAAAAATTGTGTGTGATTGATGAAGCAAAAACGAAAAAAGTATGTCTCTTTTTTATACACAGGATGAGCTCAGCCAGGAGGAGGGTCTGGAAAGTGGCAGGTAGGAGGAGGCCGTGCCCAGTGTCAGCCAGGAGGTGGCCGTGCCCAGTGTCAGCCAGGAGGTGGCCGTGCCCAGTGTCAGCCAGGAGGTGGCCGTGCCCAGTGTCAGCCAGGAGGTGGCCGTGCCCAGTGTCAGCCAGGAGGTGGCCATGCCCAGTGACAGCCAGGAGGTGGCCATGCCCAGTGACAGCCAGGAGGTGGCTGGCCCCAGTAGGAACCTCACCCAATCCCAGGTGCCTTCCTTCTGCCTTCAAACAAAAAGGCCCAGGAAGGGGACAATCATGGAGGAGGCAGCACTAGGCCTCATTAGGGAAGCGAGTGATGTGCTCAGAGGCCCCCCAACACTGAAGAGGCCTATGGCTGCTATATAGCCACAAGATTATTGAAATTGGAGGAGGGCCAACGCTTACTCTGTGAGTGAATTATTTTTGACGGCCTTCAGAAGGGGTTGAGGGGCTAGCTGACAGAGAATAGCCATATATCTAAGCTTGCCTATCCTCCTCCTCCTTCTCCTCCTCTTCCTGCCACAAGTCCACCACCAGAGCCACAGCCTCCAAGGAAGGCTGCAGGGAAGGGTGCAGGGAAGCGTGGAGGGAAGGCTGCAGAGAAGAGAAGAAAGTGATGGCCTGGCTTCAGTCTGGTCTGACAGAATACGCAGGCTGGTGTAGTACCACAGCCTGGGGACATATATGTTATCTGCTGCTGATCCTGATCTTTGGGAGTCCTGGACCAGATTGGGCTCAAAATTATATGGACTCCTCAAGTTAACAATTTTTTTTTCAACAGACTTGATGTGTGCCCTGGGACCAAAATTCCCGAAGTTTATCCAGCCTTGCCTTGCTCTTTATTTTGTTAACCAGAATAAATGGATATTTTAGTTTGAGAAAATACTTGCCTATATGTGTTTTTCTAAAAATAGGACAGATTGTTTGTGAGTAGTATGCAGGTACATTTCAAAAAGACAATGTCAAATTACCAAGGGACATCAACCAGCCTCCTTGAGGTTACAAAATACCAGATAATAATGTTATTGTGGTAACTTGACACACCATAAAAAATTAAAATATGGAGATCACTAGAAAATAATTTTGCAAGAATCCAAAAAAAGGATATCTTTATGAAAAAAGAAATTAAAAAAAAAGATCTGGAGATCTGGCTTTTAAATAATAAAAGATTATTCATGATATCACGAAAAATAATAAAGAAAAAAAGTTTGTGAGAACTCTGTGTGAATATCAGCAGCAAAACAAGTTAATTCTTCTAGCATTATAAAGCACAAAAGAATGCGCTGCATTAAATGATCACAGAATTTGCAGCGTGAAGAATGTGCTATGTCCATTCCCAATGCTAGTTTTACCAGACCGACCGCTTCCGTCTCATACTTGCTTCTGAGCATGCGTCATTTTTGGTACATCAGAACAGCATACAGATGAGCGAGTTCCGTCGGGAAAATTTAAAACATGTTCACTATCTAAGTCCGTCATAATTTTCGACAGAGAAAGTCTGATGGAGCATACGCATGATCGGAATATATGATGAAAAGCTCCCATCTGACTTTTTCTGATGGACATTCCGCTTGTGTGTACGCAGGATAAGGTAGAGGAACTTATCCAGCCATCGCAGAGGGAGCAGAGGATGAAACATCTTCGGGGAGGCCTTGCAGAAAGATTTGTGCAATGTGTTTCCAGAAATGCATTTTTAGAGCCTGGGAGGTTACAATTTCCTGGTCCTCCTGGACAACGTGTTGCTGAGGCTTCGGTCAGTCACAGAAGGAGCGGTGGAGAAGGTGGCCATATGACCGATGCGTTCAGACAATTTTTTAGTCCCCCGCCCCAAGGTCTGATTGGTTCCTGCAACCATCACCAGCGTCTGTTGTACATGGTGCAGGAATACCTAGGGGCAAGATCAGACTTGGAGACCTTTCCAACCGAAAATCCTCTGGGTTACTGGGTCTTGAGGATGGATCACTGGCCAGAGCTTGCACAGTATGCAATTGAGCTACTGGCCTGTCCTGCATCCAGCGTTCCTTCGGAAAGCACATTCAGTGCTGCTGGAGGCTTTGTAACCGATCACAGAGTGCGCCTGTCCACTGACCCTGTTGATCGGCTCACCTTCATAAAAATGAATCAGTCTTGGATCACCAGCAACCAAGCACCTGCTGCTGATGTAACCGATTAATTTTTTTATGAATGTGAGATCCCCCTTAAGACTGCCTATGCTGATGCTGATGCTGATGCTGATGCTGATGATGAGTGACTATCCTGTTATGCTGAGTGACTATCCTATTCCTCCTCAATGTTCATGTTGATAGCTTCTAAGAACATTTTTGGTTCTGGGCACCACCACCAGTGGCTAAGGCCCAATTTTCTGCCCCTGTTTAACAGGGGCCTGCAATTACAATTTTTGCTGTAATATTTTGCAGCAGGGCTCGTTCCTGCACTCAACAAGAGTATCTGTGAGGGGTTGCAGTGTTGTGGCACCACCACCACTGCCTAAGGCCTAATTTTTCTAGCCCTGTTTAACAGGGGTGTGTAATTACAATTTTTGCAGTAATATTTTGCAGCTGGGCTCGTTTGTGCGCTCAACAAGAGTATCTGTGAGGGGTTGCAGTGTTGTGGCACCACCACCACAGCCTAAGGCGCAATTTTTCTGCCCCTGTTTAACAGCAGCATGTAATTACAATTTTTGATCAAAAATTTAACAGCAAGGCTAATTCATGCACTCAACAAGAGTATCTGTGAGGGGTTGCAGTGTTGTGGCACCCCCACTGCCTAAGGAACAATTTTTATGCCCCTGTTTAACAGGATGTGTAATTACAATTTTTTATCAAATATTTAACAGCAGGGCTCGTTCCTACGCTCAATAAGAGTATCTGTGAGGGGTTGCAGTGTTGTGGCACCACCACCACTGCCTAAGGCTGAAATTTTATGCCACTGTTTAACAGGGGCATGTAATTACAATTTTTGATCTAATATTTCACAGCAGGGCCTGTTCCTGCACTCAACAAAAGTATCTGTGAGGCTTTACAGTGCTGTGCCACCACCACCACCGCCTAAGGCCAAATTTTTCTGCCCCTGTTTAACAGGGGCATGTAATTACAATTCTTGATATAATATTTCACAGCAGTGCCCGTTCCAGCGCCCACCAAGAGTAACTGTGAGGGCTTACAGTGTTCTGGTACCACCAACACCTAAGGCCCAATTTTCCGCAGAGTGTATAGGGCAGGCTGTATAGTATATACAGGCGGTCCACTATTTTCAAAAAATTTTACAAACGACTCCTACTTACAAACGGAAGGAGACAACAGGAAGTGAGAGGAAATCTACCTCTAGGAAGGGAAATTCTCTTGTGTAAGAGTTGATATGGGAAAAAGGTGTCTCATCCACTGATTTATCACCAATCCTTGTATCCCTAAAAAAAAACAAATTTTCAAAATCCAAATTGTCATTGGGACAGAAAGTGAGGTTAAATCTTCTGAATAGGGGCACAGACAGCAAAACAAATGTTACAGGGGTGAAAACCCTTCCCTATGTCTTCCAAAAAGCTTTAAAATAGATTTTTTGGCTGGAGCTACACTTACAAAATGTACCTGTACCTGCGCCGGCCGGGAGCTCCGTGAGTTGGGTCGCGGGTCCCACAGACTCTATCGCCATGGGGATACCCGCGATCGCCTCACGGAGAGGAAGAACGGGGAGATGCAAATGTAAACAAGCATCTTCCCCTTCTGCCTAGTGACAGTGTCATTGATCTCTGCTCCCTGTGATCGGGAGCAGAGATCAGTGACATGTCACACGTAGCCACGCCCCCCCCCAGTTAGAAACACTCCCCAGGACATACTTGACCCTTACACTGCCCCCTAGTGGTTAACCCCTTCACTGCCAGTGTCATTTACACAGGAATCAGTGCATTTGTATAGCACTGATTGCTGTATAAATGACAATGGTCCCAAAAATGTGTCAAAAATGTCCGATGTGTCCGCCATAATGTCGCAGTCATGATAAAAATCGCTGATCGCCGCCATTACTAGTAAAAACAATTAATAGAAATGCCATAAAACTATCCCCTATTTTGTAGACACTATAACTTTTGCACAAACCAATCAATAAACGCTTATTGCAATTTTTTTTTACCAAAAATATGTAGAGGAATACGTATCAGCCTAAACTGAGGACAAAAAATGGTTTTTAAAATATTTTTGGGGGATACTTATTATAGCAAAAAGTAAAAAATAATGCGTTTTTTTTCAAAATTGACGCTATTTTTTTGTTTATAGCGCAAAAAATAAAAACCACAGATGTAATAAAATACCACCAAAAGAAAGCTCTATTTGTGGGAAAAAAAGGATGTCAATTTTGTTTGGGAGCCACGTTGCATGATCGTGCAATTGTCAGTTAAAGCAATGCAGTGCCAAATCACAAAAAACGCACTGGTCAGAAAGGGGGTAGGGGAAGGGGGTTCATCCCAACCTCAATACCAAGAAAGTGGGAAATCTCTCCAAGGTCTAAGGTAAGGGGCGTACATAGGAGAGTAGAAGAATGGCACTAACCACAATTAAATTCACAACGTATAATGTCAAAGGCCTAAACATGGCCAATAAAAGACACAACATTTTTAATGAGCTTAAGTTACTTGGATCAAAAGTGGTATTCCTTCAGGAAACACATATCTCACTTCAATCGAGATTAAGACTGTTTTCAAGTGAATATCCGATCTGGTACCAAGGAGACACTATTTCAAATAGAGCACGGGGGGGGGGGGGGGTAGCTATTGGATTTGCAAAAAAAACAAGGTTTGTGCTGGGAGACAGAGTTGTAGACCCAGAAGGTAGATACCTATTCCTTAGAGGCAGATTGAACGAAGGGGAATACACATTAGCTAATATCTATGCACCTAATAAAAATCCGATGAAATGCTTGGCAAACATCTTGGGGAAATTAATGGAGTTTAGGAAAGGGCATTTGATACTAATGGGAGATTTTAATTTCTGTATGGACCCGAGATTGGACAGTACGGCCCGAGCACAGGGGAAAAATAAGGTACAATTGAGAGAGGTAAAGCAAAAACTCTCCATCCACCAGCTGGTGGACATATGGAGAGTTCAACATCCAGGAAAAAGGGACTATACGTTTTATTCCCCTGTGCACGGGTCATACTCCCAGATCGACTATGGATTAGTTGACCACAGGGAGATCGACAAGGTGGTGGACTCTAGCATAGGAAATATAACCTACTCAGACCATGCACCAATGACCATGGAAATGACAATAGGTGGAGGTCCGGGCTATTTGGGACAGTGGCGTCTAAATGAGGAACTCATCAGAGAGGACGAGGGGATCGACAGAATCAGAAAGAAACTGGAGAATTAATTTGCTGTAAACGACACTGGAGAGGTATCAGGGGCCACCCTGTGGGAGGTTCATAAAGCCTACATAAGAGAGGTCCTAATTGAAATGGGGGGCGAGGAAGAAAAAAAGAGAGACGTGAGAAAATTCAAAAACTAATGGTGGAACTAGCTAGACTAGAACAAAAACACAAAAAACAACTGGGCCAGCTCTCTCAAGAGATACACCAGCAAATGGTAATTAAAAGGGCAGAGTTGAAAACGGTACTGGAGCAAGAATCTAGAGCAACATACAGTAAGATAGTAAACATCTAGCAAAAATGGTACAAAAGAAGAAAGCTAGGAATTTCATAAAGAAAATCCAGACTAAAGAGGGCCATATGGAGTACTCATCTAGGAAGGTAGCGGACATCTTTAAGAATTATTATCAGGAGCTATATTCAGTCTTTAAACAAGACACCCATTTAAAAAACAGGAGAGCGAGAAATAACAACTACTTAAAGAAGGCGTTGCTCCCCAAGATCACAGATATGGGTAGAGAACTCTTGGAAATGCCAATCTCTGAAGAGAAAATAAGAAAAGCACTAACAGGAATGGCCGCTGGGAAAAGCCCTGGCCCTGATGGGTTCACACTGCTCTATTATAAATCATTTAAAGAAATATTAGTCCCCAGGTTGTGTCATTACATGAACGGGCTGGGAGATAGCTATGAGATGAGTAGGGAGGCCTTAAAGGCCTCCATTACAATTATTTTGAAAGAGGGTAAAGAGAAAACACTATGCTCTAGCTATCGTCCCATCTCTCTGCTCAACACCGACACAAAATTATATGCAAAGGACTTGGCAGAGAGGTTAAAGGGACTAATGAACTCCTTGGTTAACCCAGACCAGGTGGGGTTTGTCCCTAAAAGGGAGGGAAGTGACAATGGGGTCAGGTCACTACTCCTACTTCAAAAAATAAAGGAGAGTGGACCCCCAGGTCTACTTTTGTCAATTGACGTCGAAAAAAGGCTTTCGACAGAGTAGACTGGGGGTTCATGATACAGACTTTGGAGACTATGGGACTAGGACCTAAAATGATCCGGAGGATCAAAATTCTGTACCACCACCCAACCGCCATAATAAAAGTGAATGGTTTAACGTCTCAACCATTCGAGATGGAAAACGGCACGAGGCAGGGGTGCCCCCTGTCCCCGTTGCTCTTTGTTCTGACTATGGAACCCCTCCTGACAACTATACGTAGAGATCCCGACTTAAGAGGTATTAAGATAGGCGAGGATGAACACAAAATCGCAGCATTTGCTGACGATGTTTTGTTCTATATAACGGACCCAGTGACCACTATGCCCAAGCTAGTAAAAGCCCTGAGGAAATATGGAGAGGTATCTAATTTTCAAATAAATATGGTAAAGTCGGAAATATTAAACATAAACTTAAGCAAGACAGAAGTAGAGACCTTGAAAAAAAGAGTATAGCTTTAAATGGACCAAGGAACTAAGGTACCTGGGTATCAAACTAACTAATTCAATGGAGAAGATATATACTTTAAATTATCTGCCCTTACTCGATGCAGTTAGATTGGACTGTAAAAGATTCACCGGCAAAGCCCTCTCATGGATAGGCCACATTAACGTCATCAAAATGGTCCTACTACCTAAAATTATGTTCCAATTCCAGATGATACCAATACCACTCCCCCTATACTACTTAAGAAAGTTAAAAAAAATTATGACGACTTTCATATGGAAAAACAAAAAACCGAGAGTCTCCTTCCAGATCTTAAAACAAAGGAAAATAAATGGTGGCCTGGCAGTGCCAGATGTCCAGAACTATTATAAAGCCGTAGTTCTGTCAAGAATGGTAGAATGGGTCAAAGAAAGAAAATGAAAAAAAATGGGTAAAAATAGAGGAAAGTCTTAGTAAAGCACAACTGGGAAGTATCATTTGGAACCCTCCACACTTCAGAACCTTAGACAACAGCACACACGTAATAATACAAAACGTCTTTAAAATATGGGATGGGGTATATAAGAAAGTTAATGGGAAATATAACTCACCGTTACTTACACTAATAGATAATAATTTTTTGGCACCGGGAATAGAAATTACAGGAGGAAAAGAAGCACTTTGGGGGAATACACAACTAAGAGAAATTATTAAAGAAGGTAAAATTATGACACTTCAACAACTTAGACATGGGAGGGTGGCACGGAGGATGGATGAGTGGCGATACCTCCAACTGAGTCATTTTGTGAATAAACTACCACACCCTATTAGGTCTGGGGAAAAATTGACAGACTTTGAAAGGCTGTGTGACATGGAAGACCCGAGAAATATTGTCTCCAAAATATATAAAATCTTGATGACGTCAGAAAAATTGGAGATACCGCCATTCATGGGTAAATGGGAGAGGGAATTTGGCACAAAAAAAGATGAAAACACAATTAGAAGAATTTTGAAAATGATTGCCAATTCAGCAACAGACGTACAAACGGCAGAAATGAATTATAAATGCATAAGCAGAAGTTATTTAACGCCAGAGATAACAAGCAAATATCAGAACGGGTCGGCACACTGCTGGCGGGGCTGCCAAGAAATAGGAACAATGAGGCACCTCTGGTGGAATTGCCCTAAAATAAAAAATTTTTGGGAGGAAGATTCTCGCTCTAATTAAGAAAATTACGGAAATAGAAGTAGTAGAAGACCCCTGGGTGGTTTTGTTTCATGGGGGAGAAGGAGATTTAAATAAATATAAGTGGTCACTGGTTCCTCATCTTTTAAATGCTGCATAGAGAATGATACTGAAGAGTTGGCAGAGGAGGGAGAGCCCAGAGACATGGGAGTGGATAGACGCAGCAGAGGAAATATATAACATGGAGACTATGGTGAACATGATAGATGAAATAAGAAGCATGAATTTAAATAAGTGGGAGTGTTGGAAAAACTTTTTTAAAAATTGGAGTTACGCTAAAGAACTGAAAGCCTTAGACTAGAGAAGGAGAGTAGAAGAAGAATAGACCTTGGAGAGGTGGGGAAGGGGAGGCTGGGGGGTTGGGAGGGAGGATGAGAACGGGAATATAATAAGAGGGGAGCTCAGTAATGGCAATTGGGCCTGATTAACCCTCTATGGGACGGGTCATGTAATAGATATATCATTTCTTGTTTTTACTATCTTCGATATGGCAAAGTGTCAGGATGATGAGACACTGAGAGGGTGATTGAATAAAAATGAACTGTAAAGTTGATTTAAGCCCCTCGAAAAGGTTGACTGAAGTGACAAAAAAAAAAAAAGAAGAAAGGGGGTAAATTCTTGCCTTAGTCTGGGCTTTAAAGAAATTGCAGCCCTATGCATATGGATGCTCTCGGCAGCTGTCGCCACCATCCTTGGTGAGGGAATCAGGAAGTGAAGCATTGCGGCTTCACTTCCTGGTTCCCTATTGCGCATGCGCGAGTCACGCTGCACGTCGTAACTGGTCCCCGCTATCTCCTGGGACCTGTGTGTCCCAGCAGACAGCACGGGGGGACGGGAAGAGGCATAGACTCCCATAGGAGTCTATGCCCCGAAGTGGGTGCAAATACCTGTCCTAGACAGGTATCTGCACCCCCTCCCCCCTAAAGGTGCCAAATGTGACACCGGAGGGGGGGAGGGTTCCGAAAATCGGAAGTTCAATTTTTGGGTGGAACTCCGCTTTAAAATCTAAAAAAAAAAAAAATTGATTTTTTGCTTTAAAAAAAAATTATTTACTTTCAGCTTGAACCAGAAGTGACGTCATGACATTGCTTCGGTCCTCCAAGGCCATAGAGTCGATAAAAGAGAATCTACTCTTTATTCACTTATGGGAGCAGCCGGCTGCATCGTCGGATCGTTTCTAGGGTGAACCGGCAGAAATGGTAAGCCTATGAAACACTGCATTCCAGCGGCTCATGAACTGCTCAGAATGCATTCATGAAAAATCCAGCCATCGGTTGCAAAAAACAGTACCGGGGTTACTACTTGCAAACCGCAACATATATATCTGTATTGCGGTCAGCAAGTGGTTAACAGACTGCCAAGTTGGAAGTTCAGGTGGTTTTCACCTGTCTCTGAATAGGTGGTTTTGCACTGATGTTGAAAACATAAGAAGCCAGCAACAGGAAATATAAAACACTAGAGTGCACAAGAAACTACATGTTACATATTCCACCCATTTTTAGGGTGGAACATGTAACATGTTCTCAGTGCTGAAACAGCTTCCTGCTGACCCCCCTCCCTGTGACAGCAGTACAGGGAGACGTTTGCTGTACTAGCTGTCACTTTTTGAAAATAGGGTGGACATGTGGGGCTCCGCCCGGCTGCGTAATTGGTTTGCAGAGCTCTGTGTGTGACTGAACTACGAGTCCCAAATCTTTTGCAGCTTATAGTTTTCAATAAACTATCATGATGCTGTTAAGTACTGTGGTAGTTCATTGAGTCTTCCTGTCACTGTGAAACTGTCTGCTTGCATAGCACCAGCTATCTGCTGATCACTGGTGCGATGCTTTACAGGCTCTGCAACAAAAAAATAATGCACATTTTTTTACCTCCAAAAAATGTGCATTTATAATTTTTTCTAAAAAGGTTTACTTAGTTTTTAACAATTCACCTCATGGTGAATAAATCTATTACTGAATACACCTCATAAGTAATTTTAACCCCACAAAATCAGTTAGTGTCCCTCCCAGCCAGTGTCCGTTAGCACCAGATTGGCCACCACACTATCACAGTTACAATCAAACTTGCTGATCACCACTATTACAGTATAGCTGCATACATTCCAGTATATATCCCCCCATAGTATGTAGACACTATAAACTTTCAAACAAATTAATAAATATACACTTATTCGGATTTTTCTTTTTAACAAAGACATGTAGCAGAATACATTTTGGCCTAAATTAATGAAGAAATTTGACTTTTTATAACAGAAAGTAGAAAAAAAAAAAATATAATAATAATAATAATAATAATAATAATAATAAACTGTGGTACCCAAAATTCTCAAAGGAGATGCTTCAAAGACTTTTCAGGTTATCACTTTAGAGTTAACTTTGAATTACGGCCCTAGAATTGCTCTCACCCCGACGTTCCGGTGCATACTATACATGTATCTAATATTGTTTACATACATGTGCTCGTCCTACATAACGCTTTTTATATAGAGTGTGTGAAGGGATTATGGGTGTGCTGTACATTTTTTTAAAATAATTTTTATTTACTTTATATCATTTTCAACTGACCACCAATGTAAGGGACATTCTTCTCACTGACCACCAATGTGAGGGACATTCTTCCCACTGATCACCAATGTAGGGAACATTCTTCCTACTGATCACCAATGTAAGGGACATTCTTCCCACTGACCACCAATGTAAGGAACATTCTTCTCACTGATCACCAATGTAAGGAACATTCTTCCTACTGACCACCAATATAAGGAGCATTCTTGTCACTGACCACCAACGTAAGGAACATTCTTCCCAGTGATCACAAATGTAAGGAGCCTTCTTCCCACTGACCACCAATGTAAGGAGCATTCTTCCCACTGACCATCAATGTAAGGAACATTCTTCTCACTGATCACCAATGTAAGGAACATTCTTCCCAATTTTTCTTTATTAAAAGTCTTGCAATCAATAAGCATAAAATCACTATATATAATATACATAAATATATACGTATTTACATAAATGAAAATAAATATAGCAAATCTGCTCTCAAGCATAAAATTACTTTACAGCAAAAACAAAACTCATCATGAACATGTCATTATTGGGGATAATCTCACTATGACTCACACCACTACACCAGACATCTAAACTGTGAGGTCAAGAAACAAACCCGCACCCATTATGCATGCAGCCCTTCTTCAAAAAGAAGATACTAACCAACAAAAGCTAAGGGAGTTAAAGAAACAGAAAAAGAAAAGAGCTCCTCACCCAGAGATGGGCAGTTCACCAAAGGCAGGTCTGATATTCCTCCACGCCCTTTTCTAGACCACCCGAGGCTCCCTGCCCTTCTCAAGACCCCGAATTTTCCCAACCTCACCCAGAGTATCATGCATCACCACCTCAACAGAGAGGACTTTCTTCCGCAGGGTAATCTGGCACCGTGCATTCCATGTGAAGTAACGGACAACTATACTAACTAAAAAAATCCCAGCGAGTCTGGAATGCCCCATACACTCACTCCGCATTACTCATGCGATAGAAAAAGGGGATGCCTAGAGTCCTCCCCACCCTTTTATACACCTCTAAGGGACACTGCAGCAAAAAGTGGTCCATAGACTCCACTTTACCAACACACTCCACTCTAGGACAATCCCGATCATCCACAGGGCGATGCTTCAAGTTCCCTCTGACATAGAGCCTTCCATGGAAAGCAAGCCAGGGTTGATCCCTAAACTTCAAGGGGATTCTTTCTAAATTAATTAAACACAACCCCTCCCTCATTACAGAGCCTGGGCAGCAATCCCTTAGGGCCAGTGACACACTGAAAGCAGAGCTCAAAATCCTCTTCTCCAGAAGCTTCCTGGGGAGGGACTTAATATCCTCCACCGTCACCTGCCACTGCTGAAGTATTTTCAGACACTGGGCAACATAAGCCAGGAGCTTGCCATGTCGGACTCTCAGACTTTTCACTGGGCCGCCATCTTCCCAGCATCACAGAAAAGGCCTAAAACAAGATTGAAAAATGCCCACCCATCCCGGCGGGTTCTCTGCTAGCATGTTACCAAGATTGTACTTTAAAAAGAGCTTAGAAAAGAATACTATTGGTTTGACCATTCCTAGGCCACCCTCCCGCCTAGACAGGTAAGTTACATTGTGTTTGATCAGGTTCAGCCTACTTCCCCATAACAGTTGGAAAAAACAGCTGTACACCCTTGCATAAAGAGATGCTGGCAAGATACAGATGAAGCTGACATATAAAAAGATTGGGACCAGGTACGTTTTGATCAAGTCAACCCTCTCCCTCAAGGAAAGCTTCCATTTCTTCCAGCTTGCTACTTTGGCATTGGCACACACCAACCTGCTTTCCCAATTTCGATGACCATAGTCACCAGGACCAAATTTGATGCCCAACACTTTAATTTCCTGCTGGGGCTCTGTGAAGGCATCCGGAAGTTCGAAGCTTTCACCCTCCAGAAAACTTCACTCTTTTCATGGTTGACTTTAGAACCAGAAGCCTCCGTGTACTGCTCTATCATAGAGACCACCTCCTGCACCTCCTCCGTCCCAGAGACAATAACAGACACATCATCGGCATAGGCCACGACCTTCAAAGGCAGCACACCAGCAATGCCCAAAGGAACCCCGCACAAAGATCCACTCTCTAGCCTTCTTATGAAGGGGTCGATTGTGAATACATATAACAGGGGGCTCAGAGGACATCCCTGGTGCACACCAGAGCCAACCTCAAAAGGCCGTCCAACCCAACCTTTAACCAGAGGGAAGCTCTCAGCCCCTCTATATAATGTCTTCAGCCAATCTATAAACCTCCCCTTCAGGCCGTATCTACCAAGTAGCAAATAAAGGTACTCGTGATTGACTCTATCAAAAGCTTTTGCCTGATCCAATGCCAGCAAGTACTTTCTCCATCCAGCAGCCCTGCATCGTTCCAAAGCCTCCCGAACAGCTAAAACCACTGAAAAGGTACTTCAACCTTGGACCGAGCAGTGCTGATGACTGAACAACAAATCGCCTGCTACTGACGACAAGTGCCAAAAAAGACTCTTCGCCAGGATCTTTCTATCAACATTGAGAAGAGTGATGGGGCGCCAGTTCTCAATCATTGAGGGGGTCTTTACCTTTTGACAGAAGAATCACAGCGGATTGCCTCATGGAGGGAGGGAGCAAACCCTCTTCTAGACAGCTGCTATAAACCTCTGCTAAAAAGGTAGCCAGAATGGACTTAAAACACTTGTAGAATTCAGCTGTCAACCCATCTGGCCCAGGCGATCTTTTCATAGCCAGCTTCTCTATAGTACGAACTACCTCATCCACTGAAATTGGTTCTGTTAAATCCATCAAAGGCAAAGTACCATTTCCCAATCCTGGAGTAGAATCCAGAAAGCTTTCCATCCTGTCCCGACAAAGGTCCTTTCTTCCCAGAAGGTCTGCGTAATATGATCTGAAGATCTCCAGGATCCCTGATCTGGACTTCACCAGGGAACCCATACTATCCCTCAGGGCTATGACCGTCTTAACTGCTATGCCTTGCTTACAGTTCTGGTAAGGATCAGGCGAGTGATATTTTCCATAATCCCTCTCCAGAACCAAGGAGGCATGCCGGTCGTATTGACACTTCCTAAGAAGAAACTTTACCTCAGAGATCTCCCCTGGATCTCCTCTATACGAGACAAGATGATCAAGCTTCCTCCGCAAATGCTGGTAGGCAATGTACATACCAAGCTGCTTCTTCTTACTTATGGCCTTGAAAAGTCCAATTGCCCTTTGTTTCACAAGTTCCCACCACTCTGACTTACTGCTGCAAAAGTCCAGAATAGAAACCTGTGCCTGAAAAAAATCCTCAAAGGATTGTCTTACCTCTACATCTTCCAGGAGAGTCGAATTCAGTTTCCAGGTACCCCTTCCCCTGGGTGGAGTGTCTGAGGCATTCAGAGTCACAGACAGCATACAGTGGTCAGAGAACTCCACCGCCCTCAAGCCGAGAAAGCAGAGTTCTCCTTTAAAAAAAACTATCTATCCTACTCTAACTATTCCCTCTCTGAAATGTGAATCCCATGCTGCCAGGGCAGTGCTTAATATGCACATCTACCAGGCCTGCTTGTTTCACCATATCTCTAAGAAAAACGCTATCGTAACCCAGCCTGTCTATGGAGCCTCTCCTGTCTTCAGGTCTAATTATGGTGTAAAAATCACCTACAAAAACAACATGCTGGGACGTAAAAAAGAATGGCTTGATCTCTACGAGGAGGCATTTCCTGCCCCATTTTGACTGCGGTCCATAGATATTGATCAGGAGCAGGTCCTGCCCCCTAACAGAGATGTCTAAGACCATGCATCTCCCCATTTCTACCTCAATTACCTGGCGGCACGTTACTATATCAGTTTTAAAAAGGACTGCAACTCCGCTGCAGGGCTCAGCTGCAAGAGACCAAAAGGAGGGACCGCATCTCCATTCCCTTTTTGCTAGATGGACATCGGCCAAAATATTGAGCTAGGTCTCTTGCAAAAATAAAATCTCGGCATCAACTCGTTGAGCATAAATAAGGCAATATCAAGAGCTCTTGCAGATTTAATGCTGGCAACATTAATGGTCGCCACCTTTATCGGAGTGGGAACTGCCATCAGGATGATTGGGGTAGTCGTTTCTTAACCTTTGCCACACTCTCATCACCAGAAACAGCTCTCTTCAGACTACGTGACTCCCCCTCATCCATGGATGATAAAGAGAAAGATAGATCAGACATCTCATCACCCGACAAAACTGAAAAAGTATTACCAAGAGGAACCCCTCCTGGGTCCGACTCTGAGGAAGAAATTACCACTTTACTTGTCTTCCTCTTCTTCTTTCTCCTAAACTTCTCCCACCCCTCATCATCCAAATCCCCCTCAACAGAGGTTGAGACATGGGATATGGACACCTTTCCCTTAACCCCTCCCCCATCTAACACCCCCACACTCCCCTGAACACGTTTGCGCTGTTGAGGGACAGGGACTGGAGGCTGAGAGGGAAGATCCGCTAAACCTGCCCCCCAGCAGCTTCTGCTAGTCTAGAGGATCTATGTAGAGTAGGATTAGGGACCACCACATGGGGACAGACTCAGGGGCCACATTACTAGGGGAAACAGAATCCGAAACAACAGATGTAACAGACACAAGAGGGACAGACTCAGGGACCACATCACTAGGGGAAACAGAATCTGGAACAGATGTAACAGACACAGGAGGGGCAATAACAGTTTCCTCCCTAACGTTAGTGACTTCATCCTCTTTATCGACCCTCTGTAGCTCAGCCGCCAATCCTGGCAAGTTATGTAATGCCTCCGGGCACTGACTATAAGCATGACCGAGCTTCTGGCACAAATTGCACTGAATCTCGGTACAATCCTTGGCCAAATGGCCCAAATCCTGGCATAGTGAACACTTCTTACGGGTACAGGTGGATGCAAAATGGCCTTTGTCTCCACATTTACTGCAGACCTTAGGCTGACCCTGGTAGAAAATGGTCAGCCTATCCCTCCCCAGAAAAGCTGAACAGGGCAGGTGTTGAACTACATTGCCCAGCACCCCCAATTTTAGTGACACTGTCCAGGCCCCTGTCCATATTCCATGCTGATCAAGGACCTTCCGCAGTGGAGCGAGGACATCACCATGTCGGCGTAGCCATACTATCAAATCCGCCTCTGGTATGGATTCGTTACGCACCAGGATTGTCACCGTTTTTATCAGAGGCTGCCTCGAAATCACCTTTGGCACCAAACCACTCCACTGCGGAAGGCCCTTGCACCTACTATACCTCTCCCAAAATAAATCCAAACCCACAGGCTTTACAAAATACAAATCATACTCATAACTCCCCACTGGGCAAATCAAAGCAAATATATCCAAGGCTTTAAACCCCATTTCCAAAACAAGCTCAGCCACCCTCCCCCTTACTGGTGGGGTCCCCTCCCCCTCCTACTTCAACTGAACCACATTCCTCCTCCTGTACCCACTAACCATCCCACCACCAAGCCTCCCCAAATTGTGACCACTAACATTTACAAAATACCCTCCTTGGTGGGACTCCCCAGAGCAGACGCATAACTCCCCATATTCCTCCTTGCAGAGGATCCATCTGTGCAATTAGAAACATCTAAAACAACTTTGGCAGATAATGATTGCACAGATTCGAGATTGGATTGCACACCTGATGAATCTTTCCTCTGCTGAGCAGAAGAAATGTCATTTTTACCTATAGCAGCCACATTAACCCCTTCACCACCACCAACACATCCTTTGCTTTATCAGTATTATTGCTGTCATTATTTTCTGCACATTCATAGTTCCTGCCGTGTCCTCACTCACTGCTGTCCCCATACACACTCCACCTCCAGGCAGACTCTTCTCCTCCATCAGGACAGGACTATTAGCTGAGCAGAGTAAGGTTGTTCTAATACAACAGGTGAATCATTGCAGGAGACTTCCATGGCTGTCTCCACTTCACATGCTGCATTGTGCTGATCCCCTCCCCCACCTGCATCAATTAGCCCAGGCAAAGGTGAAACAGGCTTTTTGGAGCTGGCAGCCATCCTGCTTGTAGAACTACAGGTCTCAGCAGGAGCAGCAAAATCTATGTCTGGGGTGCATAATGCAGATCCATTCACATTACTCTGTTGGTCTTATGACACATCTGCCAGGGGTTTTCCCTCCATGTCTGCAGAGGGTTTCTCCACAGCAGAGACTCCAACAGGCAGCGGTTTGCAGAGCTCCTTCCCTTCCAGTTCCTCAGCCGGGACACCATCCACTACAGCCGGGACACCATCCACCACAGCCGGTGGGGCAGACATATTGGAAGAAGGTAGCACGGTGCACTGGGATTTCTCCACCAGTGCTGGCTTTGCCAGTCTGTAACCCCTCTGGTCATCCTCAGGGACTTCTGATGGTTCACCAACAGACCTGTCTACCCTTAGGGGTGACTCCATCTGCTTGATAAACTTTAGGGTGCCATGTTCACTCTCAACCCCCTGGCTGTTTGCTGCTGGCGATTCCCTGGCCTGACATGGGGGGAGAGGTGCAGAGGCAGATAAAGCTGGGTTGTCTGTTACCTGCGGCTGCTGATCCACAGAACTCACTGATGTCTGGCTGGCAAATCTTCTTTCACTTTTCTGCAAAAGCTCCACTTCTTTCTTTCAATTGCTCCAAAAATAAAGATTGTTTCTTTACCTTCTCTTCCATCTGCTGTAACTCTGGCTTCAGGGCCAAATGATTCTTACTCCAGGCCTGGAAATACTTGGCCCTGAAGTTTTTATGTTCAGCTTTTAAACATTTAAGTTTCTCCTCAGCCCTTCCAATTGCCCAAAAACGGTTAATGATCTTCTGTCTGTAGACATCCACATTCTCACCAGGGCCTGGACCCACAGTCAGATCCTCCACCTCCTCTCCACTAGGCCCCGTATCATCAGGGGAATCCCTCCCAGGGCCTCCCCAGGATCAGGCATTATTCCTGGGCCAAGCTAGCAGGCAAGGCTCAGGCTTGAAAAAAGGCTGGTTCTCACAGAGAGCTCTTTGGATTAGTCCTCCTCCTTCCCACTGACCACCAACGTAAGGGACATTCTTAGTGTACAGATTTTAGTGATATATATATATATATATATAATAAACTCACTTAGCCTAGGTTCACACTGACAGCGGGAATGAAAGTGTGCGAGTTCAGCTAAACTCAAACAATTTCATACCTGCATGTCAGTTCGAGTTTGGCAACGATTTCAAAGTCATCTGTGCAGGTTGCTGCACAGATGTCTATGGAAATCGCACCCAGAAGTCGACAAAAGTTGTACAGAAACTACTTTTGGGAATCAGTGCGGCGCCACTAATGCGGCATCGCACTGATTCAGGTAGTGCCATTGCCGGCAATTGCCGCTGATTTGCCATGCGATTTGCCATGTCAAATTGCATGGCAAATTGCTCCAATGTGAACCAGGGCTAAGTGCTATTCCCTATATATAACTCTGATATCTATACACTAAGTGCACTGAGGGGCATTCAATGTACCAGATGTCAGTGTGCACTAGTGAATAGCACCTGCCACCTGGTAAATAGGCACAGCACAGGGCAAGAATGAAGTGGAACACCCAGCAGCATGGCTCACTCGTTTTTCTTATTACAAGTTACAACACACAAAATACACTAACTGGCAACTGCTCTCTGTCATTATCACACTGACCTGCTGCTGCACACAAGGCAGGTTAGTGTGGGTGCCATTGGGAAAGGGTAATTCTTCTATCCAGATGACTTTGCTCAGCCTGTGCGCTCTGCAGCCTCCAGCTCCTTTACCCGTTCCCCACGGCAGTGATGAATGGCCCCGCCTCTCGGCTGAATTCCCCAGGGGGAAAGGTGGCCAGAGCGCCTGTCGCTAAAATCATTCCCGAACGGCTGACGGCTCGCCTCTGAGCTGATGAATGATCCATCCTGGCCAGTTCTGCTCATATAGCTGCATCAACCAGATTTAAAGGGTACCGCTTTGCTGCTTGCTCAGGGGTGTTGTTTTACATATTATGCTGCGGACACCTCCAGGGACGGACTGAGCTGGCCCGGGCCCTCCCACCATGGGGCCCTCGGGCAGCGACCGACTGCATGAATGGTCAGTCCGCCCCTGCAGGCTATCACTCAGGCTGGTGGCTGAGGAGCCAGTGGCTACTGGCATTATAGTAACCAGTGATGTATACTAGGGTTCCCGATATCGTTTTTAAGACTGAGTACAAGTACCGATATTTTTTTCAAGTACTTGCCAATACTGATTACCTTTTTTTATGTCATGTGACAGTTTGACTGATGGGCATTGATAGGTGGCACTGACCGATAGCTGGCACTGATGGATAGTACTGACTGATGGGCACTGAAAGGTGGCACTGATAGATGGAACTGATAGATGGCACTAATAGGCGGCACTTATGGGCACTGATAGGTGACACTGACAGGTGGCTGGCAATGATAGATGGCACTGACTGATAGGTAATGAGAGATGGCACTGATAGGCGGTATTTATGGGCACTGATAGGTGGCACTGACAGGTGGCTGTCAGTGATGGCTGGCAGTGATGGCTGGCACTGACTGATGAGCACTGATAGGTGGCACTGATAGGCGGCACTTATGGGCACTGATAGATGGCACTGATAGGCGGTACTTATGGGCACTGATAGATGGCACTGACAGGTGGCTGGCAATGATAGATGGCACTGACTGATAGGTAATGAGAGATGGCACTGATAGGCAGTATTTATGGGCACTGATAGGTGGCACTGACAGGTGGCTGTCAGTGATGGCTGGCAGTGATGGCTGGCACTGACTGATGAGCACTGATAGGTGGCACTGATAGGTGGCACTTATGGGCACTGATAGATGGCACTGATAGTCAGTACTTATGGGCACTGATAGGTGGCACTGACAGGTGGCTGGCAGCAATGGCTGGCACTGACTGATGAGCACTGCCTGATGAGCACTGATAGGTGGCACTGAAAGGCGGCACTTATGGACACTGATAGATGGTACTGATAGATGGCACTTATGGGCACTGATAGATGGCACTGATAGGCGACACTTATGGGCAGGCACTGATGGGCACTGAAACGCAGCACTGATTGACAATTGCATAATAAATGACATGAATGATAAGAGGAAAGGAAGGATTTTGCCTTTACCAAATGTGACAGCTCCGGTGACTTCCAGTTGCAGGTATCGGATTAGGCATTGGGAGCATTTGTACGAGTACAAGTACTCGCACAAATGCTCGATATCAGTCCTGATACCGATAGTAATATCGGGACAACCCTAATGTATACCCACCTAGCCTATTCAGCTGTGCCTATCTGATAGCTAATTATAAACAAAATGGTTCTGATGGTGACTGGCATGTAAAGTAACAGAACAAAAAAAGTCTTGGGCCTTCCCAAAATTCATGCCAGACCAGCATGCAGCCTTATAGGCCAGGAAATAGGAAAGGGATGAATTTGCACCCTCCTCCTGAACCATACGAGGCCATATGCCCTTACCACATAGCAAGCAATTGAGCTGCAAGTTTGAAAATGACTTGCTAAGCTATTGCTAGACTTGCCAGGCTTCACAAGTTTGTTGAACAATTGTATTGCATGACTCCAGATCAACTTTCTTTGTAAAAATTCTGCAAGTCTGCTGCAAGTTCTGGTTCATTTACTGGATGTTGTGCAATAGTCATACCACCACAGGGGCCACTGTAGCTGAATCTGCAAAAGGGTCAACTAGAACTTGTGCTTTAAGTGCTCTGCAAAAGTCCGATGTGAGCTTTTAGTCGGAAATTCCGACCGTGTGTATGCTCCATCGAACTTTTGCTGGCAGAATTTCCACCAGCAAAAGATTGAGAGCAGGTTCTCTATTTTTCCGTTGGAAAAAGTTCCTATTGGAAATTCCGTTCATCTGTATGCAATTCCGACGCGCAAAAAAACACGCATACTCGGAAGCATTGAACTTCATTTTCTCAGCTCATCATAGTGTTGTATGTCACCGCGTTCTTAACAGTCGAAAGTTCAGAGAACTTTTGTGTGACCGTGTGTATGCAAGCCAAGCTTGAGCGGAATTCCGTCAGAAAAACCATCAATGATTTTTCCGATGGAAATTCCACTCGTGTGTACGGGGCGTAAGTGTACAACTTGCCAGTGAAAATGTGCAGCATGTTAACAAGACTTACAGTTCAAAACTGTCACAAATTTGTGGCAAGTTATCCTTGCTATCTGGGTTAACATAGAAAAGAATGCATAGAATGCATAAAGGTAAAAAAAAATATTGAGCCCTTAGAACCACTTTAAGCATGTTTCAGATTTTGGGGATCATGAGTGCATAATTACGTAAACACAATGAGCAAGTCCAGCTGCAAGATTGTGCTGGCTCCTGCTTTCACAAGTGAGCAGCACATCCACACCAATACAGAGCCCTGTTTACCGGAAAGTCTTCACCAGTTCCCATCTGCTCTGAGGGAAGCAGGAACACCTGATGAGACTCTCCTTATTAAGCTCAGGGAGATTGTCCATGAGGAAATTACTGCGGCATCCTGCCAGCTCTCCTCTGAACTCACACAGGAAATCAGGGAGCTTGGGCAGCGTGCTGCATCCCTGGAAAGCCACACAGACGATACTACCACAGTGCTGGAAAGCCATTCTAAAACTCTGGAGGAGCTGCAGGCAGAGAAGCAATCTTAGAATCAGGGGTCTGCCTGAGTCTATTACTGATCTGCAGGGCACAGGGTTGGCCATGTTCCAGGATTTGTGCCCTAAGATCCCTCTTAAATGGCTTGAAATGGACAGGGCGCATTGCAGGGCTCAAGCTACAGATGGACCCCTTAAAGTCATAATGGGCAACTGCCATTTCTTCTGCACCAGGGCCCAGCTTCTCCCAACAGTGGCATCCAAGTCATCACTACAGTTCCAGGACCGTGACTATCAGCTTTTTGCTGACTTGGCGCCAAAGCACCGTGATTAAATGCAGAGCCCTTCATCCATATCCTCAAATTTTATAGGAATTGGATGTCAAATACTACTGGGGTTTCCTTTTTAAACTCAATTTTTCATACAGTCATTATGCACTGGTACCTTACTCTGGTTCATATCTCTAAATTTGTTCCTGGACATTCCCCTCTCTGATTCCAGAACTGTGGGCAGAAAGGCATGATGGCCCACATATAGTGGACTTGCCAGAAGTTCAAAGATTGTGGATTAGGGTATAGACATTGAACTAGCCTGACCACAAGGCATTTTGCATCTGTCACCTTTTCATTTTTTTTTTCTTTTTTTTTTAGTTATACCTGAGCACTAATGTGCTGGTGTATTCTACCCTTTGTTTTTGTCACGGCGGGTCCAACCTCACATCTTTGTTTAAAGATGGTCTTCTTACAGGCTCCCCCTGTTAGATGCTGAACCCTGATCTCCTCCAGGTCTGACATGTTATCTCCTGTTCTGTGACCAGATTGAACATGGACTCAATTACCAGCGGAGTCTTGCAAGTTTACATTGAAATTTGATACCAGTGTCGGGGCTGCATAGCCCTTGCTGTTGCATTGTATGCATTTTTTGTCACAAGTCATTGAAGTTCTATAAACCTTCAATAAAAATGTATTGAATCAAAAACAGTGAATGTATGGAAGGAGTAAGGGAGGCACCTAAAGATGAAATACATTATGTAGACCAGACAAAAGAGAAGGCTGATTTGAGTGCTTTGCACTGAGAAGGGTAAGATTAATGGGCATGATCATAGACTTGAAGAGGTTGAGAGTAAGTCACGACAATTTAGCAAATTTAGCAAGCATCATCAGAAGATTAGGCAAAGAGACAGTAGGTTGGGTTATAAAAAAACAGTACATCAACTACATACTGTACATGCATTATTTAAAAATGGCCTGCCCCTTGGTGTATCCTAGAATGTCTATGTGAAGATTGGTGGTGGTGGCCAATGACTTAATTGCCAAGGCAGATAACAAGGAAGAGAGGGGGTACCCCTGCCTTGTACTCTTTCCCGGAAGGAAGAGCTCTGAATTTCAGCCTGGTAATTTTATGTTAGTTTTTGACGATTGATAGAGTGATTTGAATCCATGTAGAAATTCACCTCTAAAGCCATATTGATGCAAAAGCAATTGTAAATATTGCCAGGTGACAATATCAAAAGATCTGTGATCATCTAAACTGAGCAATAAACCTTTGAGAGAATAGAGGTTGGCATCTTGGATCACATTAGAGTCTAGGAGAATATTGTCTGTAATTTGTCTATGAGGAATGAAACTGGATTTATTTGGTGAAATAGGAGTAGGGACAATACTGTATCTGCCAAAATTCTACAAAAAAACTTCACACTATTGTTGATAACTGAGATAGGCCTATAATTTAGGGACAGAGAGTGGTCTATGTTAAATTTAGGTATTAAGGACATATTGGCTAGGAACATCTTCTCAGGAATTTGATTCTCTTGTAAGTTTTGGGGCCAAAAGAGAGGCACCCTTTTTATAATAGACTGCCAAAAAGCCATCTGGCCCAGTAGTGGAGGTTTTTTCAAAGTTTTAATGATGGTCAGGACTTCTTCATCTTTATAGGGTATATTGAGGGAATCTATTTGGTTGGGAGAGAAAGAATAATGATATCAGCCAGCCACGTGGTGGATGAAGAAGGAATAGCCATCAGGGGAAGCAGATCAGAGAAGAATTGTTCAAAAAATTTGGAGGATTTATTTTGGGGAACGGTAAGCTAGCCCATAGCATTACGTAGATCGATTAAGGAGGAGGAGTTACTTAGTACTAAAAATCTAGCTTTCGACCATCTAATGGCTATTTCACCTTTTTTGACAACAGTCAGTCTAACTCTAAGCATTTTGGCAAATTAAATGTGCAACTGAAGGGGAATATATATTTGAATGTGCCTTGTACAATTGATATAATTCATTAATGAGAGAGAGAGTAATTTTTTCCATGATTCCCTATTATGAGTTGAAGTTATCCCAATAAGCCTTCCCCACATCACTGCCTTATGGGCAGCCCAAAGTATGGTGATGGGGTCTCAGGGGTAGATATGAAGTAGAAGTATTCTACTATAGCTTGCACACATAGAAATATGTTGGCGCTTGTGACAGGCTCAGAGTTACCACACCAGCCTGTTTGACATCAGGGAGGATGGGGATGGTCAAGGGGAAATTAAAAAATGACTATATACAAGTTCATGTAATCCATGTGATAGCATCTGGAAGGCAGCCCAGTGGAAGGTAAGAAGCAACTTCTGGAACAGCTGAGGATAAAAAAGGGTTTATCCTCTTCTACTATAGCTTGGCATATTTCCGTTTCAGTGATAGGGTCCATAAGAAGTGATTAATTTAGACACCAGGAGTAAGGGGTAGCCAAAAGATCTATAATCATAGTGCTAAATTAAGTTATCTGATATTGAGACCAAGGGCAGGAGTGAATACTGGCTGCCTCTGAGTTAGCAGGAACTATTGGCGTACAAAAAATGTAATCTAATCAGGCATATGAGTTATGGAGATGTGAGAAAAGGGTATATTCTATAGTACCAATATTATGGTCTCTCCAAGTATCAATCAGTGGGGTAACTTCTGTCAAGTGAGAGAAGGGGAGCAAAAAGAAGCTTGAGATTCATTAGGGGCATACACATTAGCAAGCATAATTTCACATCCCTTTACAATACCTTTCAGAATTAAAAATCTATCTTTATCCCTGTACACATGTGGTACATCAAATGACAAGGAATGTAGAAAAGGTTTTAAAAATAGGGAGGAGGAAAGCCATCCATGTCTACATGTGTAGTCATTGCATTGAAATAGAAGAACCCAATATACCTCAAGTGTAGTAATATTATAAGTCATGAGCTTCAGCATCACAGAGCACGAAAAAAGAAAATCAAGACAGCATAAAACAATTGTGAACAACATAAAAATAACCATATAGCAACAGTCTCTGGATTAGGAACATTTTGGAAACCTGACATAGAAAGCATTTTAATGGGATACAAATATCCCAAATTCAGTCTCAAGTGCCTGTGAGGTACAAACAATGACACAAATAAAACAAATAAAAAGATCAAGACTACAAGTCTAAGGTTCCACAAAGGTGAAATAAAGGGCACTGAATGAGTTGGGAAACATTATATTGACACAGGGGAACAGAGCCCAATAAATATACATTGTGCAACAGCAAATTGCAATATTAAGTAACCTTATGAAAAAGAACCTGAGGAATAAACAACACCAAGGGTTGGAAAAGTTCAGGACAACCCTGAGAAATAGCAAAAAGAGTAAAAAAATACAAAAAAGAAAGCCTTAAAGGGAGATCAAGTCTCCCAAAAAGGCTTATTAGCCACTTGATAAGTGAAAAAACAAAACAAAAAAAAGTTCTGGCGGAGAAACACCTGGGAGATATCCACTACTTACAGTTAGAAGGATTATGCTCAACGTTAAGTAAGAAGAGATGAATCAATGGGTAGATGTACTGCTAGAAATGTCCACCGGATGGCCTTGATGTTCAGTTCATGAGAAATAAACAAAAAGTGACAAGGTGAAATCACAAAGTCTGCAAAAGTAAGGTTAAACTGCAATGAAAAAGGCAATTACAACATGCAAAGAGGTGCAAAAATTAGCTGATTTTATGTCTGATTCTGTGGTGCTTTTTAATGGGAAGGGATGTTCCAGATTGGAGTAGGCCAAGTGGTGGAAAGGGGTCTGGAGAGAACCTCAGCATCCAATGAACCAGGTTTGATTAGGATTTCCTGTCCCTGAGTATTAGATGCAGTATAGGTGGATCCCTGGTAAGGCACTATTAGTCGAAGGGAAACTCCCAACGATATCTAATATGTGCTGTAGATAAGGCAATAGTGATTGCTTTCATTTTGCAACTCCTGTCCAGAGTAGCTGGAGAGACATCTGGGAAATTTTGGAGCATATTACCATTGAGCATTATGTTTGGATGTTTTGTGCAGCCCTGCAAATATCTTCCTTGACAAGTAAATCTTTCATACAAAGTATAATGTTTCTGGGTGGCTTGTTAAGTGAGGGTTTTGGACACAAACCTCATATTTCCTGATCAGGTAATTGTGATTTAAAGAGCCAGAACACAGGGAACAGCAAATTAGTAACTGATTCCGGGACACCTCTGATCCTGAGATTGTTGCATCTATTGCAATTATCCAGATCCTTTACCTGAGAGTGGACTTGTGCAAAAGCAGTAATGAGTGACTCGGGCTTCTTGCTGAAATCACTATTGGCAATACTGAGCTCATTATGTTTGGTTTCTAAAAAATCAGTGTGGTTTCCCAGTGCAGCAAGCTCCTGTGACATTGGTAATGTTGGAACTTCATAGCTAATTTGGTTTGCATAGCCTCTAAACTGATTTTTAAATCTTCTTAGAGCAGTGCTGTGTACTCACTTTTACAGGTAGAAACAGAGGTAGTTGACAGTTGTTGTTTGTGAAGAGAGTGAGCAGAAGAAGACAGAGGCAGATCTTTGGCGCCATCTTGAAGCATGCTGAGGTGCTCCTCAGCAATTAGTGTGTTAAGGACTTTTGGGTGCTGTTGCGGTTCTCCTTTCATGATGTAGGCATGCACAAGGTGCGGGGATGTAAGATAGATGCCAATGTCTGCAGTTTGTAACCCCAAGCAAGCAGTGTGTGCCCATGTCAAGCAGAGCTACAGGTTTAGGATGCTATCCTCCTTCATTGCCTGGGGGCTTATTGGAATCTGGAAGCCCCTTTATGATAAGGGGGTGTCAGATAACAAGATAGGGTTCCCTTCCCCTATGTTTAAGGCATGCGGCCTGGTATTGTTCAGATGAAGGGGCACATGCTCATCATACCCAAATTTCCTAGCCAGACAGGCTGCTTACTTGGAACTTGGATAAGGGTCTTGTTTATACTTTAAGGGACCACCACACATTTCTTTTGCTTATGGTTCATTCTTATGGTTCCGTATTTTGCTTATGGTTCCTTCTTAAATTCTATACCAGATTCAAAAGGTTTGGTATGGAATTAGAAGGGACCCCAAGCCACTTTTTTTTTTTCTTGACATCCATATCAGATTCCCATCTAAGAAAGAGTCTAGTGTAGATGAAGGGAAACCCAAACTGTTTGTTTACAAATGTAATAAAGTGACCAGGAACTGTCATTCATAGACAAATTAAAGTGCATTGTTTTGTAAATGTCCTTGCTGTAGTAAGTTGCATACAATTTACAGATGTGCCATTTTACAGGCAGGTTCAGGACAACCCTTATGTATTGTATTTAAAGGAATTTTACATTTTTAATGTTTCACTAACAGCATTAATAAGATCTATGCTTCCTGCAATTTGTTTTTGCTTTAGTGCATGTCCACCAGGGCATTGCCCAGCTCCAGATGCATGCCCTTTGTTTAAGAATCTCTTCCCTATTATCCCAGAAAATGTAAATTACTGATTTATAAAATGTAATTTCTATTGATTTCAATAGGGTTCAGATCCAGGATTCAAAATTTGGAAAAGAACATACTGCAAACCAAACCCATAAAGACGAAAATGAAGAATCAAACTGACCCAACAAGGAGCAAACTAGAGAAGTTCATTGCTACCTAATTACTAATAATTATTTTCAAATTTCCTTTGTGTAACAAACTAAAAAATGAATTATGAAAGATCAATCTGAATTCTAAAAATATTTTCATATTACTTATGGATTTATGTAGGGTCTGTTAGATTTTACATTCAGCAAACTTCTTAAAGACAGACAGAACAAACACATATAGTGTAATGATACAACAATGAATGTAAAAGAGGTCAAAGATCAAATAGAGTCTGAGATTTTACAGCAGGTTGGGAGGAAGTCTGACTGGGTGGGCCACATGGTTCATATCTGCCAACAAATCCTCCACATTTAATATGCTATACATTCTCATAGACTAACCATTGCATATTATTCTCTTTTCCGACCATAAAGAGTTAAAAATGCAGCAACGTGTTTTTCTTTACTCACATAGGCCACTCCCCATCTAGTAAACAGACTAACCATTAAGTCTAATTCCCTGCAATAATATTATTCTCCTAACTCCTTTAGACTTGTAACAAGGGAGAGATATACAAGCCATGCAAAGCATCTAACAAAATGCAATTTGAATTCATTGGTAAGAAATCTTCTCAAATAAAATTAGCCTTCTTGTGTTCATTAGTTATTAAAAACACTAAGCGCCTGTGGCTAGACAATAAAAACATTCATGGCATCAGTAATTGCTGAAAAAAAATGTTGAGACCTGCAATGCAATTTAAATCCCTGCTACTTACTTCTATTAGCATAAAAACTTTTACTCTAAGTTCTTAATTGACTGTAAATACTAATATTTGGCCTCCCATGCAGAAGTGGTACCTGTTGTATTACTGTAGCTATAAAAATGTATTATTCTTTAATTGTGCAGCTATAACTCTTTAAATCACCATCAATTTGTAGTGGCTGTTATTTATTGTAAATTGGCTAAGATCAGCCTGCACATTTAATTTTTCTCCTCATTTGGAGGGAGAGATTAACCACTGTTTGGCACACTAAGACCACCTGCATGTGTGGGTCAGTACAACTCAATGTTTAAACTGTGAATGGCTTTATTAAATTAGGTGTAAAAAAAGTCATTTCCTTCATGTGACAAATGAAAACACCTGCTCATGGGCTCAGATATCTAGGAGGTAGGAAATTGACCTAATTTTAAATGTTTACTAGAAGAACTGGGCTTAATTATGTTTCAAGGTGTAGATTAGCATGGATTCATAAAAACGGATATCTGCATTGAACAAATAATATGCTCAGAGTTAATACCTATTATGTATTGTGGGCAAAGCATAACAAATTGTGCTGTAAGCGTTTATAGACTCTCCTTTTCCTTCAGCATGGAATTGCAAGAATAGCAAGAGGATACACTTTTTATGCAAACTAAAAAAGGCCTCTACACTTTATAGTTTTTTTTTTTTTTCATTTTAGGTGGAATTTTACAGGACTCTTTGCAAATCCCTGAATTGTTAACATGTAGGCCCACTCCCAGCAAAACACTAGTGGAGAATCTAGTAAAGCCTGGGCATTAGTGTGTCTTGCACTTTCATGCTGATTCACTTTAAAATATATATGGTTTATTTAGTTTAGGAACACAGGAAACAAAACTTAAAAACTAAGCATGACATGTCACAGCTGGATTGGAAGTGTTCTAGAGAGCTATAATGAAGAATAGAAGTAAAGTGCTAAACCCTGACCCATATTACACTCAAAAACAATCAAATTTACTTCTGTGAATCACCCTTGCTTACTCTGCACATGTGCTTTGGTTTTCCACAGTTCTAAAACTAAAGTATAGGACTAAGTGATCCTTTAACATAAATATGCACACATGCAAAAACTGTACACTTGCATGTACCTTTCCTGCTGGGCACTCAAATCATTTTTCACGATCAATCTACACAGTAGAATCAATTAGCTATATTTGGTAAATAGCCTGAAAATGTCTTTCCACAGTTCCCCTGTTAGTCATGTTACTAGTGTTTTTTTATACTTGGCTAGAATATCCTGATCTACATTGAAGTTAAGTAACCCTAATAAGTTTATGATGTTTTACAGTTAAATTACAAGGACACAATAACATTATAATGACACAATAAGCAATATTTTAGGGTTATTCATTTTATGGCAACTTTTGTTAAATTATTATTTAGCATGTACAAATGCCACATACAGTAATCCAACTTGTAATGCACTGTTATTGAAATGAACCTGCTATTGTATTCTCCAGCAAATGTGATTTTTAAATTATATTTTTTTGCAACTATAGTCATTAGAGGTGTATTGTGAGTTGTCTGTGTATACAATTCCCCCAGAAATTTCATTTCCTGCTCATGTGATTGTCTTGCTATTTTCCCAACATGTCTTCTTTTATTGCAAAAATAAAAAAAATGCGCTATTAGTGGACAATAAGCTAAGCCACGACTAAAAGTGTTATACAACACTAAACAAGAATAGAAAACAGGAAGTCGTTCTAGAAATGGTTAAATTATGAGAAAATGTGAAATGCGCTCACAAAATAGTGTAACGACAAACCACACTAAGTAGGTCTAAGAATAAACAGATCCACTCAGTGCAAGGAACAAAATATAAATGACTACACTGAATAGTGATATTCAAAAACTTGCGTGATACAACAAATACACTGTAATGTAAGGGAGGACATTACAATTGTAAAAAACAGGTGAAATAAATACCCAATGAAAAAGAGAATGAAAAATAAAAAATCAAATATTATATTATATACCAAAACATGTGACTAAATAAAAAGAGTCCATATGTAATAGTGAAAAGACCATATCATAATAATAGTTAGTCCATTAAAAATAGATGATTCTTGAATGGTGATGTGCTGCAGGATTTCCCAAAGAAAGTAACAAGTGAGAAGATGCCTCCACCACATAAAAACTCTGCTGCTTACCAGAATTCAGTGGTCCCTTGATTATAGGGGACCATAGAAGGTGGATGGCTGTAACCCCAGCTCGGGATCTCTCTGGCATAAACTGGGCACCTCAGCCTCAATTTAAACAGTCCGCAGATGGATCAGTTCAGGTAAGTGGTGAGTTCCCCATAAAACAACAAAAAGGCTTCACATAGCATAAAATCCTTAAATGTATTCAATGTTAAAAAAGACAAATGAACACTTACAGAAGAGTAGACAATTTAGGCATAAAAACGAGCCGGCCGGCTTCTAAAACAGCCCATAGCTTCCGGGACTGGACGTGTAGCGGTGACGTCAGTGCGTCGCTCCTCCTCCCTACGTCGTTTTGTCACTAGCGGACATGGTCACGGGATAAATTTGGTGTTATCGCTCTCACTCTCTCATACTGGTCACTGGAAGTTCAACATGGCATCTCATGGCAAAGAACTCTGAGGATCTGAAAAAAAGAATTATTGCTCTACATAAATATGACCTAGGAAATAATAAGATTGCCAAGACCCTGAAACTGAGCTGCAGCAAGGTGGCCAAGACCACACAGCGGTTTAACAGGACAGGTTCCACTCAGAACAGGCCTCTCCATAGTCGACCAAAGAAGTTGAGTGCACGTGGTCAGCATCATATCCAGAGGTTGTCTTTGGGAAATAGATGTATGAGTGCTGCCAACATAGCTACAGAGGTTGAAGGGGTGGGTGGTCAGCCTGTCAGTGCTCAGACCATACACCACACACTGCATTGATGTCATCCCAGAAGGAAGCCTCTTCTAAAGATGATGCACAAGAAAGCCTGCAAACAATTTGCTGAAGACAAGCAGACTAAGGACATGGATTAGTGGAACCATGTCCTGTGGTCTGATGAGACCAAGATAACTTATTTTGTTCACATAGTGTCAAATGTGTGTGGCAGCCACTAGGTGGGGCATACAAAGACAAGTGTGTCTTGCCTACAGTCATGCATGGTGGTGGGAGTTTCATGGTCTGGGGCTGCATGAGTGCTGCTGGACTGGCCAAGCATGTCTCCAGACCTAAACCCTATTGAGCATCTGTGGGGCATCCTCAAATAGAAGGACTCCAGTGGCAACCTGTGAAGCTCTGGGGAACTCCATGCCCAAGAGGGTTAAGGCAGTGCTGGAAAATAATGGTGGCCACACAAAATATTGACACTTTGGTCCCAATTTGGACATTTTCACTTAGGGGTGTACTCACTTTTGTTGCCAGCGGTTTAGACATTAAAGGCTTTGTGTTGAGTTATTTTGAGGGGGCAACAAATTTACACTGTTATACAAGCTGTACGCTCACTACTTTACATTGTAGCAAAGTGTCATTTCTTCAGTGTTGTCACATGAAAAGATATAATAAAATATTTACAAAAATGTGAGGGGTGTACTCACTTTTGTGAGATACTGTAATTGACCAAATATGTCCATGATCATATAGCTAGGATTCCAAACCATTGAATGAATGAGGTCAGGTGATGTCACTGGATGCTAAAGACATAGTGGGTGATGTCACCCACCACTCAAACAATATCAATTGGCAGATTGCAATGTACATATCAGTGATAGAAATACCACTACCATATGTACAACTTTAAGCTACCACTGTTCAAGCAAAAAGTCCAATGCTTGGACACAGGCCCAAACAACCAAAGTTTGGTTTGAATTTGTGTTCTGTACCCCAACCATAAACCTAAACCAAATAATTGCCAAGCATTCTTTATCTAAATATCTACTGCCCAAATTAATGCTCAGACAACAATTGATCCATGGCCAGAATTTGGTAGGTTTTGCAAGTAGGTCTAAAATTTGCACACCTTTTGTTGCCTTTCACAGGGTGAATATAATATTCCCTAATATTTGATCCTAAGAAAAAATAGCCATAGGAACAATTAACCAGAAGAGTCAAAGAACATACAACCAATAGACAATTACAGTGTAGGGGTCTTCCCTTTAGTATTTCATCTAGTTCTTAGCCTATAGTGTTATGTGGTTGAATATCCTTTGCCTCTTCTGGTTGAATGTTCCCAAAGCTACTTTATTTTTCTCTTAGGAGCAAATGGTGGGAAATGTTACGTTCATTATACAAATGGCAACAGATAGAAAATGGTATCTCACACATATTACAAACATTATGAGAATTATATAAAATCAGTGCTGGGCTACTTAGTCTTATACTTAGTAATCACACTCCTCATAAAAAACAGTACTAGAAATAATATATTCATTTACATCAACACTGTCGGAAAAAACAATGCATAAAAATCATGCTGAAAAATTAAAAACATAAACAAAACTTTGCAGTGATAAGGCCCATTTCACATATCAAATAGTGGGAATGAGCGTTCATACTACAGGACTTTCAAAACGCAATTGTCACATGATCCTGCGTGTTGCATAGGGCTGGTCCATTCACTTGAGTGGCCTGCCCTATGCACATGTTTTTTTAAAGGTGTGGTTTGCCGCACAATCCTATCGCATGACAATCAAAGGAGATCATATCACCTTTGAGGTGACATTGAAGGATAAATTCACCCAAACATGTGTTGCACAATTTACAGTGATTGCCATGTAATTTGGAATCCTTTGCAGAATCGCAGCGATTCTGCTCGTGAATCCAAATCGCAAAGTGTGAATGGGGCCTAACTCCAGTGTATATCATATAGCATATGTGAAATATTTACAAATATCCAGTGCTTTCAAAGTCCACTAAATAGAAAAAAAAATGTAAAAACCAAAAGCTATATAAAAATATTTCAAAAGAAATTTTCCCAATGCCCACTTTTCAATGCAGACAAAATAATGCCCTTGTTAACAAAAATATTCTGTGCTAACTGCACTTCATACTTGTGTTCCCTTCACCATTATTCCCTCACTTGTGGATTTTGACCTACCGTATTTATCGGCGTATAACATGCACTTTTTTCCCCTGAAAATAGGAGGAAAATCACAGGTGCGTGTTATATGCCAACAGCATACCTCAGAGGTGAAGGAGGGGGACGAGTGCCACCGGAATCCACCGAGCCATCATCTCCACTCCACTCGGCTCTCACTTGGCTCTCACGTCACACACACACAGTCCTGCCTCTGCCACCGGCATTGGACCAGTGTTCTGTCTATCACAGAAGCTGGTCCAATGCCGATGGCGGAGGCAGGACTGTGTATGTGACTGCCAACTGAGAGCCGAGTAAACAGGAGATGACAGCTTGGTGATTTCCTGTGATAGATGAGAGATGGTGAGGCTTTATCAGGCAGCTGCATTGATGGGGGAGATGGGTACAGATCAGGCTGCAGATTGGCACAGATCAGGCTGCAGATGGGTGCAGATCAGGCTGCAGATGGGCACGATCAGGCTGCCCTGAAGCTGAAGATGGGCACAGATCAGACTGCACAGAAGCTGCAGATAGGCACAGATCAGGCTGCATTGAGGCTGCAGATGGGCACTAATCAGGCTGCATTGATGCTCACTGACCATTATTTTGCTTCAAAGTGGTTTATTTAAAAAAAAAAAAAAATTTCTGAAACTTCCCTTCTAAATTGGGGTGCGTGTTATACGCCTGTGCGTGTTATACGCCGATAAATATGGCATATAAATGTAATGGTCGTTCCCTTTAAGGCAAAAGGACTTTCAACCTTCTCCTCCCTATTTCTCCAATAGGGGGCAGTACATTACTACATAGTGCAATATGTATAAAAACAGCCATTTATTTAATAAATTAGAACATTCATATTAAAATGTACACTTGCCAGTGCATCACTGGTTTGCTCACACAATGTACACCCCCTCAGGGTTGCTGAAATCGGCACTGCTCTGGCTTTGTGCCTGACTTCTTCCTTGTTTACATAATGATCTCACCTGGCTCCCCCCATATTATGGGGATTTTTTGTGACTTTTACATGAAATTCTAAAACATTCGCACATCAACATTTTATAACTACAGTGTAATGATTCTTATTTCTAAAACGTAAACAGAGGTGGCTAAAAATCCAATAATGTGTAGATGAGGCATAGAAAATCTCGTATAAAATTAAAAACCAAAAAACAAAATTAGCAATATTTTTTTCAAGACTGAGTTTCACTTTAATACAAAAAAACTTTAATGTTGAATAAATTGACTTATATCATAGCTATGGATATCAAACATTGTTGGAAACTTTTTGTACCTATGGCTAGTTTTTTTTTTTAATAATCTGGAAACTGCTTTTTCTTCCTAAATAAAAATTTGAAAAAGAAAAAAAATACAATTTTATTTACTTGATATAATAACAGTAAAATAATGTTAGACATACTAATCAAAAAAAAAAATGTATAGTTGAAGCCTACGTACCTTTTAAATAAAAGGACTGCTATATTACCCTGTCAGTATTTCCCCACAGAATTCATATTCACTTATTTTGTCTGCAGTCTAATTATGTACTTGCATATGCTACAGACTAATTTAATCTTCATTACACATTGCCATATTGCAATTATACATGCGATCAGAGTGTTAACACATACTTAAACCTGTTATTTCTTTTGTCACTGACTTTCAAAGAGGCACCTGTACAAGAAACAGCTGTCAGTTCCTTAAGATCCTGCCACTGTTAAAGTAAATTAAAGACGATGGAGACATTGTTAAATTAATGTAGTGATGATCTGAGCCTAATGCTACAGTTCATTATGTTTTGTCATTTCTCCATAGAATTGTTTGGTGTGATAAAAATTATATTCATAATGGTTACTAAAGAGATTAATGGCACTGACTCTGGGAAGCTATTGAAACTAGAATGTGTGGGTAATTGGAAGAAATAAATCAAATATGCTGCAACTTCATTTGTATTAATTTGTCTACTTCTTTTCACAATCCTAACAATAAAGAATTCATATTTTTTTCTGGCTATAGAAGAAGTAATGACAAGTGAAGAAATACAGTTTTATTAAATATTGAAGACAACTGTAATGTGTCAAATTAATTTCTGCAGTTTTACAGAGAAAAGCATTGGCAATTTATTACAAATAAGTTATTTGGGCTAACAAAAGGTCAGAGACAAGTTTTCAGTGATTTTCTTAAATGATATTCATTGGATGGCATTTTTCTCTACACTGAAATAGGACTAAAGCCCTGTACACATGGTCGGATTTTCCGACGGAAAATGTGTGATAGGACCTTGTTGTCGGAAAATCCGACCCTGTGTGGGCTCCATCACACATTTTCCATCGGAATTTCCGACACACAAAGTTTGAGAGCTTGCTATAAAATTTTCCGACAACAAAATCCGTTGTCGGAAATTCCGATCGTGTGTACACAAATCCGACGCACAAAGTGCCACGCATGCTCAGAGTAAATAAGGAGACGAAAGCTATTGGCTATTGCCCCGTTTATAGTCCAGACGTACATGTTTTACGTCACCGCGTTTAGAACGATCGGATTTTCCGACAACTTTGTGTGACCGTGTGTATGCAAGACAAGTTTGAGCCAACATCCGTCAGAAAAAATCCATAGATTTTGTTGTCGGAATGTCCGATCAATGTCCGACCGTGTGTACAGGGCATAAGACTAACGCAACTTGACATCAAAATCACAAAAGCATGAACATGCATATTCTAATACATGAAATGATTATTTTTTCCTGTATGTGTTTTCTTTAGTTAAATCCACATTATTTTGCTTTTTCAGTTTTCTTTAAGTTTTTACAGTAATGGAAGACATATTTGGAAAACACTTATTTTTGCACCACTGATCCATCATCTTCCATAAAGTTGCCAGAGCAGGTTTTCACTGACTTCTATTTTAAAGTGTAACTGAACTTTTAGTATAATTTCTCCCTATCAAGCTTTTTCCCCCCTGTTCTCAATTCAGCAAAATATTGCCAATGAGTTTGCAAACTAGCTTGTCCATATCTTTCCATCAGGGCCTTCACATGCGCTTTGCACACCTATTCTTTCCCACAGATAGCCCTGTTCACACGCTGGACTAATCTGTAGATGTTGATAGGTGCATGTAAACATTGTTTAAAGCCCCCAAAAAATAACTATTTACAAGGAACAGATCACAATAGACTTTAAAAAAAGATAATTTTTCCAACATTCGAAAAATCAGATTTTTTAAACTGCACTTTTACATTTATACTTGCATATCTTATCGATGTTAAAACAGTATAGCTAGATCACAATAATCACAATGCGGACACTTATGAGCTTAAAGTACACATGTGCCATACACAATGTGGTTGAACACACCTACAAGTCAGCAAAAAAGCAACAATTAAAAACTGAGTTTTTGTTGCCTACATGTAAAAGCTACAAGCTACCTCTGTATAGTGTCATCCCTAACTCCAGTCTAGGGACCATACTAACAGAGCTCATATCTTAGGACATACAGTATACAGCCCTGTACAGCTCAATTTACAGATGAAGAATTATCGGCTCTGATTTTAATGAAAAGTGTTAAAGCAGTTTCAACATCTTTTTTGCTAAATAGCAGGTAACTGTGCTTGGACACTTTCTGTATAATATTGTGCTGTGAACTGCCTTGCCCATATACAGTACACCTTACTTGTGATAGGTATAAATTGACGTGCGAGGCTGCCATTCATATTTTACACGTCCTAAAAAAGGTGCTTGCCCCATAAGTGCTGCTCCCCAGGACAAATACTTACCTTCACTCCTGATACAATGATCTTCACAGCGTGGCCTTGTTTGAAGCTGCACTGTCTTTTTCCTTAAAATGGAAGCCTCATACTGCACTTTTACAATTTGGCCCCATTCATTCTTTCAAAAAAGTTGTAGGGATGGTTGCCACAGGTGGTTTCTCGAAGTAGGTCTTTTTCATAAGAAACCAAAGGGGCCATGGCACATGTGCATGCATAGCTATTTTTGGGTGAAATGCTGTGCAGGGCCATACAGTGAATATTGCCAAATCTGCACTGTAGGGAAGTATTTTACTTATAAAAAAAAAAAAAATGAAAAAGTTATAGCTTAACTTATAAATCATAATAAATCAGTTAACAATAAGTTATAGCTTAACTTATTAATCATAATAAATCAGCTGATTTATTAAGCTGAAGTTTAACCTGTTTATATTATGCCTTTCTGGGTTCATCTCTTCCCCCTTACTAATGAAAATTTATAATAAGACCTTTCTGTTTTCATTGAATACCTCTTTTTAGACTTAGTGATGGCATTACTAGATTGGAGGTAAAGTTGGATTAAATCAGATTGAATAAATGTGCATTTTAATAAAACAATGTTTTTCATATTTGTCAGGAGTGAAATGTTGTTGACCATAGCAAAGCTTATTTTGAGGTTACCTAATAATCACTCTCTTACAGGCATGTTGCCTTTTGAAAAGACCTATTTGCATATTTTTTAGAGGGATCATTGCCTGTATACTACTTACATGTACATGGTACTCCAATTATAACATGCTAACCACAATTTCCTTGTCCTCAAAAGAGCTTCTGCATTTTAATGAAGCAAAGAGTCATATTTTGTGCTTTGCTGCCTCCTGAAATCAAGTAAAAATCCACAACGAATGATTAAATATATCCATAAGATATATTTTTAATGTGTATCACATGCATTCATCATATAGTCCAAAAAATATCTGATTATCTGCACACAAAAGCTCAGGTGTGAACATAACGTAATTGGCAAGCAGCGCAATAGTATAACCTTTTATTGCCACCATTAAAACATCTTAATTAATTTCCTACATAGGCTGCGGGTTAGTAAAATTCCTCAGCTTCACAACCTCATTAACACAGTTTCAATGTTTCTTTGGCAATGGTATGTAGGAAGCAGTCTGTTTAGTGGGCTTATATATTACATACTATATAGTACAGTGAATGTCAGTGTGCAGGCATCAATGATTTCTTTGCAACTACATCTAGTCATATAAGATCTTTGGTGAGAATGAACAAAAACTCAGACATTTGCTTGTCTATTTATTGCTCAACTAGCATTCAAATTCACCATGACCTTGTCGCCTGACATTAGTGGGCATACATAGATGAGCACCTCTATGTAATATCAGTCAGTGCTACTTATCTTCCTCCATCCAATAATGCATGTGCTTCTATGGCATGCAGCTATGCGCACTTCCATGTGACCCTCACTTTCTTCCTCTTCCTGGGTTATTTAACTTGGCGTAGCTTCTGGCTCGCTGCCCAACCAACTCTTTTGCAAGCTAGCTGTCATTGATATATCTTCCCTCTATGGAATCTGTATTCTCCATTTTTTACCGTGTATCTACTTCTGGCTTGTTCCTGGTTATCATTGTCTACTGCCTATTATGTCCTTTGGCATTCTCCTGATTATTCATGCCTGCTGACCATCCAGACCTCTAGCTTGTTCCTTATTATCTGTCCACAGCCAGCCCTGACCTCTGGACTATTCCCAATGACTTCTGACCTATGGTTCGTGGTATTCAGAACAGGGTAAATCCAGGGGTCGTGACCTGAGGTTAGCATGCAGTGAAGCCCAAACCCTCATGAGGGAGTTATTGGTGAATACTGGCTGGTTCTGGGGAATCCTGCTTCAGCTGTTTCCAAGTGGGACCATCCTCCTACTTCACTGAGTCCTGTTCCAACTCCTTGGTGTTATCCATTCTAGAAGTGATCCTAGACTTGTTTCCAGGACCTCATTATTTAACCAATATTATGCTTAGATTGCAGGAATGCCAGACTATAAATAAGTGCATAAAAGATTTACCATAGAAAAATGAACACACTAGGAAGAGGAACCTATAATATCTTTAATACAGAGTAAAATCTATTTGACATAAAAACTGCACCAAACCCAGATTCATACAGCAAGGGACATTTTACAATTGTTAAAAAGCCCACTCCCCAACCACTTCATACCTTTCTCTACAGCATTTACTTTGTACTGTGGCCACTACTGTAAATACTCTGTACTTCTGAATATGGGGGAGCATGTAACCCCCTCCAATAATGAAGTGCAGTTAGTCACTAGGGCCAAACACCTCCATAAGCTGGTAGGGGTGATTTCACAACTCCACTTGATCTTTGAAACTAACTGATGTTGGGTATTTTAGGGAATAATGCAACAGAGGAAGCATCAGTGAGAGAGCACTGGAGTGATGAGTATAAAGTGGTTAAAGGGTGGGCTTTACACTTTGCCTTGAATAAGCATAGTGAATGTGTATCTTTAAGTATGTTTTTATATTTGAAACTCTACAAATAAGGAAAAAAATAACTTTTGCCATGACATGCTTAGCCCTGAGATCTTATGAAACATGTATTGAACTGCAGCCACATCACATTAACTTGTGGTAGAAATTTTCTTTTCCTAGGCCACCCATTATTATTCTACCCAAAGGCATGGCATGTCTATTAGATATTTCCTTATATACATGGTTTGTTTTTGTACTAAATATACAAATCAATTAATAATGAATTTGAGATCTTCGTAATGAAAATATATTTTCGGTATAATTACTCAATGTTGTTAAAATGCGTCATATGTTTATTAAACCTCCTTGGAAAAGGTCCACTGTATACCTTATTTAGGTTAAAAGGGAAAATATTGATGTCAGCCCTGACCTGTGTTTAGCTCGGTTTTCCTTTTCTTTACCAACCAGAGACAACTGTCTCAAGTTAATTGTTTGATTAAATATTTTTTTTGTTGTTATATGGTAACGGTACAAAAAAAGCCTTTTTCTCAATTTAAATGAAAAATAAAAGAAAATGGAGTTGATTGTAAACAACCTAACTCAGAGAACAGCTGAGTTCATAACTTAAAAACAGAAGTTTAACTCATTTTTCCATTACTGTAAACATATTAAATGCTATTTATTGTGATTAAATGTGTGTGGCCGGCTACAGTCTAAATAGGAACATTCTCATGGCTAAAATATCTAAACATCCCATAAGTTTAACATCATTATTAGAGATGGAAAATCTAAATATTAATTTTAATCCAAAGGTTAAAAAATTCAATCTTTCCAAACTAAACCCATTGTAATAACATCCTTTGCAGTGAGTTTGCCTGTGTTCACAAAGATTCAGGCTACAGGTGGTATAAAGAAGTTGTTTATGTGATATTTTGACATGTGTAGTAAACAAAAGAATTAAGAAAAATGCTTTTCTTAAGCAAACATTTTAATAGCATCATGTCACCGTGAGCTTGAGAAATGCAAAACAACAATTTATAAAAATGTTAATGAGCCTTGGCCTGTAATTTTCTGATTATGGAAACAATAATAATCCGTGTTACCCATACCCCATTTTTTGACAACCACCTGCGGGATGAAAGTTAGGCAAAGTTTATAGCAGATATTTTTTAACCTATGTTAAACTATGTTAAAGGAAAGCTTCAGTATGAAAAAAAAATGAATACACTCTAGCAGATGCAACTGCAATTAAATCATTTCTATAATTTAAAGTTATTTAACTACTTGAACCCCCAAGGCTTTCTTCTCCCTAAATGCTAGAAAATTAAAAAATGAATCCTAGAACATTTTTTTTCTGTTTGTTTCAGCAACTAGCAATTCCACAAACTATCTTTTAAGTTTTGTAGTCAACATATACATTTTTTTTGGAGGGGGGTGCAAATGGGGCTTTATTTTATTAGCAGATTTGGAAACATATTTGTATTTCCTTTGTTTTTTTTTTTACTGGGAATAAATAGAAACAAAATAGAGAAAATGCAGTTTTCGTTAATTTTTCCCAACATTGCATTTGTGTACATTGCAAACCCCCATATTTTTACACAACTTATAATCAACAAAGTCTGCTATTTAAAACGATATCACATTAGTTCAATTTTTATGGATGGGGCTGGCAAAAATAACTGCCCATAACTGGCCAAAATAGATTAAATTATATTTTCCATTTAATCTACAGCCAGATCATAATAACTTCCCAAAATGTATTTTTTTTCTTTACAGCCAGCTTTCAGTTTGTATACAGGATTTCATAAACTCTATTCTCTCTTGTTCCTTTAAAAAAAACATATTCAGTACATATCTGCAATGCATTTTACCATGTTTTGTCTTTTTAACTGCATGCCCTCCACCTAATGTAGATATATGGCGGCAAAGCAGCCTCTGGGCACTGGATCATGTACCTAGTATGTGATCTGTGCACCCAGGTAGGGGCACACATGCCCACTGTCCTGGCTGTGCCGTAATTTGTTATAGCACTAGCTTATCAGTGGGTCTCAGCCAATGATTGACCACTGAGATCGGCAGATTGGCTCAGTGTTTCATGGACCAGAGCTCTGTGATTGTACAAAATGCAGAGCTTCCTTCACTGACAGGGGATCTTGCTGTTTTTTTTTATTCTCTGCTAAGCACCCCTAGATATTAACCCCTTTCCAGCCAGTGTCATTAGTACAGTGACAGTGTATAGTATTAGCACTGATCACTGTATTAGTGTCACTATTGATGTCAGTCTCAGCTAGTCAGTTAGTGTACCCCCCAGCCAGCATCAGCTAGTGCCAGATTGCCCGCCACACTATTACAGTGCCACTATAAGTCACTGATTGCCGCCATTACTAGTATGAAAAAAATTAAATACAAATTCCAGTATATATACCATAGTTTGTAGATGCTATAAGTTTCACGCAAACCAATCAATATACACTCATTTGGATTTTTTTTTTACTAAAGACTTGTACCAGAATACATTTTGGCCAAAATTTATGAAGAATTTTGATTTTTTTATTGGATGTTTTATAGCAGAATGTACAAAATATAGTTTTTTTTCTAAATTTTTGGTCTTTTTTTATTTATATCACAAAAAAATAAACCCAGTGATGATCAAATACCATTAAAAGAACGCTATATTTGAAAAAAAATATATACATTTTGTTTGTGTACAGCGTTGCATGACCGTGCAATTAGCAGCTAAAGTAGCGCTGTGCTAAAAAACGAAAAATGGTCTGGCCATGAAGGGGGTAAAACCTTCCAGAACTGAAGTAGCTAAAAACAGTGCAAATAAATAAAAATCTGCCTCTGATAGACTGAAATTCTAAGCAATGTTGCCCGCCCTGCCTGTACACTCATCTGTTGGACTACAGAACACATTCCCTTATGTTATGGAAATGATGAGAGGGAGGAGGTAAACATGAGCTGGTCTGGGCTGACAACACTGCTTGGGATTTCAGTTCAGCAGAGGCACTCAAATAGCTAGTTATATACATACATTTTTTTGGCAGATCAACAGGTATATTTGTAATACTTGCAAAGTTGTTAAGGTTATAAAAAAAGATAAGTATGCATGTATTGCAGAGATGTACAGAACATGTTTTTTTTTTTTATTTTGTCCAGACATACATTTTTATGGTTTCCCAGATGTCTGTATTCAGTTTATAGGATAAAACACACCTGTGGATCAAAACATGTGATATGGCTTCACCCCATCCCACCTCTGCAAAGCTGTCATGTAAATTGCAGATCCCAGATCAGACTTACACTCTTTTAAAGCCAGTCAATGTTTCTGAACATCAGGGGCCACCACTTTTACTGTACTGCACATATTCAGGCTCCCCTTCATAGAGCAAAATAGGTTGTCTATCTTTTTGGGAATAGTCATATTTTTATGTTAAATACAGACTTTCCTATCTAGCACACAACATATTTTGCCTGAATAAAATTGGGTAAGGATCGATTTACTAAAGGAAGAAACACTGCTCACTGATTGACTTATATGAAACTGGGTTCATTTTAATCACCCTAGTAGGTGCAACCAAAAATATCTTTTTCCTATTTTTTGCTTGCACGTGACTCAAAGAAAACGTTTCTTTCTTTTTTTCCTCTTCTCTTTTCCTATGAGAAGGGGTTTCAACCTTCTTTTCTGACTTCATCCCTAACTTCTGATAGGTGTCAGAACTGAATTGTCAGAACCAAAACAGGAAATGGTAGTCAGAATTAAATGGACTAAAATGTGAAGATAGTTGGTACACAACAGGAACCAGATGTGATGTATGATTCTTCATGGGTTCCATTTGCTAAAGGTTTCACGATTCTTATTTGACATTCTCATAACTAATTAAGAAACCACATATGATACAGTAGTGTAAAATTGTCTAGTAACAACATATTTTAATGAGGAGAATATGCAAGAATAAAAAAGACTGCAGCTGACACAGCAGTGTAAAATTGGCCATTTTAAATAGCAAAGCTAGGCCTGAATCCACTAAGAAGAATTAGCACAAGTAAGGACTTTACTACAATACTGCAGAGGATGCAGCAGTGTAAAAGTACTGTCCAGCAGCAGGACAGTTTTATTCAGGGATAATACACCTAACTCAGGTACTATATATATAACTTTTTCTTTAACTAAAGGGAATAAAGGAGTGTGGTGAATGGGAATGATATATTGGGACATATCTCATGTTCACACTTTTATTGCATTTTTTTTTTCAAACAATGCAGTGGCATGCTGAAACAAAAGGCAGCTCCACAAATAACAAGTAAACACTCCTATATGAGCACTCAAAACTTTAAAAAATGAATGGAAACTCCAAAATATCTCCTACAACAAACATTCCCAAAAGTTTGCTATGGTCGGGAGACTGCACAAAAGTGACTGCTGACATCAGATCAACAACAAAATAGAAACATAAGAAAAACAACATAGAAAAAAAGTTCCCAAAATAAATAAAACTGCCCTAATCTTTTCATTTGTAGTTTTTTAAGCCTTTCCTATGCTTTTCCTACAATAGTTTCCAATTCCTTGACATTATGGCTGCTCTGTGCCTTCCCTATTTTATTTGGCTGGGTTGTTTAACCGCTACACATCTGCGCTATGGCCGAATGACGGCCACAGCATGGACCTGAATTCCCGGGAGGCCATCATATGACGGCCGCCCCTGTGCACGCTCCCTGCAGGGCACGCGCCGAGCGCGCTGTGATCACTGAGTCACTGAGACTCGGCTGATCACCGATCCAAGTAAGGGGTCAGTCCCGGCCCCTTACCATGTGATCAGCTGTCAGCCAATGACAGCTGATCACATGATGTAAACAAAAGATTGGTAATCATTTTTTTCTACTCACGCTGACAGCGTGAGTAGAAAAAAAAGCTGATCACCGGCTCGGATGTAAGGGACATCGGTCCCCAAGTGGAAGAGGCACATCTGCCTCATCAGTGCCACCAAATAGTGCCACCTAACAGTGCCCACAGTGCTACCTAACAGTGCCCACAGTGCCACCTAACAGTGCACACAGTGACACCTAACAGTGCCCACAAGTGCCACCTATCAATGCCCACAAGTGCCACCTATCAATGCCCACCTGTAATGTCAATCAGTGCCACCTGGCAGTGCTGCCCATCACTGCCACCCATCAGTGCCCATCACTGCCGCCTATCAGTGCCCATCACTGCCACCTCATCAGCGTACATCAATGAAGGAGAAAAATGACCCGTTTTAAATTTTTTATAACAAATTATAAAAAAATACATTTTATTTTTTTTTTAAAATTCAGTTTTTTACATTTTTTTAACAAAAAGTAAAAACTGCAGAGGTGATCAAATACCACCAAAAGAAAGCTCTATTTGTGGTGAAAAAATGATAAAAATTTCATTTGGGTACAGTGTTGTATGACCGCGCAATTGTCATTCAAAGTGCGTCAGCGCTGAAAGCTGAAAATTGGTCTGGATAGGAGGGGGGTTTAAGTGCCCTGTAAGCAAGTGGTTAACAGAAAAAAAAAAAACGTATTGGCCCTTATAAGTCTGTTGGCCATAGTCAAAGGTCATAAACTGAATTATGGCTTAAAAATATTCTCCCATGAGACTCTGCAAATATTCTCCCATGAGACTCTGCACACAATTTCACCAGGACTATGAATTTCTAACCCTAGAATATACTCCTCAAGCCTATGAAACCCCTTCAACAGCTGGTACAGATGCATACTGCTTGAGACAGCACATTCAACTGGTTAAGGGACCAAGGTTCTCCTATCCTTCTCAGAGGTAAGTTGCTGTCCACAGATACATGTATGGCACACATATTATTGCAGTTACTGAAATCCAGTAGCAAAGCTGAGGTGAGAAGGTGTAGATATGGTACCAAATTGGGCCACCTTTTACTAATACTGTCTAAATAATGATAACCGGGTGGGTTATATGTAGGTAGCAACAATAGTAATAGTAACCATTTTTGTGAAGCATGATTATTTAGGAAATAATTTGCATATAATGGACCTTGATGGCTACATTTTCATATAAGTTGACCTTAATGTATGTAAACCTTAACAATGATCTTTTTTTCTTTGCCTTTTGGTCTGTTAAATATACCATTGGACACACTTTTTTGTATCTGTTTTATAAGTGCAATAAGAAAAAAAAACTTGACAATCTTGCCTGAAATTCTAAGCTGTCCTATGTCTTTTGCATACTTCTACACAAGAACAACTAGGGGGGAGACATAGACTATTTGAGCTAGACATGTGCAGTTCCTTTCATTCCGAATATAAATTTGGACACATTTTTAGTTATTCGGAGATTGGGGTGCACACAAAATTTCTAATGAATTTTACTGAACTTCCAGAAAGACAAGACTAAATTAGTTTGAATTTATGAAATTCGACTCAAAATTAGATTCAAATGATCACTTGAATTGCACCTGAATTCATGAGGGATTTTGAACTGTAAACATATTGCTGAAATCAAAGACTTTGGGGGTTATTTAAGAAAGGCAAATCTACACTGAAAGTGCATTTGGAAGTGCAGTCGCTATAGATCTGAGGGGAAGATCTGAAATGAGGGGAAGCTCTGCTGATTTTATTATCCAATTATGTGCAAGCTAAAATTTTGTTTTTTATATTCCTTGCATGTCCTCCTCGGATCTACAGTGACTGCATTTCCAAGTGCACTTTCAGTGCAATTTCAAGCGCACTTTGCACTTGTAGTTTGCACTTGTAGTGCAAAGTGGATTTGCCTTTAGTAAATAAACCCCCTGGTGTCTTGCCAATTTTAAATAATGCTGTTTTTTTAATATATATTTATATATATGTATATTTTTTTTTTTAAAGAATTTTACTTGACATTATTTTTTCTCAGCTGACTAAAACCTCTGAACAGTATTGTAAATAGTACATTTTATTAAATTAATTAACATTACTTTTATGAATTAGAAATGTTAAGCTATTTGGACTAAACGTATAATTCATACAAGTTAATCAATGGAACACTGTTACAGATGTTAGTTGATCGATTTGTCAGTCATTTCCAAAATCAAACTGCACTTTTTAAATGTAAACATTTCGGCTGCTGCATTCGAATAAAAAAAGTAACATTTTCAATTTGACCAATTTGAAATTTAGCGATTCAAACATTTTGAATCGGAAAAATATGGGTAAATTCAAAGAAAATTTGATAAAATACATAAAACAAATTCTGAATAAGAATCCCGAATACGAATCCTGAATACAAATTGAACGATTTAACCAAATTTTACTAAACTAAATAACTAGAATAAGGAATCTAAACGAAAAATAAAAACCACACATTTTGTTGTCATACACATGTTTACTTTGAGTTAACACAAAACGCAAAGAGTCTGTTTCTACCCCCTAGTTTTTATCTTGAACTACAAAATGACTAGCCTTTAGGTTTGTCAGGGCTGGGTTCAACCCCTCCTTCTCAAAGCTGGCCACTCAGCTGTCGGATAATTGCCAGCTCCTATCTCTCCACCGTGACTCACCTGTTGATGATATCCTGTCAGTCCTGCCTACTTAAGCCGTGCAGTCCAGATGATGTTTGTCTTCACCTTGGTCACATCTTTAGAGATGCTCTCCTATGTTCCTGTTAAAGACTTGCTTGGCTGACATTCCTTCTGGCTCCAGATCCTGCTTGCTGTTCTACTATGCTCCTCTCTGACTCCCTGATGTTTTGGCTTGTCTGACTATCCGTTCGGGTTCGTAAACTCTGGCTATGTTTTGACTACGTTTACTCTGTTTACCTTTTTTAATTATTATTAAACAAGTGTGATTCAACTGCAATTCTGTCTCAGTCTGATTCATGGTTTCTGACAGTAGGCGAAGGCCATGAATTCAGAAGATGCAGTCAATCCACTTGTTGGAAACATTTTTTCCAGATTGGATGAGCAGGATCACTGCATGGATCAGTTTGCCATGGCGTTACAAGCGCTCCTGAGTCTCACGGCTCACCTGGAATCTCCCACTGTGGCTGCTCAGGTACAACCTGTGTTGCAGGCCATCCCTGCTGCTGCTCCAGTCTCTGTGCAGGCACTCGCCTCAAATATTACCTCTATAAGTGGTTTGTTTGGTTCCGCTCCACTTCCCCAGCGATTTGGGTGCAATCCAGTCAAATGCAGAGGGTTTCTCAACCAGGTTGAGCTATACTTTGAGATGCTGCCCCAGGCGTTTCCCACAGACAGAAGCAAAGTAGGTTTTGTGATATCTTTGCTGTCTGAGAGAGCTTTGGCCTGGGCAAACCCTCTATGGGAGATGCAAAATCCAGTTGTCTTGAATTACCCTGAGTTTGTGGCTTCTTTTAAAAGGGTATTTGACATTCCTGTACTCTCCGCTTCTGCTGCCAAGTGCCTCATATCCATCAGCGTATGAGAACTGTTGCCGATTACTCCATTGAATTCCGTATTCTGGCAGCAGTGATTGCTTGGAACAATGAAGCCCTCATGGCTGCATTTTCTCATGGTTCCTCAGATACCATCAAGGATGAGATAGCAGCCCGAGATATACCCACTGAGCTGGAGAAGTTGATCACGTTTGCCATCCGCATTGACTCCAGACTCAGTCCCACCCGTGCCTCCCTTACCTCTCATGCCTCCTGGTACCGACATCTGTGAAGATGAACCCATGCACTTGGGCTTCACGCGTCTCTCTGCGGATGAGAGAACCCTTAGGAGGAGGAAGAGATTGTGCCTTTATTGTGTCCAGGCAAGTCACTTTTTGAAATCTTGTCCTACCCGTCCAGGGAACACCCCAACCTTGAGGTCCTGTCATGGACAGACCTTAGGTGGCTTTGTTTCATCCCCAGTTATCCAGAAGGATAAGCCCCTGGTTTTGGTTACCCTTTTTTTGGCTGAGTCATCCATTGAGATAAAGGCTCTAATCGACTCTGGGGCTGCAGGACTGTTCATTGATGCTGCCTTTGTATCAAAGCACTCAATTTGGCTGCAGCTGCATGACACTCCACTTACCATTAAGGCTCTTCATGGGAGACCTCTACAGCTTGCCTACCCTTAGAAGGAGGAAGAGATTGTGCCTTTATTGTGGCCAGGCAGGTCACTTTTTGAAATCTTGTCCTACCCGTCCAGGGAACACCCCAACCTTGAGGTCCTGAGATACAGGCTCTAATCGACTCTGGGGCTGCAGGACTGTTCATTGATGCTGCCTTTGTATCGAAGCACTCAATTTCGCTGCAGCTGCATGACACTCCACTTGCCATTAAGGCTCTTGACAGGAGACCTCTACAGCCTGCCCATGTGACTCATTGAACTGTTCCATTGTCCATGGCCATAGGGGCTCGTCACCATGAGATAATCTATTTCCAAGTTATTTCCTCACCTAAGTTTCCGCTGTTTATTGGTTCTCCTTGGTTACAGAGGCACAACCCCTCTTTTGATTGGCTCTGTGCTGAGGTTCTCTCCTGGTCGCCACAATGCAGTAAGACATGCTTCAAGAACGTAGTTAAGGTCCTGTGTACATTTCACTCTCCTCCCTGCCGGGGGAGCACTGCAATTTTAGCGATGTCTTTGACAAGGGTCAAGACGGTAGTTTGCCTCCACACCGATTGTATGATTGCGCAGTTGACCTTCAGCCTGGTGCCATACCCCCTCGTGGCTGGGTTTACCCTTTGTCGGTCTTGGAGGATAGGGTCATGGAGGAGTATGTTGCAAATGCACTTTCTCAAGGTTTCATCTGCAAATCCTTGTCTCCTGCTGGTGCTGGTTTCTTCTTTGTGAAGAAGAAGAGTGGTGAACTGAGACCTTGTATTGATTATAGGGGACTCAATTGTTTCACAATTAAGAATGCCTATCCAATTACATAGTTATTTGACAGCCTCAGGGGAGCAACGGTTTTCACAAAGCTTGATTTGAGAAGCGCATACAATCTCATGAGGATTAAGGAGTTTGACGAGTGGAAAACTGCGTTTAATACCAGAACAGGCCATTATGAGTACCTCGTAATGCCTTTTGGCCTTTGTAACACACCTGGCAGTTTTCCAGGAATTTATTAACAATTTCCTCCGAGATTTGTTGCAGTTATGTGTGGTGGTTTATCTCGACGAGATCCTAATATTTTCCAAGTCCCTGGAGAGCCACCACAAAGAGGTCTGTTGCATGCTTCAGAAACTAAGAGAGAACAATCTCTATTGTAAATTGGAGAAGTGCGAATTCCATCATGAACAAGTTAAATTGTCATTTCCACTGCTGGTTTTTCAATGGACCCAGAGAAACTTTCAGCAGTCCTACAGTGGCCCCGGCCCATGGGTTTACATCCTCTGCAGTTTTGTCAACTATTATTGGAAGTTTATCTGCAACTTCTAGTCTCTGGTCAAGCCCCTGACTGATATGACCAGAAAGGACGGTAACCCACAGAGTTGGTCTCCGGAGTCCATTAAGGCCTTTGAGATTCATAAAGCTGCCTTTGTTTCTGCTCCTGTGTTGGCACATCCTCATCCTATGTTACCTTTTATCCGTGAGGTTGATGCTTCTGAGACTGGAGTTGGCGCCCTTCTGTCTCAATGTCCTACCTCTGAGAGCGCTATGCATCCTTGTGGCTACTTTTCCAAGAAATTGTGACCTGCGGAGTGCAATTACGAGATTGGTAACAGAGCACTGTTAGCGATCATTTTAGGCCGAAGGTAACACTGTGCCGGTTCTCATTCTTACTGACCATAAGAATCTCACATTCTTGTCTGAGGCTAAATGCATCTCTCTCAGAAGGGCACAATGGGCTCTTTTCTTGTCAATTAAATTGTATCATTCTTACCCGGTACTAAGAATGTAAGGGCTGATGCCTTGTCACAACACTTTTCCTCCACTTCCAAGTTGGAGTCGGTTCCGGTTCCTGTGATTCCTCCTGATCATATTCTGGTTATGGTTTGCACCAATCTCACTTCTCCTTTGGGTGACAAACTTCTTGCTGCTCAGGTCCATGCTCCTCCTGAGAAACCTTGTGACCGCTGCTTTGTCCCAGAGAGTCTCTGCACTGCCGTGCTCCAGACTTACCATTCTCCCAAGGCTGCTGGCCAACCTGGGAAGAATCAATTCTTTTGGGCCATTTCCCAACAATTCTGGTGGCCTAGTATACATGCTGATGTAACCGCCTTTGTAGCTGTTTGTTCCTTGTGTGCTCAGAGTAAGACTCCACAACACCTTCCAGTGGGCTTCCTACAACCCATACCCAATGGAGAGAGGCCCTGGACCCACCTGTCTATGGATTTCATTGTGGAGTTACCCAACTCCCAGGGCAACACAGTTATCCTTATGGTGGTTGACCGGTTCTCGAAAATGTCCCATTGTATTCCACTTAAGAAGTTTCCCACTTCTAAGGAACTGGCTTCCATTTTTGCTTGGGAGATCTTTTGCTTACATGGGCTCCCCAAAGTGATTGTCTCGGACAGGGGTAGTCAGTTTGTGTCCCGGTTCTGGTGAGCCTTTTGTGCACAGTTGGGAATTCAGCTTGCTTTCTCCTCTGCATATCACCCGCAGTCTAATGGGGCTGCAGAACAAGCCAATCAGTCCTTGGAGCAATTCCTACGTTGCTATATTTGTGACCATCATAACAACTGGTCAGACCTCTTACCGTGGGTGGAGTTTGCTCACAATAGTGCCTTGAATTCTGCTTCCCAATTGTCCCCGTTTATGGCAAACTATGGTTTCCAACCTTCTATGTTGCCTAACTCATTTGTTCCGCAAAGTATTTCTGCATTAGAGGAGCATCTCCGTGGTACAGACTCCATGCTGACCGCAGACACCTGTCTGCGCCTTCCTACCAAGTTGGGGACAGGGTCTTACTGTCATCCCACAACCTCCAACTTTGTGTTCCCTCTCTGCAGTTTGCACCTCAGTTTATTGGGCCTTTCTGTATTCTTCGCAGGATTAACCCAGTGGCTTACCTATTAGACCTTCCTTCTAATATGCATATCTCAAATGTATTTCATGTCTCCTTATTAAAACCTTTGGTCTGCAACCACTTTACCACCTCGGTACCTTGTCCTCACCCTGTACAGGTTGAGAGCCATGAGGAGTATGAAGTACAGTCCATTGTTGACTCCCGTAGCTTCCATGGGCGCATACAGCACCTGGTGCATTGGAAAGGGTACGGTCTGGAGGAATGCTCTTGGGTCTCATCCTCGGATGTACATGCCCCTGTCCTCCTCCGTGATTTCCATGGACGTTTTCCTCTCAAGACTGGTGGTCCTCCAAGGAGGAGGGGTCATTGAGGAGGGGGTACTGTCAGGGCTGACAAGGTTGTAGTGATCTGAGAATGGGAGTGGTTGAATAGTTTAGCAAAAGACAGTGAGAAACCTCAGACATGAAATATGAACAAAGCATATCCCTCACATTCAAGAGAAAAAAGGTGACATGTGAGAGAGCTCCAGCACACAGCCTGTAATTGACAGCCTCAGCTCTGTTCCTGTGTGCTGTCTGAAAGGGTGTGTTTCCCTTCCCTCCAATCAGGGCTCAGCGCTCCCCTTACTAAGCCCTGCACAGTGTAATTTCAGCTCCCCACCCCCTGCTTTTCATAGCTGAGAGATTCTGTGTAAATTCTGCACTTTCAATGGCTGTAGAGGAAAGAGGGCTACAGATCAACAGGTACAAATTATGTAGGAGGATTTTTTTCTCCTCTGTGTATCACCTGAGGCCGCTCACTTCATTGGGTATATGTAAGGGTTTACAGTTTTAAACAAAAAAAACTGATCAATCTCTACACTGATAAAAATTACTTTGTTGGCTTGTAATTTTAACATAAAAATCGTATAATTTTCAACATAAAAATAAATGTTAATTCATTTAATTTTATATTTTAAGTATCTTACTTAATTTTCATTAGTTCTTAAAACACACCTTTTACATTTACAAAAAAAAAATGTATAATATTGAGTAATCCAGACAAAATCTTTAAGGTATGTGCATTTCCATATTCTAATTGAGTTACATTTACTTAAAAAAAATTATCTTTTCATTTAAATGAAATTGCACGACACATATGTTTGCCAAATGTGCAAACGCACAAGTTTTGATTCTGTATATTTTAAATGAGCCGCCCACTTTGCACTGTTATTACATTTCAAAAACAAATATACCATATTTATGCTGTATTGGCAGGAAAAACAAGCCTATTGGTATAGTGTATTTTTTTCATATAGCACACTCATTTTGTATCAGAAAAAATTGTTACGGGACTCATTTATGCTTTTAGCCTGAGCTACCCTGAAAACCTAAAATATATACCTTTGAAGTTTTTCAGAAGATCTTTTTAAAGCTAGATGTGGTGAATCTATCTTCAAAAGTTCACACTTTAACCACTTGCCGACCAGCCACCATCATTATACTGCGGCAGGTCGGCTCTCCTGCGCAAACGGCCGTAGGTGCATGTCAGTCTTTGCACAGGAGATAACGGACGTGAGCACGCCCAATGCATGCCATGGGAGCATGCCCGCAGGTCCAGCGGACTCATGGTCCGCCGGCAATCCACGATCATGGTGTACAGAGGCAGAACGGAGGTCTGCCATTGTAAACATGGTGATTCCCTGTTCTGCCAGATGACATGTCAGAGATCTTCTGTTCCTATTGATCAGGAACAGTGATGTCTGTCATGTCTCTGGCAGCCCATCTCCCCTACAGTTAGAACACACCCAGGGAACACACTTAAGCCCTTGATAATCCCTAGTGTTAACCACTTCCTTACCCGTGTCATTTATACATTGATCAGTGCATTTTTTATAGTAATGTCACTGGTCTCTAAAAAAGTGTCATTTGGGGTCAGATTTGTCCCCCGTAATGTTGCAGTCCCACTAAAAATCGCAGATCGCCACCATTACTAGTAAAAACAATAAAAAATAAACAAAAGTCCCTAAATCTATCCCATAGTTTGTAGACGCGATAACTTTTGTGCAAACCAATCAATATACGCCTATGTAGAAGAATATAGAGTAAAAGATAGGTTCCTCAGTTTGGGACTTTAAATGGACCACAAACAGTTTTGTAGGAAAAGTATATAAATTTATTGCACATTGATGCCAATCACAACATAGAAATGGAAATAAAAGCAACAAACACATATATTGGGAACAGAAATGGAAACAACTGCAGCGAAAGCCCATAACTTGTCAGACAGACAGAATGTCCAACGCTTTTTTGAAAAAACAAAATGCAGATCTTCTTCAGGGACAAGGGCTTGCGGGTTCCAAATATGTAGTTTATATCCCAAATGTTAATGCTCCACCCGTACAGAAAGAAAACAGAACTCAAAAATGAAAAGAGATCTATGTCCGTTAGAGCAGCGCACAGGCATCAGACCAGGGAGATGACGACAGCCAATGATCCACATAGGACGAAGTAGTCCCACTACACAGTTTATGGTATATCTCTATATTGACTGTGAATTTAGAGGAGAAATATAATACTTCTTCCCCCTAAACACACATCTGGTTGATAGGGAGTGGAGTCTTGATCTTAGTGAAGCCTTGGTCTTGGATCCAACCGTCCAGATCATCATAGGTTAGAAATTGGTTATACAAGTTATCCTGGTAGATGGGCGGGCCTAGTCTAATGGCTGGGATGTAATAGTGTGGCTGTTTGTGTCTGCCAGGTAGAACAGGGGACCTGGCAGATACAAACAGGTAAAGTGCAAATTACTTTCCTAAAAGGCTTAAAAAAGTTAATACATTCTGTATTCTACGTTCTTTACAGATATACAGTATACACATGTGTGTGTTTCAGTTTGATTTGTTAACTGAGAAAGGCATTTTTTTCCTTTTTTTTTAAATGTTTACATTTACATTTGATGCTGCTAATATTAGATTTGTAACACTTTATAAATAATAAATGTTAATTTGTTTTTAAAGCCTGTTTCATGAGACTTTTTTTAAAAACCATATTATTGTATTATTTTTATATATAAACCATATATAAAAAAACCTTATAAAAAATTTAGTTGGCTTTACTTGAACTTATGGTCTATAAACTGGAAAAGTTAGTTGGCTTTACCTAAACCTATGGTCTATAAGCTGGAAAAATTGAGTAGACTTTACTTAAAACTATAGTTCCAGACAAGTTAAGCTATGTAACTATGTATCCTAACTTAAAACAGTATGGTCTATAAACTGAAAAAAATGAGTTGGCTTTACTTTTAATTGAGTCAGACAAAAATAAGTTTAGTTGACAGTACTTAAAAAGCTGATGCAAATAGTTGCCTCAATTTTTTTGAGTAGGCCCAGCACAATATTGTTTATAGCGTATGGGCAAAGTCTTCACTTCTGTGCAAAACATTCTTTTCTACAGTTTTAATAAATATGACCCACATGCCAAGATGATTTAAAAAAAAAAAACAAGAGAAAAACTTTTATGAATATTTTAAGCAGTTTTTTTTTTCGCTTCTTGTATTCCTTATTTAGAGGATTGGAATACCTTTGTGCGCAAATAAAAAAAAAAAAAAAAGAAGATAATACTAAACAGTTTATTACAGTTAGTTCTCAACGGTAAACTAAAGTTGATGTATTGCTTGCAAAATCTACCGTAGTTTGTCATTATTTAATCTTTAGTTATACAATACATTTTTTTTCTTTGAATAATTAACTAGTAATCCTAAGGGATTAGGCTAAGAGGTCAGATATAGTTTGGCAATGATTTAACTGGAAATGAGTCATTTCTCTAAATAACAAAATGTCACTGAATATGACCAAATCAACAAGAGGTAAGAATTATTTTTATGGAATACATTGTTAAAACCCAGATATTTGCTTTGGTAAAATGCAGGCATATCAGCTTACTGAACAGTTTATATTTATGATGAAATACAATAGGTCCGGGATTTATTTTATGAGTGTACAATTCTACCTATGTAGCTAATCTCAAAGTACACAAGTTATGCTTTGAGCGTCTAGACATAATTGCATGTTATTGTTTCGGTTTCACTGTGTCTGCATTACGATGTTACTATAGCATAGATCCTATTGCTAAATGTGTATATTCTGTCTCTATGGAACAATGGAAAATGTGTTGGTACAACTTACAAACCATATTTTAGGTTGGAAAAAAAGTTTCATCTACAGAACTATCCAAGGGTTAAAACATTTCAAATGTTTTAAAAATTATCATCATTCAGGAGAATAAAAACATTTGCAATTTTTGGATATCAACTAAATTTACTTGTGCAGTGCATGTATATTATTATTGAATATTGTCTTATTTAGAAATCAAGAGTGTCTTTTCTTATACATAAACTACATTTATGTAATATATTTTGTTAGTCACAACAGTTTTTTTCACAAATATTTGTCCTAATAGAGAAAAAAAGATCTAACATATGGACAGAGAAAATGACATGCAGCTTGCGTTAGTAACCGATCAACGTTTGATACATGATAATGCCCCAAGATTAGACAATTTTTTCATCCTTATACAATTGGTCTCCTTTATATGTAACTGTAATATATATATATATATATATATATATATATATATATATATATATATATATATATATGTCTTTTTCTTGGGTGGATTCAAATGAAGTGGCCTAAAAATGTGATAACCTTTTCAAGATCCTACTATGTCCAGTGCTGACATAGATTTTATTCTGTAGTAGTTAGTGAACTGTCAGATTTTGAGAAATGTTTAAGGTTCACACTGAAGGTTTGTATTAACCTCCCTGGCGGTATGATTATTTCGGATTTTAGGTGCTGAAAGCGGTACCATTATTTTGCATGGAAATTTGGCGTTTTATATTGTAGGTCTGTAAATCTTAACAATAACACACTTAAATCTGTCCAAACCAGAGTCTAGTAGATATCCCGGGTATGATAAAGTTTGAAACACAAAAACATAAATTATAATATAATAAATAAAAATAAATAATTAAAAAAAAAAAAAAAATAGTAATAAAATAAATTTCCCCACAATTCACTATCGCTCAATTCTGCAAGTGTTCTAATTTATTATCGCTGTTTTCTAGCTGGTCTAAAGCCACTTTTGACTTAAAGGGACACTTTTTGGTTGCTATGGACAATCTCCAGTTTCCAGGCAGAAAGAACAGTGTATATCATGTAAAATTGCATGCAGGGCATGGGACAAAGCACTGGGGACAAAAGGGATGTGAAATCATTTCATACAGTACTGTAATCTGTAAGATTACAGTACTGTATGTGTTATGCTTTTGACATTTTTTTGAATTTGCCGCCAGGCTCCGCCCCCGTGCGTCGCGCCGCTCGCAGGGAACGGAGCCTGGCACGGAGAGGCTTCGGAGGAGGACGGAGCCCTCGGACACTGCGGGTGACATTGTAGGATCCCGGGGACAAGGTAAGTAACGCCACCCCAGGATCCTGCAATGCGATCCCGAGTGTGGCTCGGGGTTACCGCTAATGGTACTGAATTTTAACCCCGAGCCACACTCGGGAAAACCGCCAGGGAGGCTACAAAGCAATTCCAAGCAATTAGTTAACATATAGTAATAGTAGTAATAGTACAGTAACTTAGATCAGAAAGTTCAAGCAATTTAGCTTAATCTGAATTCTATGTAATTCTCTGCAAAATAGGTACATACAGCTCTATAGAGGATCAATACAAGGGTGGCAGTCCTGTACTTCCTGACACCTCTGCTGTATAACTACCTCTTTTTCTGTATACTGCATTACCAATCAAATTTAAACTTCCAAGAAAGATTTGAAACTGATTGGTGTCTCTTGAACCATTCACTAGATCAGGGTTTCTCTATGTTATAACTTGCAAAGAGCGTGTTCTAGCATCGCCAACAGGTCTGTTCAAGGGCCTTTAGATAACAACCAACAGGAAGTGGGATGGACTGGAGTAGTATTACAATATTTGTTTAAAAAATGAAGCTATTCAGCAGGTAGGCTGAGTTATAAAATGTTAATGTTCAATTTTAAGCGTAGTGGTGAAAAAAATAACCGCCTAAACCTTTACTTTTAATACCCAGTTAGTTTTCGGATGGCTTCAGGTTTTCAAATGTCCATCATAACTAGGGATGAGCCCGATTTTCATGTCGAATGTAAGTTTGACTCGAACATTGGGTGTTCGCCTGTTCGCCGAATAGCGAACAATTTGGGGTGGTCGCGGCAAATCCGAAAGCTGCGGAACACCCTTTAAAAGTCTATGGAAGAAATCAAAAGTGCTAATTTTAAAGGCTTATATGCATGGTATTGTCATAAAAAGTGTTTGGGGACCTGGGTCCTGCCCCAGGAGACATGTATCAATGCAAAAAAAAGTTTTAAAAACATCTGTTTTTTCGGGAGCAGTCATTTTAATAATGCTTAAATTGAAACAATAAAAGTATAATATCCCTTTAAATTTTGTAGCTGGGGGGTGTCTATAGTAGGCCTGTAAAGTGGTGCAAGGAAAATAAGTCATTTAAAAGTACTCGCAGCTATAATGAATTGTCGGTCCCGGCAATACACATAAAAGTCATTGAAAAAAACATTCCCCACAGTCCATTACCAGGCCCTTTGGGTCTGGTATGAATATTAAGGAGAACCCCGAATCAAAATAAAAAAAAAAATTGCGTGGAGGTCCCCCCAAATTCCATACCAGGCCCTTCAGGTCTGGTATGGATTTTAAGGGGAACCCCGCGCCAAAATTTAAAAAAATGGCATGGGGGTCCCTCCAAAATCCATACCAGACCCTTACCCAAGCACGCAACCTGGCATACTTCTTGTCTTAGCAGTCCCTTTTTTTAAATATTGCAGTCCTGCTTTTATTATCTTAGCAGTGGCTCCAAATGTAGCCCCCTTAGTAACCTATTAACACATTTCAGTGTGGCTACTAACTTATTTTGTCTATATACAGGTATACTCAGGGCTTTTTTTCAGTGGGAACACGGGGGAATGCAGTTCCAGCACCTCCAGCACTGAATGTATGTAAAATCATGGGGTGTGGGGTGTGCTGGAGGGTCTATTGATGTTGGCTGCTGGAGGATCTATTGTCACTGGTGGGGATCTGATTTTGTGTGAGGGCCTATTGTTGCTGATGGGGAATCTATTGTTGCTGGGGGGTCTTATGTTGCTGGAAGGGCTCTACTGTTGAGGGAGAGGTCTATTTTTACTGGCTGCTGGAGGATCTGTTGATGCTAGCTGCTGGGAGATCTGTTGTTGCTGCTGGGGGGGTCTAATGTTGCTTGGGTGGATATTTTGTTACTGGCTGTGATATTTTGTTGTGGGTGGTTCACTGTTGCTGCAGGGAATCTATTGTTGTTGGGGTGGAGTCCATTGTTGCTGGGGGAGTCCATTGTTGTGTGGGGATCTATTGCTGGGATTCTTTTGTTCCTGGCTGCAGGGGATCTATTTTACTGCTTTTCTTTTTATAATTAACATGTTCCATACACATGATTTAGCACCACAAAATGATACTTGGTTCTGTATTCTCTAAAAGGGGCAGTACTGGTAGGTGGGTAGGGGGTGGAATCAAGGAACGGTGGTCAGAGGTGGGTAGGGGGCAGAGACAAGGGGTGACTCAGATGGGGGGGTTCCTGCACCTATTCTCCGAGAAAAAAAACGCCCTGGGTATACTAACTGAATGTATTGTGGTGCCTCCACTCAGTTGGATCTTGTATAGTTATATTAAACCCCCATTTAAGATAAATTAAGACATTTTACTTACTTCTGAATCTTGAATAAAGGCAGACAATCATTAACTTTTTTCTCTTAACTTATTGCAAAAACTTGTAAAAGAAGAAAGGGTACATGAATACCTGAATATGCGCTAGGATATTTGTTTTCTTTTATCTGACAGTCCATGGATGATGAACAGACTTCCCCTTATTGATCTTTTCTCACAGCAGGCTAAAGTAGCTACCACAAATCAAAGGTTTGTATGTTATTTTTGCACCAGATATCTTACTGCAGCAATAGACCAATGGAGGTTCAAGTTTTACTCCAATTTTCCACCTCTGTTGTCCTTCTGTCAGGAAAAGCATGGGTTAGGCTTTGATATGAGCAAATTCCTTAGGGGTTTATTTACTAAAGGCAAATCCACTTTTCACTACAAGTGCACTTGGAAGTGCAGTATCTGTAGATCTGAGGGGAAGATCTGAAATGAGGGGAAGCTCTGTTGTTTTTATCATCCAATCATGTGCAAGCTAAAATGCTGTTTTTTATTTTCCTTGCATGTCCTCCTCAGATCTACAGGGATTGCACTTTCAAGTGCACTTGTAGTGCAAAGTGGATTTGCCTTTAGTAAATAACGCCCTTAGATACTTTCTCAATACTCAGCGATTGGGGCAGAGCTTTCAGGGCCCTGAAGCCAGTGTATATGTGTGTATATAGGAATAGATAGCTAGATAGATAGATCATAACTGGTTTACTAATATAGGCACTGGGGAAAGGCAGATTTTACATTCTTGTGCGATTTCACAATGATTATACTAGCTGTACACATCTTTGCTTTCTATATTGAAATAGTTTAGGGACAGAAAGAGTGAAAGATTTTTTTTATACCTCTCATAGAGAATACCACCTAAGACAAATTTTGACCGTTGTCTCATGACAAGAGGCCCTGATGCCTAGAAGCTGCAGTTGCCAAGTATCAAATAATAGATGACGTGATCTAAACTTGCCACCCACTAAGAATGTTCAAGTATTTTCCAAGGTCCGTTTGTTAATCGTTAGTGTTAAACTGTTATTTAATAAGGAAGTAGAAGGAACATCATCACCATCATGCCTCCAACAACAGATTGAACAGCTCTTATAAGTTAAAAGGAAAATTACTACATCATTTAATTTCAATCTTAACAAGAGCATTTGCAAACCATGGAGTAAAAACCACAGGAAAAAACAAGCCTAATATAAATAAGTATTGTGCTGATCTACTTTAGTTTAAATTTAGATTACTTGGCAGATTAAAGACTTAAAAGAGATTCTACTAAATGGAGCAAACTTCCTTCAAAAATTGTAAGAATTAACTTCATTGTTTGTTCAAATATAACCAGCAATAATTTGATTTGTAATGTATTTCATCTGTTCTTAAACTGTCCTATATTAGGGGGAAAAATGGCTTTCAGACACATTAAACTGGCCTTCCGACACAATAATTATCATGCAAGTGACTGATTTACTTTAAAATAAACATGAAGGGCCGCTGGAGCAGGAATTTCCTGCCCCACATAATGTGCATAAAAGAAATGAGCATCAGTAATCATTGTCAACAGCTTCTTGTAACTAAGAATTGAATCATTTATCTGTCTCAATGTGCAAATTATTATCATTTTCGGCCCCAAAGAGAAAGTCGAGAATAATATATGTTGTAAAATAACAAAGCATAAGGTGGGATGGAGAATATTTTATTTATATGTGTTAGGTTTTATTTGGCTGCTACATTTCATAAATGTCTGTGGATTCCTTTTGTGTGTATATAGCATGTTAGATTGTTATGTCAAAAAAGCAAATATGCATGTAATTATAAACAGCCACCCAATAAATATGACATCTAAGATTTGTATTTTCAAAACAATTTTATTTGCTATAAAAAAGCATTTTTCCCCTCATAACACATTATGCTATATCCTAGAGAAAATGTCCTACTTGTACTAAGAAATCTGAGTTCTTCCTTAATTTAGCATTATAGCGCCACATCCATCTACCATAGGATTCTATAGGATTGCACAGTTCAATACCTCTTACAATAGCACAAAAATAAAACCAAAACAATGAAACAAATGGACAAACAAGACACTCAGACTCCAAAAGCCCCCCCCCCCCCCGTGAGCAACATTCCCCCATCGCCAATCCTTAAAACAGCAAAGTGGTGAAGAGTTGAGATAATAGAAGAATATATATGCAGAAAAATGCATTCATTGGCAAGTACATTTCTTGCTGAAATACTGAGGTCAATAATAGGTCAGTAGAGCCTAAACTTTTTTTTAGTGACAGCTTGTCCCTTTGTATATCCTTCCCATTAACACAGACTGCACCTGCAAAGAGTAACATAGAGACAGTCAAATTATATCGCAGAACTTAAAGGGAAACACACTTTGAAACTAATTTTAAAAAGATAAATGAAGAAGAAGGGTCTGCCAGCCCCATGGGGCCACAACACAGCATGTACACCAGGGAGTTCAATCCTATACTGTCTGTTACCATGTAACTGATTAAACATTTTTACTTCATGAGGTGTTTCTATTTTTTTTTTGCATATCAGTTTGGAGTTTAAATCTGGCCATACTCTCATAGATTTTTTTTTTATTTAATGGATTCCTCCACCCATGCTAAACAGGGCATACAAATCTTCCATGCTGGCTCTTGCTATTGTGTTCTGACAGCCAGCACCTGCAGCTTTCAGAATACCCAATACTTTTTCACCCAGCTCTTTTATCAAAAGTCATTTGAACAATCCACTTTTGTAAAGCCAGGTGGTGCAGACAGTGACACCCAACACTCAAATTTTGTCTGATTCAGCAGCAAGTGGACAAAATTTGAGACATGTATGACAGAATTCAATCATACCCTTTAATAAATAATAAAGTAGAACTCCACTTTTGTTAAAATAAAAATTTGTCCCCTCTGGGTAATCTGTGTATATTACAGGGGTTTTAAAAAACTTTGTTTTGTCTGCTTTGAAGAAATACCTGTTTGTTTCACCATGTCTGATTCAGAATGATGATTCAGACTGATTCAGAATGATGGGAAATGGTATATTACAATCACCCAGTGCTCTTTCATTGTTCCAACTAGGAAAGCTTCCATGTCTGCACAATTTTTAAAATATTTAACCCTTGGGGAGTATCTCCAATTAAAATTCCTAATGCATGAGATTGCCTAAAATGTGACTCTCATCATAGTGTAGACTTGTTGGAAATTGTCATGAATAGAACTGTCATGTTTGGTTGGGGATCATGGACCCCCTGTGCAGCCTGCATGCTGGATGGCAGTGTTCTTAAAGCGGAGTTCCACCCAAAAGTGGATTTTCCACATTATCTTCTGGGACATGTCACAGGTTCCAGAAGATTGCTCGTCCATTCAGGATGCGCAGCATGACTTGTGCATGCGCAGTGCTCACCCGGCTGTGAAGCCACAAGCTGTCATAGCCGGGTGCCCACACTAGTGATGCCGGCGCCAGAGAGTGGCGGGGGAGAGAACCGAGGCTTCAGGTGGCCACATCGCTATGGGACCATGGGACAGGTGAGTGTGTGTTTATTAAAAGTCAGCAGCTACACTTTTTGTAGCTGCTGACTCTTAATAAACAGAAAAATGAGTGGAACTCCACTTTAACAGATGCACCCATTCAGTGGTGTATTTAGGTTTTGTGCTGCCCTAGGCCTGACTGAGCTTGCGCACCCCCTAATTTAAATATGACCCACCCCTTCCTGTCAAGGCCACAGCCCTTTCTTTTAAAGATCCGCCCTGTCATCTTCATTGGAGGAGGACAGAGGGACGCTGCGGGAAGAGGACAGAGAGGCATGCAGCATCTTTTCATTTGGTGGGTAAGGGGATATGTGCTGGATCAGACCCCTCCCAAAGCACCCAGCACATATCCCCTTACCCCCCTCCCCTCATTCATGTGTGCATTTGTTATCTGCCCCCTTCCCGGTTACTGTGTCCCCCTCCACTGTAAACTATACACAGACCTCAGAGCAGAAGCGCGGCTCTTGCACTGAAGTCGTGTCCCTCCTCTGTGGCTCCTTCTCCTCCTGGCTGTGTACACTAGAACATTGGAGCTGAGAAGGAGGAGGAGCTGAGGAGTGTGTGTGGCTGACAGTGGGGAGAGAGGTGGTGGCTGCTACGGAAAGCCGATCGCCGCTTGTGGGACCCTGGGTGGCAGATGTCCTGGGTGCCCACGCTAGCACACTCTGGCTGCCAGTTACCGAAGCTCAGTGCCGGAACTTGTTGTGGGCTCCGGGACAGTGGCGTCACTAGGTTTGGTGTCACCTGGAGCTGTAAAAATTGTGTCATCCCCCTTAATTTTTTGACTGGAGGCCCAGCGTTGGAGCTCATTGTGGCGGTCAACAAGGCCCAGAGGATATCAGGTTAGGCACTTCCTAATGGCTCAGTCCCTGGGAACAGTAATAAATAATGGCCAACAGGCTCTCTTACCAGACCCGGTGAAACCGCAACAGTGATCCCTCCGGCTGGACGTTCGCTCACTTTGGGTTGCCCAGGCTGACTCTGGTCAGTAGTGTAGCATGTCTGTACCCCGGCAGTGGCTTCATCTTTCTCCCCCTCTGGTGATGCGGGTACAGCATGGCTCTCTGGTGGTGCGGGTACAGCGTGGCTCTCTGGTGGTGCAGGTACAGCGTGGCTCTCTGGTGGTGTGGGTACAGCGTGGCTCTCTGGTGGTGCGGGTACAGCGTGGCTCTCTGGTGGTGCGGGTACAGCGTGGCTCTCTGGTGGTGCGGGTACAGCGTGGCTCTCTGGTGGTGCGGGTACAGCGTGGCTCTCTGGTGGTGTGGGTACAGCGTGGCTCTCTGGTGGTGCGGGTACAGCGTGGCTCTCTGGTGGTGCGGGTACAGCGTGGCTCTTTGGTGGTGAGGGTACAGCATGGCTCTTTGGTGGTGCGGGTACAGCGTGGCTCTCTGGTGGTGCGGGTACAGCGTGGCTCTATGGTGGTGCGGGTACAGCGTGGCTCTCTGGTGGTGCGTGTACAGCGTGGCTCTCTGGTGGTGCGGGTACAGCTTGGCTCCCTCTTTGGCTTCCCCCAGCACAGTACTCTCTTTTTCTCCTCTAACACCCCCCCTCAGCAGAGTGCATGCATGCTGGGGGCTGTAGCATGTCTGTGGACACACAGGGGCCGCCACTCTTCAGGGACTACTTTTCCCATGATGCCCCCCAGAGTCTTCTGATTGGCCCTCTGCTGTGGCCAATCATGGGGAGGAAAACAGCGGTCAGGAAGCTGGGCAACGGCGCAGGGAAACCAATTAGAGCCGCTCTCTCTCTCTTCTCCCTTAGGCTGACAGAAAGGGGAGGGGGGGCGAGCGGGGGAGTTCTCTGGTAAATGGTGCAGCAGATCTGTGACAGGGAGAGGAGAGATGCGGGTTGTCAGGGGAGGGGGGGGCGAGCGGGGGAGATACGCAGACAGCCCGCATCTCTCCTCTCCCTGTCACAGCGCTGCTGCTCAATTTGCCAGAGAACTCCCCCGCTCGCCCCCCCTCCCCTTTCTGTCAGCCGAAGGGAGAAGAGAGAGCGGCTCTAATTGGTTTTACCGTGCCGCTGCCCAGCTTCCTGACCGCTGTTTTCCTCCCCATGATTGGCCACAGCAGAGGGCCAATCAGAGACAGAATCACAGCTTTACGGAGGGGCGGCTTGACGGCACCCGGAACGCCACTGCACTGCACTGCTAAGCTATACTCCCTGCTGTGCGGGAGTCGGGAAGAGGGCGCCGCTGCCATTTTGGGGGGGGGGGCGGCTTTTTGCCGCCCCCCCGCACAGTGCCGCCCTAGGCACTGCACCCATTCTGGGTACAGCTACAGCTGGTCAGGAAGGCAACAGAGCTGAAGATCTAGGAAATCACAGAAAACTGGACTTACAAGAATGACAGGAAAATAGTTCAGAACTGGATTGCTGGTCTTACAGGGAGACAAGAGAACAGGGGTAACTTATAACAGTTGGTTATTGGGCTTACAAGAACACTGAGGTCATGATATTGACTAGGATCATGGAGGTGTACAGGGATCCCAGTAAAGGGGAAGGAAGTAAGGGCACTTCTGAAAGAGTTATTCCTCCTGTACCAACAGCAAACTTCCAATGGGTATAAGAAGCAACAATAGATAAAAGGAACATCACTTGCAGCAGCACTTCTTCGAGGAGAAGCGACTGTAATAGAAATCAAAGAAAGAACAGGCGTTTCTAAGTACAGCATTTACAATGCAAATACATTTATTTAGTTACTCCCAATTCATTTCCATTTATTTTATTTTGTTAAAAAATGCATTTGTACAAAAATCCAAAGTAATTAAAGGTCGAATCTGTCAATTGAAGGCTTATGGTGTCTGTCGGATGTTCTAAGAAGATTCGATGAAGCAGCTAAACTGTATGACAGTTGAATGCTCCGCCCACAAGCTATAGTAGAATTCTAATGTTGTTAAATGCAGTGTACACACAAGCGGACTTTTCCACTGGACTGGTCCAATGGACCAAATCCGGCGGACAATCCGACCATGTGTGGGCTTCATCGGACTTCCGATGGACCTTTTCGGTCGAAAATCCGCCGAACTTTAGATTTGAAACATGCTTCAAATCTTTCCGCCGGAACTCCGCTGCACCCAGTTCCTATTGGGAAGCCCATTCATCTGTATGCTGGTCTGATGGACCAAATATGACGCAAGGGCAGCTACAGCACCTGCCCGCGAGAATGCTCGCGAGAAAGGTTTTCGGCGACAGAGTCTCGCGCTTGCTGCAATAGGAAAAACACATTTTCTGATTGCAGCGAATGCGAGAAGGAGGCGACAATGTCGTCTGGTATGGATTTTAAGGGGAACCCCCTACGCCGAAAAAATGGCTTAGGGGTCCCCCCAAAATCCATACCAGACCCTTATCTGAGCACGCAGCCCGGCCGGTCAGGAAAGGGGGTGGGAATGAGCGAGTGCCCCCCCTGAACCGTACCTGGCCGCATGCCCTCAACATGGGGGGGTGGGTGCTTTGGGGAAGGGGGGCGCCCTGCGGCCCCCCACCCCAAAGCACCTTGTCCCTATGTTGATGAGGACAAGGGCCTCTTCCCGACAACCCTGGCCGTTGGTTGTCAGGGTCTGTGGGTGGGGGGATTATCGGAATCCGGGAGTCTCCTTTATCCAGATCCCGGCCCCCCGCCCTATGTGAATGAGTATGGGGTACATCGTACCCCTACCCATTCACCTGGGGGAAAAAAGTGTCAATAAAAAAAAACACACAAGACAGGTTTTTAAAGTAGTTTATTAGGCAGCTCCGGGGGTCTTCTTACGACTTTGAGGGGTCTCTTCCAACTTCTCCGCTGTCTCTGGCCTTTTCTCCCCGGTGTCCGGTTCTTCTCCCACTCTCTGGCTTCTTCTCCCGGTGTCCGCTTCTTCTCACGCTCTCCGGTTCTTCTGCCGCCTCCTCCACTATCTTCTGCTCTTTTGCCGCTCTTTTGCTAGTGGTGGCCCGGTCTTCTCCGTCATCTTGTTCCCTCTTCTCTTCTTCTGATGTTGACATGGCGCTCTCTCCCGCTGTAATGCTGTGTGAGCGGTGTGCAATGACTTATATAGGCATGGGGAGTGGGGCATGCTGGGACTGTGCCGTCATAAGGAGCGGGGTCACCACCCGGTTTTGTTTCAGATAGATTAGTTATGTTACTAATTTAATTTCTTATGGAATTAATTTAGTTTGGTTTCAGAATTAGTTTAGTTTTGTTTAGTTTTCATTAAATTAATGTTGTTTTAAAATATGTTTAATTTATTATTTTTCTAACAAATTCCAATTTTTCAGAATGATTAGAATTTGGATTGGTCGAAAAAAGATCGACCGATTCAAATTCTGTGTGAAGAAATAGCTGTTTGTTATGCAGTGGTCCTGGAAGCCAGCCGCCCCATCTTTAACAACCATGAGTCCTCATCTGTCAGCGGGCTTTTCCACTGACAGATGAATGTAAAGATAAAGAATGCCTGCAATTGCCCAGCAATAGAAAAAAAAATGACGTAGGGTCCCCCCAAAATCAATACCAGACCCTTATCCAAGCATGAAGCCAAGCAGGTCAGAAAAGGGGAGATGAGCATGCAACCCCCTCCTGAACAATACCAGGCCACATGCCTTCAACATGCAGGGGTGGGTGCTTTGGGGCGGGGGGGTTCTGCACCCCTGTCAGGGCTGGGCTCAAGACGTGCTTTGCTGACATCCCTTCTGGCTCCAGATCCTGCTTGCTGTTCCACAAAATTGATCCCTGACTTCTGGCTTGGCTGACTATCCGTTCCAGTTACTGAACTCTGGCTATGTTTTAAATACGTTTGTTCTTTTTACTTTTGTTATTAAACAAATGTGATTTAACTGTATTTCTGTCTTGGCCTGATTTCATGGTTTCTGACAGCCCTGACCCCAAAGCACCTTGTCCCCATGTTTATGGGGACAAGGGCTTCTTCCGGACAACCCTAGGCTGTGTTTTTCAGGGTCTGCGAGTGGGGGGCTTAAAGAAACTGGAAGCCCCCTTTAACAAGAAAAAAATTAAAATAGTGTCCCTCGATGTAGATCCATTATCAATCTATGCCCACCGACCCGAAAAATAGAAAAAAATGCAAAAAAGCTCCTAAGAGGCTACCTGCCATCTGCCTTTGCTTTGACAGTTCTTATATAGGCAAGGGGCAGAGCCACCCTTCGGGTCTGGTATGGATTTTAAGAGGAACCCCACACCAAAATTTAAGAAAAAAAAACAGTATGGGGTCCCCCCAAAATCCATTACCAGACCCCATGCAGCCTAGCAGGTCAGGAAGGAGGAGGGACGAGCGAGCACCCCCCCTCCTGAACCATACCAGGCTACATGCCCTCAACATGGTGGGGTGGGTGCTTTGTTCTGGAAATGTAAATAAAAAATCATGAGAACATATATTGTATCTTGATATAAAAAAATAAGATGAAATGCAGATAATAGTCCCAAATAAGGCCAATCAAAACAGTTCCTATATAGGCAAGGGATGGGGCCACCCAGGTACGTCATTCTCTGTCACTTCTGAGGTCATGTGACATCATGTGACATCAGAAGGGGTGGTGCCACCGAGTGATATACCGAGGTGGCCCCGCCCCTTGCCTATATAAGAACTGTCAAAGCAAAGAGAGGGCATACGACAGGAAACCTCTTAGGAGGCGGAGCATTTATTTTCGTTTTTTCTGTTTTTCAGGTCGGCGGGCATCGTGATTGACAATGGATGTACATTGAGGGACACTATTTTTATTAATTTTTTTAATAAAGGATTTGTCAAAAATGATGTACCAGATACCCTTTCACATAGGAGGGAGTGGTATCTGGGGGCTCCCTTTGTTAAAGGGGGCTTCAGTAGGCATGAGTAAAATCCTGACGCGTTTTGTGGATAATACCACTCTTCAGGGGCAGATGCATGCAACTTTAAAAAAAGACAACAAAACATGAGTAGACCAGTATTATCAAACATTAAACCCCTCAAAGGGGAAGATGTGTACAAGAGAAAAGGGAGAGAGTTACTCATCCCTCTGAGTACTTACATCATGATAAGTCTGGAAAATGGGGGACGAGGAATCAGAGGCTGTCCCAATTGTCTCTACCGGGAGCTGTGGAAGGAGCCCGCAGGAGAGGGACCGAGTGCACAAAACATCATCCCCAAAGAAAATGAAAGGCTGAAATCCAGGTAGTGGTATGAGTGGGCTTCATGTCTAAATATATATATATATATATATATATATATATATATATATATATATATATATATATATATATTGGGTATACTATAAATACTCTATATTATGGGTAGTAGCTAGAGCCCAATGCCAAAGTGCAGGTGGACAAGTGAATGTGAAAAGAAAGAAGTATGTGAAAAGAGAAAAAAGATCAGAGATAAAAAGAAAAAAGGAGAAAAAAAGGGAAAAAGAAAAAGAAAGAAGAAGAAGAAAAAGAAAAGGAAAAAGAAAAGGAAGAAAGGGAAAGAGGAGAGAAGAAGAGAAAAATAAGAAAAAGAGAAAAAAAAGGGGAAAAAGAAAGAAAGAAGGAAAAAGAAAAAGAAAAAAAAGAAGGAAGAGAAAGAAAAAGAAAGAAACAGAAGAAAAAGAGATAAAAAAGAAAAAGGAAAAAGGGGGGAGAAAAATAAAAAAGGAAAAAGAAAAGAAAAAAGGGAAGAAAAGAAGACCATGAGACAGGTATAGAAGACAAAAACAAAAGTCAGCATATGTGAGCATAAACAGGAAAAGAAAAAACATATAATTACCGGTTTAGGATATAAAAAATGAAATGCCATGTAGTGTGCAGTGTGCACAGAGAGGTGCTGCCATGAGGACTGGCTAGCACAGAGTGAGGATGTTAAATACACTCGGCACACACCCACGGGCTCCTCCCAACATCACACAGATGCATTAAGAGAGGAAGAGAGGCGTCTACGCTCAAGCAGCAGCTGCCGCATATGGAGGTTAGAGACGCCCTTCTCCCTGTGGTGACACCAGATGGAAAAATGCAGACACGCCAGCGACAGGAAGCCCTGTGGGGACATTGCATGCATGGCATCGAAGTGTGATGCCGATTTGAGATAGAAGCAGGCCCACCCAATCCCCCACATCACCCGATGGACAAAATGGGAGAGGGGGAAGGCACCAGCACCAGCACCCCAAATCGCAGCTCCTGGACAAAGGACAAAAACAGGAACAGCACATCAAATCCCGGTCCCACAATAAACCAGACCCACACAATTGGTACAATGCAAACTGTCCCGTAGAAATTCATGTCAATGGTGCCATCATGGCCTGGGTGTATGGACCTCGTATTTTGGTACATTAACACCCAGAACATAGGTGATCCCACACATGTACAGCAGGGGAACACTGCCAATCCAATGATCAAAAAAGCCTACATCCCTGTTGCATATAGAATAATAGGGGGGAGTTTGGGACTTTAAATGAAACACACGGTGTGTGCCTCCATCCCTGATTCAGGTATGAGAAAAAGGAAGGCGGGACTTTAAATGAGGCAATTGATTTGTGGGGGTGAGATAATTAGAAAATATATTTAATTGGCATATTGAGCCTGACAATAACAATGATGCACATAGTAGAAAAAGTTCTTAATAAGTATACACACACATACATTGTATTGACCTCATGAATACATTACATATACTGTATATATCAAAGGGACAGCATATAAAATTGACAAGAGATTTAATATGGATAAAATGAATTATTGCAAATTCATATATATACACGTCATCTATATGTAAATCTATACGTCATCTATATGTACACATCATCAGTGTATTGCTGTATGATGATTGGCCAAAACATGCACCTGACCTGCATGCTTTGGCCAATTCCAGTGCCCTCTGCTAAGAGAGCCATAACTGGCCAAAGGCGGGATGCCTTTAGCCAATCATGACTCAGGGGGACTAAGTCCACGCCCCCACAAAATATAAGACTGCTTACACGGCAGCCGTGTGTAGTGTTGTTGGTGTGGACAGAGAGACAGCTTGATTTAGAGAAAGCAGGCAGGTTATTCAGTTAGTGGCAGTGTATTTGAAATATATTATATATGTCTACTATATATATACATACTCTGCATTTAGCATAGTCTATATATTCAGTATTTACTCAATATTCAGTCAGTGCAGGCAGTGTATATATATATATTTATATATTGTGACAGACCTAGCCGGGAGAGAGACATTTGGAGGGGACTGTATGCTAGCCTCTTGCCGATCGATCGTGGGCCCTGGCATTTGGGGGAACGGTGTTCTTTGTGAGCTGTATGCCTGGGGACCCTTGAGGTGGTATTACTGTGGATTCGGGTCCTGGTCCCCCAGGACACACAGACTCTGGGGACCCTGGATTTGCCATATTGGAATAGTGACTGATTCATACCGTTGGGACTCCTACTGTTAAATGCTAATGTCATCAATTCCAGCTACCTGTCTGTTGTCTGCTAAAATGTGTATTGTAAATAAGTCTCTAGTATGGGATCTAAGAGTCAATAGATCCCCATTGTTGTTTGTGTTTAATTAACTCTGCTATTGTGATAATGTTGTTTGGATTTTCTGAACTACAAGACGACCAGTCTGGCCTAAAGGTCATGTCTGAGTCATCTAGGCTGTCTAAAGGGATTAGTTAATTAGCTCATGTTAATTAGGTTAATTAGGTTACAGCTGTATTGTTAGAGTAATATGAGTCGGAGGTATGCACCTCCACTTTTAGTGTATAAAAGAGCCTGTATTTTGCAATAAAGGAGATTCCTGGTTGAACTTACAAACAGCCTGCCTGGGGTTTGTTCTGAGCTATCACAACTGGGTTAGAATGGCACATAGCTGAAGTTCTAATCCCGGAGCATTGGATGACCGAACCATCAGACGTTGCAATCTGATTCAATAGTTGCAGAGGAGTGTCGGGAGAGTGGAACCGAGCGAGCAAGGGGCTCGTTACATTGGTTGGCAGCCGTGGGATTTGCTCTCCAGTTACTGGGACACTCCAAACCAGCCTGCAGGAGAGCCACGCTGAAAGACTTACTTAAGAGCCGTGGAGGGAATGGTGGGATTGTGCTTCCTTGCCGTGAACACATCCAAACCATCACTTGGATCCAAGGTCCAGATAGCAGGATAGGAGAGATACCAGCCACCATGGATGAGGAATTCAGAAGGAGGTTGCGAGAGATGCAGATGCAGCACAGAGGACCAGTATCAGAGCAGGTCCTGCTAGGATGGTTTAACTCTATCCGCTGTGAACTCTGGAAGGAAGCGCTAGCCCGTGAGCAGCGACACTAGGGAAAAGTTTTCCCCTCCATTCATGTGAGGTACTAGCCACAGTATGAAGTGCGAATGCTGTTTTTGGGGGAACAGCCGAACCAGGAGTGGACAGCCGAGTTAAGCAGGCTGATCTGGGCAGAAATGCGGTTGGACGAGAGCTACAGAGCCCTCCAGTGGTATGTAGCCCAAGTGAGCCCGTGGACAGCGAATGATAGCCCCACGGAAGGCTTTGACTACGATGGCCTGGGATTGTTATACTGGAGGCTATCCAGGGACCCTGACTTTGGGAGTGATTGGGGGTGGCGTTTGGAGGAAACAATGGAGCACAGAGAGCGAAGACTGAATGTCTCGGAAGTGCACTGGGCACAGGAAGATTTGGAGTTTCTGGCCGTTCAGGAATGGGAGCTTGAGATTGCCTACAGACAGCTGTTAGACTCTGCTCAGTAGCATGGTGGGGCTCCCTTTGCCTGGGACTATCAGGAAATACCAGTTGACAACTCTGAAATCCTAGCTGAAGAGTTGACAATGTGGCAGAGTAACGGTGTGCTTTGCCAACCTGCACCCGCAGCTATGGAGGCGGAGGTCTTATGGCGGATGCAGCAAGTGCTGATTGACCTTGATGAACCTGTTTCTGCATTGGATGATCTTGGATGGAGGAATGTGCCTGTCCAGCAGAATGCCAGAGAATCGGCAGTGGAAAATCTGGAGATCGCTATCCCCAAAGCTGAAGTGCTGACAACGGGGCAGAGCTCTGCTAACCTCTGCCCAGCACTGATAGCATCTTCTGGGTTCCAGGGACTGGAGATGGTGAACCTTTATCCCCAGACACCAGTTGCAGAAACAGGGGATTTGATAGACTTTTCTGATTAGGAAGAACAACCTGGTGAGCCTCCAGCAGAAGAAGAGCTGTTATTAGGGCCAAACTTCACTGTGCTCTGCCCAGCACCAACAGAAGTATCTGTGAAGTTACAAGGAACTTCCCCAGCTGAAGCTCTGGCAACCGGACAGAGGGTCCAAGACCTCTGCCCCACACCTGTGGCAGTTTCGGAGGCTCAGGGTGAGAAGGTGGCAATCACTTCCCAGCAGCAGATACAGGGGGAGAAGGGAGAGGAGGTGTGTGTTGTCCCTCCCCAACAGTTAGCCGGAGCAGATGGGGTGGGGTTTCCAGCAGAAGGGCTGGCAACAGGGCCGAGTACTGCTGGCCTCTGCCCTCAACTAACAGATGATGGATTTCCTGTGAAGGTGGATGGGACTTCAATCTCCACCTGTATACCCTAGGGATGCTGGGCAGTCGGCCCAGATTCCCAACAGCATGACTGAGTGAGCCCAGACACCCTGTCTTCTCTCCAGCGGCAGAAAGGACTCCAGGGAGAAGGGCCAGTCCAGGCCTCTCCCCAGCGGCAGATATGTTCTCTGAGAGAGGCAGAGGTTGGCTGGGTGAGTAATGCTTTGTTTGGAACAATTTGTTTGGGGTACTGTGTGGGTACAGGCATTAGAGGACTGGAACTACTGACTAACTTCGGAGTCAACCTGTCTGGGGTCCCCTCCTGTGTTAGTCTCCTGCCGAAAGGGGAGAAATGTGACAGACCTAGGCGGGAGAGAGACTTTTGGACGGGACTGTATGCTAGCCTCTTGCCGATCGATCATGGGCCCTGGCATTTGGGGGAACGGTGTTCTTTGCGAGCTGTATGCCTGGGGACCCTTGAGGTGGTACTACTGTGGATTCGGGTCCTGGTCCCCCAGGACACACAGACTCTGGGGACCCTGGATTTGCCATATTGGAATAGTGACTGATTCATACCGTTGGGACTCCTACTGTTAAATGCTAATGTCATCAAATCCAGCTACCTGTCTGTTGTCTGCTAAAATGTGTATTGTAAATAAGTCTCTAGTATGGGATCTAAGAGTCATTAGATCCCCATTGTTGTTTGTGTTTAATTAACTCTGCTATTGTGATAATGTTGATTGGATTTTCTGAACTACAAGACGGCCAGTCTGGCCTAAAGGTCATGTCTGAGTCATCTAGGCTGTCTAAAGGGATTAGTTATTTAGCTCATGTTAATTAGGTTAATTAGGTTACAGCTGTATTGTTAGAGTAATATGAGTCGGAGGTATGCACCTCCACTTTTAGTGTATAAAAGAGCCTGTATATTGCAATAAAAGAGTTTCCTGTTTGAACTTACATACAGCCTGCCTGGTGTTTGTTCTGAGCTATCACAACTGGGATAGAACGGCACATAGCTGAAGTTCTAATCCCGGAGCATTGGATGACCGAACCATCAGATGTTGCAATCTGATTCAATAGTTGCAGAGAAGTGTCAGGAGAGTGGAACCGAGCGAGCAAGGGGCTCGTTAAATATATTATATACTCTGCATTCAGTGTAGCGTATATATACAGTGCATTCGGTGGTGTATACTTTCTAATACACTTCAGGCGGTGTTATCTAATACAGTGTGTACAGTTTCTACTACTTTTTCTGGTGGTGTACACAGTATCTAATACAGTGTGTACAGTTTCTACTACACTTCAGGTGGTGTACACAGTATCTAATACAGTGTGTACAGTTTCTACTACTTTTCTGGTGGTGTACACAGTATCTAATACAGTGTATACAGTTTCTAATACACTTCATATATATACACACACACATATAAACTCTGCATTCAGTATAGCTCATATTTACACTTCAGGCGGTGGTGTATAGTTTCTAATACACTTCAAGCGGTATACACAGTATATAATACAGTGTAGCGTGGTTTTGCAAAACAAAAGATACATCATGTCCGGAAGGCCACCAAGGAGAAACAGATGCTCACAGGCCACTAAAAGAGGGCAAGCAGCCTCTGTGTCTACAGTCAACAATGGTGGTCATGAACATGGTGCATCCTCTGCAGGTGGCCATGGGACACGCTTGTCCTTTTTTTCTGCTGCTGCCCGCGTTATTGAGCCACAACATGCAGAAGAGTTGGTGGAGTGGATAACAAAGCCGTCTTCATCCTCCCCATCCTCTGTCACCCAGGCTCAGAGTAGTTTGCCTTCCAACGCAGCTGCCAAAGCGGCCTATTCCACTGGCTCCTTGTCCACAATCACTCCTTCCATAGCCCTACCATAATGCACGGAGGAATCCGCAGAATTATTCGAACATAGTGTTGGGTACATGCTGCTGGAGGATGCGCAGCAATTTGAAGGGTCCAATGTTGATTCCCAGGTTGAGGAAAGGAGTTACGTGATCCTAGAGAGAGGAGGTGCCACAGAAGGATAAGAAACTGGCAGTAATGTTCCCCCAGCTACAGAATATTGCCAAGTTTGCTTCAGTGATGAAGAGGGAGGGGATTATGAGGTCACTGACTGTACTTGGGTCCCTGAGAGAAGAGAGGAGGAAAGTGAGGAGGAGGAGGCACAACTCCAATGAGGCAGGATGTCCTCTAGGGGGCAGCTTAAGGGCAGACACCCTATTGTATCTCTTCTCGCTGACTTTTGTGACCCTTTTTCGACACTTGTGCAGCAGATCGCACTGTTTGCAACCTATGTCTGCATAGGCCGCTTTAGCACCACATGCTTGACCAGACATATGACGACCTGCCATGCAGTCCATTGGCTATAGCACTTGAAAGACTCACATAAAAAAAAAAAAGCGGACTTCTCCTTGCTCCTCATCTGGGATCTCCAACCCTACTATACCTCCAGTCCTCTCAAAAACCTTTGCAGAGGGAGCAGTGGATGAAACGTCTTCAGGACGCCTTGAAGAAAGGTTTGTGTAACGCATTTCTAGACCCTGGGAGGTTACCATTTCCTGGTGCTGGACAACGTGTTGCTGAGGCTTCGTTCAGTCAGAGGAAGAGCAGTGGAGAAGGTGGCCGGCTGACCGATGCCTTTAAACAATTTTTCATTCCTCAGCGCCAAGGTCTGATCGGTTCAAGCAACAATCGCCAGCGTCTGCATTATATGGTGCAGGCATATCTAGGGGCAAGAGCAGACTTGGAGACCTTTCCAACAGAGCATCCACTGGGTTACTGGGTCTTGAGGATGGACCACTGGCCAGAACTTGCTCTATATGCAATTGAGCTACTGGCCTGTCCTGTATCCAGCGTGCTTTCTGAACACACATTCAGTGCTGCTGGAGGGTTTGTAACAGATAAAAGAGTGCTCCTGTCCACAGACTCCGTTGATAGGCTAACATTCATAAAAATGAATCAGTCTTGGATCAGCAGCTATCAAGCACCTGATGCTGATGTAACTGATTGAATTTGCTATGGATGTGAGATTCCTTGAAGACTGCCTATGCTGACTATCCTATTCCTCCTTAATCTTGATGATGCTAGCTTCCAACAATATTTTTGGTTTGGAGCACCATTACCACCACCACCCGAGGCCCACTTTTTCTGCCCCTGTTTAACAGGTGCATGTAATTACAATTTTGCCGGGATCCGACAATACATTACAGCCGCGAGCAGTCTTTAATGACATTTTTTCCTTTAGAAATGTCATTTTGCTGTGGTACTGTTATAAACACGGGAAAGATGCGCTACTTTACAGGCATACTAAGGACACCCCCGGCACAATATATAAAGGAATATTTCATTTTTATTGTTTCACTTTAAGCATTATTAAAATCACTGCTCCCGAAAAAATTGCTGTTTTTAAAACTTTTTTTTGCATTGATACATGTCCCCTGGGGCAGGACCTGGGTCTCCAAACACGTTTTATGGCAATAACTTGCATATAAGCCTTTAAAATGAGCATTTTTTATTTTTCACGTACACGTCCATAGACTTTAATGGGGGGGGTGTTCGGCTCATCCCTACTAATAATAAGAACACATCTCTCCAGAAGCATTAACATCCCCACATGGTATGCAATAAATTCCCCACTTCACCACAATGGCGCCAACACAAAGGTGAGGCGTTAGGGCAAATTCTAAATAGCCTAAAGGGGTTAAGTAGCTCCTATGAATCAGCCTGAAGTGAGTATCCCAATGTTGCACACAGTGAGAAGATTTAAAGGTATTAAAGGATGCTACTGTTGAAGGATTCAGCCCTATATGCATACTAGAAGATCTGTACTCATTTAATTTGTAAAAAGAAACAGCAATACATTTATCTAAGACCTTTTGAAATGCTACCAGGGAAGAAGCCAGATTGGTGAGGGTAAGAACCACGTCATTGGCAAATAAGCCTATTTTATGTACATAGTTGGCTACCAACTATACCAGCAATGTTAGGGTCTGCTCTTAATGCCTCTTCTATGGGTTCCATCAGTAGAGAAAAAAGTAAGGGAGACAGGGGGAATCCCTGGCGAGTGCCAATAGTTATTTGAAAGTTATCAGAAAATACCGTACATTCGATGTGAACATATTGGCAGATGGATTGGAATACAAGGTGAAGATGGCTGATTGTACGAAACCATGAAAGCCAAATTTGGAGAGTGTCGCTTGCCCTACATTGGGGGAATAAAGGCTTATGATGATAGTGTAAGTGATATTGAAGTCACAGACCAAGATTATGAAAAGACCACGTGGGTCTAAAGAGACATCATGAAGACAGAAAGGCACAGAGTTCCTTATGACAATAAAAAATATGAGGCTATGATCTGTTTGTGCATTTAGGGGTATTGCAAGCTTTTAAGTGAGTTTCTTGAAGGCAAATCATGTCCCCATGTAGACGTCCAGTTTCTTGCCACATAGCCTTTCTTTTAAAAGGGTCGTTCAAGCCATATACATATAGACAAACTATCTTAAGTACCATAAAGGTGATCAGAATGATAATAATATACCATGTGAAACCTTCACACAAGTGAACGCAGAAGTTGTGCACGAGAGAGGCACAACACTCCAATTTCAAAATGGTTTGGGGAGGATTTAGCAGAATGGACATCATTCTCTTCAGGTAGAAGGCCCCATTTTTTTTTTGGCCAGTATGAGCCCTTCTGACACAGAGGCTATAGTGTCGGAACCTTTTTCCTGTGTGATCAGCAATTTGGCTGTGAATCCCCACCTGTATGTCACTTTGTGATAACGCAACAATTTGGTCAGGGATACCAGCTGTTTGTGGGCAAGGATGGTGTGCTGAAATAGATCTAAGACCAATGTGATGCCAGTATAGGGGTCCAAGAGAGGAGAGTTCTTCCTCGCATATTGCATCAGGTTTGCTTTGACGTGATAGAATTAAAGGGACATTATCTGGTAAGTATGGGGTTTAGAAAGCTGATGTACTGGGTCAACGATCACCTTGTGTTTGGGAATGTCAGGTAAAAGTGTTCATTGATCATTTGTTGTACATAGCACCTGAGGTCTGATGAGGGGACTTGTTCAGAAATCATCCTGAACTTCACATTATTTCTGTGTGCATTTTCTTCTAGATCTGCCATTTTAAGATTCATGGCTTTTAGCTCTTCCTCCATTTCATGGGCATCAATTACTTCATTATGAGCTACTACAAAGTCCCCCCATTTTACTCTCTAAGTGGTTAACTCTCTTCCCAATAGCCTCAACACCTGCTTTAGCTTGTTAAACAGGAGAGAGAAGATCCTAGTGTAGCGAGTCCCTTAGAGACACCATTATATCCTTGAGAACTAACTGATATAGGCTGCCCAGCTGTGGGTTAATCATCAATGAATTAAATAAATTCTCTGGTATTCTTAGCAGAGCTATCACCCCTGGAGTGCTCACCTGCAAACATATGCTTAGGAGATGTCTTGGCACTAGACTTTACAGGGCTGTTCAGTGGTGCACCTCAGTGGGAGAAATGGCCTCCAGTCCTTTGTGATGGTGAGGAGGTATGCAGTTGACCACTGAAGCCATGGAGGGAGCCGCTTGCCAAGGAGGCTTGGGACTTGTTACAGCAAGCACCATCTTGGGAAGGTGAGGCTCCTGACATACCGACGGTTTTCTTTTTTCCCATCGCTGCCTCTGGGTGTGTGGGAGTGCTGGGGTGAAAGCCAGGAACCTGTGTGCCTCCCCACATTGCTACCAGTCGCTAGAATGTGCCGCATGAACTGGGAGCTCTTTCTTTATGTGGCCATCTCCTAAGCTGCAGACACGCCCCCCCGTGAAGTCCTTTTCGTTGACAATGCCACACATCATGGACATTTTTGTTCTAGTGAAAGCCAGCAGGTTGGAGGAGCAGCCCCTAAGTGTGAAGAACATATCTAGGCGTGGATCAACAGTTAAATTAAAGTCACCACACATGACCAGGTTACCATACCTAAGTGCAAATATTTTCTTGAACACCTTGCGGAAAAACTGTGGTTGATGAGAATTGGAAGCAGAGATATGTATAATGTACACAATGTATAAGGCCTATTATTAATATCACATATCAAGATTTTATATCTGTGATCTGTGTCGATAACAGAAGAGCGCATTGTAAATTATACAGTGTTCTTAATTGCCAACGATACTCCTTTTTTTTAATGGGAAAGTGGAAAGGTATATATGCAGAAAGTCCTTATGGTTGCACTCAGAAGTGGTAGCAATAATGTCAGCCTAGAATAAACAAGCATCTTGCCAGAGAGAAACTCTTTTAGCTGTGTGGTTAAGGCCTCGTGCGTTAATAGGCACTATTTTAAGCACCATCGGTACTCGGTAAGAAGTAAAAGATATGAAGACTCACATGTGAACGTGACCAGTCGGCAACCAGGAAAGTGATGTGGCTTGTGTGGTTTAGTATTCTGTCTCAGAATAGGAGCAAAGGTAGAGCAGTGGACATGGATAGTGAAGTCTTATTGAGTGGATATCAAAAGAGTTAGGCTGGAGAGTAAAAGCAAAACAATAATCAAACTTGACAAAGTAAACAAAACAAGTCAATACGCAACCAGTGGTCCCATGGGTTGAGCAACACAGAAAAATAAAGAAAAAGGTTCCTATTAGAACCAAGAGCAGATGAACTACAGTTCATTCAGGGGGTGAAAAAGTATAACTACAGTAGCCGGGAATCCTGTGTGTGCAAACATATTAAAGAGAGTAAAATCATGTTCTAGAGGAATCACTGTTGATTTTTGGTGGCCCGCTTATGAGAGACTACCTGCCAGTCCTCCAGAATCGTTGAAGGGGATACCAGTGCAGTAGCAGAAGATGGGTGGTTTGACAAGATGCCCCAAGTACTGAATAAGCAGAGGCCTTCTTCCATAGTTTTAATGGAGGAGCTGGATCCCCCATGAGTAATGAGCAGGGTGCCGGGGTATTGCCATTTGTAGCTGATATTATCGTTCCTCAAAGCTTTAGTAATGGTGAATGGTGTTGAGATATTTGCGATGCTGTAGCACGTGTGAGGAGAAATCTGAAAGCACTTGGAGAGTTGTGGCCTACTCAGGAAGCTGATCTTACTTGTGGAATGCCTCTTGCAGCTTCTCTTTCACCTGATAGAAATGTATACGTAAGAGAACATTATGCAGTACATTTGGAGGTAGTGCAGCACACCCCACGTAGGAGCTGCAGATTAACAGGCATCCCCCACTCCTGCACAGCCAGGCACTCTGAATCTTCACAGGCACACAGAGTCAGAAAGCAGTGTGTAGCTTTGTTTTTGTTGTTTATTGGGGGGTTAACAACTTTAATATGGATGAGAAGTTATGGGATGCCCACTTAAGTTGAGCAAACTTCAGGGACATTTTCCTATATACAGCTATATACAGTCTACTCTTCACTTTCCTCTTGCACAGTCTTGCTCCGCCTCTGCTGGTACACTCCTGGGGGAACTTGACAGTCTCCTTGTCAGTAAGTAATGGACCATTACAGACAGGAACTCACAGTCCCCTAACAGTAGCACACATTGGGTGACACAGTATGTAACATTCCTTCCTTTCTGATCCCAGCACCACCTCTTCAGGCCCTGCCAGCCCGCCTGGCTGCAGCTGCCTCTTTACCAGTCCACCCGGCTGGTTCTCAGCAGCTCTCTCAAGGAAAGGACTGAACACTTAAGCCCACTGCTGTCTCAATGGGAGACTGGCTACATGTGGCATTCTCCACACTTTGTTAGTCTGCATCAATTAGTACTACTCACTCTGTCCTCTCCTTGCTCCCGTGACTCCAGGAAAGATTCCTCCTGTTTGTCTTTGGCAGGATCTCTCCAGCACCCGAGCCCCAGTTCAAGGCAGGTCACCTCCCAGACTAAGGGGTACCCCTCAGGGACACCGATTGCCCTGCTGGCATGACCCTTGTCTATTTATGAGGTGAACTCATTCTTCTGCCAGCCCACTACTGAGGATTGGCTGAGGCATCATAAATATGCATGGCAGCTCCTCCTAACCCCCGTGCTCTAATTCTAGAAGGTTCTTCTTCCTTCCAGACACCGGGGGGCACCAGAGTGCTGCCAGGATGACTTACCCAGCCCTGAATTCTAATAACCCTGACCCAAATCCAGACTCACAAATGTACAATTTAAGTCAGATTATGGCTTGCTTATTCTACACACTATATCTAGCACACACTAGAGGGTGCTACGGTAGAAAAGACAGTTTCTGAACCCAGTAGACCCTATCTATTGTGAGGTCCCCAGAGGTAAATGAAGGTATCACAGCTAAAAAGAGCTTGTGGACAAAATGTGGTAGCTGTGAGGAATGGACCATTTCTGGGATGCCATGTATCATTTCAAATTGTTGCAGCTATACCTATCTTCCAGGTTGGCTAGTTTGTTTTTGATCCATGACAGGTCTTCTCTCTGGGCCTCATGGGTGTCCACCAATGTATTAAAAGAAGAAGTACATTCCCTCCATCTTGTCTTCTATGTACCCCACTCTGTCCCCCAGATCTTGAACGTCAGCCGTCACTTTGTGTATGCAGAACAGGTCTGATTGCAAGGAGGCTCTCAGAGTATGTAACATGTCCTTAAGGCTCGGGTCACACTGGGGCGTCCTGTCAGATGACTTAGCTGCTTGACAAGTTGCGCTCCATCTAGTGCAATGGAACCGTTCTAATCGGAGCGTCTTAAGTCGCTCCAACTTAGAAAAATGTTCCTGTACTACTTGGGGGCGACTTCAGAGTGGCTTGAAATTACTTCTATTACAGAAGTTGTTTTCAAGCAGCGCTGAAGTTGCACTGTGCGGGGCGGCTTCATATTTGGGCGACTTTGAAGATGCCCCAGTGTGAACCGAGACTAAGGGTTGTGTTTGAGACTGGCTTTCCTAGAGTAGGGAATGCAGTAATGGCAGGTGTAGGCACTGTAGACAGCTGGGAAGTCAGGGAGCTAACCAGAGGGGGTTTCTGCCTGAGCTTTAAAGGTTCTGGAAAGCAGGTTGATTCCTGGTGTACAAAGGACCTGTTCTATTACGCGGTCATCTTGTCAATCTCCACCATAAAGTATAATTTAAGTTGAAGGTAGAGTGTCAATATAAGGGTCATCAGTTAATAGTCTGGTTTAATACTGCTGAGTGTCATTTAAAAAAAAAACAAAACAAAACATTAAATTAAAATATACAGTAACGTGTGTAGCAATGGTATATGATATACTGTGTTTTTTATTTGCTAGATTTTCTTTTAATGGAATCATATATAGTATAGACTAAGTGTAGTAATTATATTCTAAAATCTCACAAAAAGTTGTTAACAGTTACTTCTAAAGGTGTCCACAGGCAACGCAAAACTCTAGAAAGCAGACCATAGGCTGGTAACATCTGTCAAGCTGCGCTGGTAGTGAAGAGGACGCCGTTCAGACTCATTCAGATGCAGAATGCTTTAATAATCCCAAAGGGAACTTATTGCGATACAGCCACATTCAGCAAAGATAGCACAAGATCACAATAATAAACAGAAACAAAGCACAATGACACAATACAATTACAAATAACATCAATTAGTACAAATAAAAACTATACTCTAATAAAACATCCATACTATTAAAATACAACATAGAATAAATAACACAAATTGAAAACAGAAAACCAAAATTCAATGGAGGACATGGGATGGAGGATAAGGACATGGGATGCAGGACATTGGATGGAGGAGGAGGAGAAGGACATGGGATGGAGGAGAAGGACATGGGATGGAGGAGGAGACACACCAGAACTGCACAACTTTGCTGCACAAAGCACGGGGAACACAGGTGACATCCTCCTCTCTATCAATACATGACATAGTGTCTCCTCTCTACACAGGTGACATTCTCCCTTCTATCTATACATGTATACATGACATAGTGTTCCCTCTACACAAGTGACATCCTCCCCTCTATCTATACATGTATATATGACATAGTGTTCCTTTACGCAGGTGACACTCAGTCCATGTATACATGACATAGTGTTTCCTCTACACAGGTGACAATCAGTCCATGTACTAAATAAATACTGTTGTCTGCTGTGTTCAAACTTTGCAACATGCAGGGAGTGTCCTTTTTTTAAGAACAGATAAAATTAAAAAATGGAGTTCTAACTGCTTGAAATGTTCTTATGAGGTGCGCATGCATGGGACTTCCAGAATAGCACATTCGTCTGGAGCTCCGCACTGCTCCAGTCCTTCGGCGGCCCCCGCGCCAGCAACAGCGAGCAGGACCCCTCGGTGAGACCCCTCCAAACGACAGGCAAGGCTGAGCACCCGTCCGCATGTCGGGGGTCCACCAAAAGAGAGAGGTACACTGACAATTACAGTTCAGCCTAGCAACCCCTGAGCTCTCCAAAATGGCGGCCGCGGCCCCTCCTTGCACAGACATGGGAGCACAGGACTCCATAGCGGACCCACCGCCTCCTCCCTTCCCAGCATCTACCCCTGTGATCAGCAGGCACGATCTACTTGTTTCCCCAGCCTCCACAGAGTCTCGCTTGGGCAGATCCCTGGCAAGCATGTCTCATACTCCCATGATGAACACTCCTAACAGCCTTGCTTACTCCCTGCAAGCCTCACTCCTGATCCAAAACCACCCTCATGAAATGGCTCAGCTTTGAAGCAGCTTTTCTGATATTCTAGCTGCAGGACTCGCACAAAATGCCTTGCAAATCACATCATCCATTAAAGCTGACCTGCAGAGCCTAGGAGCCCTGCATGGATGCCATTGAACAGGAGGTAGATGAATCTGCAGCACGCACTAATCAGAATACCACATGCATCCAGACTTTGCAAGAACAACTTGAAACAGCTCTTTCCAAGATAGATGACTTAGAGAACAGGAGTAGATGTTACAATTTGCATCAGAGGTGTCCCAGGAATCGATCGTCGATATACAAGAGCCCGTGAAATCTTTCATAAAAGATATCATCTCCGATATCCCGAACCACAGGCTTGAATTGGACAGGGCCCACAGAGTGTTGTGACCTCCTCGCCAGGATGGTCTCCAATGAGATATTGTGGTTACACCCCATTTTTATGAGGTGAAAGAGGAAATCATGAAGAAATCTTGCAATCTACACAACCTAGCCATACAAGATAACAAAATACAAATATTTGCAGACATCTCCCCTGCCACAATTCAGTAGCGGAGATCCCTTAAACCTCTCCTGGATGCTCTCACCCAGAAATCAATCGAGTACAGATGGTCTTCCCTTTCCGCCTTCAATACCAATATAAAGATAAGTCATATGGCTTTACCAAAATGGTGAACGTCTGCTTCTACAACTCAGGTTTATACAGTATCCCAGGGAATCTCCCCTCATCAGCCGGAAAGCTGCCCTAAAACCTCCAAGAGACCCTCACCGAACAGCCCCCTCACCCCACTGTGGATCAAACAGCAATCAAAGAGACACCAAGACTCTGTCCCACCGAGATGATCCAGTAACATGATTGTACTTTATGGTTTTGCCCTTTTTCCTTCTGAGGACATTCAGAACCACTGACGGTATAATGGATACTCCTGCACCCACCTAGGCCTCCATTATTATGGCCAGGCTAGTTTACCTTTTTCAACCAGGTCATATACACTTGTTCTTTTAGTACTCTAAATTTTTTTTTTTTCCTGTTTCACTTTGTCTCAAGGTCCTCCACCATGATCGATGGACTACTCCAATAACTTGGCGGACCGCAAACTTGGGTCCTGGACCCAATGGACTGGTATAGTTCTTGCCCACAAATACCTTTCCCTTTTCCCTCCTAACCTGCCTACCTCTTACCACCCCCAACCACCGCTCCCTTAACCCCCCCACCCCATCCTCCCTTCCCTTCTCCCCCCTAGTCCCCCGTCACGGTTTCCCACCAGGGGAACAACATGTCTGCTCTCCCTTTAGGGGAGATATGTTTTATTATTGTATACTGTTGTTTAAATCTGTTTTTTCAGTTAACTTGATTACTTATCTCAGGGTCTACCACTTCCATTTATTTACAGGGGGCCCCACGGCAGGAGCGGGATCACTTGCCCCTCCACCTGCTGAGACCTAGAGGAGTTATCCTCCCCTAGGAGCACCAGGAATGCAACCCCTTTGTAGGTTGCCCCCACACCAAGCTCTATGTTTCCTAGACCATCCGAGCAGGTCTTGGCATGCCAACCCTGCCCCACAGGAGCCAAGGACATTTTCTACTCCAGCCCTGAGGTCTCTCACTTTCTACTTCCTTCTTTCTTGCTTCTGCCTATCCTTTACCCTCTCTGCCTTCTTCTCCCCCCCCCCCCAGGTACCTCCAGAGAAAGCTCGCCGATCTATGCCATCCACATTGCTAGGCTCAAGAAGATGCTCATGGACAAGAATACCCCCACCGAGGAACCAGGTAGGAACCATTTGTATGTACACGCGCCCTCCCCCCCACATCCATGGCTGACCCTACTCCACAAACAGCAAAACTCAAGATAGCCTCCCATAACACACAAGGACTGAACTCCTCGATCAAAAGACGTAAGGCTTTCCACAACTACCATTCCAGAGGATTAGAAATTCTCCTACTCCAGGAAACCCACTTTCCCAAAAGCTTCTCTCCCACTTTCCTTCACCACAACTACCCAACATTCTTTCTGGCCAAAAAAAGAGGGGTGGCGATACTTCTATCTAAATGCATCTCATTCACTCACTCCCAGACCGTCAGAGACAGTGAGGGCATCCTTGTTAAAGGTCACATCAATGGGACCCTATTCTCCCTGGTTTCTTACTACGCCCCTAACAAAGGGCAAGCATCCTTCTTCTCTTCCATGTTAGCTAACCTAGCCCCACATTTTGAAGGCAAGGTGATAACGGGGGGTGACTCAAACATCACCTTCGATTATCTCCTAGATAAATCAGCAAAAGGCATCCCCATCTCAAAAAGACCTCCCAAACAGAGCCTCCACATTGCCCAACTGCTTCACTCCCTAGGGATGATAGACACCTGGAGTTAATTGAATCCCTCCGCAAAGGATTATACACCCTTCTCTGCACCTCATGGGACATATTTCCGAATAGACCACATCTTCATACATACCTCAGAGATACACTTATGCCATGTACACACGAGCGGACTTTCCAGCAGACTTAGTCCGGCGGACCGGACTCCATCGGACAATTCGATCGTGTGTGGGCTCCAGCGGACTTTTTTTCACAAAAGTCCGACGGACCTAGAAATAAAACATGTTTCAAATCTTTCCAACGGACTTGTGTCCGGTCGAAAAATCCACTCATCTGTATGCTAGACCAACGGACAAAAACCAACACTGGGGCAGCTATTGGCTACTGGCTATCAACTTCCTTATTTCAGTCTGGTACATCATCACGTACGAATCTGTTGGACTTTGGTTGATCATGTGTAGGCAAGTCCGTTCGTTTCAAAAGTCCGTCGGAAAGTCCGTCGGAAAGTCAGTCGAAAAGTCAGTCAGACCAGTCCAGTCGAAAAGTCCGCCCGTGTGTACGTGGCATGAGAGTCCCAATTCTCCATATGTGAGGTCCCCTGGTCAGATCATTCTCTAGTCACCCTTACCTTTACAGGATCCCTACCTCAGAAGGGCCCGCCCCAGTGGCGCCTCAATGAGACTCTTTTTACCAACCCAGTGCACTGTACCATGCTAGAGAAGGAACTACAGGAATTCTTCCACTTTAACACAACAGGCATCTCTCCAAGCTCTTTATGGGGGGCTCATAAAGCGGTCATGAGGGGCAAATTCATCCAAATAGCATCACTCCTAAAATGAGAAAAAACTATTAGACATACTTAAACTAGAGAATGTACTGTCCTTATCTCTCCACTGGAGGCTCCGACATCTCTCCTGTAATGTCTTTATCCCTCCACTGGAGGCTCCGACATTTCTTCTGTAATGTCTTTATCTCTCCACTGGAGGCTCCGACATTTCTCCTGCAATATTCTTATCTTTCCACTGGGAGCTCTGATATCTCCACAAACTCTGTCGCAGATTGATGACGTCACAACAACATCACCCGACTCCTCCTCTTGTCCCTACTTAAACAGTCGACACCATTTGCTTGACGTTCGTGCTAAGAACCTGATGCCAGGTAAAGATCTCCAACAGAAGATTGACGTCATCTCTCTCTATTGGGCCGGTCAGAGCCCCGACTAACATCTCACTTTTGGGCCAGATAGAGCCCTGTCTTTCACCTCACTTTTGGGCCGGACAGAGCCCCTCCAACTTCCACTTGTTGGGCCGGACAGAGCCCCTTCCTCTCTAGTAGTCAGAGACTCTCCTCTGCCCTACTCACAGTCTACTTACTTTGCCCGAAGAAAACCTTACCTGTTCCTTTCCACATAGGAGACCAGTACATCTTTCAAGAAGCCACTGGGTGACCCCATCTCCAGGAATCCACTCACTGCATCTTTACATTTCCTATAAACTTTATCCCTCTGTAGTGCTACTAAGCTTAAGTTGCCTCTGAAGCTCCCCGTCGTGGCTGTGTATTACCACTCTAAATAAAACCGATTGTATTTCCAAACTTATCTGAGTCTTTCTACCTGATAGCTGTTAAGGTTAAAGTTAACTATTAAGAATATAGTATTCATATCCAACATGTCCACAATCCAACATAGTTCACTGCCTGAAGCTTTACAGAGAAGGACATTCGATCCCTGTGCAAAACACACAAAAGCAAACCTACGCCTGCCTCTCTGTCTAAACTTGATGCAGCTAGAATAGCCCTGAATACAGCCATTACCTCTAGCATGGAAAAGCACCTAAAATGGGTGAGTGGTAGGTTTTACCTCCTCTCTGACAAATTTGGTCCCCAACTCGCAGCGAAACTCTCCCCTAAACAAAGGGTCCGCTCCCTACCCAAAATTAAATCGCTATCAGGTAGGTTAACCCAGAACCCTAAACAGATTCTAGAGGCCTTTCACTCGTACTATTCTAAACTCTATGCAGATACAAACCTCAGCTCCCCTCATAAACTAAATTCCTTTCTAGACAATATCCCTCTCCCCAAAATATCTGACTCTCACTGCTCCATCATGCACTCCTCTATCACTGAAGGCAAAGTCAGGGAGGTCATCAAAGAACTGAAAAAAGGATCAGCCCCTGGCCCAGACGGCTTTTTGACACAATATTATAAGACCTTTATAGATGTTCTCTCTCCTTATCTGGCCCAGCTTTTTAATTCCCTCCGAAAAGAAATCATCAATAGACTCAGCAGCAAACCTTGCATACATTTCTGTCATCCCCAAACCCAGCAAAGACCCCAGCCTAGTAAGCAAATACAGACCAATCTTGTTAATCAACAACGATCTAAAGATCATGACAAAAATTATTTACAATAGACTAGGGTCATTCATAGGATCATTCATAGGATCTTATGTGCACAAAGATCAAGTTGGTTTTATCCTGGGGAGGCAGGGACCGGACCAGATAAGGAGGGCGGTAGACATCATATCCCTCAGGTTAAGCTGGGATGGTAGCCCCTCACAAGAAGGCTTCCTCTTGTCCATTGACCTCCAAAAGGACTTCGATACCTTCCCCTGGCCCTATCTTTTTGCTACCCTAGAAAAAGTGGGGCTTCGGACCACACTTCCTCACCTCATTAAAGGCCCTATATTCCCTACCCAAAGCCCAGGTCAGACTTCAGGGACACCTCTCTGACCCATTCCCTATCACTAAAGGAACATGACAAAGCTGCCCCTTTCCCCCCTCCTCTTTGCCATAGTGATAGAAACCTTGGCCATAGCTATAAGAGGTCACCCAGAGTCAATTGTGGTCCCTCAACACACAAATGTGCACTTTTGCGGATGATATCCTCCTTTTCATTACCTCCCCTCTCAACTCAACCCCTAATCTAATCCGTAACGTTACCGGCATAGTGGTCAACCAAGACCCAACAATAGCCCTTCCGAACCAGAGGATTGCCAAAATAATGAAATATGATCCACTTCATGTTATTCAAAGCTAAAATAACGATAGCATGGGCCTGGAAGTCCCCCTTGGTTTATTTTTACTTAACCTAGCAAAAAATTTGGTTATGTAAACGGCTGACCCCGACCCCCTCTGAAGCCATAGGGAAGTCCCCGTGCATCAGAGGGGGGTGGGGTCACCCTCAGTTATATAAGAGCTGTCACAAAAACAGAATCGTCACACAGTGGGAACCCCTCATTGAGGCGGATCATCCGGAGGACAAGGCGGGGAAGAAGAAGCTGGAGGAAGATGCTGGAGGAGAAGACCAGTGGAAGATGCCAGAGGAAGAAGCGGGTGAAGAACAAGATGGAGGAAGAAGAAGAAAACCGAAGGCAAACCAGAAGAAGCGGGGAAAGAAAAAGACATTAATAAAGGAATTGTCAGAAACCGGCTATTGTCTTTTTTACAGTTTACATTTTTGACACTTTTATTGTGAAATGGTAGGGGTACTTGTACCCATTACCAATTCACATGGGGGACGGGATCTGGGGGTCCCCTTGTTAAAGGGGGCTTCCAGATTCCAATAAGCCACCTGCCTGCAGACCCCCACAACCACCGGGCAAGGATTGTGAGGATGAGGCCCTTGTCCCCATCAACATGAGGACATCCTCCCCATGTTGAGGGCATGTGGCCTGGTACGGTTCAGGAGGGGAGGTGCTCTCTCATCCCCCCTCTTTTCCTGCGGCCTGCCAGGTTGCGTGCTCAGATAAGGGTATAGTATGGATTTTTGGGGGGACCCCCACGCCATTTTTTAAAAAAATTTGGTGCAGGGTTCCCCTTAATATCCATACCAGACCTGAAGGGCCTGGTATGGATTTTGAGGGGGATCCCCACACCATTTTTTTTTATTTTGGCACGGGGTTCCCCTTAATGTCTATACCAGACCTGAAGGGCCTGGTATGGAATTTGGGGGGACCCCATGCATTTTTTTTTTTAATTTTGGTTCGGGGTTCCCCTTAATATTCATACCAGACCCAAAGGTCCTGGTAATGGACTGTGGGGGAATCCCATGCCGTTTTTATCAATTAACTTTTATGTGTATTTCCAGGACCGACAATTCATTATTGCCAAGAGTACTTTTAAATTACTTTTTTTCCTTTAGAAATGTCATTTTGCTCTCAGACTGTTCCCGACACAGGAAACATGCACTACTTTACAGGCGTACTATAGACACCCCCCAGGTATGAAATTTAAAGGAATATTTCACTTTTATTGTTTCACATTAAGCATTATTAAAATCACTGCTCCCGAAAAAACGCCTGTTTTTAAAACTTTTTTGCATTGATACATGTCCCCTGGGTCTGAACCCAGGTCCCCAAACACTTTTTATGACAATACCATGCATATAAGCCTTTAAATTATCATACACGAAAAAAACGCGCTAAGTGAGACCGGTATAGAATAGCTACTATATACCTTACATAGAAGGTTCAAATACCTTCGTAAAATTGATACATTTAGCAGTGTTTATAACTCTAAAACATGTACAATAATCGCATTACAAGATAAGAAAGGAATCACATCTTAAAATGGAGTGCATGAAGCGGTTGTTATATATCAAGGAGAAGTGAGCTGGTAGTGTAGTAAATCACATTATAGGAAAAGTCTCTTTTTCATATAAAACAGTGACTTCAAACTTGAAAAACACCATAGAAAGTAATGATGTAAGATAGAAAATTCCTTCCACCTGGAAAATCACAGCCTCTTACCAGCTGCCCAGATCTCTTATCAGGAGATCAATTCTGCTTTTAGGCTTATGACCCAGCCACAGTCTCTTGATAAACCGATAGAATAACACCTTTTCTCCTCTCCAGTATTTCCCAAGTTTCTCTCAGTCAGCCATCAACCAAATGAGAAAGATAGAACTCACATAGTGTAAAACTGTAAACTCCTTTATTGGTAATAAAATGACTGCACTTACAGGAAAAACAAAAACAGAATGGCATCTGACAAACATCCGAGCCGGCCGGCTCACTCAAACATACGTCCGTAACTTCCAGGACTGCACGCTGTATTGGTGGCGTCAACATGCTGCTCACCCTACGTCGTTTCGTCAAAGGTGACATCGTCCAGGGGCACGGGCGGTGTGCTGACTCACCACCTTATATGTTCTATATTACAAAGGAGGAACGCCCAGTCCTGAGCTCTGAGCGTCCATGATGCAACAGCCGCCATCTTAAAAGAGAGCTATTGCCAGTGATTAGAGGGAAACGCTAACTATTAACTAGCGGCTTGTACCCAGATATGAGAAAGTGTCATATATACAATAAATGTTATCTTATTGGATTTTATCTCAAGGGATTCTTAAAAACATTTTACCCCAAACTATTGATTTAATAGATTAAATCCGGAGATATTCGTTATTGCTTGCTACTGGGTCCATAGGTAACTGTGGTGATCTCTAGTGGTCAATCTGTGTGGTCAGTGACAATTTGCAGGTTTATCATACAATCAGATTGCCACTAAATTAACTGTAAATACAGTATATAAATTATGTACAATGAAATTAAAAGAAAAAAAAAGAGAAAAATTACAAACAATGGAGGAAAAAACTATGCCTCTGTTCATACAAAAAGAGAAAAAAAGGAAAAGAAAAGAAAGGGAAAAGGACAAATTAACTCCAAAAGTCCCAATGGCTGATGCAAAAATAATTAAATAAATGTAAGGTCCTAAAACCAAATAGAACCCAAAGTGGCTTCCCCAACCGTTATGAAGAACTAGTCATCCCCCATCGGTTAAAACGGTAGATATACATAAAGGACCCACCTCATACCTAGTAGCTGTACTAAGATGTCACAACAGTTATTATCAGCCCTGGGTCAGATGTTTAAGCCCATGTAACCCACCACCTAGGGACAACTAGGAACCCAGGACTGATTCACATATACGAATAATTAACTGTTGTCTATGAAGGCGTTAACATCCGTGTCCACATTAAGACCGTACGGAATGTAGCACTGTACCCTATGGATCCAGGCTATCTCCAACCTTGACAGTTCCCTAACTAAAGAGCCCCCCCTCCAATGTGCACTATATTTATCAATTGCCAGAAAAATTGTATTGGCTGGATCGCGATTATGGAACCTATCATAATGCTTGGAGACAGAATGGTGTTTAAAGCCAATCCTAATGTTGGTAATATGCTCTCCTAGGCGGACCTGCATGGACCGCTTGGTCCTGCCAATGTATTGGAGCCCACATGGACATTGGAGTAAATAAAATACTCCAGTAGAGCTACATGTAACAAATGGCTCAATTTTGTACTCCTTAGAGGTACTTGTTGACATAAAAGACTCAGTTCTGTTTGTTTTAATTTTGTTCAATATGCATATTTGACACCTGCAACACTGATGATACCCAGAAAGATTCTGGAAAAAGGATAATCTTTTAGCGGGTGGATCCACTACGTTGGGGGCAATAATGTTCCTCAATGAGGGAACACCTTTAAACACTATCTGTGGTTTATCTGGTAAAAAGGTATTGACTATTCTATCATTAGCTAATAAGTGCCAGTGTTTACTTACAATCTTCTTAATTTGATAATATTGAGTTGAGTATGTAGTGATGAAAGGTATAGTGGAACCCTCTTTCTTCTTCTTGGGGCCTGCGTCCAACAAAATGGATCTGCCAAGATTTGCCACTTCCTCTATAGTTGTCTCTAATGAATACCTATCATAACCCTTTTCAAGTAGTCTGTACTTCAAAATATCTGCTTGGGATCTGTAATCGGCTAGGTCCGAACAGTTGCATCTCATTCTAACAAACTGACTCTTTGGTACCGACTCCAGCCAGCTGTCATCATGATAGCTGTCCAGGGGTATGAATGCATTCCGGTCGGTCTGTTTGAAATAGGTAATCGTCTTGAAGGTGTCAGATCCTTTAATGATGGTAAGGTCCAAAAAATTGATTTTTTCTTGACTCGCTTCATGGACGAACTTAATTCCTCTCTCATTTTTGTTAATAGAAGAGAAGAATTCATCCAACTCAGATAAGGTACCTTCCTATAGGAGGAGGACGTCGTCTATGTACCTCGCCCAAAAGACCAAGTGTGGATTACGGTCCTTATAGATGACGTCCTCCTCCCACTTGGCCATAAAGAGATTGGCCAAGCTTGGGGCGTATTTCACACCCATAGCAACGCCTCGTTGTTGGCGATAGTAACCATGGTCAAACCAAAAGTAGTTATGGTTTGCTGCAAAGTCAAGCAAATCCATAATAAACTACTGTTCCAGAGAAATCTTTGAGAGGGCATTCAAAAAGTATTTGACAGCCGAAAGCCCCTAGCTATGTGGGATAATAGTATACAGTGATGCAACATCAGCTGTAACCAACCACGTATGGTTACTGGGTTTTAATTGGGACAACAGATGGATCACGTGTTTTGTGTCCTTCACATAAGAGGGCATTTGTTGCACTAAAGGTTGAAGAAAGAAGTCTATATACTTGCCCACCTGGGATGTAACCAAATCAATACCACTCACTATCGGGCATCCCGGGGGCAAGTAAGACCCTTATGAATTTTGGGTAAACTAAAAAAACTATCGCTTTTGATTTCTCCCATAGACTTTTAAAGGGTGTTCCACGGCTTTTGAATTTGCTGCAAACACCCTAAATTGTTCGCTATTCGGCAAACGGGCGAACAACCAATGTTCCAAGTCGAACTCATGTTCAACTCGAAAATAAAGCCTATCCCTAATCAGCGGACCATATTCCACTGTCATAACCTGAATTGTGCTCTAATTACATGTAGGTTGCATAGAAAGTCGTAATAGGAAGAAGAAAGACAAAAGACCCCAAGAGGGTAATACAGGGAGGAAAAAGAAGAAATGGAGGAGGGGGAGGTGATAGGAAAGGTCATAGTATACCAGAGTCCTGAGAAATTGTCTGAATTTATATCTCCATCAGGGATGCGTAGAATACTTGAAAATGATCCAAGGTTGCCAAATCTTATTAAAGTTCAGTCGTTTCGTGTGCTATCGCCCTCATCTCTTCCATTTTATAAAGGAGGTGGGCCTCTTCTAACCACTCTTTGGTTGTGGGTGCAGTGGCATTTCTCCAGTGTCTGGGTATCACTGCCTTTGTGGCTGTGAGTAGGAATCTGGTAAGTGATCGCTTATATTTTCGTAGTGAACAATTGGTGATGTGTAACAGGCAGCATGCTACATTTAATGGGATCGTTGTTTATCTTATGAGTTTTATTATGTCACATGCCTGCTTCCAGAATGGCTGAGAGCATTCCCACCATATATGTTGTAAGGTGCCTTTCATCTGGTTGCAGTGCCAACAAAGGTCAGGGACACTAGGGAACCATTTATGAATTTTGATCAGTGTGTTGTACCAGTTTGCTAAAATTAAATTAAGTTTCTTGTAGTCGTGTGCTGATGGTACATTTATGGGTAAACACACAAGCCTGTAGCCATTGAGCCATAGTGAAGGTAATTTTTAAGGCTGTTTCCCAAAACTCCTTATGTTCATTAAGTTCCTGAGGAATAGAGGCTTGCAACCAGGTGTAGGCTAGGGAGATGTTTTTCTCAGATGTGTGTGCCATGAAGCATACACTTTCCAATGGTGTTAGGGGTCTTGTACAGTGTGGGTATCTCTGAGGGCCCATGACAAAGCTATGAATCTGATGATATTCCCAATGACTTAAGGCTGACAAACCTTCCTCCGTCTGCATTTCTGAGAGTGCTTTGAATTTGCTACCATTTAAACAGTGTGTGACTAGGAGCAGTATGTGTTTGTTGATTTACAGCTGGGTCAGTTTGTTCAATTGCGGTATAAAGTCCGGGTTAGCTATCAGCAGTGTTAGTGGGCCTGGGGATGTAGTTAGGTCAGAGATTTGAGTCACTTTTTGCACGTTTTTAAGTGTTGCCCCTATCAGGGGGTCTTGTTTCAATTGTTTGGGGCATGCATTCCATGGTATCCAGGGTGAGTATGTCACATGTATTTGACCTACAACGTTTTCCAATGTTACCCAATCCTTATTCTGTGAATGGCATGTCCAATCTATAAATCTAGTGAGATGGGAAGCCAAGTAATAGTTTTTAAAGTTGGGGAAACCCATTCCGCCATTTTGTTTATCCCTCATGAGTAGTTGGAGGCTTACTCGTGGTTTCTTGGATGCCCAGAGAAATTTCCTGAACAGGGCATGTAGTGATCAGAAAAACTTGTCTGATAAAAGTATGGGAATGGTCTGAAAGAAGTATAGAATTTTGGGCAAGATTGACATTTTGATAATGGCTGCTCTGCCAAACCACGAAAAGTGTTTCAATGTCCATCTAGATCTCTGTTTATGCTTTGTAAGTTTCTTGTGTATAGTGAATCTAGTGTCGATGTCAACCAGAGCCCCAAATAATTTAGGGCAGTGTTTTCCCATTTAAACTTGCAATTGATCTGTGTGGTCTTTTCTGTGTCTTCTTGTAGTGTCAAATTTAGAGCCTCAGATTTTTTGTAATTCATTTTGAAATTTGATATATAGCTATATTGAGTAAATATATTGCACAAGTCGGGCATGGTGATGTGTGGTTGAGTTATAAAGAATAAAACGTCATTGGTGTATGCCGCGCACTTGTAATCTCTATCTCCTATGTGGAAGCATGAAGCATTTACCATGCGGATAAAGGGCTCCAGAGTGAGGACAAACAGCAAGGGTGAAAGAGGGCACCCCTGCTGAGTTCCATTCTGTATTAGAATTGTCTGATGGTGTCCTGTTGATTTTCATTTGTGCTGTTGGGTTGTAGTAAAGGGTCTTGATCCAGGTTAGCATATGTAGTTTCAGACCATGTGGGTGCATGTGGCAAGGAGAAAGTCCCACGACACGCGGTCGAAGACCTTTTCTGCATCAGTGGAGAGAAGCATCAGTTTGTGATCTATGGATAAGATTTAGGGCTTTTATCACATTATCTTTTTCTTCCCTCCCCGGCATAAAACCCACCGTCTCTGGGCCTATCAATTGGTGCAACAATGGTCGTAGTCGGTTCGCCAGGAATTTTGCATACAGCTTCAAATCAACATTAAGTAAGAATATTAGTGTCAGAGGAGTTCTCTGAATAGATTGGCTATTGGGCGCTCCAGTGTGCGCCAGTTTGCGCCAGTCCGCGCCGCTGTGCGGGCGCGCACGGCGCTTGGCGCCAGCCGCCCTATTCAGTCTGCTGGAATCCTCTGCTCGGTGCTGTCCAATCTGCAGCTCCCAGTTCCTGACTTCCTGTTTCCTGTTTGCTTCCTGTTTGCTTCCTGTTTGCCTGTTTGATCGCCTAGGTGACCACGGCCTGCCTTTGGACTTCTCTCGTTATCCGCCTGCACCTGACCACGGCTTTCCTTGACTACGACTCTGCCTACTCCTTTGTACCACGCTGCCTGCCTGCTGCCAACCCTGCCTGTGACCTGGACTTTGAGCCTGCCTGCTCCTCTGTACCTCGCTTACCATTTGTTGCTAACTCTGCTTGTGACTGGACCAGCCCACTTTGCTCCTGCTCTGCACCAGCTGCCTAGACCCTTACTTTCTAGGACTTCCAGACCATGCGCATCAGGATCCTGGGCCTTACCTCCGCAAGTCACCTGCCAGGCTCTCTTACCACTCTGCACTCCTGTGCCTTCTATTTACACTACCAGGGGCCAGGAACCAGATACGTACGGGAGGCCTCCCCTGCTATACCGGGTCCATCAGTCAGGTACGTGTAAGTCTGACAGTATCGGACAGCCATGTCCGAGCTTAAGCAGGGATCCTCTCCCATGGAGGAGCTATGCAGACACCTGGCAGGTCTCACTCAAGCTGTAAAGAGCCTTCAGGAAGGCTACACTAGGCTGGAAGAAAGAGTCCAGGTGCTCTCCTCACCTGCTAGCCCTCTAGCTGCTTCTGCTACCGGACTCTCATCTCCTCCCTCCGTGGTCATGCTTCCTCCTGAGCCAAGGGTTCCTACACCCTACAGATTTTCCGGTGATCGTAGCAAATATCGATCCTTCCGCAATGCCTGCGAATTATACTTTGCTCTTTTACCACGAACCTTCTCCTTGGAAGCAACGAAGGTGGGCTTTGTAATTTCTCTCCTATCCGGCGAACAACAGACCTGGGCCCACCGTCTCCTGGAACAGCAATCAGCATCTCTAGACAACCTGGATGCATTCTTTGCTGCCATGTCCCAATTGTATGAGGACCCCCAGTTGAAAGCCACCGCTGAGTCCGCTTTGCACGCTCTACAACAAGGGCGTAGACCCGTGGAAGATTACGTCCTGGAATTCAGGTGTTGAAGTTCAGACACGGATTGGAACGACGCGGCTCTGCGTTACCAATTTTGCATGGGTCTTTCCGATCCGCTTAAGGATTAGTTGGCACGGGTTGGAGTACCACAAACATTGGAGGACCTTATCAACCTGTCCATTCAGACAGACCGGCGCCTCAGAGAGCACCGCTCCGAAAGAACCACCAGTCAGTTCCGTCCTACCTGGGTCCTCCCAAAGGTCCCTAGTGGCACCAGCTCTGTCGGCCCAAGCCCTCATGTACCGCCTACTTCGGTCCTTGATGCCCCTGAGCCAATGCAGCTTGGCCTTCTCCGACCATCCCTCACGTCTGAAGAGCGACAGTGTCGACGGGTCAACAACCTATGCATGTACTGCGGAGAGTCAGGTCACTACGTGAGATCTTGCCCTAACAAGATATGTAAATCTTTTTCAGCCTCTACTAAGTGTGCTCCTGTCATGCGTAATCCTGCTAATCATTTTGCTCTCCCCATTGTTCTACAGCTTCCAGGACAGGATCTTACAGTCTCGGTCATAATTGACTCCGGAGCTTGTAGCTGTTTTATAGACCTAACCTTTGCCGCTAACTACCACATTCCTCTCCAAGCAAAATCACAGGGACTTGCGGTCCTTCTCGCTGATGGTTCCACTCTCAGCTCTGGTCCCGTTACCCAGGAGACTATTCCTCTGTTGGCCATCATGGGTACTCACCATCGAGAATTCCTTCATTTTGATGCGATTGCTTCTCCACTTTTTCCAATTATTTTGTGAATGCCGTGGCTACAAGCCCATAACCCTAGTATTGATTGGGTGTCCGGGGAAATTAAGTTCTGCTCCCACTATTGCCAGCAATACTGTTTGCCCAGCACTCCTACTGATTCTTCTCAACTCATGTGTCTGGACATGGACACCGAATCGCAGCAAGCAATTCCCACTCCGTATCGGGATTTTCTTGATGTCTTCGGTAAAAAGGGTGCAGAAACCCTTCCTCCTCACAGACCTTATGATTGCCCGATAGAACTTTTGCCTGGGTCTGAAGTTCCTTTTGGACGAATTTTCCCGTTAACAGAGCAGGAGCTGGGTACTCTCAAGACCTATATTGACGAGAACTTAAGGCGAGGATTCATCCGTCCTTCCACGTCACCGGCCAGGACCGGCATTTTCTTTGTGGAAAAGAAGGACCACTCCCTTCGGCCTTGTATCGACTATAGAGAGTTAAACAAAATTACTATCAAGAATCGCTATCCCTTACCTCTGGTACCTGAACTCTTCCAAAGACTGGGTTCAGCAACAATCTTCACTAAACTCAATCTCCGTGGGGCCTATAACCTAATCCACATCAGAGAGGGAGATGAATGGAAAACTGCCTTCCGTACCCGGTTCGGGCACTTCGAATATCTTGTTATGCCCTTTGGTCTGTGCAACGCACCTGCAACGTTTCAGCACTTCATTAATGATATTTTCCGTGACCTCCTGGACTTATACGTTATAGTATATCTAGATGATATTTTGATCTTCTCCTCCTCAGTCATCGAACATCGTAGGCATGTACTAACCCAGCTCAGGCAGCATGAACTTTATGCCAAATTAGAAAAGTGTGAATTTGAACGCCAATGCATCCAGTTCCTCGGCCTAATCATTTCTAGTGACGGCATTAAAATGGATCGGCAAAAAGTGGCAGCTATCCTCGACTGGCCCGCTCCCTCCGATAAAAAAGGGGTCCAACGCTTCATTGGCTTTGCCAACTTTTATCGCAAATTTATTAAAGGCTTCTCTGCAATTATTACACCGATTACCGAAATAACCAAGCAAGGGACCGTTTCTGTTGGTCTACCGAGGCGCAATCTGCCTTTGACAAACTTAAAAAGTTGTTCATCTCCGCCTCCATCTTGAAGCATCCAAACCCTGCCTTACCTTTCGTCCTTGAAGTGGACGCTTCAGAGGTTGCAGTGGGGGCAGTACTCTCTCAGCGGCAAGGTGCCAAGTCTTTGCTTTATCCAGTGGCTTTTTTTTCTCGGAAACTCTCCACTGCGGAAAGGAACTACGACGTTGGAGACAGAGAGCTTCTAGCTATTAAGGCCGCATTGGAAGAGTGGCGTTATTTCCTAGAGGGTGCTGCACATCCCATTTTGGTCTATACCGACCATAAGAACCTTGAATACTTGAGAACAGCCAAGAGACTGAGACCTCGGCAGGCATGGTGGGCTCTGTTCTTCTCTAGGTTCCAGTTTCACATCACGTACAGACCTGGCTCCAAGAACACTAAGTCGGACGCATTATCCCGCATGTTCCAGGATTCCGAGGAACCTTTACCTTCTGACACCATCCTTCCTGCTGGAAATTTTCTGTTGCTACAGGGGGATATCATATCCCAAATTAAACAGGCCGCCAGGAATCTGTCCCCACCTAGGGAAGTCGACGTAAGCTTACAAAATGGGTTGTTCCGGTACAAAGACAAGATCTTGGTCCCAGAGAGTCTAAGAGTGGCAGTACTGGAACTTTGCCATGATCATAAGTTAGCGGGGCATTTTGGCGTGCTGAAGACGACAGAGCTGGTGCAACGTACATTTTGGTGGCCCCAACTGGTAAAAGATTGTAAAAGTTATGTGGAGTCCTGCACCACCTGTGCTCAGAGCAAGAATAGTCAGACCAAGGCTTGGGGTCTACTAAAACCTCTACCCGTTCCAGAAAGACCCTGGAAAATGATTGCGATGGACTTCATCATAGAACTCCTCCTGGCAGAGGGTTTTTCCACCATTTTTGTCATTGTAGATAGACTGTCTAAGATGGCTCATTTTTTACCCATGAAAGGTACACCTTCTGCCGTGGAAACTGCAAAAATTTTTGTCAGAGAAATCGTAAGATTACATGGAGTACCATCAAGTATAGTCTCCGAGAGGTGTGCAGTTCACTTCCAGGTTCTGGAAGGCTCTCTGTGGGTCACTTGAAATTGAGTTGGCGTTCTCATCTGCCTATTACCCCCAGACAAACGGGCAGACAGAGAGAAGTAACCAAACCCTGGAGCAATACCTCCGATGCTTTTCCACCTTCTCAGAGAACGATTGGGTCTCTCTTCTGCCTATTGCTGAGTTCGCATACAACAACTCTGTGCCCTCAGCTATTAAACAGACACCATTCTTTGCCAATTATGGCTTTCACCCGTCATTCCTGCCTGAAACCTTACCCGAGTGCTCTATTCCTGCAGCTTCTGAAACAATGGACTTCTTTGTCACCAATAATAAATTACTACGTGAAACCATGGCTAAAACCCAAGAATATAATAAAAGGATGTTCGATAGGAAGAAGCGTGGAGAACTCATTCTGGAACCTGGCAACCAGGTTTGGTTGTCCACGGTTGTCCACCCTCAACTTAAAGCTGGCCTGTCCCTCAAAGAAGTTGGGTCCCAAATTCATGGGTCCCTTTCCAATCAAAAGGAAAATTAATGATGTGACCTATGAACTGGATCTACCCAATACATTAAAGGTTCACCCAGTCTTCCACGTATCCTTGCTGAAACCTGCTATTCCCAATTCCTTTTCGGGTCATAATACCGGCCCACCTGAACCTGTAATTGTGGACAACGAGACAGAGTTTGAGGTGGAAGCAATCCTGGACTGCAGGAAGAGACATGATCAAGTCCAATATTTGATCAAATGGAGGGGGTATGGACCAGAAGATAACTCCTGGGAACCAGAAGGCAATCTGCACGCTAAGGAACTTTTAAGAGACTTCTGGAATGCTCACGCAGATAGACTGGCCCAGATGGGAGTCCGGAGGCCGCCCTTTAGGAGGGGGCACTGTCAGAGGAGTTCTCTGAATAGATTGGCTATTGGGCGCTCCAGTGTGCGCTGGTTCACGCCGGTCCGCGCAGCTGTGCGGGCGCGCACGGCGCTTGGCGCCAGCCACCCTATTTAGTCTGCTGGAATCCTCTGCTCGGTGCTGTCCTATCTGCAGCTCCCAGTTCCTGACTTCCTGTTTCCTGTTTGCTTCCTGTTTGCCTGTTTGATCACCTAAGTGACCCCGGCCTGCCTTTGGACTTCTCTTGTTATCCGCCTGCACCTGACCACGGCTTTCCTTGACTACGACTCTACCTACTCCTTTGTACCACGCTGCCCGCCTGCTGCCAACCCTGTCTGTGACCTGGAATTTGAGCCTGTCTGCTCCTCTGTACCTCGCTTACCATTTGTTGCCAACTCTCTCTGTGACCGGACCAGCCCACTTTGCTCCTGCTCTGCACCAGCTGCCTAGACCCTTACTTTCTAGGACTTCCAGACCATACGCATCAGAATCCTGGACCTTACCTCCGCAAGTCACCTGCCAGGCTCTCTTACCACTCTGCGCTCCTGTGCCTTCTGTTTACACTACCAGGGGCTGGGAACCAGATATGTACGGGAGGCCTCCCCTGCTATACTGGGTTCGTCAGTCAGTTACGTGTAAGTCTGACAATCAGTCTGTAGCTGGCACAGTCCAGGGGGTCCTTGCCGGGTTTAGGTAGCACTGTAACGTGCACTCTCAGAAAATCTACTGGGATCTCTTGTGGGTCTTTTAAGTGGTTGAAGGTCTTCAACATATGTGGTATAAGGACTGTGGAAAAAGCTTTATAATAATGAGCTGTAAGGTTGTCCGGGCCTGGGCTTTTCCCTGTTTTGCGGGCTTTAATGGCCGTCATGAGTTCTGGCTCCGTGATTGGGTCTTTCAGAGATTGGGAGTCCGTGTCATCTAGTGTGGGGAGGCCATTGTCTATGAGAAATTTGTGGATTATATCCATCCGAGACCCAAAAAGGTCTTTAGGTATGTGTGTATTCATTAGCTTGTATTACTCAGTGTAGTAGTCGTGGAATCTTTGTGCGATCATTTTGGTATCTTGTACAGTTTGGTTGGTTTTGTTCTTATTGGTGGCTATGTTTGTTGATAGCAATGATTCTTTAAGTGCTCTCATGAGGAATTTCCCCGTTTTGTCCCCGTGTTCATAGAAGAACCCCTTTTTGCAAATAGGATCTTCTGTGCCTTGAGGTTCAGGATGGATTGTAATTTCTTTTGGAGGTCGAGTAGAGCCGCAGCCGTTTCTATATCTAAAGACTGTTTGTGTTTCGCCTCTAGGTCACCTATTGCCCCAGTTAAAATTAGTAAGTTCTTTTTCTGCATCTCTCTTTCTCGCAGCACCCATTCTGATGAATCCCCCCCATATCACGCATTTATGTGCTGCCCATATAGTTAATGGAGACAGCTCATCTGAATCATTTTCGGCGAAGTATCGTTTGATATCATCTGTTATTTTGCCTACATCTGATACGTTTGTCAGTTAGGAGGGGTTGAATCTCTAACTGAGAGTTCCCGTTAGGTTTCCATAATGACAGTGAGATGGGGGCATGATCAGAAAAGGTTTTAATGCCTATCTTGGCAGCTTGTAAGAGAGGAAGATCTCTTTGAGAAAGGAATATGAAGTCGATGCGTGTAAACTTGTTGTGTAAGGGCGAGAAATAGGTAAAGTCTCTGTCTGAGGGTTTGGTCAGTCGCCATGTATCCACTAATGTAAGTGAGGTTAGTATTGTTTTAATTTTGCGTAATTTGTTGTATGGTAAGCCGGATTTGCCATCTGATGCATCTTGTAAAGGGTTCAATGCTATATTGAATGCTCCTCCCAATACAATGTAACCTGAAGCAAAACTCTTTAGCTCATCAATTAGGTATTGGCAAAAGGTGACTGTGATGGGGTTCCCAGCCAAATGCCCCTTGAGGAATAGATATCTTCCCTCTGTGTCTGCCTGTTGTTGAGATATGGTGAAATCTGCATTTTTATGGAGTAGACTAGAGATTCCTTTTGACTTGGAAATTGGGTTTGTAGCATGGAAAATGTGTGGGTAGTGTTTGTCGTGCAATATTGGTACAGTACCTGTTTTGAAGTGCGTCTCTTGGAGAAATACCACAGCTGGTTTTGCCTTGTGCAGTTCATTTAGTATTGTATTGAGATTCATTTCTCTGGTGTGTTTAGACCCCTGACATTATGAGAGATCACAAAAGGGTGTTTGTCAATCAACGAATAAAACATGGTTAAATAGCGAAAGAGGTCTACCTTCCTTCTCTGAGTATTGAGGTCTACCTTACTTCTCTAAATTTTGAGATTCATTTCTCTTGTGTGTTTAGACCCCTGAAATTATGGGAGATCACAAAAGAGTGTTTATCAATCAACGAATAAGTCATGGTTAATAGTGCAAGAGGTCTACCTTACTTAGGAGAGTGGTTTCAAGTTGTTCTTAGGCAATTGGAAAAGAGAGTAGAAATGAAAGGATAGAGGAAAAATAGAGAAGTAGTACGGTGACTCTCTAGGTAAGTGTCACACAAATTGAGATTCTAGAGAATATGTCTCCTGATAGCAACTTCAAGGAGAAAACAAAGATGGATTTGTGTTTGGTTACACGCCAATCAGAATCTACTGTTGGGAGCCGTGGGAGGTTATTGCCACAGGGATGGCTATAACGTAAATAACAGACCCTGTTGCAACAAAAAAGAGTGAGCAAAGCCTCCCGTAGCTTTGGGTAAAGCATTTGTAGTCAACATTGTTCGTGCACCCCTTCCAGCCATTTAGGTGGTAACATGAGTCCAATATAAAGCTTACATTAAGAGCTAGTTTTAGTGGAGTAATAGTAATATAAGCCTAGAGCTTATCTAAGATCTGAGGGGTCTGTGAGCTTCAGTCACAGATGGACTCCAACATATCAAAACTTTTATGGAATATATAAAACTATTAAACTATGTGGTATTGTATAAACTTTAGAAACTTGAAGTCAGTTAACTGTAGAAGTGCAATATCTCAAATTTAGATGTATTGGGGATATTGTCATCCCAGTGGCGTAGCAACTGACCCCCCATAGGGGGGCATCACCTACTATGGTTCGGCGGTGACACAGCACAAACAAGGTCAACAAATGACCCGGTTTGACCTGAGAGAAACACACTGAAAGATTGTTCATTTCTCTGCCATGCAAGGCCCTAATCATGTTAGCATTAAAAAAGATACATTCATATTGCATGTATAATTATCAAAATACATTGCAGATATAGAGGTACCAAATGTCCAGGGGCTGACCAATATGTGAGATTAGTGTTCTCTTCAGGTTGGAGGGGGATCCTTGTTTTGTCTGCTGTGAGACAAAGTCATCATCATGTCATTCCGATTTGTGCCACAAGATGGTGTCCCAGAATAAGGGATTGCTGTGTGGAGAAAAGAGTTATCACAGGCATGGGACAAATCTGTGGTGAGCATTGTATCTCAGGGGGAAGGAAATAGCCTTCCCAGTCATGGCGGAGGCATTAAAGGTAAGCGGGGTTGAGGTCTGCTGTTAAGCCTACTAAAGTAGTGTCTTTTCCAGCATGGGACATCTCATGAGGTAGCAAGGGGCAATATAGGTCAGATTAATGACAGTATATAGTTTGTCTGTATGCTCTCAAAAAGATGGCGGTGGACAAGTGACCCTGGGTATCCCAATTACCAGCATCTGTTAAAGAAATAATGTTGTAACAGAGATACCAGAAGACCAGTCTAATCCACAGAAGAAGTTGGTATTCCCTCTATGGAATGAGGTTGCAAAGTCTGTTCTCCTGTGATCGAAATTCTTCAGCCCATTATGCCAGTTTTTGTCGCAGAGATGATATCCAAGGTTTCAATCATCGTGTAGGCAAAAATTATGGCACAGGTGGGTAAAGTTCGGGGGTAATTTTGGGGTCAGGCGAAATGCAGGAATAAGCCATACCATTCTGAGGTAAAGACATCATTAGTCATTCTGTATAATGAGAGCAGGATCGTATAGGCTGATATGTGGTTATTGATCGTCTAACCTGCGATCCGTAATAAAAGAGGGCATAAGATGGAAGAAGCTGTATTTCAAAAGTTAGGTGGTGTCTTGCGGTCTAAATCCTTTATTGGAGTGGGGTGATTTGTCAAAGCTGGGATCTGGGTATTTGCTAAGCTTTGATTTCTTAGTGGAGGAGGGTTTGGAGGGTGATGATAGCGGAGTATGAGGGGAAGGTGCAGAATTCCCTGTACCACCCCAGGAGGTCAATTAGAGGGAGTTGTAATTGATCACAAAAGGCCAGGATATCTTCTGGCATCCTTAGGTAATATTGTTTGCCCAGGAATGTGGCATTTAAGGCGCAAGGAAATGGAATTCCTTTTTCTCTCAGGGCAGTGAGCATGGAACACGTGGCTCACTTGTTTTGCAGGGTAATGTGGGAGAGATCGTGGAACAGGGAAATGGTATGATCATTAAAGAGGATCTGATCATTCCGCCTGGCTTTATTCAGGATCTCTTCTTTCAGGGGGAAGCTGTGAAGACAGCATATGATATCTCTGGGGGGTGCTGCAGGACGAGGGTTCAAGGCCCTATGGGTCCTCACAAAATCAATGTTTGTGTCCTTAGGGCATTTAGGCAGCCTATTAAAGACTGCCTGCAGAGCCTGTTTAATTTTATTTAGTTCTATAATCTCTGGGATCCCTCTCACCCTGATATTCTGTCTCTTACCTCTATTATCCAGATCCTCCAGGTGTCTGTTAATAAGGATTAGGTGAGTGGCATGGGAAGAAACTGTGCATGTCAGTCTTTCAACAGCCCTGTCCCATTTGGCTTCTGCCTTCTCTGTATGTGAAAGGTGGTCTGATAGGGCTAGTAGGTCAGCTTTGAGATCAGTGATAGCTGATGAAAACGTGTTTTTAATATCAGCAGCTATCATGGACCTTTCTGAGAGCTGTAGTGGGTGGTCTGAATACTCCAGGTCCCTTACCGTTTCCTCGGAGGCCGACATGGACTCCTTACTGTGTTCTGCCTCGTGTCCCGGCAGCACCATCTTGGATGTGGAGCGGCCCCGTGTCCTGTGTGTTTGGAACTCAAATAATTCCGGAATGCTGTGCGATCCGGGTGTGGAATGTGAGCGGTGTTGTTGAGGGGGGACTAGAATGTGCCTTGTCTCACCTGTCCGTCGCTGATTTTGAGGCTGGAAGGGTTTATTCGTGCCGCGGGTATGCGAAGCTCAGCTATGCAGTGGCCATTCCTGTCCAGCTCCAAGCCATGCCCCCGAGTTTTACTCATTTATGACTACTAGGCAGTGTACTTTACAAACAGTGAGTTTACTGACCACTGGTTTCAAATAAATGTAATTTACTAAATGCTGATATTTAGTTTATTTATGGGTTGCTGGGATCATTGTCTGTGACTGTATTGATCCGTAAAATTCCTGAAAAGACCTTTTTGGCACTAACTTGAATGTCCAGTGACTTACTGACTGGTAGCCTTTGCTAAACATATATATAGTCTGATTTTTTTATGTTATTGGCATTTGATATTTTTTCAATGATAATTAAGTTTCAAAGGTACCATTTTCTAATGGACTGATTACATTGTGCAACATTATTTTTTCTCAGAACCATTGAGACATCTGTGTATCGAATTAGGGTGAGTTTTGTAAAAGTGCATCTGTCACTTTCAAGATACCTTTGTGTAGTTCAAGCAAAGATCACTTTTGCTTTTTAAATTCATGCTTCCATGATAAGATGAAAAGCAGTGGAAAATCAGAAGTTACAGTCTGTGTTAAAGACAGCAGAAAGGTGCAGGAAAGTGGAAAGTTTGGACACAGTATTATTCTGAGGAATTATGTAAAATGGTTGCACCTAGAGTGAATTTGATATTACTTTCTTATTACATTGATATTGCATTTTCTGGTTCCTACTATTTAGTGCTACACATTAACTGTGCTTTATCCCTCTTAGATTCAAGTATCAGAAAGTGCATGGTTACTTAAAAAACAATTCTTGTGTAGCTGATATCCTAATAGTTGTTAACTGCAAGAACCAGTGAGAGCCATTAGCAGTCAGTGTGTACATGACACAGTAGAGGTCATATTTTGTTATGCAAATTTTGATCTTTTGAACATAAACAAATGCAACAAATAATCATTGAAACTTGTCAGGTTGATATTATACTGTATCTGTGATTCATCAAAAGCATTGTTGGTCTGCTTATGTAGGATTGCAAACCTCCAGCATAGAGCATCTTGCTATGACAGTATTGTTTCCTTGCAAAGTGCAATTAAACCGTTCAAACAATTCTGTCTACAAAAATTAGCAGCATTATTGGGAAATCAGGCAGCTCTGAAACTGCTCATGGCAGAAGTGCAATCCAGATATTGACTGCATAGCAATCTGATCTATGATAAATGAGAGTACATTTGGGGTAGGCTTCAGTGACTGATCAATTAGTCTTTCAGCAAAGGAACCAAATTCAATTTTTATCTTCATCAAAAATCCATGTTTGTTGCAACATCCCAGATTCATCCCTGATTCTTTCCCTACTAACATTTTAGAAAATCAAATTTCTCTCCTTGAATACATATTTATTAGTATAACTGACAAGGTTATTAAATTACACATTGCAACAAGTGGTAATAATGTGCATAGTGTAGTAACCCATCTCCATTTAGGCTTCATCTTCAGGTTAGAACTGGCAGAAGAGTGAAAGGTGAATGTTGATTGGTTGCTATTTTTGCTTTTTTATTTACGTTTACATAACCGCGTTACGTAACCGTGTGGCCCCACCCTCCCTGACTCCCGAGAAAGCCACGGGGAAGTCCCCGTGCATCAGAGGGGGGTGGGGTCACCCAGGTACCTCACCGTTTGGCCCCGCCCTCAGTTATATAAGAACTGTCAAAGCGAAGACGTGTCATACGGTGGGAGCCTCCCATGGAGGTGGGTCGGTTGCGGCTTTGTTTTTTTTTTTCTTTTTTGGTCTGTCGGCGGAGCGAGAGAAGAAGATGAATGGACTTCGTGGGACATTTTTATTTATTTATTTTTTAATAAAGGACTTGTCCCAAAGTGCGTGTTGTGTTTTTTTAACATTTTGACACTTTTTTTGTGAAATGGTATGGGTACAATGTACCCGTTACCATTTCAAATGGGGGGGCGGGATCTGGGGGTCCCCTGTGTTAAAGGGGGCTTCCAGATTCTGATAAGCCCCCCACCCGCAACCCATGGTTGTGGGGATGAGGCCCTTGTCCCCATCAACATGGGGACAAGGTGCTTTGGGGGGCTACCCCAAAGCACCCTCCCCATGTTGAGGGCATGTGGCCTGGTACGGTTCAGGAGGGGGGGCACTCTCTCTCGTCCCCCTCTCTTTTCCTGCGGCCTACCAGGTTGCATTCTCAGATAAGGGTCTGGTATGGATTTTTGGGGGACCCGCACACCATTTTTAAAAAAATTTTGGTGCGGGGTTCCCCTTAAAATCCATACCAGACCTGAAGGGCCTGGTATGGAATTTGGGCGGACCCCCCATTTTTTTTTTAATCTTGGTTCGGGTTCCCCTTAATATTCATACCAGACCCGAAGGGCCTGGTAATGGACTGTGGGGGATCCCATGCTGTTTTTTTCAATGACTTTTACCTGTATTGCCGGGACCAACAATTCATTATAGCCGCGAGTACTTTTAAATTACTTTTTTCCTTTATAAATGTCATTTTGTGCAGGGACTGTTTTAAACATGGGAAAAATGCGCCACTTTACAGGCATACTATAGACATCCCCCAGGTACGAAATTTAAAGGAATATTTCACTTTTATTGTTTCACTTTAAGCATTATTAAAATCACTGCTCCTGAAAAAACAGCCGTTTTAAAAACTTTTTTGCATTGATACATGTCCCCTGGGTCAGGACCCGGGTCCCCAAACACTTTTTATGACAATAACTTGCATATAAGCCTTTAAAATGAGCACTTTTGATTATTCATGTTCATGTCCCATAGACTTTACGGTGTTCGTGTGTTCTGCCAAATTTTTTGCCTGTTTGGTATGTTCTGGTTCAAACCGAACTAGGGGGTGTTCGGCCCATCCCTACTGTCCAGCCATGGCTGCCACACTTTAGTCATTTTTTTTAGCAGACGCATCCCTTGTAGATAAGTTTGTATAGCGGCAGTGCCTGGTTGATCAGACGGCACACATATGACAAGGTAGGTGGAGCTGAAATTTTCCAATGTAGCAGGATGGCCTTTTTGGCATAGAAAAGGATCAAATGAAACATAATACATTTGCATATAAGAGGAATGTAATTATCCAAGTAAACAGACATCCGGGGTTTTAGGAGTTTGCAGGTCAAAGTGGGATGTTAACCAAGTCAGGCAAGAACTGGGACAGACTTGGGCAGGACCAAAACATATGCATGGCATTGGCCGAGACTTCTCCACACCTAGGACGGGAAGCCTGCTCTGTCAATCCCATACAATTCTGTTTAGTGGGAGTATAGTGCCAGTGGCGGAAGTATAGGGGTCTCTGAGGTTGCCATGGTGGCCAGGCCCCATGCTGCAGGGGGCCCTTGAGGGCCTCCTGTATACCTCGATAGGAGGAGCGGCAGAGGCGGCTGAGACCGAGCTCCCCGATCCTCAGCCGAACTGTAATCGCCACTGTGCAGGGAGCTCATCACACTGATTACAACAGTGAAAACACAGTGTGTGCTGTGCTCTTTGTCTCCCCTTACAGTGCAGTACCCGGCAGGAAGAGGTAAGGTAAAGAATGATGATTTTTAAAAGGGTATCTGTATGTATGTGTGTGTGTGTGTGTGTGTGTGTGTGTTTATGTGTTTATATGTGTGTGCATATGTGCATTTATATATATGTGTGTGTGTTTACATGTATGTATACATGTCTAATCCTGACCCCCTATATGTGTACAATCTGAACTGATTTTTTTTTCTTGTTTGTTCATAGTACCAGCAAAAAAATGCTGTTCCTCTGAAAAGCGATCCATGCTCAGGTCGCTTTTCAGGGGTTTTGGTGACCTCTTCCCAATCTTTGTCTGCAAGTTCAGGAATGAGTGCGAAGGTATTAGGGCCCTGCAGATTGTAAGGCATTATAAAACGTGGATACCAATTTATCAGCATAAGGGTCTGCCATAAGATGCTCTAAAGGAGATGTGGTCAAGTCAACACCAGCAGTCCAAATTGTGCTTGTACTGCATGACGTAATAAGGTATTTGAAAAAAAAATGTATTGGAGATATCAATTTGTTCCTTCAGAGCATCAAATGAGATAAAGGTACCTTCCTCATACACTTGAGATAGATAAATGATGCCTTTAGCCATCCACCAAGATGTATCAGGATGGTTGTAAAGTTCCCTGAAGTTAGAGCTGCACCATAGTGGTGTGTTCAATGCAAGGAGATCCTCACCCCCATATAGAAGTTTCCCCGCCACAGGCCATGTTAAAAAACAAACCTCCACGGGGGAGAACCTCTCACACAGCTATGGCTTCCGACAGTGAACCTCCTCCCTGAGCCCCCTGAAATTACCCTGAAGAGCCAACAGCAAGGTGGTGGAGGGATCAGGAGCATCTGGGTGAAACCAATTATGCATGTAAGTCAGCAGAGAGGCTAAGAAATAATTGTAAAAATTAGGGCAGGCTAGACTACCCCTCCAAGTGGAGGCTTGAAGGGAGGCCCTAGCAATCCGTGGATGTGATTTGTTCCAAATAAACAAAGACATCAGAGAATCTTTGTGTCGAAATAATCTCTTTGGGAGAAAAATTGGGGAGGCTTATAGGAGATAAAGAAGTTGAGGGAGAAAGATCATTTTTACTATATTTATTCGGCCAATGAGGTTCAGAGGCAGAGACGCCCACACACAAAGTCTCGTTTCCATAGAGGACACTACTGGGGAGATATTCAGGGATTCATATTCCAGAAAATCAGTGCCAATGTTAATCCCTAAGTAGTTAAACTTAGGGGAGATTTGTAAGTCAGACGATTGTAAATAATCGTAAAGTGTAGGGAGGCCTAAAGGGAATGCAATGGATTTGTCTCTGCCAACTTGAAGACCCGAGACCACTCCAAAACCCTCCACCACGCACATGAGCCCACTGAACGAAGCCTCAGTGCCATTAGAAAACACCAGAGTCATCCGCATACAATGAAATTTTCTCGTTCAGCGGGCCCCAGCAGATTCACCCAACCTCTGGGGATTGTCTTATAGAGATAGCCAGCATCTCTATAACCAAGGCAAATAAAGAGGCGAAAGGGGACAGCCCTGCCGGGTGCCATGCTGGGGGTAGAAAAGTGGTGATACATCGCGGTTCGTACAGACTCTTGCACATGGTTTGACATAGAGAAGCGTAACCCATTGAATAAGTTGGGTCCAAAAACAAATCTGGACAGGGATTTCCATAAAAATTACCACTTAACAGTGTCCAAAGCCTTCTTGATATCTCAGACTAGCACCAGTCCACTCTGTTTATGATGTGCGGCCCCAAAAATATGAAGATACAGCTTTTTAATATTGTCAAATTTGCTCTTACCTGGCATAAAGCCTGATTGGTCAGGATGCACAACAGATAAAATAACCTTATTTAGCCTAAGTGAGAACAATTTAGCCAGAACTTTAATGTCACAGGTCAGGAGTAGGGATGAGCCCGATGTCGAATGTAAGTTCGACTCGAACAGCGGGTGTTCGCCTGTATGCCAAATATGTATGCAAACAATTTGGGGTGTTCACGGCAAATTTGAAAGTCGCGGAACACCCTTTAACCTCTTCCCGCCCGCCGGCTGTCATAAGACGGCCAGGCGGCATGGCTCTCGCTCTGGGAGAGCGTCATATGACACCCTCGCCTTCCCGACCCACCACTCGCGCATGCCCGCCATGTCACTCGGTACCCGATGCCGTCCCCGGCAGCCGCGATGTCTGCCGGGCACCCACGATTGCCCAGTAACACAGCAGGACCGTCGATCTGTGTGTGTAAACACACAGATCCACATCCTGTCAGAGGAGAGGAGACCGATGGTGTGTTCCCAGTACAGAGGAACACCGATCGGTCTCCTCCCCTTGTGAGTCCCTCCCCCTACAGTTAGAAACACTGCATAGTAAACATAATTAACCCCTCGATCACCCCCTAGTGTTAACCTCTTTCCTGCCAGTCACATTTAGACAGTAATCAGTGCATTTTTATAGCACGGGTCGCTTTATAAATGTGAATGGTCCCAAAAATGTGTCAAAAGTGTCCGATATATCTGCCGCAATATCGAAGTCATGATAAAAAAAAACGCAGATCGCCGCCATTACTAGTAAAAAAAAAAAAATAATAAAAACGCTATACATCTATTCCCTATTTTGTAGACGCTATAACTTTTGCGCAAACCAATCAATATACGCTTAGTGCGATTTTTTTTTACCAAAAATATGTAGAATTTGTTTTAAAAAAAAAATTGGATATTTATTATAGCAAAAAGTAAAAAATAATGCGTTTTTTTCAAACTTGTCACTCTTCTTTTGTTTATAACAAATAAAAACCGCAGAGGTGATAAAATACCACCAAAAGAAAGCTCTATTTGTGGGGAAAAAAAATTATAACAATTTCATTTGGGTACAGTGTTGCATGACCATGCAATTGTCATTCAAATTGTGACAGCGCTGAAAGCTGAAAAATGGCCTGGGCAGTAAGGGGGTGAAAGTGCACTGTATTAAGGTGGTTAAAAGTCTATGGGAAAAATCAAAAGTGCTAATTTTAAAGGTCCGAGAGCAAACTGACATTTCTAATGGAAAAAAAGTCATTTAAAAGTACTCACGGCTTTAATGAATTGTGGGTCCCGGCAATACACATAAAAGTCATTGAAAAAAATGGCATGGGATTCCCCCACAGTCCATTACCAGACCCTTTGGGTCTGGTATGAATATTAAGGGGAACCCCGAACCAAAATTAAAAAAAAAAAATGTGTGGGGGTCCCCCCAAATTCAATACCAGGCCCTTCAGGTCTGGTATGGATATTAAGGGGAACCCCGCACCAAAATAAAAAAAATGGTGTGGGGTCCCCCCAAAAATCCATACCAGACTCTTATCCGAGCACGCAACCTGGCAGGCTGCAGGAAAAGAGGAGGGGACGAGAGAGCGCCCCCCCCTCCTGAACCGTACCAGGCAACATGCCCTCAACATGGAGAGGGTGCTTTGGGGTAGCGGCCCACCAAAGCACCTTGTCCCCATGTTGATGAGGACAAGGGCCTCATCCCCACAACCCTTGCCCAGTGGTTGTGGGGGTCTGCGGGAGGAGGGCTTATCAGAATCTGGAAGCCCCCTTTAACAAGGGGACCCCCAGATCCCGGCCCCCCCATGTGAAATGGTAACGGTTACTTGGTTAAGTAACCGGGTGGCCCCGCCCCCTCTGACGCTACGGGAGAGCCACAGGGATCTCCCCGTGCATCAGAGGGGGGTGGGGTCACCCGGCGACATCATCATGTGGCCCCGCCCTCAGTTATAAAAGAGCTGTCATCTGAGAGGCCAGTCATTAAGATGAGGCAGATCGGTGGCGGCGTGGGACTTTTTTTTTCTTTTTCAGTCCATCGGAGCGAGAGAAGAAGAAGGTGAATGGACTTCGTGGGACACTTTTATTTTTTATTTTTTAATAAAGGACTTGTCCCAAGCCATGTCTTGTGTTTTTTTACCATTTTCACACATTTTTTGTGAAACGGTAGGGGTACATTTGTACCCTGTTACCATTCACACGGGGGGGCAGGATCTGGGGGACCCCTTGTTAAAGGGGGCTTCCAGATTCCGATAAGCCCCCCACGCGCAGACCCCCACAACCACCGGGCAAGGGTTGTGGAGATGAAACCCTCGTCCCCATCAACATGGGGACAAGGTGCTTTGGGGGGGCTGCTACCCCAAAGCACCCTCTCCATGTTGAGGGCATGTGGCCTGGTATGGTTCAGGAGGGGGCACTCTCTTGTCCCCCCTCTTTTTCTGCGGCCTGCCAGGTTGCGTGTTCAGATAAGGGTCTGGTATGGATTTTTGGGGGACCCGCACACCATTTTTAAAAAAAATTTGGTGCGGGGTTCCCCTTAAAATCCATACCAGACCTGAAGGGCCTGGTATGGAATTTGGGCGGACCCCCCATTTTTTTTTTAATCTTGGTTCGGGTTCCCCTTAATATTCATACCAGACCTGAAGGGCCTGGTAATGGACTGTGGGGGATCCCATGCTGTTTTTTTCAATGACTTTTACCTGTATTGCCGGGACCAACAATTCATTATAGCCGCGAGTACTTTTAAATTACTTTTTTCCTTTATAAATGTCATTTTGTGCAGGGACTGTTTTAAACATGGGAAAAATGCGCCACTTTACAGGCATACTATAGACATCCCCCAGGTACAAAATTTAAAGGAATATTTCACTTTTATTGTTTCACTTTAAGCATTATTAAAATCACTGCTCCTGAAAAAACAGCCGTTTTAAAAACCACGCCATTTTTAAAAAAAATTTTGACACGGGGTTCCCCTTAAAATCCATACCAGACCTGAAGGGTCTGGTATGGATTTTGAGGGGGACCCCCGTGGAATTTTTTCCTAAATTTTGGCACGGGGTTCCCCCTTAATATCCATACCAGACCTGAAGGGCCTGGTATGGAATTTGGGGGGACCCCCACACATTTTTAAAAAAAATTTGGTTTGGGATTCCCCTTAATAGACCCTGAAGGGTCTGGTAATGGACTGTGGGGGAATCCCATGCCGTTTTTTTCAATGACTTTTATGTGTTTTGCCGGGACTGACAATTCATTATAGCCGCGAGTACTTTTAAATGACTTTTTTCCTTTAGAAATGTCATTTTGCTCTCGGATCCATTCTAAACACAGGAACAATCCTCACTTTACAGGCATACTATAGACACCCCCCAGGTATGAAAAATGTTCTGCTGCGAACTGAACCGGGGGCTGTTTGGCTCATCCCTAATCAGGAGCAATATGGGGAGATAAGAGCTACAGAGCAACTTAGCCTTGCCAGGCTTTGGGAGCATTACTGTAAGTGCCTCTGACATAGAAAGTGGGAGTCTGCCCTCCTTCATCGCGCCAGTGTACAGTTCAAGAAAATAAGGAGCCAGAAGGTCAACCTGCACCTGGTACCATTTAGCGGGGAGACCATCCAGGCCTGGAGTTTTATTAGCTGGAAGGGAATGGATCGCACATGTAATTTCCAAAAGTTGTCGGTTAGCGTCAGATAGGGATGAGCTTCGAGTTCGAGTCAAACTCATGTTCGACTCGAACATTGGCTGTTCGCAAGTTCGCCGAACAGCGAACAATTTGGGGTGTTCGCGGCAAATTCGAATGCCGCGGAACACCCTTTAAAAGTCTATGGGAGAAATCAAAAGTGCTAATTTTAAAGGCTAATATGCAAGTTATTGTCATAAAAAGTGTTTGGGGACCTGGGTCCTGCCCCAGGGGACATGGATCAATGCAAAAAAAAGTTTTAAAAACGGCCGTTTTTTCAGGAGCAGTGATTTTAATAATGCTTAAAGTCAATCAATAAAAGTGTAATATCCCTTTAAATTTCGTACCTGGGGGGTGTCTATAGTATGCCTGTAAAGGGGCGCATGTTTCCTGTGTTTAGAACAGTCTGACAGCAAAATGACATTTTGAAGGAAAAAACTCATTTAAAACTACCCGCGGCTATTGCATTGCTGACAATACACATAGAAGTTCATTGATAAAAACGGCATGGGAATTCCCCAAAGGGGAACCCCTAACCAAAATTGAAAAAAAAAAATGACGTGGGAGTCCCCCTAAATTCCATACCAGGCCCTTCAGGTCTGATATGGATATTAAGGGGAACCCCGGCCAAAATTTAAAAAAAAATGACGTGGGGTTCCCCCTAAATTCCATACCAGACCTGAGTCTGGTATGGATTTTAAGGGGAACCCCGTGCCAAAAAAAAAAAAAAAAACGGCGTGGGGTCCCCCCAAAAATCCATACCAGACCCTTATCCGAGCACGCAACCTGGCAGGCCGCAGGAAAAGAGGGGGGGACAAGAGTGCGGCCCCCCCTCCCTCCTGAACCGTACCAGGCCACATGCCCTCAACATTGGGAGGGTGCTTTGGGGTAGCCCCCCAAAACACCTTGTCCCCATGTTGATGAGGACAAGGGCCTCATCCCCACAACCCTGGCCGGTGGTTGTGGGGGTCTGCGGGCGGGGGGCTTATCGGAATCTGGAAGCCCCCTTTAACAAGGTGACCCCCAGATCCCGGCCCCCCCCCTGTGTGAAATGGTAAGGGGGTACATAAGTACCCCTACCATTTCACGAAAAAAGTGTCAAAAATGTTAAAAATGACAAGAGAAAGTTTTTGACAATTCCTTTATTTAAATGCTTCTTCTTTCTTCTATCTTCCTTCATCTTCTGGTTCTTCTGGTTCTTCTGGCTCTTCTGGTTCTTCCTCCAGCGTTCTCGTCCAGCATCTCCTCCGCGGCGTCTTCTATCTTCTTCTCCTCGGGCCGCTCCGCACCCATGGCATGGGGGGGAGGCTCCCGCTCTTCTCTTCTTCTCTTCTTCATTTTCTTCTCCGGGCCGCTCCGCAATCCATGCTGGCATGGAGGGAGGCTCCCGCTGCGTGACGGCGCTCCTCGTCTGACAGTTCTTAAATAACGGGGGGCAGGGCCACCCGGTGACCCCGCCCCCCTCTGACGCATGGGACATGACGGGACTTCCCTGTGGCATTCCCCGTGACGTCACAGGGAAGTCCCGTCAAGTCACCGTGCGTCAGAGTGGGGCGGGGTCACCGGGTGGCCCCGCCCCCCCCCCGTTATTTAAGAACTGTCAGACGAGGAGCGCCGTCACACAGCGGGAGCCTCCCTCCATGCCAGCATGGATTGCGGAGCGGCCCGGAGAAGAAAATGAAGAAGAGAAGAAGAGAAGAAAAGAAGAAGAGAAGAGCGGGAGCCTCCCCCCCATGCCATGGGTGCGGAGCGGCCCGAGGAGAAGAAGATAGAAGACGCCGCGGAGGAGATGCTGGACGAGAACGCTGGAGGAAGAACCAGAAGAGCCAGAAGAACCAGAAGAACCAGAAGATGAAGGAAGATAGAAGAAAGAAGAAGCATTTAAATAAAGGAATTGTCAAAAACTGTCTCTTGTCATTTTTAACATTTTTGACACTTTTTTCGTGAAATGGTAGGGGTACCCCCCTTACCATTTCACACAGGGGGGGGCCGGGATCTGGGGGTCACCTTGTTAAAGGGGGTTTCCCGATTCCGATAAGCCCCCCCGCCCGCAGACCCCCACAACCACCGGCCAGGGTTGTGGGGATGAGGCCCTTGTCCTCATCAACATGGGGACAAGGTGTTTTGGGGGGCTACCCCAAAGCACCCTCCCAATGTTGAGGGCATGTGGCCTGGTACGGTTCAGGAGGGAGAGGGGGCCGCACTCTCGTCCCCCCCTCTTTTCCTGCGGCCTGCCAGGTTGCATGCTCGGATAAGGGTCTGGTATGGATTTTTGGGGGGACCCCACGCCGTTTTTTTTTTTTTTTTTGGCGCGGGGTTCCCCTTAAAATCCATACCAGACCTGAAGGGTCTGGTATGGAATTTAGGGGGAACCCCACGTCATTTTTTTTTTTAATTTTGGCCGGGGTTCCCCTTAATATCCATACCAGACCTGAAGGGCCTGGTATGGAATTTAGGAGGACTCCCACGTCATTTTTTTTTTTTAATTTTGGTTCGGGGTTCCCCTTTGGGGAATTCCCATGCAGTTTTTATCAATGAACTTCTATGTGTATTGTCGGCAATGCAATAGCCGCGGGTAGTTTTAAATGAGTTTTTTCCTTCAAAATGTCATTTTGCTGTCAGACTGTTCTAAACACAGGAAACATGCGCCCCTTTACAGGCATACTATAGACACCCCCCAGGTATGAAATTTAAAGGGATATTACACTTTTATTGTTTGACTTTAAGCATTATTAAAATCACTGCTCCTGAAAAAATGGCCGTTTTTAAAACTTTTTTTTGCATTGATCCATGTCCCCTGGGGCAGGACCCAGGTCCCCAAACACTTTTTATGACAATAACTTGCATATAAGCCTTTAAAATTAGCACTTTTGTTTATTCATGTTCGTGTCCCATAGACTTTAACGGTGTTCGCGTGTTCGAATGAACTTTTTTCCTGTTCGCATGTTCTGGTGCGAACCGAACAGGGGGGTGTTCGGCTCATCCCTAGCGTCAGATAACTGTGGGATATTGAAAGGTTCAAAAAAGGACTCCAACAGCTCCTTGGGAGTTGGAGAGGGATCAGCATACAGGGTTTGATAGTAGGATGCAAAGGCCTCATTAATGATTATAGGATCAGTGGATAGTGAGCCATCTAATAGTGTAATACTAGGTATAGTAGTATCTGGGGAATCTAAGCGAGACAGGTAGTCCAACAGCTTCCCATTCTTGCCAGTGTGCTCATGGAGCCGGGCAGCTAGATAAAGTTGTTGTTTACGGGTCGTTTCAACTGTATGTAATTGAAGGGCCCTATGGGCCACTACCAGAGCACCGTGAGACGCAGGAGATGGAAATTTGACATATTCAGAGCAGGCAGAGTCCAACTCCGTCTCCAATGAATGTTAACGGGCCTAAACGGATACATGATGGGTGGCAATGTGACTAATATAGGAGCCACGAGCAACCACCTTAAAGGCGTCTCAAGCGTTAGTTACTGAGGTTGAATCTGCGTTGTGCATCCAATAATCAACCAGGTCCCGCCAAACTCTCTCAATCCTCTCCTTTGAAGAAGCCCACAGGGGGCTCAGCCTCCAGACCCTAAAGGCAGATCTATGTCCCAGTACCAACTCTAACTTTATAGGACAATGGTCTGATAAAGTCTGAGGCAGATAGGAAACAGTCTGTAGCCAAGGTAGTACATCATAAGAAGCCAAGACATAGTCAGTTCAGGACATGGCTCGATGTGTCATGGATTGACAAGAATATTCCCTAATATCAGGAAATATCCAAAACCAAATATCCACATATCCATAGGCCGCACACCAGTTAGCTAACGTTTTACTGTCATTTGACCTGGGTTTCAACCTGTCCAGTTTGGGGTCCACCACTGCATTAAAATCCCCTAACAGTAGTATAGGGCAGTGATGGAGAGTGGCTATGTGTACAGACACTTCCGGAAGGGTTGCATTCACCAGCACAGGCGGGGCATACAGCCCAACTAAAATAAGCAGAGTGGCATGTACAGTAACATGGAAAATCACATATTTGCCCTGCGGGTCAGAAATAACTTGAAGGAAAACAAATGGAAGACCCTTGTGGATCAATACTGACACTCTGTGGGCAAAATTAGAATAGTAGAATGTACTGCCCATACCACCCAGTACATCTTAGGAGCCATTATCTTAGAGCCCATCAGATGCGTCTCCTGAAGGCATAAAACATTCGGCTGATGTGCCTTAAGTTTATCAAAGAGTTTTGCACGTTTGAATTTGGAATTCAAACCCCTAATGTTTCATGAAAGAAACAAAACATTTGCCATAAGGAAAACCAAAGCAGTAACCATGGGATAATACCCTAGCGTTTAACCACATCCATATTAGGGTGGAGTCAATGTCTAAGCTTTGCCAGTAGAGAGAGCCTGAAATCATACATAACATTCGCACACAATCATTCAAACACAGATTCACCCAACAAAAATAAAAATAAAAAGATAGAAAAAAAACCTGCACAGATACAGGAAAAACCCCCTGCCCTACTCAAAAAATATGTGGGCTTCATCCCAAAACAATCTTCTATGGTGGGAACTGTGACCACAGTCATATGATGAACTAAGATTAGAAAACGATAACAAAAATTAGTCAACATGAGCTGAGTAGGGAACCACCTCCCAACAAATAAATAACCGTAGACCAGATTCGAAGTGCCCAATAAGTAAGTGAAGGTAACAGCTGCACACCGAACCTTCATTTGAAACAGTGAAGAACCCCCAGACAAGGAAAAACCAAAAATATTGTGAATGGAGAAAGTCAGGGGGGGAAGCAGAGGACCTCAGGGTACGTTGAACGGAATCCAGCCAGGTAAGGACACTCTCGGGTTTAGTGAAGAAATGCTTGCCCTTGGTGGGTCACAGGCAATCTTGCAGGAAACAGCATGACGTATGGTAATGCATGATCACGTAGCTTCTGTTTAGCAAATTGGAATTGAGCCAGAAGCTTCCTGACGCTGGCAGAGTAATCTGGGAATAAGGAGACAGCGGCATTGCTGATACGCCAGCAATCATTAGCCCCGGAGGCACGCAGGGCCGCATCCCTATCACAATAGTTCTATAAGCGAATTACCATTGGCCGAGGGGGGTTACCCAGGGGAGAGGTCTACCTGGGACCCTGTGAGCCCGTTCAATAGCAAAACATGTAGAGAAGCAGTCCCTGCCAAACTCCTGTATCAACCAGCTCTCCATCCATTGTGGAGTGCAGACTCCACCCTTGCTGGGTGCCTTAGTATCAAGAAGACATTTTTATTATTAGTGAATATAAGAAGAATAAGAATATATACTTTAGATATTGTGATCTGGGGAATGCTACTGAAATGGTGTAGGGAGGTTAAATTGAGTTCAGGCTAGATAGGAACTATATGTAAGGGCTGGTTGGCCCACTTTTATTTAAAACAAAAGACAGTTCAACCAAAAATTTCAGGGGTAGTCAGTGTTGAATCAGTTCAACAAAAAATCTTTCAGCCTCGTGGCTCACAAAACTGTACTGTCTTTGTATCGGTCTCTGCCCAAACTTACCACACAGTCTCCTTTAACTATCCAGCAATCAAAATTGCCCATTTGGCTATACCGGCTTTTGTCTTGAGATACCCCTGTCTCACGGAACCCAGGCTCTGCACCTCTCTCCCCGCTTCCTTGGTTCTCTTACTCACAGTTCCATGCTGCACAGTGCCATGAACTGACATTTTAATAGGAGCCCATCTGCCCTGCACTGAGATAACTAACAAAAAACAACCCGCACAACTCAAAAAAGAAGGAAAAATGGCTTCCAGCTAGTACTTTAAGTGATATCTCTTCACTTTATCAGCACATAATAACCCAAAAATGTACAGCTTAATAATTCAATATATGAAACAATTATCTTTTAATAAAATATAAAATATAAGTGTTCTCTAAATCCATGAAATATAAACAACTCAATCCATATTTTTCCAATTAGAAGTCATGAATAAACTTGCACATTACGAAAAATATATAGTTTAACATTTATCTCAAAACACACCAAGGGTTAATGTACCAAGGATAGTTAGAAACCATTTCTGAACGCTACAAACCAAAGGTAAAAAACATCCATTTTATAGCATATTATGAGAGTTTAGCAGCGGGTATGAGCGTTTGAGGGTAGAAGCATTTGTAAAGATAACCTCTGGAGACCCTCCTAAATACCCACAATGCATGAAAAACAAGTACATTATTAACTATTTCAGCCATGTGAGAGATGACAGAGCAGCAGCAGAGAGAGTAGGGTGCTTTTAGATAGCTGTCTTATTTTTTCGTGTTTTCACTATGGATCCCATCGTGAGGAAATGCTCCTGATGTTGCTGTTGCTGAGGCTCCGAAGACATAGAAAATTTTGTGAGAGAATCAGAGTTCGTCACTACTGGACTCATTCATTGATGCGGGCAACAGCATGTGGTGAAATGTGTGTTTTTTCAACATTTTATATGTTAAAAAATTATCAGAAATGTTTCCCATTTAACCACTTCAATACAAGGCACTTATACCAATTTTCAGCTTTCAGTGTTCTCACATATTGAATGACAATTGCACGGTCATGCGACGCTGTACCCAAACAAAATTTTTATCATTGTGTTCCCACAAATAGAGCTTTCTTTTGATAGTATTTGATCACCTCTGGGGTTTTTATTTTTTGCGCTACAAATAGAAAAAGAACGAACATTTTGAAAGAGAATACATTTTTTTTTTGTTTCTGTTACAAAACTTTGAAAATAAGTTTTCTCCTTCACTGATGGGCACTGATAAAGGTGCACTGACGGGCACTAAAGAGGCAGTACTGATTTGCACTGATGAGATGGCACTGATGAGGTGGCACTTATATGCAGCACTAATAGGCGGCACCGATAAGCAGCACTGATGGGCAATGATATATAGCACTGATGGGCACTGATAGTTGGCACTGATGGGCACTCATAGGCAGCACTGATGGGCACTCATAGGTGGCACTGATAGATGGAACTGGAGAGCACATATGGGCGGCACTGATGGGCACTGGTGGATGCTGATAAGCGGCATCGATAGATGGTACTGATAGGCAGCACTGATTAGAGGCACTGGCAGGCATCACTGATAGGTACAAAGTGCCGTCCCTAACGGGCAATGATTGCCATCCCTGGTGGGCTCTAGTGGGCTTACCTGGTGGTCATGGGTGGGCATTCCTGGTGGCCATAGGTGGGCGTCCCTGGTGGTCCTGGGTGGGCATCCTCAGTGGGGCTGCACTGATAATCAACAGGCAATGTTTGCAAGTTTTCCTTCATCTTGCACAGGTGCTTTAAATCAGAGTCAATAGCTTGGTATTTTGGACAGCTATTTTAGCTAAGATAAATTCCCAAAATATGTCCCGTCGGGGTACTTGAGGACCGAGACTTAGAACCACAGCACTAAAATGGAAAATTGAATACTTACCTCTCCATAATTTTCCTTTCCTGGTGCCTATCCACAGCAGCATATGCACAATCCATGCGTATGCTGCCATGAAAGCACCAGGAAAGTAGCTTTTAGACAAATCACACCTTTTTTTGTTTTGCCATGCCAATCAGCCTAGTTAAGCTGCAACTGGGAAATCTTTTCCATGAAAATTGTTTAAAAACATAACATAAAAATTTGCTACAAATTTTATTGGTCAACAAATGGGACTTGGAAAAGAGCAAGGAAAGCAAAAAACATATGTATGTTAATTTGAGACACTATCAGAATATGGTTTTGAGGTCTGACCATTTTGCAGAGGAAATTAACAGAAGTTAAAAGGACTGCGACCACAAATGGACAGTCTCTTAAGGATCTAAACATTTATTAGTCACAACATCTTGAGGAACATTTTTCAATATAATTCAGCACAGACAATTAAATCAAAGTGAAACTAACAACCTACAAATGACACACATTGACAAAATAAAAAATATTTCAGGGAAATATATCCCCCCTCAAAAAAAAAGTTCACCCAGTGTAGATACATTACTTCAAAGTGGGTACACCTGTTAAGGATGTTCTTAAATTACTAACCCAAAAACACACTCTCTGAGCATGCCCAGAAAAATCGAAATGCTGTTGACATGCAAAAAGTTCACAAAAGAACCCAAAGTCCCTGAGCATGCCCAGACCAACCCAAATGCATTTCACACACCAAAAGCAACCACAAAAAATCAAAGTCCATGACCATGCCCAGACCAACCCAAATGCAGCTAGCACAAAATAAGCCACCCCCTGTCCAAAATAAGGCACATCATCCAGCATGCTACAAAATTACAGATGGGACAAATACCCCCCCAGTCCAGGGGGGGAAACAAAGAGCCTAAGGGCATATGGGAACTAACTTGTTAATTTTGCTAGTCCCCACTTGGCTGGCCTATATTCTAGTAATTTGCCTTAAAATGGGTATGGGGGCCCAGGTCCCACCCTGCGGGACATATATCAATGTCACCAATTTGGACAAACCCAAAAATGAAACAAGGAGAAGTGCCTTTAAAAATGCAACATTTCTTAAAAGCTAGTAACTTGGGGGGGGGGGGCTTACTCTGCCTGTAACGTGGTGCATCTGTAGCATGCATCCAAAATGCTGCTTCAAAGATGTATGGCTTTAGAGAACACTTACAAATCTACATTTCAGCTGCAAGATTTTAACCCCAAAAATAAAATAGCCTGCCCCCCAATACATACAAGGCCATTTGGGTACAATAAGGCTTAAAATGTGAACTCCACGTGAAAAATACCACCCTAAAGTAAAAAAATATTGTGCCCCTCCCACACACAAACAAACCCCTAGCCAAACACACAGCAAGCCAGCCCATGAAAGGGGGGTGGATGCTTGGGGCAGGAGGGGCTCATGCACCCCAAAAGTCAACCACCTTGTTCCCATATTCAGGGGGACAAGGGCCTCTTCCACACAACCCTAGTCTGGGGTTGTGGGGGGCTGCAGACAGGGGGCTTTATGGAATGTGGAAAGCCCCTTTAAAATAGTGGGTACAAGGTGCTTTGTGGTTGGTATTGGTCTGAGCCCAACATGCCCCAAAGGCAGCCAGCTATGTTGAGTGCATGTGGCCTTGTATGGTTAAGGAGGGGGTTGGGCACTCGCTCTTCACATCCCTTTCCTAGCTGGCCCTGTTGTATGCTCTGAAAAAGGATGTGGTTTGGATTGGTGAAGGCAGCTCACAGTCTTTTGGGAATGGAGTGGAGTGTGGAGTTCCCCTTTAAAAGCAAAAGTTAGCCCATGGAAATCCAAGGGATTAGAGGGGGGAGACAAAAGCATTGGAGAATGGAGTGTGGAGTTCCCCTTTAAAAGCAGAAGCTAGCACATGGAAATCCAAGGGATTAGAGGGGGGAGACAAGAGCATTGGACAATGGAGTGAGGAGTTCCCCTTTAAAAGCAAAAGCTAGCCCAAGGAAATCATATGCATTAGAGGGGGAAGGTTAAATGCCCTTTTATGAGGAGCTAGAGGAGCTAGAGTCTTTTTACATAATTTTAACAAGGTGCATGTCACATGTAACAATGTAACATGCTAACATGACCCATGTACAAATGTCCTTAGAAAAAAAATAAAGGTGAACCAGCGTAAAAAAAATGTTGACAAGATTAGAGGTGCACCTGTTCAACCCATGCAATTGCATGCATGTTGCTTAACATTTACTATGATTTTGGCTGCACAGTGAACAAACTCATGTGTACAAGTGCAAGAGCCACTTGCTCATGCGCACTGCTTACATTGGTCTCACGCAGTTCTAAACGTACTTGCAGGCGCAGCAGGCTTTCTCTGAAAAAGTTACTTTCTCATTCTATTTTGGGCAAATTTGTTACTTGGGCAGTTGTTATTAAACCTCACATCACCCCATAATATTGGCACCTCCATCTTCTGTTAATATTGAATTGGAGATGGCGTGCTCCATGTATGTAGTGGCGCATAGATTGCATTCTCCCTTGCGCCGAGATCGCTATAGTAAATGGGGATTCAAGCTCTGTTACCAGTGCACCGTGTTGTAAATATGGAAATGTGTGCTGTGCCTCGCTGTGTGCCTCTACTGATGGCACACGGCTTTAGTAAATCACCCCCCATAGTGCAACACTTGTCTCAAACACACTGTGTATTAAATAAACCTTCTCCAAGTGCAGATCAAATAATGACAATTTATACATCAATTGTACAGTGTACACTCTTTACCCAGTGGGTCACCAAGCCGCTCACCTCCAACCATAGACCTTATACAAACTTGGAGGTCAGAAGAATATGTGTCCCCTTTAAGGGAAATCTAGCAGAGCAGCAGTCCAGACTCCTCCACTCATATATGGATTCCCCCTATATAAACAGATGGCTCCAATCCAGTTTGTACATATGAAAAGACTAAAATAGTGTATTACTGCAATGATTATTAGTAAGAAAGATGTTCTGTATGCTTCCACCTCATGTAGATAGTGAAAGCTCACCTTATAATATTGACCCCAATCATAAATCAAGATCAAAATGCATTTTTTGGCCCTTCTTGGGCTGCAATATCCACAGATCCCTGGACAGACTTATTACTTCCTTTTCTGGAACCGTACTTATAGGCATATGACATGCAAAACCAAAAGGGACTAATAGTGCTCTCTGTATATCAAAATGTTTTGTTAAAACCAAAAATTAGATAAAAACACACGCAGTGCTATGATACAGGCATGGAGAAATCAAATGGAACCATCTCCTCCTCACCAATCAGGCTCTCTTGACCCACAAGTGGCCACAGTAAACCGTCAATGGCATTGCTTCCTAACATGTTACGCCCATGTTCTGGGCTTATTCAGTATAACCGAAGCCCACCAGCTATGCTCATTTGTATATCCTAAGGTCATTGGTATATATTATAAAACAGGAAATGATGTCATCAGAGGCGTGGCTTTCTTCATAGTCCCGAAAGGAGTAAAAAAAAGGCTCTGATCTCGATCCGGCACACGGATCACAGTTAACCCTTACACATCATGTCCATCCACAATAATCCTCTACTACTAAATAACAATTGCAATAACCATGTAATGCATAAATCATGATATATACATATCAGAACATATAAAGACAAATACAAATATAAACATAATACAGAATCAGTCAATAAATAATATATGCACCCTTTCCAATATATGTATATGTATAAGTATGTATGTATGTGTATAAGATTGTTTTAAAAAAAATTGCTTTGATACATGTCCCCCAGGGCAATACCCAGACACTCATACCCCTTGTATGGCCAATTACTTGCAAATAAGCCTTCAAAATTGGCAATTCCTGTTAGGCTCCTATAGACTTCAATGGGGTTCACCGTTCGGGTTAGAACTTTTCCCCTGTTCGGGACTTCTGCTGCAAACCCAATGGGGGGGTGTTCAGACCATCTCTACTAGCAAATATGAATGAAGCAGAGTTTCTGTGTCCTCAATCTCCTTTCTCTATCTCTAAGGTGAAACATCAGAGGTCTGTTTAGACCCCTGAGAGCTCACCAAAGCCCTTCAACGGGGATCCAAAAAAATGTAAATAATAATAAAAAATAAAATTGTAAAAAAAAAAAAAAAAAAAATGGTAAAAAAATTATTTAAAAGAATAAGTAAAGAAAAAGAAAAATAACTGACCCTGTCTGCTGTCTTATTAACCCAGTCCTCTGCCCTACTGATCATGTCCACTGAATTACTGACAAAGTACACTGCTCTACTGACAGACACAATTCACAGTCCTACTGACACCAGTGGCGGATCTACCAGATCAGAACATGTGAAAGGTATCCACTGTGGGACCGTAATAAAGGGCTTTGAAATGGGAGTAAAGTGGGAAGGACACTCAGGCTCAGAGGGAAGGGCTCCGGCCTAGAGGTGGGGGGCTCTGAATGGTTCCATGCACTGGGGTCCAGTAGTTTATAGTTATGCCTCTGGAGGCATCCGTTAAAACAGTCTTCAAGAAAAGTGAGTGGCCACAAGTAGAATAGGAGTGCCAAAAATGCAGTCAAAGCATGAATAATTGTCATGAGGGTGAAAATAGAATGTATACTTTCTGGTTCCTATATTTAAAGCCCTCCAAGCATAAATAAGTTGTGTGATCTAGGTAGGGATGGGCTGCCTGTTCGAGTCGAACATGAGTTCGACTCGAACATTGGCCGTTCGCTTGTTCGGCGAATGTCGAACATTATGGGCCATTCGCACCAAATTCGAGTGGCGCGTCATGGCCCATAATACACTGTGTTATCGCAGTGCATTGCTGTTTGATGATTGGTCAAGCATGCAATACGACCCGTATGCTTTGGCCAATCACAGGCAGGCAGGCGAGACAGTTAGATAGCTGCAGTGTATTTAGTATATATATCCATCTCGATTATATATATATATATATATACACACACTGTATACAGTTTAGCTTCATCTCACTGCAGCCCATTCCTGGTGTATTGTTTCCAATATACTTCAGCCAGGCAGGTGACTCACTGAGCTGCAGTGCATTTAATATATATATATACTTGCTTGTATATATATATAATCTAGCCAAGCCTATACTTGACTAGGCCATTGCCTGAGTGCATGTTCAAAGACACTTTCAGCCAGGCAGGTGACTCACTGAGCAGCAGTTCATAAAATATATGTCCACTGCATTGTATTCCAGCCAAGCCTATACCTTACTGTAGGCCATTCCTGGTGTACTGTTTTTAGTAAACTTCAGGCGTTGTTTTGCTAATCTAATTGTACAGTATGTCTGGAAGGCCACCAAGGAGAGGCAGACGCTCACAGGCCAATAAAAGAGGGCAAGCAGGCTCTGTGTCTACAGCAAACAGTGCTGGTCGTGGACACAGTGCATCCTCAGCATGTGGCCGTGGGGCACGCTTGTCCTTTTTTTTTGGCAGCTGGCCATGTTGAGCCACAACAGGCAGAAGAGTTGGTAGAGTGGATGACCAAGCCATCCTCATCCTCCTCATACTCTGTCACCCAGGCTCAGGGTACTTTGTCTGCGAATGCAGCTGCCAAAGCGGCCTCTTCCATCGGCTCAATGTCAGTCACTCCTTCCCTAGCCCTATCATCATGCCCTGGGGAGTCCCCCGAACTGTTCGACCACAGTGTAGGGTACATGCTGCAGGAGGATGCGCAGCATTTTGAAGGCTCTGATGATGGTACCCAGGTTGAGGATGAAGGCAGTAACATGAGCCCAGAGAGAAGAGGGGGTGCCCAAGAAGGACAATAAACTGGCAGTCATGTTCCCACAGCTGCAGCATACTGCCAGGCTTGATCCAGTGATGAGGAGGGAGGGGATGATTAGGTTACTGACCGTACGTGGGTGCCTGATAGAAGAGAGGAGGAGGAGGTGGTGGAGGAGGAGGAGGCAAATCTCCAATGAGGCAGGATGCCCTCCAGGGGCCAGCTTAAGGGCAGCCAACTGACTGCATCACACCGCAGAGCTCCGCATGTGCAGGGCGCTGCTGACTCTGCATGTTTTTCCAAAAGTTCTTTGGTGTGGGCATTTTTTGAGACGTGTGCAGCAGATCGCACTGTTGCTGTTTGCAACATATGTCTGAAGTGTATCAAGCACGGCCAAAACAGCAGCCGCTTGGGCACCACATGCTTGACCAGACATATGTCGAGCTCCCATGCAGTCCGTTGGCAACAGTACTTAAAAGACCCACACCAAAGAACAAGGCGGACCTCTCCTTGCTCTTTATCAGCTGGGATCTCCAACCTCACTATACCTTCAGTCCTCTGTGCCAAGTACTTGCGGGCAATCTGCTATCGCTACACCAACGTCCGATTGTAGCAGGCAAATTTCCCTACCCCAGCTACTAAACTGGCGAAAGAAATTCTGTCCCAGCCATCCACATGCTCAGCGGCTGAATGCAAGTTTGGCTAAATTGCTAGCACTCCAACTGCTGCCTTTTCAGCTGGTATACTCTGCTCCCTTTCGAGAATTTGTGGAATGTGCGGTACCTCAGTGGCAGGTTCCCAAACACCAATTTTTTTTCTCATAAGGCAATTCTGGCTCTTTACCAACATGTGGAAGGCAATGTCTTGGCCTCGTTGGACAGGGCGGTCAGCGGTAAGGTGCATATTACCGCTGACTCATGGTCCAGCAGGCATGGGCAGCGAGGTTACCTTTCTTTCACGGTGCACTGGGTAACCCTGCTGGCAGCTGGGAAGGATCCAGGACAGGGTGTATTGTTGGAGCTTGTTCTGCCACCAAGCCTCCAAAATGCTAGTAGTGGTGATTCTGCCACACCTCTCTCCTCCACCCCCTACTCTTCTTCTTCCTCTATGGCCTCTTCCTGTGCAGATTTGTCCTCAGAACCAGCAGTGCTCCATAGGCGTTCTAGAGGCTACGCAAGCACTCAGGCAAAAAAATGCCATTCGGTGCTTGAGTTGGTCTGCTTAGAGGACAGGAGCCACACTGGGTCAGAGATTCTGTCAGCTCTGCAGGGGCAGGTTCTGAGGTGGTTGACGCCATGCCAGCTTCAGCCAGGGATGGTGGTTTGCGACAATGGCACCAACCTCCTCTCCGCCCTCCGACAGGGACACTTGACCCATGTTCCCTGTTTGGCTCACGTCCTTAATTTGGTGGTGCAGCAGTTCTTGTGCAGGTACCTGGGCTTACAGGATATCCTGAGGTAGGCCAGGAAAGTCTGTGGGCATTTCTGCCGGTCATATAATGCCAGTGTTCGGCTGACTGACCTTCTAAAGGAATGCAACCTACCCAAGAACTGCCTCATCTGTGATATGCCCACCAAGTGGAACTCAATGCTGGCAATGCTGCAGAGGCTGCACACACAGCAGAGGGCCTTCAACGAATACCTGTGCGAGTATGGCACCAGGACAGGGTCAGGGGAGCTTGGCTTTTTTTCGCCACGCCAGTGGCTCATGATCAAGGATGCATGCACTGTCCTGTCACCATTTGAGGAGGCCACAAGGATGGTGAGCAGTGACAGTGCATGCATCAGTGATAATGTCCCACTACCTGTTGGAGCACACGCTGCGTGGAATAATGGACAGGACACTTGAGGCAGAACAGAGGGAGGAAGAGGAGGACTTCCTTACCTCTCAAGGCCCCCTTTATCCAGACAATATTCCTGCAGGCCCGCCGATCTCACAGGAAGAGGAGGAGGAGAAGGAAAAGGAGGATGAGGATTGTGTCAGCAAAGAGGTGGAGCCTAGCACTCAGCATCAGCAGCAGTCTTCAAGGGATCGTTTACAGTCCCCAGAAACCCATGGACTTGTACGTGGCCTGGGAGGAGGTGGCTGCAGATCAGGTCGTCCTTAGTGACCCAGATGACTCCGAATCGAATGCCTCAGCAAACCTACACTGCATGGCCTCCCTGATCCTGCAAAGCCTGCAAAAGGACCCTCGGATTCATGTGATCAAGGAGAGGGATCACTACTGGCTGGCAACCCTTCTTGATCCACGTTACAAGGGTAAGGTTGCGGAACTTATCCAGCCGTCGGAGAGGGAGCAGAGGATGAAACATCTTCGGTAGGCCTTGCAGAAAGGTTTGGGCAACATGTTTCCAGAACCTGGGAGGGTACAAATTCCTGGTCCTGGACAACGTGTTGCTGAGGCTTCGGTCAGTCACAGGAGGAGCGGTGGAGAAGGTGACCGTCTGACCGATGCATTCAGACAATTTTTTAGTCCGCACCCCCAAGTTATGATTGGTTGCAGCAACCATCGCCAGCGTCTGTTGTACATGGTGCAGGAATACCTAGGGGCAAGATCAGACTCGGAGACCTTTCCAACTAAAAATCCTCTGGGTTACTGGGTCTTAAGGATGGATCACTGGCCAGAGCTTGCACAGTTTGCAATTGAGCTACTGGCCTGTCCTGCATCCAGCGTTCTTTTGGAACGCACATTCAGTGCTGTTGGAGGCTTTGTAACCAATCACAGAGTGCGCCTGTCCACTGACTCGGTTTATCATCTCACCTTCATAAAAATGAATCAGTCTTGGATCACCAGCTACCGAGCACTTGATGCTGATGTAACCGAATATTTTTTTATGAACGTGAGATCCCTTGAAGACTGCCTATTTTGATGCTGACTTACTATCCTGTCATGCCGAGTGAATATCCTATTCCTCCTCAATGTTCAGGGGCGCGTAATTACAATTTTTAAATCTAATATTTCACAGCAGGGCTTGTGTGCTTGTTCCTGCGCTCAGCAACAGAATCTGTGAGGGGTTACAGTGTTGAGGCACCAGCACCAGTGCCTAAAGCCCAATTTTTATACTCCTGTTTAACAGGGGCGTGTAATTACAATTTTTGCTGTAGTATTTTGCAGCAGGGCTCGTTCCTGCACTCAAGTAGAGTATCTGTGAGGGGGTGCAGTGTTGTGGCACCAGCAGCAGTGCCTAAAGCCCAATTTTTCTGACCCTGTTCAACAGGGGCATGTAATTACAATCCTTGATATAATATTTCACAGCGGGACCCATTCCAGCACCCACCAAGAGTAACTGTGAGGGCTTACAGTGTTGTGGCAACACCACCAAAGGCCCAATTTTTCTGACCCTGTTCAACAGGGGCATGTAATTACAATTCTTGATTTAATATTTCACAGCAGGGCCCGTTCCAGCGCCCACCAAGAGTAACTGTGAGGGCTTACAGTGTTGTGGCAACACCACCACACCACCACCAAAGGCCCAATTTTTCTGACCCTGTTCAACAGAGGCATGTAATTACAATTCTTGATATAATATTTCACAGCAGGGCCCGTTCCAGCACCCATCAAGAGTAACTGTGAGGGCTTACAGTGTTCTGGTACCACCAACACCCAAGGCCCAATTTTCTGCAGAGTACATAGGGCAGGCGCCTACTTTCAAACATCTGACTTACAAATGACTCCTACCTATAAATGACTTCTACTTATAAACGGAGGGAGACAACTGGAAGTGAGAGGAAATCTACCCCTAGGAAGGGAAATTCTCTTCTGTAAGGGTTAATATGGGAAAAAGGTGTCTCCTCCACTGATTTATCACCAATCCTTGTTTCCCTTAAAAAACCCAAATTTTCAAAATCCAATTGTCATTGGGACAGAAAGTGAGGTGAAATCTTCTGAACGGGGCACAGACAGCAAAACAAATGTTAAAAGGGTATATTGATAACCCTTCCCTATGTTTTCCAAAAAGCTTTAAAATAGATTTTTTGGCTGGAGCTACACTTACAAAATGTACCTGTTCCAAATTACAAACAGATTCTACATAAGAACAAACCTACAGTCCCTGTCTTGTTTGCACTGCCTGTATACTGCTGTTCAGAGTATATAGGGCCTGGGGGACCAATGCCTTTTCTTTTTTTAATTTGGGTGCGGGGTTCCCCTTAATATCCATACAAGGCCCAAAGGGCCTGGTAATGGACTGGGGGGGTACCTATGCCATTTGTCTCACTGATTTTCATGCATATTCCCGGGACCCGACATTACATTAAAGCTGCAAGCAGTTTTAAATGACTTTTATTGCTTTTTGTGCAGGGACTGTTCTAAGCACGGGAAACACGCGTCACTTTACAGGCATACTATAGACACCCCCCCAGGTATGATATTTAAAGGAATATTTCACTTATTTTTTCATTTTAAGCATCTTTAATTAAAATCACTGCTCCTGGAAAAACATTTGTTTTTAAAACTTTCTTTTGCATTGATACATGTCCCCTTGGGCAGGACCTGGGTCCCCAAACCCTTTTTAGGACAATAACTTGCATATTAGCCTTTAAAATTAGCACTTTTGATTTCTTACATTCGAGTCCCATAGACTTTACCGGTGTTCGAATGTTCGCGCAAACTTTCGGTCTGTTCGCATGTTCCGGATGCGAACCGAATCGGGGGGTGTTCGGCCCATCCCTATATCTAGGTAAACGTGTCAACAAATTTTTAGGAAAGCCTCGGCTGCATCCATAACTCTGCTTCTATCCAGTTTGGGATAAGCAACTAAATTAAAGTCATCACCAACTATCAAGTTTGTTCAATGATAAATATCTAAAACCTCAAAAAGGGTTTTTAAAAAAGAGGCCTAGGACTCATTAGGGGTTTCATTGGATGTCGTTAACACTTGTTAAGACCCTTTAATAATGATAAATCTACTTTCTGGTTTCTGATAAAAATTGCAACTCCATGGATTTTTATCCCTGAAAGTGGTAAACTAATGTTGTCTGTAAGATTTATTGAAATAATTTGAGTGGTTAGTGAACAAAAAATGCGCCTCCTGGAGGAGGATAAGATCAGAAACCAACCATTTATAAAAATTAAATTCAAAAACGTGTAGCGCTGTCAAACCATGACCTTAATGATCAAAGTGCAAAAAAAATCTAATATAATGCAATAAAGATGAAAAATGTGAAAAAGGGAAAAAAAAATAATAATAGTCCAAATGTTCAATTGGTGAAGACACCCAGTGCTCCCCACAGGATAAACAGGGTAAATATATCTGCTTACCCGATTTTTAGACCCTCCAGGGTCTATCTGCGCATTAGTGAGCTTTCACCACTCACTATGGGCTCAACCGCATCCACTACCCAGCCTGCTTAATTGGATTCCACAGGTGTATATTCCACAGCTATCATCAGTTAAGGAAACTCCAGAGTCCAGTCACACATTCAGCATATGAAAGACGAAGATAAACTCACTGCGCAACATTCTTTTAAAAGCACACAGGAGTTTATTAAAAGTTGTACTTACAATAAAAACGATAAAATTAGGCTCAAAATGGAAACATTAATCTGACCAGCACTTTCCACGAGTGTTCGGACGTCACTGATGCTCCGTGCCTAGCCTGACGTACGTTTCGTCCAATGGGACTTCTTCTGTGAGGCAGTAAGGGCTTACTGAGTTCACTTTATGGTTTGAGTTCACTTTATGGATGTGGAATTGGGACATTTGGATTATTATTAATACTATTTTTTTTCCCTTTTTCACATTTTTCATCTTTATTGCATTATATTAGATTTTTTTTGCACTTTGATCATTAAGGTCATGGTTTGACAGCGCTACACATTTTTTAATTAAATTTTTGTTATGAAGTGTATATTGTTGTGAGAGCTGCTGTCGGTCACGGATCATCTGTGTCACTTACATAATTTAATTTACTCTATATGCAAGTAGCGCAATATCACTTATTTACTACATTTATAAAAATGAAATATTTTTATTTTCTCTTGTGGTAGGAGTTGAAACCTTGCGTATTATGAGATACAATCTGCATCATGGCTAGAAATGAAGAAAGGGGAAAGAAATCTGAAAAAATATACAAGGGAACAAAATACCATAGGTCCCCCAAATTAAAGGAATACTGACAACTGTGGAAACCAAATTGGAAAAAGCTCAGAACACATGGATGTGCCATTATTGTATATGTAAACAAAACATACATGCAGGTTACCAAGAAGTCTAGTATAAAAAGACAATATCAGAAGCAGAAATGCTATCATAAGAACTATGAGACTATAAACAAAGTAAATAAAGAACAGGTAGTAAGTCCTCATAAAAACATGTTAGATGCATATAGAAGTATACATGGCAGCATCTACCCCATACATCTTCAGGGGTTCAAAGGGTACAGCTGATGAAAAGGAACCCAACATGTGTGAAATTACGAATACATAAAAAAGAAATCACAATGTAAACAGCATCATAGAGTTACATATAGTGCCTTGAAAAAGTATTCACACCCCTTGAGATTTTCCACATTTTGTTATGTTACAGACAAAAACGAAAATGTATTTTATTGAGATTTTATGTGATACACCAATACAAAGTGGCACATAATTGTGAAGTGGAAGGAAAATGATAAATGGTTTTCAATTTTTTTTACTAATATGTATGTGAAAAGTGTAGCATGCATTTGTATTCAGCCCCCTGAGTCAATGTAATGCCCATTCTTCTTTGCAAAATAGCTCAAGCTCTGTCAGAGTGGATAGAGAACATCTGTGAACAGCAATTTTCAAGTCTTGTCATAGATTCTCAATTGGATTTAGGACTGGACTTTGACTGGGCCATTTTAACACATGCATATGCTTTGATCTAAACCATTGTAGCTCTGGCTGTATGTTTAGGGCCGTTGTCCTGCTGGAAGGTGAACCTATGCCCCAGTCTCAAGTCTTTAACAGGTTTTCTTCTAAGATTGCCCTGTATTTGGCTCATCCATCTTCCCATCAACTCTGACCAGCTTCCCTGTCCTTGCTGAAGAAAAGCATCCCCACAACATGATCCTGCCACCACCATGTTTCACGTTGGGGATGGTGCGTCCAGGGTGATGTGCAGTGTTAGTTTTCCACCACACATAGCATTTTGCTTTTAAGCCAAACATTTTAATGTTGGTCTCATCTGAACAGAGCACCTTCTTCCACATGTTTTCTGTGTCCCCCCATGGCTTCTCACAAACTGCAAACTGGACTTCTTATGGCTTTCTTTCAACAATGGCTTTCTTTTTGCCACTCTTCCATAAAGGCCAGATTTGTGGAGCGTATGGCTAATATTTATCCTGTGGACAGATTCTCCCACCTGAGCTGTGGATCTCTGCAGCTCCTCAAGAGTTACCATGGGCCTCTTGACTTGCTTCTCTGATTAATGCTTTCCCGGTCTGTCAGTTTAGGTGGGCGGCCATGTCTTGGTAGGTTTGCAGTTGCAGTTGTACCATACTCTTTCAATTTTCGGATGATGGATTGATCAGCACTCTGTGAGATGTTCGAAGCATGAAATACTTTTTTTATAACCTAACCCTGCTTTAAACTTTTCCACAACTTTATCCCTAGGGATGAGCCGAACACCCTCCGGTTCGGTTCGCACCAGAACCTGCGAACGGACCGAAAATTCGCACGAACGTTAGAACCCCATTGACGTCTATGGGACTCGAACATTCAAAATCAAAAGTGCTCATTTTAAAGGCTAATTTGCATGGTATTATCCTAAAAAGGGTTTGGGGACCTGGGTCCTGCCCCAGGGGACATGTATCAATGCAAAAAAAACTTTCAAAAACGGACGTTTTTTCGGGAGCAGTGATTTTAAGGATGCTTAAAGTAAAAAAAAAAAAAAGTGAAATATTCCTTTAAATATCGTAACTGGGGGGTGTCTATAGTATGCCTGTAAAGTGGCACATGTTTCCCGTATTTGGAACAGTCCATGCACAAAATGTCATTTTTAAAGGAAAAAAAGTCATTTAAAACTGCTTGCGGTCTTAATGTAATGTCGGGTCCTGGCAATATGGATGAAAATCAGTGAGACAAACGGCATGAGTACCCCCAAGTCCATTACCAGGCCCTTTGGGTCTTGTATGGATATTAAGGGGAACCCCATACCCAAATTAAAAAAGGAAAGGTGTGGGGCCCCCAGGCCCTATATACACTGAACAGCAGTATACAGGCGGTGCAAACAAGACAGGGACTGTAGGTTTGTTGTTAAGTAGAATCTGTTTGTAATTTTGAACTGGTACATTTTTAACGTGTTTAGCTCCAGCCAAAAAATCTATTTTAAGCTTTTTGGAAAACCTAGGGAAGGGTTATCACCCCTGTGACATTTGTTTTGCTGTCTGTGCTCCTCTTCAGAAGATTTCACCTCACTTTTTGTCCCAATGACAAATGTTTTTTGAAATTTTTTTTTTTTTGTGAAACAAGGATTGGTGATAAAGCATCAGTGGAAAGGAGAAAAGTTTTTCCCATATTAACTCTTACAGGAGAGAATTTCCCTTCCTAGGGGTAGATTTCATCTCACTTCCTGTTGTCTCCTTCCTTTTGCAAGTAGGAGTCATTTGTAAGTTGTATGTTTGAAAGTAGGGGCCTGCCCTATATACTCAGCAGAAATTTGGGCCTTAGGTGTTGTTGTGGCCACAACACTGTAAGCCCTCACAGGGCACTGCGGTGAAATATTAGATCAAGAATTGTAATTACATGCCCCTGTTGAACAGGGGCAGAAAAATTGGGCCTTTGGTGGTGGTGGTGGTGCTGGTGCCACAACACTGTAAGTCTTCACAGATACTCTTGGTGGGCGCAGAAACGGGCCCTGCTGTGAAATATTAGATCAAGAATTCTAATTACATGTCCCTGTTGAACAGGGGCTGAAAAATTGGGCCTTAGGCACTGGTGCTGGTGCCACAACACTGCAACCCCTCATAGATACTCTAGTTGGAGCTCAAGAACTAGCCCTGCTGCAAAGAATTGCATCAAAAATTGTAATTACACGCCCCTGTTAAACAGGGGCTGAAAAATTGGGCCTTAGGCACTGGTGCTGGTGCCACAACACTGCAACCCCTCACAGATACTCTAGTTGGAGTGCAGGAACTAGCCCTGCTGCTGGGGCTGAAAAATTGGGCCTGCCTTAGGCACTGGTGGCGGGACTGGCGGCGCCCAGAACCAAAAGTGTTCTTACAAGCTATCATCATGATCATTGAGGAGGAAGAGGATAATTACTCAGTATAACAGGATAGTCACTCAGCATCAGTATAGGCAGTCTTTGAAGGGATCTGACATTTCAAAAAAATGTATTCGGTTACATCAGAATCAGGTGCTTGGAAGCTGGTGGTGATCCAAGACTGATTCATTTTTATGAAGGTTAGTCGATCGACCGAGTCGGTGGACACACGCACCCTGTGATCGGTTACAAAGCCTCCAGCAGCACTGAATGTGCGTTCCGAAAGAACGCTGGATGCAGGACAGGCCAGTAGCTCAATTGCATACTGTGCAAGCTCTGGCCAGTGATCCATCCTCAAGACCCAGTAACCCAGAGGATTTTCGGTGGGAAAGGTGTCCAAGTCAGATCTTGCCCCTAGGTATTCCTGTACCATGTAAAACAGACGCTGGCGATGGTTGCTGGAACTGATCATACCTTGGGGCTGTGGACTAAAAAATTGTCTGAACGCATCGGTCAGACGGCCACCTTCTCCACCGCCCCTTCTTTGACTGACCGAAGCCTCAGCAACACGTTGTCCAGAAACAGGAGTTTGTAACCTCCCAGTCTCTGGGAACGCGTTGCACAGATCTTTCTGCAAGGCCTCCCGAAGATGTTTCATCCTCTGCTCCCTCTGCAACGGCAAGATAAGGTTCGCAACCTTACCCTTGTAACGTGGATCAAGGAGGGTGCCAGCCAGTAACAATCCCCCTTCTTGATACCACGAATACGAGGATCCTTCCGCAGGCTTTGCAGGATCAGGGATGCCATGCAGCGTAAGTTTGCTGAGGCATTCGGTCCGGAGTCCTCTGGGTCACTAAGGACGACATGATCTGCAGCCACCTCCTTCCAGCCACGTACAAGTCCATGTGTTTCTTGGGACTGTAAATAATCCCTTAAAGACTGCTGCTGATGCTGAGTGCCAGGCTCCACCTCCAACCTGACACAATCCTCCTCTTCCTCGTCCTCTTCCTGTGTGATCGGCGGGCCTGCAGGAACACTGTCTGGATAAGGGGACCTTCAGAGCTAAGGAAGTCCTCCTCTTCCTGCCTCTTTTCTGCCTCAAGTGCCCTGTCCATTATTCCACGCAGCGTGTGCTCCAACAGGTGGACAAGGGGGACAGTGTCGCTGATGCATGCACTGTCACTGCTCACAATCTTCGTGGCCTCCTCAAATGGTGACAGGACAGTGCATGCATCCCTGATCATGGCCCACTGGCATGGGGAAAAAACCAAGCTCCCCAGACCCTGTCCTGGTGCCATAGTCGCACAGGTACTCATTGATGGCCCTCTGCTGCATGTGCAGCTGCTGCAGCATGGCCAACATTGAGTTCCACCTGGTGGGCATGTCACAGATTAGGCAGTTCTTGGGCAGGTTAAATTCCTTTTGGAGGTCTGCCAGCCGAGCACTGGCATTATATGACCAGCAGAAATGCACACAGACTTTTCTGGCCTGCCTCAGCACATCCTGTAAGCCCAGGTACCTGCCAAAGAACCGCTGCACCACCAAATTAAGGACATGAGCCAAACAGGGCACATGGATCATTTGTCCCTGTCGGAGGGCGGAGAGGAGGTTGGTGCCATTGTCGGAAAACCACCATTCCTGCCTTAAGTTGGCGTGGCATCAACCACCTCTGAACCTGCCCCTGCAGAGCTGACAGAACTTCTGCCCCAGTGTGGCTCCTGTCCCTCAAGCACACCAGCTCAAGCACCGCATGGCATCTTTTGGCCTGCATACTTGAGTAGCCCCTTGATCACCTACGGAGCACCGCTGGTTCCGAGGACAAAGCACAGGAAGAGGCCATGGAGGAAGAAGAAGAGGAGGGGGTGGAGGAGAGAGGTGTGTTAGAATCATTAGTAGTGGCATTTTGGAGGTGTGGTGGCAGAACAACCTCCAACACTACTGCACCTTGTCCTGCATCCTCCCCAGCTGCCAGTAGAGTCACCCAATGCGCCGTGAAACTTAGGTAACATTCCTGTCCATGCCTGCTGGACCATGAGTCAGCAGTAATATGCACCTTACCGCTGACCGCCATGTCCGGCGAGGCCAAGACATTGCCTTCCATATGCCGGTAGAGAGCCGGAATCACCTTCCGTGAGAAAAAGTGGCATTTAGGTACCTGCCACTGAGGAACCACACGTTCCACAAACTCACGGAAGGGGGCAGAGTCTACCAACTGAAGAGGTAGCAGTGGAAGTGCTAGCAATTTTGCCAAGCTAGCATTCAACCGCTGGGCATGTGGATGGCTGGTAGCAAACTTCTTTCGGTGGTGCAGCAGCTGGGGCAGGGAAATTTGCCTGGTACAATCTGACGTCGGTGTACTGAAAGCAGATTGCCCACAAGTACTTGGCTGTGACACACCTAATTCTACACCTTCATTCCTCTCAGTACAGGTCTCAGAGAGGACTGAAGATATAGTGGGGTTGGAGATCTCAGCTGATGAGGAGCAAGGAGAGGTCCTCTTTGTTCTTTGGTGTGGGTCTTTTAGATACGCTTGCCAATGAACTGTATGGCAGGTCAACATATGTCTGGTCGAGCATGTGGTGCCCAAGCGGGAGATGTTTTGGCCACGCGAGATACGCTTGAGACATATGTTGCAAATAGCAGCGGTGCGATCTGATGCACTCGTCTCAAAAAAGGCCCACACCAAAGAACTTTTGGAATAATGCGCAGAGACAGCATCGCCCTGCACATGCGGAGCTTTGCGGTGTGATGTAGTCAGTGTGCTGCCCTTAGGCTGGCCCCTGGAGGGCATCCTGCCTCGTTGGTGATGTGCCTCCTCCTCTCTCCTATCCGGCACCCACATTGAGTCAGTGACCTCATCATCCCCTCCCTCCTCATCACTGGAGCAAACCTGACAGTATGCTGCAGCAGGGGGAGCATGACTGCCAGATTGCTGTCCTTCTTGGGCACCCCTTCTGTCTGTGCTCACGTTACTGCCTTCATCTAGTTCAGTATCATCATCAGAGCCTTCTAAACGCTGGGCATCCTCCTGGAGCATGTACCCAACACTGTGGTCAAACAGTTCGAGGGACTCTTCAGGAAGACATGATGGGGCTACGGAAGGAGTCACCGATGCCATTGAGCCGAGGGAAGAGGCCGTGTTGGCAGCTGCTTTGCCAGACAAAGTACCCTGAGCATGGGTGAGAGAGGATAAGGAGGATGAGGACGGCTTGGTCATCCACTCGAACAAGTCTTCCGCATGTTGTGGCTCAAAATGGCCAGCTGCCAAAAAAAAGGCAAAGCATGTCCCACGGCCACGTGCTGATGAGGATGCACCGTCTCCACGACCAGCACTGTTGCCTCTAGACACAGAACCTGCTTGCCCTCTTTTATTGGCTTGTGACTGTCTGCCTCTCCTTGTTGGCCTTCCAGACATACTAATGTCCTGCAGTGAGATGTAGCTGCACTAAGCTGGTAGATATATATATATATATATATATATATATATATATATATATATATATATATATATACTGCAGATAGCAAAATCAACTGCCTGCCTGTAGTATGAGAACACCACCAATCTTCTACAGGTAGCTTTAGATGAACACTGTGCAGTGGTCGCACTAAACTAACTTGTAGCTTTAGCTGACCACTGTGCAGAGGACGCACTACACCAACGTTAAAATAATGTAGCTGCCTACGGTAGTGATAGGATCAGGAAAACACCACCAACCTTCTACAGATAGCTTTAGCTGAACACTGTGCAGAGGACGCACTACACTAACGTTAAAATAATGTATCTGCCTGCGGTAGTGATAGGATCAGGAAAACACCACTAACTTGTAGCTTTAGCTGAATACTGTGCAGAGGTCGCACTACACTAACTTGTAGCTTTAGCTTAACACCGTGCAGAGGTCACACTAAACTAACTTGTAGCTTTAGCTGAACACTGTGCAGAGGATGCGCTACACTAACTGTGAATAGTCTAGCTGCCTGACTGTGGTACTAATAGGATCAGAAGAACACCAGCAATTTTCTTCAGGTAGCTGTAAATACTGTAACAACACAAGCCTGCCTGTCAGTAGGAAGATAATAACAGGAACGGATCTAGCTAAACTGACTACAGTATATATATATATATATATATATATATATATACACAACACCTGGGATGCATATTGTGACAGACCTAGCCGGGAAAGAGACTTTTGGAGGGGACTGTATGCTAGCCTCTTGCCGATCGATCGGGGGCCCTTGCATTTGGGGGAATGGTGCTCTTTGTGAGCTGTATGCCTGGGGACCCTTGAGGTGGTATTACTGTGGATTCGGGTCCTGGTCCCCCAGGACACACAGACTCTGGGGACCCTGGATTTGCCATATTGGAATAGTGGCTGATTCATAATGCTGGGACAGATACGGTTAGGGGATGCTGATGTAAATTCCAACACCTGTCTGTCTATTGTCTGCTAAAATGTGTATTGTAAATAAGTCTACTATGGGATCTAAGAGTCATTAGATCCCCATTGTTATTTGTGTTAATTAACTCTGCTATTGTGTGAAGAAGAGTCTATGTTGATTATGATAATGTTGATTGGATTTTCTGAACTACAAGACGGCCAGTCTGGCCTAACGGTCATGTCTGAGTCATCTAGGCTGTCTAAAGGGATTCATTAATTAGCTCATGTTAATTAGGTTAATTAGGTTACAGCTGTATTGTTAGAGTAATATGAGCAGGAGGTCTGCACCTCCACTTTGAGTGTATAAAAGCCTGTATTTTGCAATAAAAGAGTTTCCTGTTTGAACTTACATACAGCCTGCCTGGTGTTTGTTCTGAGCTATTACAACTGGACTAGAACGGCACAGAGCTGTAGTTCTAGTCCCGGAGCATCGGATGACCGAACCATCAGATGTTGCAATCTGATTCAATAGCTGCAGAGGAGTGTCGGGAGAGTGGAACTGAGCGAGCAAAGGGGCTCGTTACACATATATATACACACAATACACTGTAAGTGCAGCTAACTGGCTGACTGTCCTGCCTAATCTATCTAACTTAAATCAAATGACACCGTCTCTCTGTCTCTCAACACCGGAACACACACTACACAGGGCCACCGTGCAGGTGGCCTTATGTAGTGTGGGGCGTGTACTAAACCCCCTAAGCCATAATTGGCCAAAGCCACCGTGGCTTTGGCCAATTACAGCTCTCTCTACAGACGGCACTGTGATTGGCCAAGCATGCGGGTCATAGTGCATGCTTGACCAATCATCAGCCAGCAATGCACTGCGATGCCGCAGTGAATTATGGGCCGTGATGCACCACACGAATTTGGCGCGAACAGCCCATATCGTTCTCGAATCGGCGAACGGGCGAACAGACGATTTTTGAGTTGAACATGGGTTCGACTCGAACACGAAGCTCATCCCTATTTATCCCTAACCTGTCTGGTGTGTTCCTTGGCCTTCATGATGCTGTTTGTTCACTAAGGTTCTCTAACAAACCTCTAAGGGCTTCACAGAACAGCTGTTTTTATACTGAGATTAAATTACATACAGGTGGACTCTACTAATTTGGTGACTTCTGAAGGCAATTGGTGCACTGATTTTTGTTAGGGGTATCAGAGTAAAGGGGGCTGAATACAAATGCATGCCACACTTTTCAGATATTTATTTGTAAAACATTTTTAAAACCATTTATCATTTTCCTTCCACTTCACAATTATGTGCCACCTTGTGTTGGTCTATCACATAAAATCCCAGTAAAAGACATTTACGTTCTTTGTTGTAAAATGACAAAATGTGAAAAATTTCAAGGGGTATGAATACTTTTTCAGGCAAAAAAATCACACATAAGTGCCTATGCTCCCAGATCTGCACAGGGTGATGGTAAACCACAGCTAATCTGAGTAGCCGATTCAAAAAAATTACTTAACCACTTCAATACCGGGCACTTAGATACCTTCCTGCCCAGACCAATCTTCAGCTTTCAGCACTGTTGCAGTTTGAATGACAATTGTGCGGTTATGCTACACTGTACCCAAACTAAATTTTTATCATTTTGTTCCCACAAATAGAGCTTTCTTTTGGTGGTATTTGATCACCTCTGCGGTTTTTATTCTTTGCTAAACAAATAAAAAAAGACCGAAAAATTTGAAAAAAATAAAAGTTTTGCTTTTGTTTCTGTTAAAAAAATTTGTAAATAAGTAAGTTTTCTCTTTCACTGATGGGCACTGATAAGGCAGCACTGACAGGTACTGATACGGCGGCACCGATGAGGTGGCACCAATGAGCGGGCACTGACGATGGGCACTGATATGCGACACTGATAGGCGGCATTGATGGGTGGCACTGATATGCAGCACTGATGGGCATTGATAGGTGGCACTGATGGGCACTTATGGGTGGCACTGGGTGGCACTGATTGGCACTGATAGGCGACACTGATGGGCACTGAAAGGCGGCACTGCTGGGCACTGAAAGGGTGGCACTGATAGACGGCACTAATAGGCAGCACTGCTGGGCACTGATGGGCACTGATACGTGGCACTGATGGGCACTGATACGCTGCACTGATATGAGGCACTGATGGGCAACCCTGGTGGCACGGGCAGTGGTAGGCATTGGAGTGGGCACTGATTGGCAGCTGCCTGGGCACAGATTGGCAGCTGCCTGGGCACATAGTGGCATTTCCGTGGGGGTCTAGGGGCATACCTGGTGGTCCAGTGTGGATGGCTTCCCTGGTGGTCCTGGGCGGCTTCCCTGGTGGTCCTGGGCAGGATCCGAGGGGGGGCTGTGCTGATAAACAATCAGCACAGACCCCCCCTGTCAGGAGAGCAGCCAATCGGCTCTCCTCTACTCGCGTCTGTCAGACGCGAGTGAGGAAAAGCCGATCACCGGCTCTTTCTATTTACATCGTGATCAGCCGTTATTGGACACGGCTGATCATGTGGTAAAGAGTCTCCGTCAGAGACTTATTACCTAGATCGGTGTTCCAGGGTGTCAGACTGACACCCCGCAACAACGATCGCCGCGATGCGCACCCCTGGGGGCGCGCAGCGGCTCGATATTCCTGATCACGTCATATGACGTCCGGTCAGGAATATCAAACCACTTTGCCGCCGTCATTTGGTAATAGGGCGGGCGGCAAGTGTTTAAAGCTCCTTCCAGAAAAAAGATGAAATGCCCATTCACCAAAAGTCAACAGACATAATGAGCAAGATACAGAACAAACAGGCAAATCCACTTTGCACTACAAGTGCACTTGGAAGTGCAGTCACTGTAGATCCATGGGGACATTCAAGGAAAATAAAAAAACAACATTTTTGCTTGTATATGATTTCAGATTTTGCCCACAGATGTACAGCGACTGTAGTGCAAAGTGGATTTGCCTTTAGTAAAGCCACCCCAGTGTAATACCAGTAGTCCTCAAACCACCTAATAGGGAGGTAACTTGAAAGATTACACAGATGAGCTGAATATGGTTACAGGGTGGCTGCCCCATTCTTCCATCACATCTCCCCCGGCAAATCATTTTCGGGATAAATTATGCAAATGAATGCGCCAATGTGAATGCACATTGGTGGTGGGGCGAACTAAAAAGTCGCCCAACCCCCACCATTGCCCACAGGGTCAGCACCAGCCCACTCCACATAGCCCAAGAAACAAGCTGGGCAGCAGGGAGAGAAGTGACCCATCCCAAAGGCAACCCAGGGACAGGCAAACAAACATTGCCTCGCCCCCACTAATGCCCTGTACACATGATAGGATTTTCTGACAACAAAATCCATGGATTTTTTCCGACGGATGTTGGCTCAAACTTGTCTTGCATACACACAGTCACACAAATCTTGTCGGAAATTCCGAACGTCAAGAACGCGGTGACATACAACACGTATGACGAGCCAAGAAAAATGAAGTTCAATAGCCAGTGCGGCTCTTCTGCTTGATTCCGAGCATACGTGGAACTTTGTGCGTCGGAATTGTGTACACACAATCAAAATTTACGAGAATAGATTTTGTTGTCTGTAAATTTGAGATCCAGATCTCAAATTTTAGGTGTCGGAAATTCAGATGGAAAATGTCCGATGGAGCCTACATGACAACCAACAACAAGCTCCCATCAAACATTTTCCGTCGGAAAATCCTATCCTGTGTACAGGACATTAGAGTGATTCCAGTTAAGACACACGCAAATATACTCCATCTAGAGGATGGATAAGGTATAGCCCATGCATACAGGTCTGGTGCAAAGCAAATAAAGATATAATAATGTAGAAATAATGTAGCATGTGATCGTAGGCAGGATGTAAATGAAAACACTGCAGAAAACAACATTGTTGTGTTGGTAAAGGGCTCAATAACATTCATTTAGCATTTCTAACTTGACATTTCTTTTAGAAAACATCTAAATTGTTGGGTTTAGTTCCACTTTACCCTTTTACGGAACCATATTCTTAGAACTTCCACAAATGATTCACAGTAGCAAATTTAAATCTGTTGTGGAATTGCTGAACGAATGTTAAAAGTGCATCAGTAATGGTTTCAAAAGGTAATTCAAATCACTGCAGACAATTTCATTTAATTTTGGTTATATTGTACCAAAAAACAGTGTTGCGCTACTTAAAACCATGCATAATCTGTGATCAATAAACTGTGTAAATACAATATATTTACATGTTGCACTATTGAATAAATACAATAATAATGATACTCAAATCCATAAGTGTAAACATCTAAAATGAAAGTTCATGTGAAAAATATTTGATTGAAGAGGATCCTGCTATAAATCAATTCACCAAACAGTGCAAACAAGTTTCATAGGCTGCTCACCTCACACCAGAGAAAAATCAGCAGTTATCCCCTCTGGGGAAATGATGACACCTGGCATGCTGTAGATCACACCTCCTTTGGATAAATGGCTTCTTAATAGGATTCCAAGAACCCTGATCGTCTTGCCCAATAGAGTGGTTATATGTAAAATAAAGGTAACATCTAGTGCTTGGCATTTCCAAAAGATTTAATAGTATAAAGGTAAATAGGTACACTTACAAGGAAAGCACAATCAGCTTGTGCAAACTGCAATGCATAGCAAACATCCAATTCTCAAGATGGCCACGGTTGTACTGTCAGTGCATAAGCTCTGCCCCTAGACGCCTATCGTTAGGGCATTGACTTCTTCAGTGAGGGGTGGAGCCACAACGTCACTGCACAGGCTTATATACTCCTCTTTCCTCCCTACACATGTGCGCAGCTCGTTAGTCAGCAATCACGCTACCCAGACCGGACATACAGTGCACAGGAAGGGGTCATTACAAAATACTCAGGGGACAGATAAACTGACGTGATGTGTGCAACAAAGGAAATTAACAAAACTGGAGCCTGCCCACTAACCTCCCACACCACAGCCATCTTTACAATCACATAACTACCTCAAATGCAAAGTAGATTAAAAAAAAAATATATATATATATATATATATATATATTTATATATATATATATATATATATATATATATATATATATATATATATATATAAAAAATAAAAATAGAAGTAAAATGAAAATGAAAATAAAATGTCAAGCATATATTTATTTATTTTTTGATCTTTTATAATATATTTTTTAAAATTTTTTTTTTATTTCTTCAATTTTTTTCATTTTTTATTATTTTGTTATGATCCTTTCCTGTGCACTATATGTCTGGTCTGGGCAACGTGATTGCTGACTAACGAGCTGCGCATGTGTGTAGGGGGGAAAGGGCAGTATATAAGTCTGTGCAGTGACGTTATAGCTCCACCCCTTACTGAAGAAGGTAATGCCCTGAAGATATACATCTAGGGGGCGGAGCTTACACAACAACGTTACAACCATGGCCATCTCGAGAATTGGATGTTTGCTATGCCTTGCAGTTTACACAAGCTGATTGTGCTTTCCTTGTAAGTGTACCTATTTACCTTTATACTATTAAATGGACACACTAAAATATATGGTTTTTGGAATTTCAGTTTCGTCAGAAAAATACATTTATTTAGTTACTCTCGAAATTCATTTTATTTATTTTGTTTCGTTGAAAAATGCATTTGTACGAAAATCCAAATTAATTAAGGTTGAATCTGTCAATTGAGGGCTTATGGTGTCTCTCGGATGTTCTAAGAAGATTCAGTGAAGTAGCTAAACTGTACGACGCAGTGATCGCACATTTCCGGTTGAATGCTCCACCCACAAGCTATAGTAGAATTCCAATGTTGTTTGACTAGTAATAATTATAATTATTAATTATTATTACTAGTCAAACAACATTAGAATTCTTCTATAGCCTATGGGCAGAGCATATGACCGTAAATGTCCGATTGTATGCTTTTTTGAATCTTCATGTCAAGCTCATCCTCTTTGGTTAAAATCAGCCAATAACATTCATCATTATCATCATTTTACTTCCCCCACCCATTCCAGCAGCGACCACTAACAGCTCTTTTACTATTGTCTCTATAATGTTGAATCTTTTCTCTCTATGTCGAATAATCTTGGACTAATAGAGTTAGGTTAAACACATCGGACCGCAGGTTCGATAGACACAGATCGCTATTGTCGCCGTCATGTTGAATCTTCTATCTATCTATATCGAGCTGTTGTCGCAATGATACGAAAATATAATAGATATGAAAATAAAGCAATTTTTATTTTGGATCTTTCAGATTTCGGATTCTGCATGTTCGTTATCGTTTTGTCAAAACTAACACAAAAATCCCCAAAATTTGTACAAAAATGCATTTGGACGAGAATGAATGCATATGTCTTCTATTAAATCTTTTGAAAACGGAGAGCACTAGATGATACCTTTCTTTTACATATAACCACTCTATTGGGCAAGACAATCGGGGTTCTTGGAACCCTATTAAGAACCATTAATCCAAAGGAGGTCTGTGATCTACAGCATGCCAGGTGTCATCATTTCCCCAGAGGGGATAACTGCTGATTTTTCTCTGGTATGAGGTGAGCAGCCTGTGAAACTGGTGGTGGAGAGTCCTCATCCTTGTTTCCACTGTTTGGTGAATTGATTTATGGCAGGATCCTCTTCAATCAAATATTTTTCATATGAACTTTTGTTGTAGATGTTTACACTTATGGATTTGAAAGTCATTATTATTGTATTTATTTAATAGTGCAACATTTAAATACATTGGGGGTTATTTACGAAAGGCAAATTCACTTTGCACTGCAAGTGCACTTGAAAGTGCACGAAAAGTGCACTTGGAAGTGCAGTCGCTCTAAATCTAAGGGGTAGATCTGAAATGAGTGGAAGCTCTGCTGATTTTATCATCCAATCATGTGCAAGCTAAAATGCTGTTTTTTTATTTTCCTTGCATGTCCCCCTCGGATCTACAGTGACTTTACTTCCAAGTGCACTTTTAGTGCACTTTCAAGTGCACTTGCAGTGCAAAGTGGATTTTCCTTTAGTAAATAACCCCCATTGCATTTACACAGTTTATTGTTCACGGATTATGAATGGTTTTAAGTAGTGCAGCACTGTTTTTTGGTACATTATATTATTTATAGGTGGTAGTGAAATCACTTAACTTGACAGCGGCAACTTTCATTTTCACATTTATTTTCACAGTATATTGCGCCAATTGATTTATTCAACAATTTTGGTTATATGTCCATACAAAATTTGTGTGACTGTAAATGCTTGGATTTTTGTCAGTAAAAAAACACAATTTTGGTTGGCAATCCTGGCCTGGAAATGTAATTTTAGCCCGGTCTTTGATCTTGCATTGTTCCTACAGACCATGTGTTTGACCCAAGAGATGCACATCCACTGTTGTGCTGAATGAATATTGAAAGTAGTTTGGAAGTAGTCTGAAATGTCTGCATTGCCAGCTGTTTCTTCTGTTCTACTGTATATCAAATGTAAATGAACATTTTAACAGTGGTATTTTTATGCATAGTAACTTCATGTACACGTGTTTAAATGTATGCCGCTTCTCTATATTTTGTACAATACACTCAACTGTGATAAATGTATTTCATTTCACATGCAATCTTTTGGCATAATACATTTACATATGCCATTTGGTTTCTTGTTATTCACTTAGTTAAATACTAACCCCTCCAGCTACTATAAAAAAATGAACTATCAACAAGTATTTAATGCAGATGTCTACCCCATTAGACACATGTGCTTTACAGCAATGCATTGATAAATGAAATGTCTAATGCTAATGCAAGAATAATCAATTTAGAATGCTTATGACAATTAAAAAAGCTTGTGATAAGTTTACAATGGACCATGCTTTGTCAGCCTTGATTTGGCTGAAACTTACACTAATAGGTTCATTTTTCTTCCAAAAGGGATCCATCTGAGACAAGTCTATCAATTAATATGAATTATGCATGCATAAAAGGATTGATGTCATTCATTAGAAAATGTAATTTTATGATGCTAAGAGTTTAAAGCAGATTATATGTGCAATTACTTCTTTGGGTAGTGATGGACAGTTTCAGTTCAGGGGATAAAGTTATTATATAATACACACATTGACATGTTTGACATATTCATTGCAAGCTTTGCTTTCAGATTTAGTTGATGGTCATGAACAGTTATTGATCTTTTAATGGTGGCGGAAGAGAAGCCATACATTAATCTTGTGTTATTGTAGCTGAGTGAGAAGTAGTTGGAAAAGGTATGTATGCAACATTTTTTTTCATGCTTCTCGTAAATGAATGTTGTTTCTTAGCATGGGGTGTGTCTATTAAGAGAACTGTAATATATGAAGGCATAAGGACCACACTATGAAGAACGAAAATGCATAGCAGAAGTAAACAGGGAGTCTAAGGCATTAGTTCCCTTCTAGAGATCGATAATATGTGGCATTGAGGTAGTGTTTCAGTGTATATTACAGGACAAATAAATTTACTTCGGGGAGGAGGGAATAAGATACTGTATGTTGGACTAAGAAAATGTTTTACTTAAGGGGTGTTGGGACGTGGAGTATAGATTGTGAACCTGTCGCACAGTTTAGACAATGCATATAAGGGGCGGGGTCTTTGTATACCCTTGAGGAGGTTGAGAAAGAGGAACGTGGGGGGAGTGGAGAGAAAGATAGGAAGAGAAGAGAAAAGAAAAAAAACACGGGGGGGCTTGGTGGGGAGGAGGAGTGGTGAGGGTTATTGGAGGGCTCGATCTCTCACTCCCTCAGTTGGTTTTTGGAGAAGGGTAGGCCTATATAGTCGTCTAGTGTTGATCAGAGTATGAGGGCCCAGGATAGAAATCCAATCACTGTGGGAGTCTATTTGAAAGTTAAGATAGGCAATTAGTTAGGTTGAGGCATTCAATCATTGTCTGGAAGTGAGTCCAGTAAGCCCACTTCGAGGAGAATTTTGTGGGGGTGTCGTGTGCAATGCTGATCAGGCGTTCTGTTTCTTTTATTTTGCGAATCTTTGTGAACCATTCTTTAATGGATGGGGTATATGTAGTGTCCCAGTGACACAGTATACATTGTTTAGTGGTGTTAATCATATGCATGGTCAACTATTTGAAGTAATCTTTCTGTGGGAGATTGGTGTGGTGAAGGAGTAGTTGTGCTGGGGTGTGGTCCAGGTTGTATGTTGTGACTTGGACTATAATACGGTTCAACTCCGCCCAAGAAGATTGTATGCATGGGCATGACCACCATACATGCAATAGTGTCCATCGCTTAGATTGGCATCTCCAACAGATCATAAGATCGGAGGAATATCTGGGCAGTTTTGTGTAATTGGGTGGGGGCTCGGAACCACCAAGTTTGGACTTTCTATCCGTTTTCCTGAGTAGTGACATGAATTGAGCCCTTATATATGGTTATGTATATTTGTTCCCAGTCATCAGGGGAGAGGGGGAGTTCTTTTTCCCATGCTGGGCAAGCCCGGCTTGAAGGCGGTATGACTGTGAATAGGAGGGAGTGCATGGATGATATAAGGTGACGTTGTGGGTCTTTCCTAATGCATAGCATTTCGAAGGTTGTTAGAGGTCTGGAGACAGAGTGTTTTCTGTCCAGTGCTTGGATGTAGTGTGATAGCAAGCTGTAGTTCCAGGGGAATGTAGAAGGTCCTTCTCCATTGGAAGGTAGGTCTTCGCGAGATAAAAGCTTTCCCCGTGCGAAAAAGTGATGCACTAAAACATCCACGTGGGGCCAATTGGTTGCTAGGAATTGGGTATGTCTGCCTTGGGGGAAGTCAGGGTTTAAACGAATAGGGGTGATGGGACCAGGGATGGATGATATAGAGGTGGATTTGCATTTCATTGAAGCAACAAATGGTAGGTCCAATTAATGGTTGCATGCGGGAATAAGTTGGGATGTGGTTTGGAAGTATCCAGGGCAAAGAGTTTGGAGGTAGGGGAGAGAATGGGGCCTCTAGATCTAACCAATCTTTTGTTTTGCCATGTGCATTCCAGTCCTTTATTCTGGAAAGATGACAGGCTTGATAGTAGTTTTTTAGGTCTGGGAGGCCAATTCCTCCTTTGTGTCTGGGGGAGAGATAATTGGTTGTAGCTGATTCTGGGCCTGCGGTTTCCCCATAGGTATTTGGTACATGAGCTTCTATAGGTTTGGAAGGAAGCAGTGGGGATCTGGATTGGTGCTGTTTTTAGAATATACAGTAGGCAAGGAAGGGCATTAATTTTAGTATAGCTCCTCTGCCAAACCAGGAGAATATTGGCTTGTTCCATCATTCTGGAGAATGGGTAAATAGTTCATGGAGTATAGGTCTCTTAGACAGCGGGGAGTTGGATACCCAAATATGTTATGGCATCATTCTTCCAATTGAAAGGGAAGTTTTCCTGACAGTTTGTTTAGGGCATGAGATTTGGTAAAGTTGATCTTTAAGTTAGAGATAATCTGGAATTTGTGGAACTCGTCTAGTAAGACAAGGACGGATATATAGGGTTCTGTAGGATGTCATCCATGAAGATGGCTAGTTTGTACTCCTTTTTAGGGGTGCATACTCTTCAAATATCCAGGTTGAGTCTCAGGCAATGCAGAAAGGGTTCTAGGGTTAGAACAAAGAGGATTGGGGAAAGGGGGTAGCCTTGTCTGGTCCTATTGTGAATGGGGAAAGTGCTTGATGGGAATCCATTAACTCGTACCCTTGCTGTGGGACAGGCATAAAGGGACATGATAAAGCTTAGAAGGTGGGTACCTAATCTCATGGTCTTCAGCACTGCTTCCATATAGTCTCAGGCCACCCTGTCAAATGCCTTTTGCCCATCCAGGGAGAGGAAGAAGCCTTTCTGTTCAGAGGATTTCAGTAAGTGGTGTAAGTTAATGGCTTTTATGGTGTTGTCCCTGGTTTCCCTGCCAGGCACAAAACCCACTTGGTTTCGGGAGATCATGGATGGGAGGAAGGGTAGCAAGGGGCTGGCTAAAATTTTTGCAAATAACTTAAGATCGACATTAAGGAGGAAGATTGGCCTATAATTTGCTGTCTGGGTGGGGTCTTTGCCATCCTTGGGTATGACTGAAATATGGGCCTCTAGTAGGCTTGGGATGGGGCGGTTGAGGCGGATAAAGAATTGAAGGCTTTAAAAAACGGGGAGGCTACATTACTTGAGAAGGTTCTATAGTATGCTGCTGTGAGTCCGTCGAGGGCCAGGATTTTTACCTGGTTTCAGTTGTTTGAGTGCTAGGTCCCATTCTCATTGGGAGAGTGGATGGTCTAGTTCATCAGCATTTTCATTGGGAATGGATTTTGGGCAATGTTTTTCTAGGACTCGCTGTAGGAGGGTGGACTTGGTTTAGGCATTTAGGTGATTTTGTCTCTGTCTCTGATAAGTTGAAGAGCGATGAGTAAAAGTGCTTGAATTCCTGCGCTATGTCAGGGCTACCTTTCTTGGTATAGCCGGTCAAAGTTTTGAGCTCATGCACTGTTGTTTTTGCTTTTTTGGAGCATAGGGCTTGTGCAAGTAGGTGTCTACATTTATTGATGTGTTCATGAAAGAGCTTTTTGGAAAGAGTGTATTCTTTTTTTACGATTTCGCCCGAGTTCGTCTAGGAGGAGCTTGCAGTTTTGACGAGATCTTGGTATGTTTGTTGGGCTAAGGTGCACTTTTGGGCTTTTTCTAATGTTTGGATTTTGGAGATGAGGTTGTTTATGTGCGCTTGCCTTTCACCTTTTAATGTGGAGGCCATGAAAATACGATTTCTCTAATCACGCACTTATGCATAAGCAGTGAGGTATCAAGCGTATAATTATCTAGAAAGTATTCTGCCATATGTTTACGTAATGTTAGGACTCTATCTTTGTTAGTTAGTAGAGTAGAATCAAGTCTCCATATTTTGGTGACGTGGGAACATTCGGGAAAGGTCAATGAAAGGGTAATAGGGTGGTGATCTGATAGGAGCATTGGTTTAATTGAGGCTCTTGTGAGGGTAAGTCTTGTTGGCTGAGGAATAAGTAGTTAAGGCATGAGTATTTGTTGTGGGGAGGGGAGAAGAAAGTGAAGTCTTTGTCATGGGGATGAGGAGTATGCCAGGCATCGTGAAGGGAGAGTTCCTGGAGGCAAAGTCTGATTTGACACAGGGCTCGTAATGGTAGATGAGAGTTACCTGTGAAGGTGTCGAGAAGGGGGTCAAGAAGGAACATTAAGATCACCACCTAAGATGATAATCCCTGATTGAAATGAGGCTAGGTGGCGTGTGATCTTTCTAAAAATAGCACCTGGGACACATTTGGACTGTAAATATTCGCTATGGTAATAGGCCTATCCCAGATTGTGCCTTTTACAAACAAATAAGGTCCCTGATCATCCATGAGAGAATAGGAATGGGAGGTCTTTAGATATCAGTATAGAGACTCCTTTTGTTGGAGGAGGTGGCATGGTATGCATGGGGTTAGAATGTGTTTTCTAGCTTGGGGATGGCGCTGGATTTGAAGTAAGCTTCTTGTAGAAGGATTATGTCAGTTTTGATTATGCGCATATTGGACTTTTCGGGTATATTAAGACCCTTAGCATTTAAGGAAATCACTTTCAGAGTATGGGGCATAGTTGAGGCTTTCAGTTGGGCCATTGAGGAAATATTTGGGGATGTGGAGTTATGAGGATTTCAGTTGTGAATTTACAGAGATATCGTTTTGCAGGGGACCCAATAAGGAAAACAATTGAGAGAGAGGGAGAGATGGAGTGAGGGATGAGAAAAAAAAAGGAGGGTGGTGAACGGGGGAGTTGTTATTGTAGGTGGGGTATAAAAATGGAGGGGTGGAAGGGGAAGGGTTGGGAATAGAGGATGTGGAGGAGAGGAAAGAGGAGGACAGAGATGGAAAATGGTTGAGAGGAAGTGAGGTATCCGGAGGTGGGTGTAGGGCGGCTAACTCACCCAAATGGGAAAGGAAGAAAGTCCGGAGGTAGTCAGCGAATGCTTTCAGAGTACACTGGGTGTGGGAATGGTAGGTAATGGTCCTAGAGGATGGATAGTCTCCAATTCCTCCATGGTCGGACAAGCTGGTTTAGAGACATTTAGAGTTTGGAGCGGGAGAGGAGAGTCTGGGACGTACTTGTGTCTGTTTTGGGTTTTTTTCCTGGTTATAATTGGGAGCCAAGCAGAGTGCCTCAAGTGGCTCTAAGTGGGTAATTGTAAGCGGTGGTGGGACAGAGAGATTAAAGTGAATACGGTTAATGTCCCAAAAATGAGCAAGAGGCAGTAAATGAATTGCTCTTCTGCTGTGCAAAAATGTATTGTTAGTACCTTTATAGAAAACAATTGAAAGAAAAACAATTGTTTCTGCGTGGAAGAAAGAAAAAACAAAAAGGATCGGTGGTCTTTCTCCGCCACAGAGTCAGCCATGTGGTGGTGAACATTTATGCAATAGGCAATTCTGTAACAAACAAGGGGAGAGGGGAGCAAGGAGAACCAGAACATAAAGGAGGACTCCGATGGGGAATTGCATGGAGAAGTATTTTCCTCGTTAGAGAGTCACAAATATCAAGGTTAAGTTAGGGGAGTGGTTATATGCGGAGGTTGGCCATTTAAGAGTATTGGCATGGAGGTATGGCATAATATACAGTATATGATTCAAGAGAAGTTTAAAAAAAAAAGTTTGGGGAGGGTATTTGATTATTAGGGTAAGGGTTCCATATCTCAAATCTCCTTGGAAACCTTGCTTGTCATGAATACAACAGAACCAGAAATTTAAACTCTCAACATGAGAGAGCGGTGTGCAGAGAGGTCAATACGATAGTTTTAGTCTATTGGCACAGTGTGACTTTGTGTTGCTTTTATGCTGGTCATCAAGGGGAGGTAAAAGTACAGGAGATAATGCAGAGTACATTATACCTGCAGATAGGTTTAGAGGTTGGGGGGTTAAGGGTCCGGTCTGGGATGGATAAGGAGAGGAAAAGGGGGAGGACTAGAATGGGGTATTGTTTAGACAGGAGGTTATGAGTGGGGAAAGAGATATAATCTAGGGCATAGGCATAAAGTGGGGGTGCATTTTCCGTAACCTGAGCAGTTTGGTATTGGGTGGATAAAAGACCTGAGAGAGATAAGATTTACTGCGTCCCTCCTAATTTCCTCTCCAAAATGAGAGGGAAACCGGGAGGGTTAGGTGGAATTTGAGATTGTGTTAATTTTTTCCCCTTTTTTTCCCCCTCCTCTTTTCCTTTCTCCTTTTTCCCCCTCCTTTGGGGGGGATACATTAAGTCAGCAGAGGATAGACACAGATTTAAATACAGATTTAAATACAGTCAAGTATTTGGGTAATAGGACAAACCGTGGCTGTGTATACTTACAGTAGTTTGGATCCTGGGGTAAGTTCTGATGGAAACAGCAGTATTGTGTTGCTGTGGATATAGTTTGTTAGTTGTTGTAAGGCTGGGTGTTGGGAGATGGCAGGTATATTTGTCCCTGGGTTTGATGAGAGGCATATTATATAGGAGGGTTGGTGTGATTGCGGATTCCGGTAGTCCCACAGCGAGAGTCAGCTGGGAAGGAAGGGTTGAGGCTTGCATTTCCGCATATCTGTCTGGATGTTTTTGCTGAATTAGTGAAGCGATGCAGTATGTTACCTCTGTTGGCTTTTGATGGGTAGACAGGGCATTGAGGGATGCTGTTTCTCGTCTAATCATGTAGCCGGCATAGTCTAAGGTTCATGTGGCAAGCATTTAAGTGAGTGCTGTGGGGCAGAGTAGAGATGTTGCAGTATAGAAAAAGAAAAGAGGGCCTCCTCTGGTATGCTTTAGGGTTGGGAGTAGAGAGCAGGTATGGGCAAGTTATAAAAGTAAAAGTATGTGGGTAAAGAAGAAGGGGAGCAGGTAGAAGTAGCTGCAGGTGGCCGTTAGTGCTCTGGTAATCAGCTATGGAGGCGAACTGACCTTAATCCGCATTACGCTGTGTGGGAAGCTGTAAACCCTTCAGGATAAGTGTCTGGCTCTGCAGAGCGCTGGAGAGGCAGTGGGGCTGCCATTCCTCGGGGCTCCTTGGACGTCTGGTCGGGGGGAAACTGGTCTTAGGGAGGTGTGGCATCCAGGACCCCGTCGAATGGCCTCTTTGATATCTTCAATGGATATTGTATTCCTTTGTGGTGGTAGGCGAAATTCACTGTACCAATTATGCAGGTCAATCAGGGGGATATCCAAAGTGTTGCAGAAATGCTCCAGGTCTTCTGGGACCTCTTAGGTTGGCTGTGCAGCCCTGAGCAGACGCAGAGAGGCAGAATGGAAATTTCCATCTGTATGTGATGGCTCTGGAGCGGAGGCGCTCCATTAGCGGCCTAATTATTGTATGCACTGTAGGGTTATATTGGAAAGAACCTGGACGATTTTCACTTCAGTGCCTTGGTATTGAAGTTGGTTTCGGTTGCATGCTTTTCTGAGGATTTTTTCTTGCAGGGGGAATTTGACAAGGCAGCAGACAACATCTCTCGGTGGATCTAGGTCCTTGCCTCTGGGCCTCAATGCTCTGTGTATGCATTCCATCTCTATGGGTGCATCTTGAGGTCTCTCCAGGAGGTCATTAAAGAAGGTCACCACTGTTTGGGGTAGGTGACTAGGTTCTATTGATTCAGGCAGACGTACCCTCAGATTATGGCATTGTCCTCTGTTGTTCAGGTCTCCCAGGTGGCGCTGGAGTTCCCTGAGATGTATAGCATGAGATTCAGTAACCTGCTGCACGTGGCATAGAGAAGCATCATGGTGGGTTGTCATCTTCTCCACTTTCTCCACTCTGTTCTGTGAGATATAGCCCGTATATCTTCTCTATGGTCTGAGATAGCCACTGACAAGGTATTTTTAATGTCAGCAGCTATCTCTCGGAGGTCATTTAGGCTCTGGGTAAGTGTAGGTGGTATGCCCGGGGGGATAGAAGTGTAGTCTCTGCGGATTGGGCTTCTGCTGGAGGAGCGGGATCTGCTGCAAGATGCCTGTGAGGCAGATGTGGCGCTGCGCTTCTGCTGTGTCCGGAATAGATCTGGAATGTTGCCACTCAGTTGTGTCCCTTGGTCTCAGGGTGAACGGGAGCAGGTTGTTGAGACACTCCTGTAGGTTTTACTCATGCTGTGACCGATGATTGTCTCAGGAAGGCTGAATGCAGGACCACAAGGTGATGGAGCTGTGAGACTAAGCGGCCATCTCAGACCGGTATCAGACCACGCCCTGGGGTCACGTTTTATAAGAATAATCCCCCAATTTATTTCTGCTTTCTGTGGATTCTTTCTTCTGAGATAAAGGGAGTGTTCATGGGTATCCCCATCTTGTTTTAAAAGTGTTTTACTGTCTGTTCAAATTAGGTTAATATTTTAATGTGAATACTCTGTTCACAGGTTCACTTTAAGCTGTGAATTATGTAATGCAGTGAAAGAATACTAATTCTTTACTGTATATCATTTTGTGGCTAACTGCTCCACACCCCTTCCTCTCCACATACCATGTAAAGTACTTATTTTAAATCTTAGATCATTTAGATTTTGCTTCTTCCTACTTCCTACATGGCTCTCCATGCTGATTGTGGTGGACCACTGTGCAGTCTCCATAGGTCCTGACATAAACAGACATCTAATTACAAACACACAACTAGTCTACAAGTAAATAGTTTTTCTGTTAGGGTTTGTGGTTAAAATGCTGTGTCAGCTCAATGAAGGGCAACTATACACTGCTGCCCTTAGAGTAGATGGCCTGCTGATCTGAGGTATGAAATTATCATTATATATTGAATGGGAATGATGGGAAGAAGCAGTTGGAACTGGCATACTTTAAAGCAGGGGTGCCCAACCCGTGGCCTATGGGCCACATGCAGCCCAAGAGGACTACGATTTCGACCGAACACAAAATTGTAAACTTGTGGCTATTAATGTTCACAGCTGGAGGGATGCTGGGAAAGCCATATTTGGCATAGTTCTCGCAGCAGTGGCCTGCACAGACAAGCAGAGCCCAGGAATGTCTGAAGCAATGCTCAGGATCCCGCTAGCTAGTGCCAACCAAGTAAGTGCTGCATGGCCGGATTCAGGGGGTAGCTGTGCCCCCTCCCCAGATTTCAATTGTACCCTCCCCCCAAAGCCCCCCACCTTCAACCCCCCTCTGCCCCTGACAGTGTGCTAGCTGTCTCTCATCCCTGCACTGTACACACAAAGCTTGAACACATAGGACATAGTTGAAATCCAATCATCTGCCCAACTTTTTCTGCTCATCAGCTCTCCTTGGGCCCCATTTACACTTCTCTATTTTTGAATTGCCAGCAGAATCACTGCAATTCTGCATGTGATCCCAAATCATACTGCAATCGTGGCAAAAAACACCACTCATTTTTAGGCGGCATTCACTTTTAAAAGCACCTCAAACATGGTCCAATTTTTCCGTGATTGACATGCACAATGCTTGTCACCCAAAAAGGAGCAGGGGCTTCTTTTGGGCAACTGCTTTGTGTGATGCAATTTTCCGCAATTGCAATGTGATTTGAAATTGCAGGTAGAGGCAAAATCTCAAAGTGTGAATGGGTCCTTATTGTTAGTGTTTTAACGTGTGTGCCCAAGACATTTCTCTTCTTCTAATGTGGCCCAGGAGAGTCAAAATGTTGGACACCCCTGCTTTAAAGTATTGAATCCTTTAACCACTTCAATACCAGGCACTTACGCACCTTCCTGCCCAGGCCAATTTTCAGCTTTCAGCACTGTCGCATTTTAAATGACAATTGCGCGGTCATGGTACACTGTACCCAAACAAATTTTTTATAATTTTGTTCCCATAAATAGAGCTTTCTTTTAGGGGTATTTTATTACTGCTTTTTATTGTTTGCGCAACAAATAAAAAAGACCACAAATTTTGAAAAAAAAAAGTTTTTCTTTGTTTCTGTTATAAAATTTTGTAAATAAGTAAGTTTTCTCCTTCACTGATGGGCCTGATGAGGCTGCACTTATAGGCACTGATAAGGCGGCACTGATAAGCACTAACGAGGTGGCATCAATGAGGTGGCACTGATAAGGTGGCACTGATGGGCACTAATAGGCTGCACTGATGGGCACTGATAGGCAGCATTGATGGACACTGATAGGTGGCACTGGTATGCAGCAATGATGGGCACTCATAGGCGGCACTGATGGGCATTGATGGGCAGCACTGATGGGCACTGAAAGGCTGCACTGATGGGTAATTATGCGTGGCACTGATAGGTGGCATGAATGGGCACTGATTGGCACTGATAGGTGGGCACGGATGGGCATGGATGGGAACTGATAGATGGCACTGATGGACACTGATGTGTGGCACTGATGGACACTGATAGATGTCACTGCTGGGCATCACTGATGAGGAGACAATAACAGTTGGCACTGACTGGCAAGATGTGTGGGCACTTACTGGCATCTTTTGGGCACTTACTGACATCCCTGGTGACCATGGGTGGCATCCCTGGTCATCCATCCATTGTGGTTATCCCTGGTGGTCCTGGCGGCATCCCTGGTAGTCCAGCATGGGCATCTGCAGGGGGGCTACGCTGATAAACAATCAGTGCAGACCCCCCCGCCAGGAGACCTGCCGATCGGCTCTCCTCTACTTGTGTCTGTCAGACACGAGTGAGGAAAAGCTGATAAATGGATCTTCCTGTTTACACCGTGATCAGCCGTGATTGGACATGGCTGCTCACATGGTAAAGAGCCTCTGTCAGAGGCTCTTTACCAAGATCGGTGGAGCGGTGTGTTAGACTGAAACACCGCACCACCGATCATCGCGCTGCCTGCCCCCCAGGGGTGCGTGCTGGCAGTTATCCTGGAAGACGTTATATGACATCCAGTCAGGATAACTGAACCACTGCCCAGCTGTCATTTTGCTATAGGCCAGGCGGGAAATGGTTAAAATGCAGTCATAAAATAAACTAAAAAAAAAATCCATAATGGTAGGCTGAGATTCCTGTTAGTTCCCAGTTGCAGCAATTAGCTCAGTTGGCCTCTAAAAATGACTTTAGATACATACTATAAAACTCAACCCTACAATTCCTCCAAAAGGTACATTTTGAGGACAGTTGTTTGAATATAGCCTAACATGTGTAATACACATGTCTAAAACAATCCTCAGAGAACTAGAATGGAATTTAATAGTTATAATTAATCACATAATCTCTCTATAAATATCTTCCTGAGTTTCTTCTCTAGTGGATACAAAGTTGAAATTATTTGTTTTACAAAATTCAAATTTGACATCTGACTATTAAGGACACAAGTTACTACGGGCAATTCAGTGCTTTCCTATTGTAATATGCCTGCCAGCTTTTAGAATTTGCTTTTTTACATATGTAATGTTTTACCAGCACCTAATTGTTGTCATGATGAAATCGTCTGTCTCTGTCAAATGTCTTATACATTTTTCCCACTAAAACATATTAAGGGTTTGTCCCACTCTCCAATGACCCATTATCATCTCCATCTAAAATATCTTTAAACATGACTCAGACACAATTACAGTATTTCCTGCTTGCTAAACTGATTCATTTTTGTAATATGGACAGCATGTTCAAGCCACTGGACATTGTAACACAAGAATCATTGAATGTCCCTCAAAATATTTAAAAGCAGCTGTAAGGCTATTCTTATTTCTGGCCTGGATTCATTCTTATACTGGTAAAAAGCTATGTATGCTTTATTTTGTCAAATATACTTTATAATTTGTATTGTAGGATACTATCATTAGATTACATTATACAGTTTGTAATTATGTTATATACAAGGGCATAGTGAATCTTGATTAAAAAATATGATGAATCTCTGACTAAAAGTTTTATGTGCACATTTCAATAGGAGGTAGGAAAGATAGTTCTAATTGATGCACCTTTATGTATATGTCTATGTGGTCTTTGCACAAACTGCATGCGCTAAAATTGGTATAGCTTCCCAGGGAAATCATGACGTTTTGTGTCAATTAGAGTTACTTCATTATGACAGCTCTATGCTATTATAATGGTGGAATGAAAAGAGGTTTACTTGTAGAGATGGACCAAACGACCCCCTGTTCGGTTCGCAGCAGAACTTTCGAACATCGCAAAAGTTCAGAACTGAAAAACAAACCCCATTAAAGTCTATAAGAACCCAAACCGGAAAAATCAAAAGTGCCCATTTTGAAGGCTTATATACAGGTTATTGGGCATAAAAAGGGTATGGGGGTCCATGTATTGCCCTGGAGGACATGTATTGATGCAAAAAAAGTTTTTAAAAAAAGATCATTTTTAAATGAGCTTAAAGTGAAATAATAAAAATGAAAAATTCCTTTAAATATAATGCCTGGGGGTCCCCTTAGTCTGCCTGTAAAGTGGCCCATCTGTGCCATGTATAGAACCTGCTGCAGCAAAAATTACATTTATAAAGAAAAAAAAATGAAATTTTCCCTGCAAGCTTTCTTTACTTTCTAAACAATGGCTTGGGGAGCCAGTCTGTATGATGAGGCCACAATTTAGTGCACTCTGAACAAGATTAGAGATATTTTTGGTAAGTTCTGGTGTCTGTTTTGCAGACTTTGGATAGAAGTAACATGTGTGGAAAAAATGGGCTTTGGGTGTTGGTGGTGTCTTCACACTGTAACCATATGGGAGGTACTGTTGATGAAAGCAAGAATTGGCCTTGCTGTAAAAAATTGAAATGATATGCCCCAGTCAAACAGTGGTGGAAAATTGGGCTTTGGGTGTTGGTGGTGCCTTCACATCTTAACCCTATGGAGGGATTCTTGATGAAAGCAAGAATTGGCCATTCTGTAAAACAATTATTTATATGCACCTGTCAAACAGTTAAGAAAAATTGGTCCTTGTGTGTTAATTGTGCCCATGAAACCTATACCAAAAAAAAATTCTTCCAGATAAAATCAACACCCACAAAGCTAGGTAGCATAGACAGTCTTGCAGAGATTCCAGTTCCAGAAAACACTTAAATGGTGACAGCGGCACCAGGGGCTTGACAGCTGCTGTTTATCCAGGAATTATTCATTTTGATAAATGTCAGCCGGTCAATGAAGTCTGTGGACAGACATGGTCTTTTATCTGTCACAAAAACTCTGGCAGCACTGAATGCCTGTTCAGAAAGCATGCTGGATGCAGGGCTCATTGAACAGCCCCTTGAACACTTACTGTTATTCTTGTCTTGCAGTCTTGCAGAGATTCCAGTTCCAGAAAACACTTAAATGGTGACAGCGGCACCAGGGGCTTGACAGCTGCTGTTTATCCAGGAATTATTCATTTTGATAAATGTCAGCCGGTCAATGAAGTCTGTGGACAGACATGGTCTTTTATCTGTCACAAAAACTCTGGCAGCACTGAATGCCTGTTCAGAAAGCATGCTGGATGCAGGGCTCATTGAACAGCCCCTTGAACACTTACTGTTATTCTTCAGTATTTCACAGTACATGTTGGCATCCATGGTTCCCTCAATGAACTGTAGCTCCCCATTGCCTGCAGCACTCATACAGCCCCAGACCATGACATTTCCACCACCATGCTTGACTGTAGGCAAGACACACTTGTCTTTATAGTCCTCACCGGGTTACCGCCACACACGATTGACACCATCTGAACCAAATAAGTTTATCTTGGTCTCATCAGACTATAGGACATGGTTCCAGTAATCCATGTCCTTAGTCTGCTTGTCTTTAGCAAAATGTTTGCGGGGTTTATTGTGCATCGTCTTTAGAGGAGGCTTCCTTCTGGGATGACAGCCATGCAGACCAATTTGATGCAGTGTGCAGCGTATGGTCTTAGCACTGACAGGCTGACCCCCACCCCTTCAACCTCTGCACAGCAATGCTGACAGCACTCATACGTCTATTTCCCAAAGACAATCTCTGGATATGACGCTGAGCACCAGCACTCAACTTCTTTGGTCGACCAAGGCAAGGCCTGTTCTGAGTGCAAACTGTCCTGTTAAACTGCTGTATGGTCTTGGTCACCTTGCTGCAGCTCAGTTTCAGAGTCTTGGCAATCTTCTTATAGCCTAGGCCATCTTTATGTAGAGCAACAATTCTTTTTTTTTCAGATCCTCAGAGAGTTCTTTGCAATGAGGTGCCATGTTGAACTTCCAGTGACCAGTATGAGAGAGTGAGCACAATGACATCAAATTTAACACACCCGCTCCCCATTCACACCTGAGACCTTGTAACACTAATGAGTCACATGACACCAGGGAGGGAAAATGGCTAATTGGGCCCAATTTAGACATTTTCACTTTTGTTGCCTGCAGTTTAGACCTTAATGCTGTGTGTTGAGTTATTTTGAGGGGACAGCAAATTTACACTGTTATACAAGCTGTACACTCACTACTTTGCATTGTAGCAAAGTATAACGTCTTCAGTGTTGTCACATTAAAAGATATAATAACATTTTTACAAAAATGTGAGGGGTGTGCTCACTTTTGTGAGATACTGTATTTAGATGGATATCACACAACTAGAAGGCAATTTGGATTGTTGCTTTATGCTATTGCAACTATGTAATGCTTACTGTCTTACAATGCTTACTGTCTTACAACTGTCCTTTTTGTAAACTTTGATTTTCTGATAAAAATTGTTAATTATAAAAGCAAAGAATTGATGCCATTCATAAAAACTATTGCCTATAACAGTGATCAGATCATCACTGTAATAGGCAATCATAATGAAAAAAAAATCCTGATTACCTCCCCAGAGCAGTACAGTGTCATTAAAGTGACACTGTACTGCTCTGGTTGCACTATGTAAGCAAAATGTAAAAAAAAAAGAAATAAAATGTTAAAAATTGAAGAAAACTGTTTTTTTTTATCATGCTGTTACCAGTCAGTGTCCCTGATCACCACCACATCAGTCATATGATGGCTCTGTACTGTTCTGGTGACAGTATTAAAAAAAACAAATAATATAATATATATATGTAAGAAGGCCAGTATGGTGGCCAGAATTTATGGGAGGAGCCCGGGGGTATTTAACCTGTGGTCATTGTTGGTTTCCTGTGCACGATAATACATCGCTACATTATCATACCAAACATTTCTTCGTTTTCACGTACCTCACACCGACGTGAAGACACCGTACCGTACCGTGCTCCGATTCGAATCCAGTCGCATCCACGATGCACTGATTCATTCTGGTGTGCCTCAGTTGTTTACGGCCTCATTTCAGTCCATGCTCCAGAGTCACGTTCGTTGTCAGTCGCAGGTTGCGGCTCACCAATTCATGTCTCTGTCATGGCACATCATTTCACTGTCACGTTTCACGTTCCAATACGAATACGGTCGCATCCAAGATGCACCAACTCGTACCGGCGTGCCCCAGGTATTTTCCACTTCAATTCCGTACATGCTCCAGAGTCCGGTTCGTTGTCAGTCACAGTCGCGGCATGACCGGTTCGTGCCTCTGTCATGGCAAACATATTTTACTCATTTCACTGTCACGTATCACGTTCTGATACGAATCGCATTCAAGATGCACCAATTCGTACTGTAGTGCCCCAGGTATTTTTAGACCCATTTCAGTACATGCTCTGGAGTCCAGTTCGTTGTCAGTCGCAACAGCGGCACGACCGATCGTGCCTCTGTCATGGCAATCAATCTTATTTCACTGCCACATACCATGCTCCGATTCTAATCCAGTCGCATCCGCGATGCACCGATTTGTTCCGGTATGACCCAGTTGTTTTTGGCCTCATTTCAGTACATGCACCAGAATCCGGTCATTGTCAGTCGCAGTTGCGATGCGACTGATCCGTACTTCTGTCATGGCAAAAAAAATAAAAATTTGTGCCTCTGTCAGGGCAAAACATTTCATTCATTTCAATTTTACGTACCTCGCTCCAGTTGAATCCGAGATGCACCGATTCGTTCCGGTGGGCGTTAGTGTTTCTTTTTTTGCCTCATTTCAATACATGCTCCAGAGTCCGGTTCGCTATCAGTCGCAGCTGCGGCACGACCGATTTGTGCCTCTGTCATGGCAAGACGTTTTTATTCATTTCACTCTAAGGCAAACATTTCATTCATTTCAATGTCACATGCTGTGGCCCGATCGAATCCTAGGGGCATCTGACAGACATTGTTTCATCCCAGTAGGCCTTAGCTGATTTAGCCTCATTTCATACCATGCTTCACAGTTCGATTCATAAGTTTGTTGCAGTCACGACACATCAATTTGTGCCTCCAGGCATAAACATTTCACTCATTTTATTTCAAATTCATGCACCGGTCGCCTAAACACATTATAAATCACTTCTCCATGTTAGGTAGTCAAACCCTTTACCAGTTGTCATCTTTCATTTCTCCTCCAGGTCAGTCAAGTAGGTCCACCCTGCACCAGGTTGGACGATATTCCCTCCGGGTAAAAAAAAAAAACACCCAAAAAAAAGAGTACAAACTGGGTACAAATGCCTATTTTAGGAAAAGAAGCAAATTTTATTTAATTTCACCCTCATTAGGTTCCGGTCGACCAACTTTCGACCTCAAAGACAGGACATCGTATCTAGGGCACAAGTCACCCAGAGCCATGTCATAGGCCGACAGTGAAGACTTCACGGCCCTTCTGTCACCTTCTTCGGTCTCAGAGAGCGACAGAATGCCGTCCCTCAGGGGATGGACCATCCCCAAATTGACGGCAGAACTGAAGTGCAGGGGTGTGCCTTTCTCCGCCACAGCAACCAAGGCCGAGCTCTTCAGGCTCCTCTTCCCTCTGCCAGCCATAGCAGAGCCCAGCACCCAGCAGGTGTCCCTCCAATTAATATCCTCTGCCATCTCGCAACTTCACACCATGGTATCATCTCTCTCTACCATGGTCACGGATGTCCAAACCAGAGTAGCACTCTTGGAGACTTTCCCGGCCACTGCTATCCCTGACCCGACCACAGTTCAAGTTCCGACACCCCTTCCTGCAGGTACCACAGGGTGGAGTCCCATTGTCTACCCATCCCATTTGGTTCCAGCCAGCATTAGGAAAGACATCCTGGACGGCAAGGACATCAACCTTGCCTCTCTCCTCATTTCGGTCTATGATCTGGCAGAGAACAAGGCTTACACCTGGGGAGATGTGTCAGTGGTCATTAAGGCCAAAGATCCCAGGCTCAACCGTAAATTGTCCGTCCCAGAATTTACATTGGCCTTTCGGCATGCTGAGGGATGTCCTATGCTCAGCTTCTCCCAGCAGGAGGGAAGAGCTGGACTTATACCTTCACACTGTTGTAGACCTGAGCTATAAGTACGAAAGCTTATCATTCTACAATTATCATCATTCCTTCTCCACTACGGCAGCAGCCAGGCTCACACAATTTCAGATAAGCACCAATTGGAGCCTCATGGACACAGAGCTGTTCTGCCGTCACTTTTCTGGCTTGCGCTCACCACTGTGCGCTATCTGCCAGTCGTCTAACCACACCGCCACCTGGTGTGCCAATGCGACAGTCAGTCGCCCCTTCCAGTTCCCCTCCACATTCGGTGCAGTTCAAGGCCCATCGACCTCTGTACAGACGCCTCAAGTTTGGACGCCTTGTTTGGACCGTAGGAGGAGCAGCTATCTGCAACAATTTTAACTATGGCTCGTGCAACTTCAACCAATGCCGCCTGCTCCACATCTGCACCCTATGCCATAGGGCACATCCGCGGAATTTATGCGAGGTCAAGCAACAAAAGAAATCATGACTAGGCTGAGTTAGTGTCCTGTGGCTGGGGCTCTACCTCACTTCACACCCCACTCCCTCCCTGGCCACCTTCCTTATCCAGGGATTCACAGCAGGATTTCACACCGGCCTCATCTCTCTGCCCCACACTACCTACGAATGCAGGAACCTCCACTCAGTGGCCACTGATGAGCAGGCCATAGACCAGCTCTTACAGGCCGAACTGGAGCGAGACTTCATCATAGGTGCCTTCACTCAGCCCCCTTTCAGTACTTGGAGAATTAGCCCTATTGGGCTTGTCAAATAAATAAATAAATTACGTCTGGTGTACGACCTGTCTGTGCCTCATTCTTCCCACATTCCCAGCCTCAATTCTCTAATCCCCTCTGAGGAGTTCTCCCTGAAGTATGCCTCCGTAGACATGGCAATTCAAGCTATCATCAGAGCGGGCACAGGCGCCTGGCTCTCTAAGACTGACATCTCGGATGCCTTCAAGCTCCTGCCTATCCACCCATTGGTGCTGGCACGGCATTAAGTGGAAAGAGGCATACTATTTTGCCACTAAACTGACTTTTGGCTCGAAGAGTAGCCCCTGGCTCTTTGACACTTTCGTGCAGTCCCTCACCTGGATACTGTTGCATAAAGTCCATTACCTGGACGACTTCTTGTTAATTGAACAGCCCAGTGTGCCCCCAGGAGACCTTGACAAACTGAGGGTGGTATTTGGGAATCTTAATGTTCCCATTTCTGAACATAAAGTTGACGGTCCAGCACACACCATTACCTTCCTCGGAGTCAACCTAGACACTTGCTCCATACAGGCCAGCCTTCCCCTTGACAAACTGACCCGCATCAGGACAGTCCTCCGAGATTTCACCCATACTAGGGCGTGTACCAAGAAGCAGATGCAATCCCTGTTAGGAATGCTTAGTTTCGCTATGCGGATCATCCCCCAGGGTCGCTCCTTTGTGTCACGTCTCCTGGTTTTTTCACAGGCACAGGACCCCGATCAGATCTTCAACGTGGACACCGTGGCAGTAGTGGACCTATCTATGTGGGAGGAGTTCCTTTCCACCTGGAATGGCATATCCTTGTTTATACCTTCTATATCATCCCTATCACCACAGGTAGTGACAGATGTGGCAGCCTCCACAGGCTTCGCTGCAATTTTTGGCCACAAATGGTTTGCAGGACCCTGGCCTTCAGAGATACTGTCAATTCCCGGCTTTACCTGAACATCCTCTCTCTTTGAGCTCTACCCGATAGTGGCAGCTGCCCAGCTCTGTGGTCATATCTGGACAGGACAAACCATGGCCTGTACCAATGACAATCAGGCCACAGCAGATATTATTAACAAAGGCAGGTCCAAGTTCCTCTCGGTTATGTCCTTCCTGCGCAGGCTGGTACAACTGTCTTTACAACATCAATTTAACATCTACTGTTCGTTCATTCCGGGCAAGTGCAAACTCACAGCAGACGCACTGTCACGCTTTAATTACACCTCCTTTTTCCAGCTGATTCCTGGAGCCAATCCAGCGTCAGCCCGTATCCCCGCTTGGTCTCAGCTGACCCTGGACTAGAACAGCATCTACGCGGAGCGACCCAGCTCATCAACCAATTACTTTCCCACAACACACTTAAGGCTTACCATACAGCCTTGAACGCCTTCAACAAATTCCTCGTATTCTGCTCCGAGAAAACAACAGACATCAAGCACATACTGGCCTTTATCTCGTATTGCTATACTCAGTTGGCCTTATCTCATAATACTATCTGGCTATACTTAGCCGGCACCCAACATTTTCTGGCCTTACGAGACCCTGCTAAACCATCCTTATTCACATCCCATGTGATCCAAGCCATCTTACGTGGCATCCAGAAACATCAACCGATAGTCGATGCCAAGCGTCTACCTATAACAAGTGTCATATTCAGGGATATGTCCACCATCCTGACTACTTCTCCATTTGGTCTTCTTCCCAGCCTGGTCCTACAAGCGGCCATATACCTGGCCTACTATGGGTTCTTGCAGCCTGGTGAGTTCACCTGCAGCAACCCCGCAGGCCATGTGCTATGTATACGTCACTTGGTTCACTACCAAGACCATTTCATCCTCCACCTTGCAGTTTCTAAAACCCAGCAGGCAGGCCCCAGGGTAGACATCCACCTCTATAAAACTAACAATATCTGGTGTCCAGTCACCATACTCAATCGCCTACTGTCACTCCTGCCCGAACATCCAGACGCTAGTCCCCTTCTACCTTTTCAGGTCAAACCCTCGAGTGCCTGTCAGTTCGTGAAACACATAAGGATTCTTCTTCGTAACCTACTCCTCAACCCCAGCCAGTATTCCGGTCATTCCTTCTGCATTGGAGCGGCCTCGGCTGCATCCCCCCATGGGGTCCCAGACCATGTCATTAAGAGACTAGGCAGGTGGAAGTCTGGTCTGCCTGCTTTGCCCGGTACATCCCCAATCCTCAAGTGGAGATGGCACAGGCATTCAGCAAACTTGCTCAATAAATGAACTAAAGCTAATAAAACCATACTCCTACCTGAATGTTTTTGCCCCCTTATTTTGGTGTACCGTCCACCAGACCAGGGCACACTTCATGCCAGGGATTTGCAGAATGTGTTCCAAGCTGTTACGGGATAAGGACTTATTGATAAGCAGGGTTGCACTGTGAAGGTGCTGTTTAACTGCTTGCTGCCCACCCACCGTCAAATGACGGCGGAGCGGTGCAGCTCTCGTTCTGGGAAGAGGTCATATGATGACGTCCCGGAACGGCCGCTCCCACGTGCCTGCAGGGGTGTGCGGCATGGCGATCAAGGCCGCGCCGTGTTGCTAGGACACGGCGCGACCCCGATCTCTGTAAAGAGCTGTGTCTGCGGCTCTTTAACCATGTGATCGGCTGTGTCCAATCACAGCCAGTCACATGTAAACTAGGAAGTGCCGGTAATCGGCTCTCCTCGCCTCACACTGACAGCGTGTGAGGAGAGGAGAGCCGATCAGCGGCATCCCCTCACAGGGGGATATGTAGAAATGTAATCAGGGCACTGATCATCAGTGCCCTGATTACAATAAAGAAAAAAGTGTCACCAATCAGTGCCCACCAGTTACCCACCAATGCAAGCTATCAGTGCCTGCCAGTGGCAGCAATCAGTACCCACCACTGCCCACAAGTGCCACCAATCAGTGCCCATTAGGGATGCCAGTCAGCACTGGCAAACAGTGCCACCTATCAGTGCTGCTCATCAATGCCCATCACTGCTGTCAATCAATGCCCATCAGTGTCGTCCATCAGTGCCACCCATCAATGCCCATCAGTGCCTATTAGTACCACCTATCCGTGCCACCTATCAGTGCCCACCAGTGCCGCGTATCAGTGCCCACCAGTGCCGCCTATCAGTACCCACCGGTGCCACCTATTAGTGCCCACCAGTGCCACCTAACTGTGCCCATCAGTGCCACCTATCAGTGCTCATCAGTGCCACATATCAGTGCCACCTATCAGTGTCCATAAGTGCGGCATATTAGTGCCTCTGCATCAGTGCCACCTAATCAGTGCCCATAAGTGCCGCCTCATCAGTGCCTATAAGTGTCACCTCATCAATGCCCACCAGTTCAGCCTATCAGTGCCCATTAGTGCCGCCTCATCAGCGCACATCAGTGAAGGGAAAAAATTACTTATGCCGTGTACACACAAGCGGACTTTTCGATCGGACTGGTCTGACCATCCGAATCCGGCGGACAATCCAACCGTGTGTGGGCTTCATCGGACCTTCAGCTGACTTTTTCTGTTGAAAGTCTGACGGACTATAGATTTGGAACATGCTTCAAATCTTTCCACCGTAACTCTGCCAGATCCAGTTCCTATCAGGAAATCCGCTCGTCTGTATGCTAGTCCGACGGACAAAAAAAACGATGCATGCTCAGAAGCAAATACGACATGGAAGAGCTCGGTCTGGTAAAACTAGTGTTCATATTGTAGCTAGCACATTCCTCATGCTGCAAATTCTGTGATCATTGAATGCAGGGCATTAATTGTCTGCTTTATAATGCTAGAAGAACAAAGTTGTTTTGCTGCTCATATTCACACAGAGTTCTCACAAACTGATTTCTGGATTATTTCTCTTTGATCTCATGAATGATATTGTATTTTTTAAAAGCCCGATCTCCATACTAATGTTTACACATTTGTTTTTTGGAGTCATCTTTTATTATTTTTTATTCCATCAAGATCTTTTTTTAGGATTGTTACAAAATTATTTTATAGTGATCTCCACATATAAATATTTTTTTGGTTGTAAAGTTACCACAAGAACTTTTTTTTTTGTGTAAAGTTACCACAAGAACATTAGATATTTTTTTGGAACCTCAAGGAGGTTGTTGTTAATTTGACATTGTATTTTAAAAATGTATTTTAATAAAAACACATAAGCAAGTATTTTCTGAAAATAAAATATCCATTATTTCTGGTTAACAAAATAAAGATGAAGTCAACACTGGAGAAACTTTTGGAATTTGTGAAGCCTTTTGGCCCCAGGGCACACATCAAGTCTGTGGAAAAGAAAATTGGGATCTTGAGGAGTCCATATAATAGGGAGCACAATCTGGTCCAGGAATCCCAGAGATCAAGAGCAGCAGCAGATGACATATATGTCCCCAGGCTGTGGTACTAAAACAGCCTGCATCTTCTGTCAGACCAGACTGAAGCCAGGTCATCACTTTCTTCTCTTCATTGCAGCCTTCCCTCCACCCTACCCTGCACCCTTCCCTGCAGCCTTCCCTCCACACTCCCCTGCAGCCTTCCTTGGAGGCTGTGGCTCTGGTGGTTGACTTGTGGCAGGAGGAGGAGGAGGAGGAGGGACTTGCTCATTTATTTGGGTGTTGACAGTTAACTCGCCCTTCAGCCCCTTGTGAAAGACATCAGAAAAAAGTTTTTCACACAGTAGGCGTTGGCCCTTCTCCATTTCGAGCAACCTGCTGGCTATATAGGAGCCATAGGCCTCTTCAGCTTCAGGGGGGCGCTTGAGAAAATTTGTAGCTTCTCTCATGAGTCGCAGTGATGCCTCCTCTGTCACCGTCTGGGCCTTTTTGGGCCTTTTTGTATGAAGGTAGAGGGGAGGCACCTGCGATTGTGTGAGGCTCCTACTGGGCCCGGCCTGCCTCCTCTTGGCTGTCACTGGGCCCGGCCTCCTCCTGCCTGCCACTTTCCACACCTTTCTCCTGGCTGAGCTCATCCTGTGTATAAAAAGGGACATTGTTTTAGTTTTTGATTCATCAATCACATACAATTTTCAGCTCATGACTTGCAAATTCAATGTTAATACATATAAAAGAGTATCATTCTGACCCCAGCATTTTTTCAAGTTGGTGACAAACATTTTTGGCCACTACTGTCAATTGATATGTAGACATAATTTTTTGGATAAAACCTTAATAGGAATCAATTAGAACATCTAGTTATCATTAATATTAGGACACTAAATATGTCTAAAAATAATATACCTGGCTCCAGATGGTCGCATCCGGTTCTTCCAGGATGAAAGTCCCAGGTTGGTCCTCATTCAGCCTCTGCTGGGGTGGAGGGAAGGGTGCAGGGAAGGGTGGAGGGAAGGGTCAAAAGTGATTCCCTGGCTTCAGTCTGGTCAAGAAAACATAGTTTAGCGAAGTACCACAACCTGGGTACATACACATCATCTGCTGATGCTCCTGATCTCAATGAAGTCTGGATCTTGTTATGCTCCCTCCTATACATATTTCGCAAGATCCCAATCTTCTTTTCCAAAATCTCAGTGGTTGCTTCTGGGATGAAGGTCTGCACAAATGCCATAAGTCTCTCCAGCGTTGATTTCCTTACTGGTTTAATGTAATATTGAGGGTGTTTGACCTCCCACAGATTCCTCATCTCCCTGTACTTCTCAATAAATGGTATCAGAAATTCAGGGTCCTTAAACTTGTTATTCATTTTTGCTGTAAGACAATACACAAAACAAAAACACTAATGTCAGCCTAAACTCACATAATCTCATCCCAAACATAAGTATCACTCTTTAAAAGCAGTATAGGCCGCTACAAAGTAAAGAAATTTTCCCTTTGTTTCGGATGCTCGTAACTTCACTTCGCAAACTTCACTTTGCTCCGCGCACAGAATGTATGTAAGGCACATGCGGGTTAGCCTTATGTACACTGCACATGCGTGAAACTCCGCCTTTGTCACCCGCCCCTGATGTTCTTTTTCACAAATATTCCCCGCCCCTTTCTCTACGCACAGAACATGCGTACAGCACATGCAGGTTAGCTTTATAAACACTGCGCATGCGCGAAACTGCGCCTGCGTCGCTTGCCCCTGACGTTCTTTTTGAAGAATATTCTTTGCCCCTTCTCTCTACAGTGCACAGTAGGAGTAACAATGGCGGAGACACAGCAGGTGTGAACTAATTACTCCAGTAACGAGGAAAGCCCAGAGCCCGAAATGTCCTGATCCGGGAAGAGGAGATTTAAGGCCTCCAATATGGCCTTTGAAGAGATGGTGGAGATGGTAGCAATTTTGTAGAGAAAAGATTACGATGGGAAGCGTGGACCGTACACCCAGCCTAACTTACGAAAGGCAAAAATAATATCCAAAGTGGTGAAGACCCTGCATCATAATTTTGGGGTACGACGCTCTAAAGACCAGCTAAGGAAACGATGGTCCGACCCTAAATTGAGGGAGCCGGATCAGTACAGACGAATTAAGAAAGTTCTTAAAAAAAGTAAGTACTTGTCGTGTATTTCCTATTCTGATTAATAACTTGCATGCTGCTCCATGTGCTTTTTTTTACTGTACAGTTTTAATCAATATTCGTTTGTTGGAAACATCGTTCATAGGAACATCGTTAGCAAGTATATACAATGTATTTAGTTGATACAGGGTTTAAACAACATTTTAGTTTTGGAAATTTGTCTTATTAAAAGAAGTTTAGGACATTGTTGTCTAGATGTCTTTGAAACTAGAATGAATAGCAAATTTCATTCAGTGGAATGTAAGGAGAGGACACTCAGCAGCTGTTTACACATCTGGACTCAGGAGCACTAGTGTGGGACACCAGAATAAATTTTTTAGGGTAACCCACACAGGTGCTCCAGTGGATACTTGTTGGGGTGTCTCTATCTGTGAAATGTGGCCAAAAAGGTAAGTATTCTGGCTTGTTTCAAAGGGGAATTTTAATCATGTCTTCAACTTGGATCTCTGCCCAAACAAACAATTGTACACCACTTCAATACAATGTTTTATATTCCTATTCCTGGACTCAAATATCTGTGTGCTAAGTATACCTTTTGTTTCATTCTCATATGGGAGAAAAGACTCAGACAACCTGATCCCAGGGACCCCCGACCTCGCCTGCCGGATTGGGAAATCAGCCCAAGCTCCACTGAGGATGTGGAGGAAAGAGCGGTAGAGGAAGTGGGTGACATGGGCAACCCACCAGGTGAGTGTCTGACACTCCAGCTTCTGGTAATCTATGTATGCTTCCATATTTCTAAAGACATTTTTTTCCTCAATTTTAGGTGATGTTCTGGTTGTGGAAGAAGGGGAACCATTTACCACAGACAGTGCCCAAAGATTAATTGGGCAGACCATGGCCTGGAATGGGGATATTGATGCCATGCACACTAACCTGGACATAATGCGTAATTGGCTGGACAATATGCAGCAGGAAATGAAGAACATGATCGATGTTTTGGGGAGAATCTAATCCCTTTTTCCTTCAAAAAATCAATCATGTTCTTCATTTACTTTTTTGCTGACCCCATTCTGGGCTTTGACTTTTAACAATTTTAGGCCTTTTGTTAAAACACAAAAAATAGAGGCCTGGTTGTAAAAAACAAACAAAAAAATGAGGCCTGTTTATAAATTTAAAAAAAAAATGAGGCCTGTTTATAATAATAATAGTAATAAAAAGAAAATAGAGGCCTGTTTGTAAAAAAACATAAAAATATAAATAAATAAAAACCAATGATGCCTGTTTGTAAAAAAAAAAATTATATATATTTTTAAAAAACAAAAAAATATTGTTTAAAAAACATATAAATATAAATATATATTTAATATATTTTATATATTAAAAAAAATAAAAAAAAATCCTAAAACGCACATGTGAATGTGCACAGATTAAAAATTATGTTTTATTCAACAAAATGTGTGCCTTCTTATTTCAATTCTCAATACCAGTTTTGTAAGTTATTTGGTGTTTACAGTGACAATGGGGCTTATTTGCTAAAGGAAAATACATTTGGCACTACAAGTTAGGAGAACATAGGAGACAGCCAAAAAGAAAGGCAAGCAATAAATACATTTCTAGATTTTATCCGATCATTATTTTTTATTATGAAAAATTAAAGATTGTCTGGCATTGCAATAGCCCCCCCAAAAATCAACATATTTATCCCAAACTTGACGGGCACTTTGGGGGGCCAAGACAGTATGGCCAGTATCCAGGCCGTCAGAGGATTCTCTGTAAGTCTGGCCTCAGGCCCAACAGATGCAAGATAATTGCTTGAATGTTTGTGTAAATAATTGTGCAGTATGCAGCACGCTAGAACAATGTGATTAAGTTTGTAGTCCGCCATGTGGATGGCTGTCTGAAACAGGTGGAACCGGCTGGCCATTATCCCGAAGGCATTCTCCACAACTCTTCTTGCTCTGGCCAGCCGGTAGTTAAAAACCCTCCTCTTCAGGGTGAGGGTCCTTTGGGGGAATGGCCTCTTCAGGTGCTCGCCCAAACTGAAGGCCTTATCTGCAATGAAGACAAAGGGGAGTCCTTCCACGTTATCTGCATCAGGTGCGGATAACGTTCCATCCGACATCCATCCATTCTTCCCCCACATACAGAAATACACATACAGAAATTCCTATTGTGCCGACACCACCGCCATTAACACAATACTATGAAACCCCTTATAATTAAAATAGTACGACCCCGAATGGGGTGGTGGCACGATGTGGACGTGTTTCCCATCTATAGCCCCTCCACAGTTGGGAAAGTCCCAACGGGTGGCAAAATGGGATGCCACAGTCTGCCATTCCTGTGGCATTGAAGGAAAGTGGGGAGTCAAACAAGAAAAACAAAATATAAGTACTTTTGCACATAACATTGCAAGCACATTACACAAAAAACATTCTTGCCCAGAATCAGTATAACATTCATTTTAAGTATTATTTAAAGACTAAAATATAAGGCCCACTTATCAGATTCCTCACCCCCACTGATGGCCCATTAATAATTTTTTTTGGGGGGGCGGGATTATAAAGCAATTTAAGGACACACAGACCATTTGGATAAATTTAAGGGGGGGGATTATAAAGCAATTTAAGGACACACAGACCATTTGGATAAATTTTAGGGGGGATTATAAAGCAATTTAAGGACACACAGACCATTTGGATAAATTTTAGGGTAAAGCACTACAATGGAGCCGACAAAATACATTGTTAAGTGACTAGACTAGGTGGATATGGGCCCAGCATAGCATGCTGGGGAGGTTATTGAAGGCAAATATGCATGCAGGACAAAAATTAGCAAACATTAAACACAATAAAATGTGATGTTAAAGGATAAAAATCTTACCTTAATATAGTCCTTCTGCAGGACCTGGATGATGGCAGAACAGGTCTCTGGGATAATGATCCCCAGAGCCTGGGAGGAGATGCCTGTCGAGAACTTGAGGTCCTGCAGGCTTCTCCCCGTCGCCAAGTACCGCAACATGGCAACTAGCCTCTGCTCCGGAGTGATGGCTTGCCTCATGTAGGTATCCTGCCTGCTGATATAAGGGGTCAGCAAAGCCAACAAACAGTGAAAACGGGGTCCGTCATCCTGGGAAATTCCTGAAATCCTCAGGATTATTCTCACGGATCTCATGGAGCAAAGGCATGTGAGAGAATTGGTCACGCTGGAGCAACCAATTCTTCGTCCATGAACTCCTCCTCGCCCTGTTCATGGACTGGGTTTGGGCTGAAGAATGAACTACAGCACCAAGCACATACAATGCATGAGCTCTACGACGAGTACGTACACGCAACATGGCTTCAAAACGGTCGGCTGGTCAGAAACCCTGCAGTTATTAAATACCACCAAAAGAAAGCTCTATTTGTGTGAAAAAAATTATAAAAAATTTGTTTGGGTACAGTGTTGCATGACCGCGCAATTGTCATTCAAAGTGTGACAGCTCTGGAAGCTGAAAAATGGCTTGGGCAGAAAGGGGGTGTTAGTGCCTGGTAGGCAAGTGGTTAAATCCAACGTCGGCTGAGACCAAGGTGGGACAAGAGAAGACGTTGGGTTGGCTCTGGAAGTTCTGCTGGGAAATGAAACAACGTTAACGGGACAGTGCGTCTGCTGTGGGTTGTACTTACCCAGAATAAATGTGCGGTGGACATGGAACTGACACTGTAGGGATAGTTGTACCAGCCTGCGTAGGCAGGACAAAATAGGGAGTAACTTGAACCTGGCCTTATTAATGATATTGGCTGTAGCCTGGTTGTCAGGGGTGAAGACCACAGTTTGTCCGGTCCGGATATGAGTTCGGACCTGAGCAGCTGCCGTGATTAGGTATAGTTCGAACAAATGGGGAAGACAGAATAAACCTGGGGATTTAGGAGTATCTCTGGAGGCCATGGTCCTGCAAACCAATGGTGGGCAAAAATTGCAGCGAGGCCCGTGTAGGCTGTGGCATGTGTAACTATTTGCGGTAATAGAGGCAATACCGATGGTATGAACATGGGCATTCCATTCACACAAGTAAGGGACTCCTCCCACATAGACCACCCCCTACTGCCACAGTGTATAAGTTAAGGATTTGGTCAGGGTTCTGTGTCTGAGAGAGGAAGACCAGGGGGCGTGAAATAAAAGATCATCCCTGGGGAATGATTCTTATTGTAAAGTTGAGCATCCCTAAGAGAGATTGAGGCTGTTTCTTAGTACTCCCCTGTGCATGGATTAAGTCTTGAAGGGCTGGCCTGCGTGGAGCAGGTGTCCAGGTTGAGTCTTTAATTCCGTGCCAGCAGCAGAGGGATGGTTGGATGAGTAGAAGTTTAAAAGCTTTCGATATATCGGTTTCAGAAAGCCAGGCACCTGTGCCTACTTTGAAAATGGCCTGAATCGCCATGTCTACTAAAGCATATTTTGGGGAGAGTTCCCCTGGAGGAATTTAGGGAATGTAACGTGGGATGTGGGAAGAATGAGGTGCGGACAGGTCATACACCCAGTGAATTTTATTCAAAAATTTGCCCTGACAAGCCTAATAGGGCTAACTTTCCAGACGTTAAAAAGGGGGTTAAGCGAAAGCGTCGATAATGAAGCCTCAGTCAAGTTCTGCCTGTAATAGCTGATCTACGGCCTGTGCGTTGGTGGCTGCTGGGCGGAGGTTCCTGTATTCGTGAATTGTGTGGGGCAGTATGATGAGGCCAGTATGGAATCCTGCTGAAAAAACTTTGGACAAGGAAGGTGGCTAGTGAGGGAGTGGTGTGAGGCAAGGTAAAGCTCCAGTCATGGAACGTCTACTCGGGCTAGTCAATAAAATGTTATTTTCTGCCAGGTAAGGTGAGGTCCTTGTTATCCAAAATGTCTTTCCTGATGCTGGCTTGGACCAGGTGGGCTGGGAAAATAGTGGAACTCTTCACTGTCATACTTGCAGGGGGGATGTCAGAACCCGGAGTGCGGTCGGGTCAGGGATGGCCATGGCTGGGTGCCACTCTTGCTTGGACATTAGCAACTGTGGGGGACAGCAATGACACCATTTGAAAAGAGAAATTGGTGGGACTTTATATGAGACCATGACCATCCGGCACACAGGTCTCCATCCCTATGTATACGTGAAAAAAGGGGGGATCAGGGGGAGGTGGGACAATTGGGACTTTATATGAAACACAACACTAGGGCAAGCTAGGTCATCAATTATAGATAAAATCATTTTTTTAATACCTCATGGGAGCAAAGTGCAATAGATGATGAACACATAAGATCAATAAAAAATGGTACAAAGTAAATAAAACATTAATTGTATCACATGGTAGTCATATAGTAATATCTTATACATTGTAGCACATGATCTATGGTGATAGCAACATTACACCCAACATGAGTATGCATAGATAATTATAATCAAAATAGAATCGATGACCTAGACATAAAAATGCTCATAGTAGATGCATGATTGCTGTGGCATGACATCAATTTGTGAATGCTGTATTGTAAATGCTCGACGCGTTTCGTGGAAGTTTGTCCACTCATCAGGAGCAGCTAACTGGAAGTACCTAGGGTATAGTGTAATAGAATAGTAATTAATGGTAATTAAATTACACCAGGAAGAGAGGGAACAGTGACTCTGATCCTAACACTCTTACCTGTGGATATATAGTACACTCAGAATAGAACATCTATGGTATTGTTCATAGTGATAGGAGAATAAGAAGGGTGATTATAACATCCCCCCGGGAGCTGAGGAGGTAACCAGGCGGTGGCAAGGCGGGGAAAACCAGGACCCACGTAAGAGGATAGGTAGCAAGAGGATCCTTCTTCCAACATAGTGGTGTAAAATACGATGACCCCGTATAAGTGTAATATATAAAAGTATTATAAATAGTATAGTTGTACAGTAAATATAATATATAGTGTAGGGGAATATGTGGGAGGACCACTAGGTGAAGGATGTGGTGTGAAAAGGAGTGAAAGAGTGATTGTGACAACCTGTGACACCCAAAGCAGGGATAGATAGGGGATAGAGTGCATCAAGGGAGAGATAGGGAGGAGGGCAACCAACCGCAGACCCCAATGTGCAGAGGACAAGGAAGGTGGCTAGTGAGGGAGTGGTGTGAGGCAAGGTAAAGCCCCAGTCATGGAACGTCTACTCGGGCTAGTCAATAAAATGTTATTATCTGCCAGGTAAGGTGAGGTCCTTGCTATTCAAAATGTCTTTCCTGATGCTGGCTTGGACCAGGTGGGCTGGGAAAATAGTGGAACTCTTCACTGTCATACCTGCAGGGGGGATGTCAGAACCCAGAGTGCGGTCGGGTCAGGGATGGCCATGGCTGGGTGCCACTCTTGCTTGGACATTAGCAACTGTGGGGGACAGCAATGACACCATGGTGTGAGGCTGAAAGATGGCTGAAGACATGGATTGTGGAGACACCTGCTGGGTGCTGGGCCCGTCTGTCGCTGGCGGAGGGAAGAGGAGCCTGAAGAGCTCAACCTTCCTGGCCATAGCGGGGAGGGGCACACCCCTGCATCTTAGATCCACTGTACCTTTGAAATGCGTTTATGCGACTGCAATGGGAATTTTATTGTGAGGTGAAGATTTAATGAACGAATCGAGACCATGAGTGGACTTTCAAAGGAAAATGGTTTTGAGAACAGTTGGTCTGGAGCTACGTGGGTCATAGGGTGAGCGGAACCGAGGGGTTTCCATTAATGTCGTGGCTAATCAGAGCGTGATCTGATGATGATTTTTTTTTTTTTTTTTTAGTGAATCATTGCGTCGTTGAGGCAACTGACATTGAACATCGGTGGAGCTACGCTGAGATAACGGAAGATGCACAATGACTTGACACGAAGTGACTGCCTAATCTGAGGAGAATATGAAGACAATCATGCAAAGTAATACTTGTAAGGACTGAAGTGATGGGTACTGGAAAAAAAAGGCTAACATGAGAAGAGGTGGGTTTAGGGGGTTGCGGATGCTTCTGTCATGGCAAAGTCATTTCACTCATTTCATTCCTCGTACCGCACTCTGATTTGAATCTGATGTGGAACTGGAATCGTGGTGAAGGGTATGCGCAAAATGGCCTAATGAAATGTTTGCCCTGACAGTGGCCCGAATCGGTGTGTCGTGGTAGCGATCAACAACAAACTGGACTGAGGAAGATGGAATGAAGTAAGGTGAAATGATTAGTACGTGTCGGTATGGACCGAACTGAGGCAAACTTTTAGAACAATTGGGTACGAGTCGGTGCGTCGCAGATGCGACTGGATTTGAATCAGAGTGACATTGACAGGTACGTGAAATAATATGAGTGAAATGTTTGCCATGACAGAGGCCCAAATCTGTGCGCCGCAATTGCGACTAACAATGAACCGGGCTATGGAGCACTGTATGAAATGTACAAAACAACTGGGACATGCCGGGACAAATTGAAGCGTTGTGGAAGCAACTGGATTAGACACGGAGCGAGAGGTACATGAAATGAAATGAGAATGAGTGAAATGATTTGCCATGAGAGAGGCACAACTCGGAGTGCCGCGACTGCGACTGACAATGAACCGGGCTGTGGAGCACAGAATGAAATGAGGCCAAAAACAACTGGGACACGCCGGATCGAATCTGTGTATCGTGGATGCGACCTGATTGGAATCAGAGTGCGGTACGAGGAATGAAATGAGTGAAATGACTTTGCCATGACAGAAGCACAAATCGGTATGCCGCTATTACAACTGACAATGAACCGGACTGTGGAGCACGGTACAAAAATGAAACAAAACAACTGAAACATACCGGAACGAATTGGTGTGTAGCGGAAGCGACTGTATTTGACTTGGAGCGACAGGTATGTAAAATGAAATGAACAAAATGATTTGCCATGACAGAGGCACGAATCGGTGTGCCACGACTGTGACAGGGAATGAGCCGGACTGTTGAGCATGGAATGAAATGAGGCCAAAAACATCTAGGGCACGCCGGAATGAATCAGAGCATCGTGGATGTGGCTGGATTAGAATAGGAGTGCAGCACTTTTGAAATGAAATGAGTGAAATTATATGCCATGGCAGAGGCACGACTCGGCGTGCCATGACTGCGACTGAAAACGAATCGGACTGTGGAGCATGGAATGAATTGAGGTCAAAACAACTGGGGCACACCGGAATGAATCGGTGCATCATGGATGCGACTGGATTAGAATCGGAGTGCGGTACATGAAAAGAAATGAGTGTAATGATTAAAATTATTGACCATGACAGAGACTCAAATCGGTGACCCGTGACTGCGACTGATAACAAACTGGACTCTGGAGCATGGAAATTAAATAAGTTCAAAAAAAATTGGGGCACGCCCTTAACGAATCATTGCATCACGGATGCGACTGGATTTGAATTGGAACGCGGTATGTGAAATGAAATGAATGAAATGATTGAAATGATTAGCCACAACAGAGGCTCGAATCGGAGTGCAGCGACTGCGACTGACAGCAAACTGGACTCTGGAGCATGGAATTAAATGAGGCCAAAAAATACCTGGGGTACGCTGGAATGAATTGATGCATCACGGATGCGACTGGATTTGAACTGGAGCTTGATACGTGACAGTGAAATGAGTGAAATGATTTGCCATGTCAGAGGCACGAATCGGTGTGCCGCAACCGTGACCAACAAAGAACCGGACTCTGAAGCATGTACTGAAATGAGGCCAAAAAGTAAGTGGGGCACGCCGGAACGAAATAGTGCATCGCGGATGTGACTGGATTTGAATCAGAACGTGATACGTGACAGTGAAATGATTTGCCATGACAGGGGCATGAATTGGTGAGCCGCAAACTGTGACTGACAACGAACCGGACTCTGGAGCATCTACTGAAATGAGGCTGAAAAATAACTGGGGCACACCAGTGTGAACCGGATGAACCAGTGCATCATGGATGCGACTGGACTTGAATTGGAACATGATACGTGACAGTGAAATTAGCAAAATGATTTGCCATGACAGAGGCACGAATCAGTGCGCTGTGACTGCGACTGACAATGACTGGACTGTTGAACATGTACTGAAATGAGGCCAAAAAACAACTGGGACACACTGTGACGAATCGGTGTATCACGAATGCAACTAGATTCGAATTGGAGCATGGTACATGACAGTGAAATTAGTGAAATGATTGAAATGATTAGCCATGACAGAGGCACAAATCAGTGTGCCACGATTGCAAGTATGCAGTAGTAGTAGTAGTAGAAGTAGTAAGAACATGAGGCAAAAAACAACTGAGACACACCTGAACGAACCGGTGCGATGCAGACGCAACTGGTTTCAAATCAGAGTGAGGTACGTAAAATGAATGAAATGTTTAGGCGTGATAGAGGCACAAATCTGTGGCTAAGTACTACGGCTACTTGCAGGGTTTCTTTAACGAATGACTCGCAAGTTCCGTACCGGGGTTTGGGCAACACCAGATGTCTAGCAAATCATGATGCATGAAAATGAAATGTTATACGAAACCCTACCTGCGACAACCGAGCTAGACACGTCTTACAAAAAACTGCAAACGGGAACTGAAAGCCTAGGAAAGTTTCAAACATGGAAGAGTCGGCCTAGTGATGTAACGTATCGCGCACAGGAAACGACAAAGACCACGAGCGAGCGGACTTCTTAAATACCCCCCAGGCTCCTCCCATAAATTCAGGCCACCATACTGGCCTTCTTACATATATATATTTATTTATATAAATTCTTTCATTTTCCAAAAAATTGTGACAAACTTCAAAAAACTCACCATGCCTCTTACTAAATACTTTGAATTGTCTATTTTCCAAAAAGGGGTCATTTTGGGGGTATTTGCGCTGCCCTGGCATTTTAGGGCTTCAAGAAATGAGATAGGCCATTGGTACATCAGGATTGACATACCATAGTTTGTCTACTCTATAACTTTCACACAAACTAAATAATATACACTGATTTGAGTTATTTTTACCAAAGAAATGTAGCAGAATACATTTTGGCTTGAACTTATACAGAACGATTATTTATTTGCAAAATTTTATAACTGAAAATAGGAAAAACAGGGAGGAAGTTTTTTTTTCATTTATATAGCAAAAAACAAAAAAAAAAACAGTGGTGATTAAATAACACCAAAAGAAATTTAGTTTGCGTTCAGTGTTGCATGACTGAATGATTGTCATCCAAATTGTGAGAGCCCCCCAAAAGCTGAAAATTGGCCTGAGCAGGAAAGGGGTGAAAGTGTCTGGTATTAAAGTGGTTAAAGCTTGAGTGCTGAACCCTATTGAAACCTATTGAAGTCAATGTAAAAAAACAGCAATATCCATTTTCTAGGCTAATAGGCAAGGGATTGTAAAATAAATGGCATGGGGGACTGGGCACTGCCCTTTGAGAAATGTACCCAAGCAAAAAAAAAAAAAAAGAAAATTAATTTGGCAGGGAACTGGGATTTTAATAATCCTTAAAGTGAAGCAAACTTTATTAAAGTTAAAGCTGTTTGGCGAACACCCAAATTTGCAGGGCGCTTGGAGGGATGTTCACCTGTCAAGCGCCTCACAACGCACTGAATGCTGCAGAGTGGATTATAAATCCTGATTGGGCAAAGTTGATCAGGGCACAGTGAATAGCTGGTTGTTAAGGAGCGAGTGTGGGAAGCCGCCTGCTGCGTTCTTAATAAAGGATGAGTCATTAGCTGTCAACGGGCTTCCCTGCGGACAGTTGAATAAAAAGTAAAACATTGCCAGCAATAGAAAAAAGTGAATGTCTGGGTCCCCCCAATCAATACCAGGCAAGGTACTTTGGGCCCCCCCCCTGCCCCAAAGCACGACCCCATGTTGAGGGCATGTGGACTGGTATGGTTCGGGGGGGCACACACTGGTCCCCTCCTTTCCTGACCTTCCGGGCTGCATGCTCGGGTAAGGGCCCGGTATGGATTTTGGGGGGACCCCACACAATTTCTTTTAAAATTTTGCTGTGGGGTTCCTATTAAAATCCATACATGATCCGTAGGGCCTGGTATGAATTGGGGCGGACCTCCACGCCATTTTTTTAAACATTTTTTTATTGCCGGCAATGGTATTGTATTGCGGAGGACCACACAAATTATTAACTTTATCTAAATCCCATCATTGCATTGAACAGATGTGCAAATGAAAAAAAAAAAAAAAACATTTTTTGCTGTGCGTTTACCTTTCTAGCAGTCTTTTCTGTGGCACCTGTGTCTGACCCCCGCGGGAGTAGGCGTGTATCTTCTTCATCCCCGGCGGCTCACTGTCTCCTGGGATCTAAGTGTCAGCATTCCCAGGATTCAGTGCGGATCGTGATGGCAACCTGGAAGTTTACGCGCTTTGCGCCGTTAACACTGAGCATGCGCAGGAACAAGCGGTGAATGCTGGTAGCTCAGCATTGACTGCATCCAGGAAGTTAATGCTTGTGGGCTTCACATGCCCACAAGCAAGATGGAACCGGCCATCCTCAATTTTTAAAACTTCGTTTTTAATTTGAAACCGGACATCGGGGAGATAGTTCACCTAAAAAGTGAGTGTTAAATTGTGATTATGTAAGTGTCTGAATGGTTGAAAAAAAAATGAATGGTCAGTGAACCTCCACTTTAAATGTCTTTTTTTTCTTTATAAATGTCGGTTTTGCTGCAGCAGGTTCTATACACGGTACAGATGTGCCACTTTGCAGGCAGACTAAGGGGACCCCCAGGCACTATATTTAAAGGAATTTTCCATTTTTATTATTTCACTTTAAACATCATTAAAATCACTGCTTCTGTAAAAAAATATTTTAATAAGGTGGTGCCCAGGCCCCCATACCCTTTTTATGGCCAATAATTTGCATATAAGCCTTCAAACTGGAGACTTTTCATTTTTCAAATTCAGGTCCCATAGACTTCAATAGGGTTTGGGTCCGAAGTTTTGTGATATTCGAGAGTCCTGGTGCGAACCGAACTAGGAGGTGTTCTAGAAGAGGAACTGGTATGGATGTCAAGTGGACTCAAAAAAAGGCCTGGTCCCTACCAAAAATATATACCAGGCCCTTATCCAAGCAGGCAGACTGGCAATTCAGGAAAGGGGGGACAAGTATGAATCCCCTGAATCCTAACAGGCCACATTTCCTCAACATCAGGAGGATACCATGCCAGGGGACTTCCTCTGGCAAAGCACCTTGTCCTGATGTTGATGAGGACAACAGTATTTTCCCCACAACCCTGGTCCAGAGATTATGTCGGGGGGCTCTAGGTAGTTCATTGATGCTTCCTGTTACTGCGTAACTGCCTGCTCGTACGAGGTATGAGCAGACAGCTTTCACTGACTTTCTACAAGAGCCCTGCTGAATACAGGTGCAATGCTTTACAGGCTCCCAATAGAAAATAAATAAATAAATAAATAAATACATTTTTTACCTGCAAAAAGATGTGCATTTATTATTTTTCTTAACAGGTGAACTTATCATTTAAACACTTGCCTACTGGTTACTTTTACCCCCTCCCTGCCCAGGCCAATGTTGCACTTTGAATGACAATTGTGTGGTCATGTAGCACTGTATCCATCTGAAATTTTTATAATTTTACCACACAAATCAAGCTTTCTTTTGGTGGTATTTAATCATCACTGGGTTTTTTCTTTTTTGCTATACAAACAAAACATGGCTGACAATTTTGAAAAAAAAATTTCTTAGTTTCTATTATCAAATTGTTCAAACTGGTATTTTTCTCCTTCACTGATGTGCGCTTGATGAGGCAGCACTGATGGGCACTGATGAGTGGCACTGGTGGGCACTGATGAGGAGGCACTGATAAGGCTGCACAGGGTGGCACTGATAGGTGGCACTGATGGGCACTAATGGGCACTGATATGCTGCATTAATAGGCAGTGATTGACAGCACTGAAGGTCACTGATAAGCAGCACTGATGGGTGCTGATATGAGGCACTGATAGGCGGCACTGAAGGTCACTGATAGGCAGCACTGATGGACACTTATATGCGGCACTGATTGGCATCACTGATGGGCACTGTTAGGTAGCACTGATGGGCACTGTTAGGGTTGCACTGATGATCAGGACACTGATGCTCAGTGCCCTGATTTGCAGTGCAGAGGTCCCCTTTCACACTAGCTGGTTACCGACTCTCTCCTCACGCTGTGACAGCTAGAGGAGAAGAATGCAGATAACTGGCTAGTGTGTTTACATTGTGATCAGCTGTGATTGGACACATTACGTGGTAAAGAGCCACTTTACCCTGATCTGTGATCAATTGTGTTCAGAGGACATAGCGATCTCTGCAGCGGGGGCGATCACAGGAGGACGTTACATGACACCCTCCGAAAACTGGAAAACCACGCTGTAGCCATCATTTTGCACGGTCATCAAGTGGTTAAAGCATGGCACCCTAAGCCATATGTCAAAACTGCTTATTTTATAATACAGCTGATTATGGAAAAGGTGTTTAAATTACACAAAATCATTTTCCACTTAGAAAACATATTGATCTGAATTACATGAAATATGCTGTTTTAACAGAACTGAGTAGTTCTGATGGTGAAAATATAGACAAGAGTTTTAGCTAAATTATTGTCTGTCTGTAGTCTCTGAATGTGGAGGATCAGTTTAATGGTTGGGTCATGAACAGCCCTGATCCCTTTGGTGTGTTTAAGACCAAAGCAAATCTGAAATGAATGACCAAAGTGCTAGATGAAGACAAATAAAGTTTTTGCAGTTATAATGGCATATAGATACATATATATATATATATATATATATATATATATATATATATATATATATATATATATATACGTATATATATATATATATATATACGTATATATATATATATATATATATATATATATATACGTATATATATATATATATATATATATACATATATATATATATATACATATATATATATATATATATATATATATATATATACATATATATATATATATATATATATATATATATATATATATACATATATATATATATATATATATATATATATATATATATATATATATATATATATATATATATATATATATATACATATGTATATATATATATATATATATATATATATATATATATATACACAGTATCTCACAAAAGTGAGTACACCCCTCACATTTTTGTAAATATTTTATTATATCTTTTCATGTGACAACACTGAAGAAATTACACTTTGCTACAATGTAAAGTAGTGAGTGTACAGCTTGTATAACAGTGTAAATTTGCTGCCCCCTCAAAATAACTCAACTTACAGCCATTAATGTCTAAACAGCCGGCAACAAAAGAGAGTATATCCCTAAGTAAAAATGTCAAATTTGGGCCCAAAGTTTCAATATTTTGTGTGGCCACCATTATTTTCCAGCACTGCCTTAACCCTCTTGGGCATGGAGTTCACCAGAGCTTCACAGGTTCCACTGGAGTCCTCTTCCACTCCTCCATGGAGCTGGTGGATGTTAGAGACCTTGCACTCCTCCACCTTCCATTTGAGGATGCCCCACAGATGCTCAATAGGGTTTAGGTCTGGAGACATGTTTGGCCAGTCCATCACTTTTACCCTCAGCTTCTTTAGCAAGGCAGTGGGCGTCTTGGAGGTGTGTTTGAGGTCGTTGTCATGTTGGAAATAGTGCCCTGCAGCCCAGTCTCACTTAGGACACACAATCTCAGCATTTTTTTGCTTGCTAAAAAGTGGTGCGCTGAAGCACCTGTACCATGTAAGTACCCTGGAAAGGGGCTTTTGTTTTAATAAATACTATTTAAATGGTATTACACTATCCAGTCCATTTTATACACATCTATTTGATATAGCACAAGTGTATGGGACGTGACCAATGCCAGCAGCTGATGATCTAGTCTTTAAAGTAAAATTATTAATGGTAGCTTGCAAGATTCTTAGATTACACTAAAAAATAATGACTATGGCAGTGGCACTGCTGTTTTACCCTGTGCTTACCCAGTAGCAAATAAAGATTAATGCATTTTGATATTACAGGTCACTGGCTGCCTATTTTGGTTATTCTTTCTATAGTAGGCATTGGGGGGGGGATTTACTAAAACTGGTGCACCTAGAAGCTGGTGCAGCTGTGCATGGTAGCCAATCAGCTTTTAATCAGCTTTTAACTTCAGCTTGTTCATATAAACTTTGGCAATACAACCTGGAAGCTGATTGGTTTCCAAGCAGAGTTGCTCCAGATTTTGCACGCTCCAGTTTTAGTAAATAGCCCCTGTTGCTTATAAACTATCAGCAAACATTTAATTCTACAAGTAAGTCTAATGGTGAACGAATGATGAATCCTAACCAACCAGACTTGTGGAATTAAAAGAAAAATGTCCCTTTGTACAACTGTCATTTAATATATTACCCAACCCTATAAACGTTTCCCATTGGGACAAACAGTTACCTTTAGCCTCAATCCTGCTATATTCACAGTGGACACCTACTGAAAACTGCACAACATTTTTTCCAAAGGCATCCACTTTGTACTGTCAACTCTTTCCTATAGGCTACCGTACACATGACAAATGCTCCAACGAAGCTCCAAAGCCCGAAAGAAGCTCAAGAACTTTTTTTAGAGTAGAGTGTGGCACATTTTTATTGCGCTTTTTGGTTTGCTTGCAGTGTGCTTGTTGCGCGGCAGATGCGTGCCTTTTACCTACACTTGGAGTGCCATTAACATTTCAATGCACTGCAAGTGCACTGCGAGTTTTTAGCACATGTTTTCTATGCAGTTTGACATGAGTTCAGAAACACATAGATGTGAATGGAGCTTCATTGTTCTTGTGTGAACACAATTTCTCTTTCAGGCCTCATTCTCACCTAGCGTCATGTGAGCATACATTTTTTGGCTCATTTTTTCTTCAACACACAAAGAACAGCCCAAAGAAGCTCCTGGGACAATTTGGCATGTAGTGGTTTGCCCGTTTTTTTTACTGTGCATTTTAATGCATTTGTTGCTAATTTTTTGACGTTTCAAAATGTGTGTTTGCTTTGGCATTTAGGGTGCCATTAACAATTAATAGCACAAATGCAACTAGTTCATTTTAAGTGTATAAAGATGGCCATAAACTATAAAATCTGATTGTAAAATCTCTGTACAATCTCCGTTCAATTTACCAAAACTATGTAATAAGTGGACACAACTATCTATTCAATAACTCAATCACGTAGGCTCATGCACTACATAATTGATGGTAGAGCTAAAGGAGATTGTACAGTCAGATTGTATAGGGTATGGTAAGCATTACGGATTTCCAGGGACACACTTCTTCTGTATTCAATACTAACGTTCTGCTCTTAAGTTGATTGCTCAGCTCCTGCACACTCTGCCAAATGAACAATCTATGCAAGAAGAGGGAACAAACAAAATCAATCACTGACTGTACATTTAGTGAGAACAGATAATGATATATAGACTGATGATTGTACCATGTTTCCCCGAAAATGAGTCCTACCCTGAAAAAAAGACCTACTGTGATTTTCGGGGATGGCTGCAATGTAAACCCTACCCCAAAAATAAGCCTTAGTGTAAGGTGGTTGTAAAATCCTAGAATCCACTCTATTACAGTATTATACCATGTAAAAGGTGTGTGTTTCTGTAATATAATTGTGGCAAATACCTTCAGTACAGTGCCGCTCGGAGTTAAACTGACCTCCTGCTGCTCTCCTCCTCTTCTCCTAGCTGTCAGCAGGGGATTTTCCCCCCACCCCTGCATTTCTCAGAGCAGGTTAGAGAGCTCCGGTGGGTCACAGAAGTGCAGAGCGGCGCTATAACCAAGGTATTTGGCACATTAATATTACAGAAACACACACATTTTACATTATACAATACTGTAATAGAGTGGATGCTAGGATTTTACAACCACTTTCAGTTGGTTCACACTGGGGATTCCTGACAGGCAAGGAGGGAGAGGGGGAGAGAAGACAGCACATTACATGATAAGACCTACCCCGAAAATAATCCCTACTGTATCTTTTGTTACCAAAATTGATATAAGACCCAGTCTTATTTTCGAGGAAATATGGTATGTGAGTACAGAGGTGGGCAGGAGCAAACTCCTGGAGGGGAAGATGCAGGGGGTATGTTAATGAGGTCAGCTGCTGAACTATTTCCTTCTACTGGTTTTTACATCCCAAATAACACATTCCAGGATTGAGCAGGAAGTAATGGAGTGTTGGAGTAATGGAATGTTTCCATGAACAAACCAGGAGCTGAGGTAATGGCTGTCCTAAAAGACAGAGACAGCTTTTTCTTTTTCTGCAACAGAGGCACATTAATGGTATATTAATACATATGGGAGCTGGAATTTAGAAAACAAAAGGTGAACTCACCCTTTAAAAGTACTTTGATGAGTCTTTATAAACCACAACCTCAGTGTCTTGATTATTTGTCATTTTTGTACACATATTTTGCTGTTCATATAGTATGTTAATAGGTAAAAAACATGTTTGCCAATAACATGAAAACAAATTGTTTAAACATCAGATATGTTTTGATGATTTGCTTCATCAAAACCAGGTGTAATTTGTTAGTCTTATGTTTGACAATATTCATTGATAGATGTGTCTTCATTTCCATTCTTGAAAGGTATGAGGTGGTAATTCCTTGTTCTATGTAAAATATCTAAATGTCAGGTTGAGAATTATCATGCATCTGATCATATTGGGTTTGAAACCCCTTGATACATTAACATAGCAAATAGTGTATTCATAATTGTCTCACTGTCTGCTTTAAGAAACCACAGGCAGCCGCCGATTTGGCCTCCAACAAATATTTTCATTAACTGTTGAAAAAAAAAATCAATTGTTAAAGTTGGCCCATTATAATGAGTATCAGACTCAATACAAAAATGTAAGCATGTATATCAGCCAAATAATTAGGATAAAAAAGAAAAAAAGAAAAGTAGAGAACAATACAAAGTCATTAATTATGGATGGTATGAGACAGATAGACCATATGTTAAACCATATGAAAGATTCCACAGATTGATATAAAAAATCTTTCAGTTTATACTATACATCTGGATATTTCTAACATCCCTTATAATTTATAAGTCTGCAGCATCTGGTCATCTACAGTCAATCTTAGTTCTCTTGACATCTACAACTTTGTTTTTCATTTAGTTTCTTTCCAGTGAAGGAAAATGCTTGCTAAATGTAATACAGGGTTTAGATAGATGCAAGATCTTTATTTAACTAATTTGCTGTTGAAAATATCTGATAAGATTTGTAAATGTTACCACTTTGAGCTTTTTTTTCATTTATTTTTTTTTTTTTTTAAGTGGCTGGGGTCAGAGGAAAAAAAGGCCTGAAATGAAGCTCAGTTACATGATTCACCCTTTAATTACTCAGTAGTACAAACTTAGTAAGCTATCCAGATGCCTATATCATAGAGAACAGGAATGCTTCCTAGGGGCCCTGGATGGATTATATTTGTTTTAATCACTGCCTTTTTAATGTTTATATGGAGAGAATGGACACTTTAGGAAAAGACAGTTAAAAATATGTTGTTTTTTTTTTTTAAGCACACCATCAATAGGATGATGATAAAGAGAAGGTGCATGCACGGAGCTCCAGAAGATGGCCGCATAGTCATGGAGCTCTGTCCAGCCCTGGCTCTTCAGCACTCCTAACAACCGGCGACATTGCTTGATTCCTCCCAGCACGAGCACCAGAAGGTGGGGATCATCCCATGTCAGCGGGCTCAATTTAGTACAATCCCGGCACCTGACGAGAATCCCAAGATGGCAGCGGCATGGCCGCTCCATGAGGATGTGCACACAGTGACCCCAGTTAATTCTCCCTGGTGGGACCCACAACAGGCAGAGGTAGGTGGATGCAATCCTCACTCCAATCCACTCCACTCCACTCAGTGGCACAACATCTCCAGCATCACAGAGTCCCTTATCAACCAAACCCTGGATGATCTTTTAATGTCCCCTATGGCTGCAGCCTCTCCAAGGCCTGATGAGCCCTGGCACAACACAGGCCAGATCCCCTTGCAGCCACAGGAGTTATCATTCATTTTCACAAAATTTGCAGAGATAATGGACAGAGGATTGTCACAGAAAGCGGCCAAAATCACATCTGACATAAAAATTGACCTCCAATCCCTGGGCTCTAGCATTGAGATCATTGAAACCAAAATGGACGCCACGATTGCCCATACCAATCAAAACACAGACTGCATCCAAGAACTACACAACCAGCTGGACATTGCTATGGCCAAAATTGATGACCTTGAGAACAGGTCCAGACATTACAATTTTAGGATCAGAGGACTATCTGAATCTATCACTGATATACCTGACACAGTCGGCTCCCTCATCAAGCATTGTATTCCAGATATTCGCTTTCACAGGCTGGAACTTGATCGAGCTCACAGAGCTCTGGGCCCCCTCGATCAGATGGCCTCCCTTGATGTCATGGTCAATTCACACTTCTACGCAGTCAAAGAAGAAAGAATGAAAAGGGCCCTCTCTGCTTATGGGTCACCCAATCCATATTTTCGCCGACATCTCCCCTCCACGATTTAGAAAAGAAGGGCACTTAAACCATTACTAACAGCGCTGACCCAGAAGAACATAACATTTTTCCCTTCAGCTTGAAATTTGAACTCAACAACAAGCCATTCAGATTCTCCTCCTTTTCCGAAGGTGAGCACCTCCTACAGAAATTGGGCATAATTTCCAAGGATCCTCCTTCACAATGCAAACTTCCTCTACCAGCTCCTCTAAGCGACCCCCCCAGGTAGTCCACTCACCTCCATTTGGCAACAATCCAAAACCAAAAAGGCTAAAGAAGGCCTTCCACCCTGAAACGGTCCTTTGCTACCTTATCCGCCTCATCTTCACTTCCGGATTGACCCTGTTTCCTACAGGTCCCATTACACCTATACAGAATGACTCTTGTTCCATACAATACTATTGAGCCTCCCCTCAACTGTGAGGGAAGACCACCTCCCCTGACCCTCCTCAACGCCTTTCAGAAACACCTGTTAAATGACTCTGGATACAAGGACATGAACTACCCGGAACTTCGCTTTAATTTTTTCTTGAATCAACAAATGAACTTCCCTCCGGACTCCAACCTCTCTCTGTATAGCTATGCGCTACTAACTGACCAATACTGTCACAGCTATACACTGCACTGGAGGATCCATTACTTTACCGCAGTGCCTGATGGACTCACTGGAGTCTCTCTGGCCATTTCCCCCTCGGGTTGGGGCTGGACAACTGCTCAGCTTATTGTTTCCTTTTGCTGTCCTTAATGGTTTGACATGCACAGTTCCCTTTATCCCCTCTATACTCGCACCTCCCCTACCCTCCCTCCCATACCCTCCCTTACCCCCCCACCCCGACCCCTTTGTCTTACACCTTGTTTGCATTACCTAGGCTGGATTTGTATGCACTTTATTTACAGGTGTTGGCAATGTTGCAATTTTCATAGTTTCTCACAAAGGAGTGCTGCGGCCAGAGCGGTACTCTTGCACCTCCTCCTGCCCTCGGAGATGCAGCTTTATCTCCTGGTCAGGATTTCCTCTCTGGCTAGAGGGGAAATGTTCTTATATTTAAGGGTATGGTGGATCCATCCCGTCTATGCCCTTTGGGTTCTGTTTTGTTCTTCTTTTATCTCTTCCTTCTGGATCTTTTCCACTGTACTAACTTTTCCTTTTTCCTACTGACCTGGGTGACCTTGCTTCCCTCCTGGACTCCTATCAACAATAGAGTGAATGGGCCCCTTATATTCCTCCCTGGAACTCACACAAGGTTGGGGGTAGGTGACTGGTACTCGCTGGCATTCTCTACTGGGTTGTTCCATGGTTGATACTTCCACACCAAACCCTTCCTTGCGCATTGCCTCACACAATGTTCAAGGAATTAATTCACCAGTTAAATGCCGGAAAATTTTCCAGTATTACCATACCCAGAAAATTGATATAATATTTCTACAGGAGACACTTCCTTGCTCCTACTCCCCCTTATATATTCACCCCAAATTCCCCAAATTCCACCTCGCTAACGCGGAAACCAAAACTAAAGGGGTGGTGATATTTTTTTCCTGCTCTTGTAATTTCTCACCCATTTCTGAATTCAAGGATCCGGAAGGTAGATTCTTACTTGTCAAGGGCCGCATAGGCGGCCAACTCTACTCCCTGGTCTCCTACTATGCCCCAAACAAGGGTCAGTCCCAATTCTTCAATTCCCTATTTTGCACCCTAAACCCGTTGACAGAAGGCACTGTAATTTATGGAGGAGACGCCAATGTTGCCTTTAATGCAGGGCTAGGCAAAATCCACCCTTTAGGTAAGGACCTCTTACGGCCCACCAGACAAAGCCTTAAAGCAGCTAGACATATCTTCCATCAGGGATTAGTTGACATCTGGAGAGAGGCCAACCCAACGTTGCGGGATTACACTCACTTCTCTAGCCCCCATAATTCCTTTGCAAGAACTGACCACTTCTTCCTTTCGGCAACTGATATCCCATTAGTGACTAGATCCTACATAAAAGAATCTGTTTGGTCAGATCACTCTCTACTCTTCTTGATATTGGAGAAACCAACAGGACTAAAAAGTAGAGATAATTGAAGACTGAATGCCTCAATCATTAGTAACCTGGTCCATGAATGTGAAATAGAAAAGAGTATCAAGGAATATTTCTTATTCAATGATGTGACAAATGTCTCCCCAATTTCATTATGGGCAGCTCATAAGGCTACCATTAGGGGGAATTTATCCAAATGGCGTAGAGGCTACGCAAGGCTAGACAGAAGGACATAGATAAGTTAGAAAAGAAATTTTCGCTCCTTAACAAAAGGAACAAATGTAACCCTACATCAGTACCAATTGAATGACTAGATATTGCACGTACAGCCCTAAACTTAGCCCTTACCGCTATCGTGGAAAAAAGCTTACGCTGGAGTGGGGCCCGCTTTTACCACCAGAGGGATAAAACAGGATCTCTATTGGCAGCCAGACTGACCCCTAAAATAAGGTCACACGCCTTACTCAAAATCAAACTAGGGAGGGGAACTCTCTCAAAACCCCCAACAAATATTGGAAGCTTTTCGTGACTTCTATAGGAAATTGTATAGTGAGGGAAGATCAGCCTCTGATGACTCCTTGGCATCCTTTCTTAACTCACTTACACTCCCCAAGCTCAAGGATCACCACAGGGACAGATTAGAAGCACCGATATCTGCAGAAGAAATCTTACAGGTCAATGTAAAAAATCACTCCGCTCCTGGACCGGATGGCTTTTCGACTCCCTACTATAAACACTTTGCCCCCTACTTGGCCCACTTTTTTAATAAGCTTTGTAAAGGATCTCAATTGGATAAGACCTTAAACTCAGCCTCTATCTTGGTGATCCCCAAGCCGGGTAAAGACCCTAGCTCAGTTGCCAACTACCGCCCCATATCATTAATAAATAATGACCTTAAAATCTTAACCAAGATCCTAGCAGACCGTATCTCCTCTTTTATCAACCTTTATGTCCATAAGGACCAGGTCGGCTTTATTCCAGGGAGGCAGGGCCCTGATCAAATCAGAAGAGCTATTGACATAATTTCCCTTCTGAGGTCTGGTTGGGATGGCAACTCCCCCCAAACAGGTTTCCTACTCTCCCTGGACCTCCAGAAGGCATTTGATTCTGTCTCCTGGTCCTTCCTGGTCACAATCCTACATCAATGGGGCTGTGGCCACTCCTTTATGAATGTGATAGGGGCCCTCTACTCCATCCCTGAAGCTAAAATAAGACTACAGGGATATCGCTCAGACTCCTTTCTGATCGTCAGGGGGACTAGGCAGGGATGCCCTTCATCTCCACTAATTTTTGCTTTTGTCTTCGAAACACTTTCTATAGCCATTAGGGATCACCCGGATATACATGGGGTCAGGTGTGGGCCACAAACCCACAAATGTGCACTTTTTGCAGATAACATTCTGCTCTTTATAGCCTTACCACTACCCTCACTCCCCAACATCTGCAAATTATTGGACAACTTTGGCACGATCTCAGGCCTTAAAGTGAACTATGGAAAATCAAGGGCGTTGAATATAAATCTCCCTGACCATTTAGTATCACGATTGCAGGACAAATTTCAAGTCATATGGAGTGACACAATCATTCCCTATTTGGGGGTCAATCTGGCAGCATTAGTGGACCAGCTATATGAGGCCAACTTTCCCCAAATATCGTAAATTGAAGGAAGAACTCACACATTGGGAAAAAATGGATCTCTCCTGGTTGGGCAGGGTTACTTCAGTTAAAATGACTCCTTTACCGTGCATCCTCTACCTTTTCCGGAGCACTTCCTATTCCATTATCGAAAAAACACTTACGCAAATTTCAATTGAAAATTGTCAAATTCATTTGGGGCACAAAAGGGCATAGAATTGCCAGGGAGACCCTTTATTGACCTAGGGCCAAGGGAGGTGGGACTCCCCAAACCTTCTTTGGTACAACCAAGCAGCACAACTGACCAAACTCTCTAGCATTTACTTCAAGTCGGCACACCCAGACTGGGTTCACATAGAAAGACAAGCGATCCCTCATCACACTCTAGACTACCTGCTCTGGTGCCCTCCTAAAGTCAGACCTGCCACACTCTCCCACTTCCTGGTGATATGGGATTCCCTTAAGAACAACCCACACCTGATCTCTACTTGATGCCCACTATCTCATCTTTTCCACAATCCTCTCTTCCCCCCAGGTATGGACATAAGGGCCTTTCACTGGTGGCTCAACAAGGGGATGTATAGGATTAGGCACTTTGTCAATTCCACTTTCCCTCTCACCTTCGCTCACTGTGTGAGCAAACTTGAGATGCCCACTTCAGAAAGGTACCGACTTCACCAAATCTCCCATTTTATTAATAAACTATGGACCTTAAAACCCAACCCACTTTCTATTACAGATTATGAGCATTCGTTTGGATAGGCCATGGAGCAGTGAGGGGGGATCTCAGTGATATATCATTTATTGGCTAAATTGAACTCTAAGCCCCTCTATATGTGGGAATGGGAGAGGAACATGGGCCAATCCTGGAGCTTAGCGGAATGGTACAGGGCCACTACCTCCTCATTTAAATTGGATCTTGAATACAGCACTAGTGGAAGCGAACCCGAAAGTTCTCATGCGATGGTATCTTGTCCCTTTAATACTAACTAAAATATACCCAACATCCTCTCCTCTGTGTTTCTGAAATTGTGGACACATTGGCTCGATGATGCATGTATGTTGGGACTGTCCCAAACTCAGAGGTCTCTGGAACAAAATCTTCCACATGATCCGGAAAATTACGGGCCTTCCCATTCAGAAATCCCCCCCTGTAGCTCTACTTGATTTCCCGATTCCGGGAGCCCCCAAACTGCTGCGACGCCTTATTATGTTTATATTTCTTGGGACTAAATTGACTATTGCTAGGGCCTGGAAATAACCTTAGGTTTCCTACACTTTGGTTAAAAGAAAGATCTCCTGGATCATGACCCAGGAGAAAATGGTGAGTACCTTACTCGACACCACTAAAAAATATGAGGCCATCTGGGAACCATGGTCTCAATATGTTCGGCTGAAGCTCACACCCTGCACCCATCCACACTCCTAGTAAGGGGGCGAGTCTCACTCTGTCACTTTGCTTTCTCTGCTCCTCTCTTCTTCCTTCTTTCCTTTTTCCTTCTACCTTTCCACTTTATCCCTTTTTCACTAGGTCCCCCACTATGACCTAGGGTTATTCTTATAAAGACTCAACGGTTGTTTTCGGGGTAATTTTTTTGTAAAGTGCACCTATATGCTCTGGTCAGCCCGGAGCCTTGTTAAGGGGCTTCTAAAACTTACCCAGGTTGTATCGCTGTGGTAGATGTTTCCCTCCAGGGGACTATGCCAAATTCTAAAGGACTAGGTTCTTGTTTTTGACCTCTTAGCCGACCTACAAATTTTGGGGTCCCACCCATTTATGCATAGTTCAAGTTTTACCTCATGCTACAGTTCCACTTTCAGTCTCAGTGGATTAGTTGCATGGACGCTTCTGAGGCGGTTTATATTTGTACCACCCGGTTCAATGTCTACTATAGGCCATAGAGCCTTTGCTGGTTTGTCATGTTATACAGTTTTCCATAAATCACTAGTTCGCATGTAATAACCAGGGGTCTGGGTGGGGTGCTCCTCCACCCTCCGACACAGTTAGAACCCATTTGGGGTGTCGGGGGATGGAGGTCGTCTCCCCCTCTACACTCCTGATCTTATTACTGATTATTTCTATCAGGCATTCAATACATGATGTCTAGTAAAGACTCTTCACTCCTCTATTGTACTTATATACGTACCTCCGCTATGTAATAATTGTTACGCTGTAAGTCATAATGCAACATTGTTGTTCTCTTCTTTTTTTTTGTATATTTCAATAAAGAACTATTGCAATTTAAAAAAAAGATGATGATAAAGAGTTTTTTTTTGTTGGAGGGGAGGGGTAGGGTGGAGATCTGCAAGAGTAGTATCAGCAACATAAGTTAAGAGTGAGCATAGTGAGCAATGCTGTTGTTTTTTGTTATTTTTTTATTATGTTGTTATTATTATTAATATTTGTTTATGTATATAGAGCATTATCAAAAGCAAAATGTTGGAGGTTAGTGTGAATGTAAAAAAACAAGTTAAAATATATATTTAAAATAGTACTCCTCTCCATTATTTCTTATTCATTACCCATTTCCTACTGTTAAAAAATGACTACAAGTCGACATAAACTTTCTGAAGGCTAATATCACATATCTTAGGCATTCTGAATGTTCCTGATAACCAATGACTTAAAAATTTTGATTATGTGTTTTAACCTATATTTATTTACAATTATTTTGATTTCTTTTGAAAAGAACAAATAATTATAATTTGTCTTGCCATACTTCATTTGTTCATTACAAGTTATATATATCTGATGTAATACTTTACCTTTTGCTATTTGTTTGCATATTCAGTATTTTTTAAATACACCGTTGTACTTTATATTTCATCTTTTACCTATACAATAAACTTTATTTTGAAAAATATATACTGTATATAAAAAATATATTGTAGTATATCCTAAGTAAATGAATAATGTGTCTTTATTTCTTAGATATTTGGAATGATGGTGTGATTGTAAATAGAACAAAGTTACATTTTGCAATATTCAAAATATATCAAACAGGTCCTATAATATCAGTGTCAAAAACACCGAAATACTTAAGTGCACTTTTCTGTTACATTCTATATCCTCATAGTGTACATCAAAAAAATGTTATACAAAAAGAATTCTCTTTGTGCATAAACGAATAGACCTTCACAACATGCAGCAAACAGAGTATAAAAATTATCCTCACAAACAACAGTGTCAAAATCACAAATGAATGTCCAAATTCTATAAATAATTGGAAAGTCCAAATTATGAAAACCACTTTTATAAATATGCAATTCCCCATTCTGCACTCTCACAAACAACTCACCAATAGACCAAAAACAAATATTACACCTCTCCAGGTTGGTCCACCTTGACTTCAACCCCTTTATCCTCTCCACAAGAAGGTGCAGGTCTGATTTGCGGCCATGAAAACTTGATGAGAAGTGGGTGACCTCACAATCATGGATAAGAGATCCAAAAATGTTATTATAACAATCCAGGGATAAAAATATCACAGCCCCACAAAGGCAAGAGCAACATTAAAAAAAGACAAACAAAGGCGCCTCTAAGTGCAGAAGAAAGACAAGTTTAATGCCCCAACTGGGTTCAAAAAGCACTTACAAGATGGAAGGTGTAATCAGGCACTTCATAAGTAAGGCTGCATTGGAAGGGGTCACGGTGGGAGGAAGCATTCAGAGCGGATGGATGTTGTAACTGGCAGCAGCAGAGTGGAACACAGGGAGCCGCTGTGAAGCCGGCGTCGTCAGCATGGAAAGACGGCGTACCCGGAAGTGATGTCATCCACTAGAGCGGCTCCTTAACCAGCCTGGACCGCAAACAAACAGCCGAAGGGAGGATGTGATGTCATCAATAAGGGACGCGTTTCGGAACCGTCAATCGTTCCTTTTTCAACCTATGGCTATAATGATGACTATGCATGATATATATACACACACACTAGCAGTGGGTTGGCCGGGGGCGGGGGCAACAATCAGAGTTTGATTCATGACAATGACTTCATATAAAAACGTCTAAATACATTTAAATACATAGAAACACATGTAGCAGCATGCTAAAAAGGAGGCAATGAAAAAATATAAAAAAATATACATAAGATATATAAAAAAGAAAGAAAAATAAAAATTAAGACAATGGAGAGTTAAAAAGGCAGAATATATAATGTGTTATATAATATCTTAATAATTAGGATGTCTGATATAGACGGACCAACAACCATACATGCACAACAGCATGATATAAATAAATAGGAGAAAGCAAGCGTATGTGTATAACAGTATAAAATTTTAAATATTAAAATTGGGACATGTGTGTCACCAATACTATCAAATTATTGTAATATTAAACTACCATGAATGAAAAACTATTGTAATAAAAGAAGGGGGCCTGGATTAGTATCTACAAAAAAGAATATATTATCATAGTATGGCACTAACTTCAAAATCCTCGTTTAACCCTCCAGGGGCTAAAACATTTAATAGAAAAATCCAGTACATTTCCCTGTGACATAATCGTCGGTAGCATTCAGCTGGGGGAAGATCTTTTGGCATTGCCTCAACGACCCATACCCTGAGGCCATTAGTGGACTTATCGTGGGCGTGGAGGTAGTGTCTAGGGACACTATGGTTGTCTAATCCACCTTCAATGAACCGGCGATGTTCGCCAAAGCGTTTACGTAGTGGCCGAATAGTCCGTCCTACATAAAATAAACCGCAGGGACATGTGAGACAATATATAACATGGTCGGATGAGCATGTATGAAAACCCTTTATTGGGTATGTTTTGCCTTTAACATGAAAGTCTTTCTGGCCATGTACCACAAAACTACAGGTCTTGCAGAGAGGCTTACGGCACTGGTACATCCCAGAGATGGCTAGGAACGTGGGCATATGGTGGCCAGGAGGCAAAGGTGTGGCCTTGAGTTTACTGGTCGCTACTAGGGATGAGCCGAACACCCCCCTGTTCGGTTCGCACCAGAACATGCGAACAGGAAAAAAGTTCGTTCGAACATGCGAACACCGTTAAAGTCTATGGGACACGAACATGAATAATCAAAAGTGCTAATTTTCAAGGCTTATATGCAAGTTATTGTCATAAAAAGTGTTTGGGGACCTGGGTCCTGCCCCAGGGGACATGGATCAATGCAAAAAAAAGTTTTAAAAACGGCCGTTTTTTCAGGAGCAGTGATTTTAATAATGCTTAAAGTCAAACAATAAAAGTGTAATATCCCTTTAAATTTCGTACCTGGGGGGTGTCTATAGTGTGCCTGTAAAGGGGCGCATGTTTCCTGTGTTTAGAACAGTCTGACAGCAAAATGACATTTTGAAGGAAAAAACTCATTTAAAACTACCCGCGGCTATTGCATTGCCGACAATACACATAGAAGTTCATTGATAAAAACGGCATGGGAATTCCCCAAAGGGGAACCCCGAACCAAAATTAAAAAAAAAAAATGACGTGGGGGTCCCCCTAAATTCCATACCAGGCCCTTCAGGTCTGGTATGGATATTAAGGGGAACCCCGGCCAAAATTTAAAAAAAAAAATGACGTGGGGTTCCCCCTAAATTCCATACCAGACCCTTCAGGTCTGGTATGGATTTTAAGGGGAACCCCGCGCCAAAAAAAAAAAAAAAAAACGGCGTGGGGTCCCCCCAAAAATCCATACCAGACCCTTATCCGAGCACGCAACCTGGCAGGCCGCAGGAAAAGAGGGGGGGACGAGAGTGCGGCCCCCCCTCCCTCCTGAACCGTACCAGGCCACATGCCCTCAACATTGGGAGGGTGCTTTGGGGTAGCCCCCCAAAACACCTTGTCCCCATGTTGATGAGGACAAGGGCCTCATCCCCACAACCCTGGCCGGTGGTTGTGGGGGTCTGCGGGCGGGGGGCTTATCGGAATCTGGAAGCCCCCTTTAACAAGGTGACCCCCAGATCCCGCCCCCCCCCTGTGTGAAATGGTAAGGGGGTACATAAGTACCCCTACCATTTCACGAAAAAAGTGTCAAAAATGTTAAAAATGACAAGAGACAGTTTTTGACAATTCCTTTATTTAAATGCTTCTTCTTTCTTCTACCTTGCTTCATCTTCTGGTTCTTCTGGCTCTTCTGGTTCTTCTGGTTCTTCCTCCGGCGTTCTCGTCCAGCATCTCCTCCGCGGCGTCTTCTGTCTTCTTCTCCTCGGGCCGCTCCGCACCCATGGCATGGGGGGGAGGCTCCCGCTCTTCTCTTCTTCTCTTCTTCTTTTCTTCTTTTCTTCTTTTCTTCTTTTCTTCTCTTCTTCTTCATTTTCTTCTCCGGGCCGCTCCGCAATCCATGCTGGCATGGAGGGAGGCTCCCGCTGTGTGACGGCGCTCCTCGTCTGACAGTTCTTAAATAACGGGGGGGGCGGGGCCACCCGGTGACCCCGCCCCCCTCTGACGCACGGTGACTTGACGGGACTTCCCTGTGACGTCACGGGGAATGCCACAGGGAAGTCCCGTCAAGTCACCGTGCGTCAGAGGGGGGCGGGGTCACCGGGTGGCCCCGCCCCCCCCCGTTATTTAAGAACTGTCAGACGAGGAGCGCCGTCACACAGCGGGAGCCTCCCTCCATGCCAGCATGGATTGCGGAGCGGCCCGGAGAAGAAAATGAAGAAGAGAAGAAGAGAAGAAAAGAAGAAAAGAAGAAGAGAAGAGCGGGAGCCTCCCCCCCATGCCATGGGTGCGGAGCGGCCCGAGGAGAAGAAGACAGAAGACGCCGCGGAGGAGATGCTGGACGAGAACGCCGGAGGAAGAACCAGAAGAACCAGAAGAGCCAGAAGAACCAGAAGATGAAGGAAGATAGAAGAAAGAAGAAGCATTTAAATAAAGGAATTGTCAAAAACTGTCTCTTGTCATTTTTAACATTTTTGACACTTTTTTCGTGAAATGGTAGGGGTACTTATGTACCCCCTTACCATTTCACACAGGGGGGGGGCCGGGATCTGGGGGTCACCTTGTTAAAGGGGGCTTCCAGATTCCGATAAGCCCCCCACCCGCAGACCCCCACAACCACCGGCCAGGGTTGTGGGGATGAGGCCCTTGTCCTCATCAACATGGGGACAAGGTGTTTTGGGGGGCTACCCCAAAGCACCCTCCCAATGTTGAGGGCATGTGGCCTGGTACGGTTCAGGAGGGAGGGGGGGCCGCACTCTTGTCCCCCCCTCTTTTCCTGCGGCCTGCCAGGTTGCGTGCTCGGATAAGGGTCTGGTATGGATTTTTGGGGGGACCCCACGCCGTTTTTTTTTTTTTTTTTGGCGCGGGGTTCCCCTTAAAATCCATACCAGACCTGAAGGGTCTGGTATGGAATTTAGGGGGAACCCCACATCATTTTTTTTTTTTAATTTTGGCCGGGGTTCCCCTTAATATCCATACCAGACCTGAAGGGCCTGGTATGGAATTTAGGGGGACCCCCACGTCATTTTTTTTTTTTAATTTTGGTTCGGGGTTCCCCTTTGGGGAATTCCCATGCCGTTTTTATCAATGAACTTCTATGTGTATTGTCGGCAATGCAATAGCCGCGGGTAGTTTTAAATGAGTTTTTTCCTTCAAAATGTCATTTTGCTGTCAGACTGTTCTAAACACAGGAAACATGCGCCCCTTTACAGGCACACTATAGACACCCCCCAGGTACGAAATTTAAAGGGATATTACACTTTTATTGATTGACTTTAAGTATTATTAAAATCACTGCTCCTGAAAAAACGGCCGTTTTTAAAACTTTTTTTTGCATTGATCCATGTCCCCTGGGGCAGGACCCAGGTCCCCAAACACTTTTTATGACAATAACTTGCATATTAGCCTTTAAAATTAGCACTTTTGATTTCTCCCATAGACTTTTAAAGGGTGTTCCGCGGCATTCGAATTTGCCGCGAACACCCCAAATTGTTCGCTGTTCGGTGAACTTGCGAACAGCCAATGTTCGAGTCGAACATGAGTTCGACTCGAACTCGAAGCTCATCCCTAGTCGCTACCTTACTTTTGATGTTAGGTGCCTTTCTATAGGCAAATTGAGGTCTATTAGGCAGAGTGGAAAGAAGGTGTTCATCTTGTAATAGCAGAGGCCAGTGTCTTTTTACAATATTTTCCATTTGCTTGTGTTGAGTATGGAATTGAGTGATGAAACGTAAATTACTCTTCTGGGGGCGTGGACGAGAGTTCTCAATGGACGGTGTGCTCTTATATTGTTGATAAGCTGCATCTACAAGATCAACAGGAAAACCCTTTTCGAGAAATTTTTCTTTCAAAATTTTACCTTCAATATCATAGTCATTCTTTAGGGTGCAATTCTTTTTTAGCCTACAGAACTGACTTTTAGGTACATTGTTTAGCCATAGGGGGTGGTGACAGCTATTGTAGTGGAGAAAAGAATTCCCAGCTGTTGGCTTGATGTAATTTCTAGCATGTATCTCCTTACCTATCCAAAAAAATTTGAGGTCTAAAAAAGCTAGTTTATTTTGATCGATTACAGAGGTAAAAGTAAGGCCCATGTTGTTAGTGTTACAGTATCTGACGAAGTCAGAAAAGACTGATGCATTGCCATCCCATATAATAATCACGTCATCTATATACCGGCCATAAAAAACAATGTGGGAAAAAAATGGATTGTTATTCCATATATATTGGTGCTCCCAGTGCCCCATGGTAAGGTTCGCATATGAGGGTGCAAAGTGCGCCCCCATAGCTGTACCTTGTATCTGCAGAAAAAAATCATCCTCAAATTTGAAATAATTATGTGTAAGGCAAAAAGAAGTGGCTTCAACAATGAAGGAGGCTTGTCTCGGATTTAGCATGGGGTCTTGGCAGAGAAAAAACTGTAGGGCATTGAGGCCCACTTCGTGGGGTATGGATGTATATAAGGATTGGACATCTAGAGAGGCCCAATGATAGTTGTTGTCCCAAGAGTACGTTGTTAAAATCTCTAGCAGATGAACACCATCTCTAATGTGAGACTGGAGGGATTGGGCCAATGGCTGGAGGAACTGGTCTATATATTGTGAGAGTCCGCTACTAATACTGTCCATTGACACCACAATCGGTCGCCCGGGTGGTGCTTTTAGGTCTTTATGCACCTTGGGCAGATGATAGAAATAGGGTGTAAAGTGTACTTCTTTAACCAGAAAGGAAGCTTCTTGTTGAGTGATAATGTTATCATTCAGTGCTCTCTTGACGAGGGAAGAAGCTTCGAGAGTAAATGAGGGTAGAGGGTCTTTGTTAAGTCTGATATATGTGTTATTATCAGATAGCAATCGAGTGGCTTCGGAGACATAATCAGCTCTATTTTGTATCACTATACCTCCCCCTTTGTTGGCACTCTTGATAACCAAATCCAAATTATTGGTAAGTGTGTCAAGGGCTCTTTGTTCACGATGAGTGAGATTAGAAATGGCTTTTTTATTTTTAATTTTATTTTTGTTACAGAGTTCCTGTATTTCAGCGTGGACAATGCGGTAGAAAGCATCAATGCATGAACCTTTGGACTGAGTAGGGTAAAACACCGAAGTGGGTTTAAAAGTGGTGTTTTGAATAGGTGGAGAAGTTATTAAATGTTGTGTGTATAAAAAGTAATCATTCTCATAATCTGCTGGAGGAGAACCCAAAAAGGAAGGAAGACACTTTGATTAAACACAAATTAGGGAAATTTAGTAGAGATTTGAAAGATTACAGTAGTAACAATATTTTCTCCTGGAAACGCAAATCTACCCACGACCTCCCATCCCTTATGGATATCAATCCCTTTGCTCCCATTGTCCCTCGTAAAATAATCCCTCCCAATAAAACATCTACAGTTGCTTCTGGACCCATTATACATAATAAAGAAATTAACATCACTGCTCTGGCACCCACGTCATCATCCCCTAATGACATCCTAGATCTTGCCCAGCCTATGCAGGCGGCACATGCCACTTCCATTCCTACTGCACCAAATGTGCTTTTAAATACCTCTGATGCCCTTCCCTGCTCAACTACCACTACAGATAGTCAACATAACACTACTGTAAATAACACATATACTCCTTCAATAGTATCCCCCGGTTCTTTGGTTTCTTTTGGCCCCAACTCCTCACTTATGACACCTCTTGCCACGATTCAACCCTCAGAGTCAACTGCGGTCCCTTTTTTAGTATTCGACCCTCCCCGGACAAAACCACAAAAAAGAAAACACACAGAAGAGGATGTCGAGGCAGAGGAAGCAGGTCTCACTCCAGACCCCAGCAAAAAGAAAGCACTGTTAAAATCTTCAACCTCTCCACCCATGCTTTAACCAAAGATGAAATCTCCTTACTTAGTCGAGGTCTAAATTTTGCTCCATCCGCTCCACCCAATCCCTTTCTTCTCTTCAAGGACCTGAACAAATTTGTCCACCTCCTTACTTTAAAGAGATTTTTTAATATCCAATCCACAAAACATCGCTCACATACTGACTCCAATAAACCTGATGTGTCACACAACACAATTGATGTCCATACAGAAAGTGATCCCCTTTCCATTTTGGAAGAACTATATAGCCATCCCCTTACTCCATCTTCTCCTCCAGCAGATTATGAGAATGATTACTTTTTATACACACAACATTTAATAACTTCTCCATCTATTCAAAACACCACTTTTAAACCCACTTCGGTGTTTTACCCTACTCAGTCCAAAGGTTCATGCATTGATGCTTTCTACCGCATTGTCCACGCTGAAATACAGGAACTCTGTAACAAAAATAAAATTAAAAATAAAAAAGCCATTTCTAATCTCACTCATCGTGAACAAAGAGCCCTTGACACACTTACCAATAATTTGGATTTGGTTATCAAGAGTGCCGACAAAGGGGGAGGTATAGTGATACAAAATAGAGCTGATTATGTCTCCGAAGCCACTCGATTGCTATCTGATACTAACACATATATCAGACTTAACAAAGACCCTCTACCCTCATTTACCCTCGAAGCTTCTTCCCTCATCAAGAGAGCACTGAATGATAACATTATCACTCAACAAGAAGCTTCCTTTCTGGTTAAAGAAGTACACTTTACACCCTATTTCTATCATCTGCCCAAGGTGCATAAAGACCTAAAAGCACCACCCGGGTGACCGATTGTGGCGTCAATGGACAGTATTAGTAGCGGACTCTCACAATATATAGACCAGTTCCTCCAGCCATTGGCCCAATCCCTCCAGTCTCACATTAGAGATGGTGTTCATCTGCTAGAGATTTTAACAACGTACTCTTGGGACAACAACTATCATTGGGCCTCTCTAGATGTCCAATCCTTATATACATCCATACCCCACGAAGTGGGCCTCAATGCCCTACAGTTTTTTCTCTGCCAAGACCCCATGCTAAATCCGAGACAAGCCTCCTTCATTGTTGAAGCCACTTCTTTTTGCCTTACACATAATTATTTCAAATTTGAGGATGATTTTTTTCTGCAGATACAAGGTACAGCTATGGGGGCGCACTTTGCACCCTCATATGCGAACCTTACCATGGGGCACTGGGAGCACCAATATATATGGAATAACAATCCATTTTTTTCCCACATTGTTTTTTATGGCCGGTATATAGATGACGTGATTATTATATGGGATGGCAATGCATCAGTCTTTTCTGACTTCATCAGATACTGTAACACTAACAACATGGGCCTTACTTTTACCTCTGTCATCGATCAAAATAAACTAGCTTTTTTAGACCTCGAACTTTTTTGGATAGGTAAGGAGATACATGCTAGAAATTACATCAAGCCAACAGCTGGGAATTCTTTTCTCCACTACAATAGCTGTCACCACCCCCTGTGGCTAAACAATGTACCTAAAAGTCAGTTCTGTAGGCTAAAAAAGAATTGCACCCTAAAGAATGACTATGATATTGAAGGTAAAATTTTGAAAGAAAAATTTCTCGAAAAGGGTTTTCCTGTTGATCTTGTAGATGCAGCTTATTAACAATATAAGAGCACACCGTCCATTGAGAACTCTCGTCCACGCCCCCAGAAGAGTAATTTACGTTTCATCACTCAATTCCATACTCAACACAAGCAAATGGAAAATATTGTAAAAAGACACTGGCCTCTGCTATTACAAGATGAACACCTTCTTTCCACTCTGCCTAATAGACCTCAATTTGCCTATAGAAAGGCACCTAACATCAAAAGTAAGGTAGCGACCAGTAAACTCAAGGCCACACCTTTGCCTCCTGGCCACCATATGCCCACGTTCCTAGCCATCTCTGGGATGTACCAGTGCCGTAAGCCTCTCTGCAAGACCTGTAGTTTTGTGGTACATGGCCAGAAAGACTTTCATGTTAAAGGCAAAACATACCCAATAAAGGGTTTTCATACATGCTCATCCGACCATGTTATATATTGTCTCACATGTCCCTGCGGTTTATTTTATGTAGGACGGACTATTCGGCCACTACGTAAATGCTTTGGCGAACATCGCTGGTTCATTGAAGGTGGATTAGACAACCATAGTGTCCCTAGACACTACCTCCACGCCCACGATAAGTCCACTAATGGCCTCAGAGTATGGGTCATTGAGGCAATGCCAAAAGATCTTCCCCCAGCTGAACGCTACCGACGATTATGTCACAGGGAAATGTACTGGATTTTTCTATTAAATGTTTTAGCCCCTGGAGGGTTAAACGAGGATTTTGAAGTTAGTGCCATACTATGATAATATATTCTTTTTTGTAGATACTAATCCAGGCCCCCTTCTTTTATTACAATAGTTTTTCATTCATGGTAGTTTAATATTACAATAATTTGATAGTATTGGTGACACACATGTCCCAATTTTAATATTTAAAATTTTATACTGTTATATACATACGCTTGCTTGCTCCTATTTATTTATATCATGCTGTTGTGCATGTATGGTTGTTGGTCCGTCTATATCAGACATCCTAATTATTAAGATATTATATAACACATTATATATTCTGCCTTTTTAACTCTCCATTGTCTTAATTTTTATTTTTCTTTCTTTTTTATATATCTTATATATATTTTTTTATATTTTTTCATTGCCTCCTTTTTAGAATGCTGCTACATGTGTTTCTATGTATTTAAATGTATTTAGACGTTTTTATATGAAGTCATTGTCATGAATCAAACTCTGATTGTTGCCCCCGCCCCCGGCCAACCCACTGCTAGTGTGTGTGTATATATATCATGCATAGTCATCATTATAGCCATAGGTTGAAAAAGGAACGATTGACGGTTCCAAAACGCGTCCCTTATTGATGACATCACATCCTCCCTTCGGCTGTTTGTTTGCGGTCCAGGCTGGTTAAGGAGCCGCTCTAGTGGATGACATCACTTCCGGGTATGCCGTCTTTCCATGCTGACGACGCCGGCTTCACAGCGGCTCCCTGTGTTCCACTCTGCTGCTTCCAGTTACAACATCCATCCGCTCTGAATGCTTCCTCCCACCGTGACCCCTTCCAATGCAGCCTTACTTATGAAGTGCCTGATTACACCTTCCATCTTGTAAGTGCTTTTTGAACCCAGTTGGGGCATTAAACTTGTCTTTCTTCTGCACTTAGAGGCGCCTTTGTTTGTCTTTTTGTGTTCCTATAGACCCTGCTTCAGTCTTTTAAAGTTGCAGCCCTTTGTGCTGAAGATTATCATCCTACAGCTTTCATCACTTCTACCAGCACCCTCATTTTTATTTTGGACTGCCTTATACACAGAGACATTATTTAGACTACGCTAGCCCTGTGCGCCCTATACATACATTTTTTGATTTCCAAGAGCAACATTAACGCTTTTCACACTAGAATGTGTTTAGTCATAATGAAGCACACCTGATGGTTTTGCCCTCTATATAGCATTAACTATTACTCATATGTAACAGAACATAATCAGTGACTAATGCTCGCACCATTCATAAAAGCACATAGGTAACATAATAGACACGTACCTATTTCCATAGATGGCACAAAAGATATATTCATTTAAAACGAAAATGACACCATATAAAAATAAAAAACAAAATAAAACAAAAAACATAGAAAACTAATGCTAGATAGTTAGGTCCTGTACATATAAATACATACAGAAATCAAGAGCCGTCCATCCATCCACAAGGCATGGAGCACTGAAGACAAAGCCAAGCAGAATAGTCAATGGATTTTTATCCATTTTTGGATGTCTTATGCATTCATCCACTTCTCCTGTGTTCAACTCACCAATAAAGGTCTGTAGCACTTATTCAAATGTTTCAGTTTACCATCATAATTCCATTATACTCTTCTACTCTCAGCTAATGCAACAAATAAAAGGCTCAAATATTATGACACTTTAACTAAAACTTGAATTAAAATATAAAATCTAGTCCCCTGGCTAGCTTCCATTCTCTAATTTATATAATCACTGATCTGGAATAATAATACAGATCTGAAAAGTCAGATAATATTTAAACTAGACATTACTGTTGCCCTGCTAACACCACCCAGATTGACAACATTTTATTGAGAAATTAAAAGAGCTAGGTGGGAAAAAAGGTAGTCAAAAAGTAACTGCAGCCAATTGAATGCAGTCATTGTTTGGGTATGGTGACAACCTGCTGTCAGAATACAATAGCCTACTGTTTAGTGTGGATAATTGAACCTCTTGTTTGGACTGCTGGGCTGAACATGAGAAATCTATATGTGTACGACCAGATTTAGATCTGTAAACAAAATACTAAAGCCACTGATTCAGCATGACAGACAAGTAACTAACACGCAATGGCAGCCTACTGTATGTCCTTCCTAAGTACAGGTTTTCTTTAACAGGTAGGACAGCTCTGCAATTAGAATGTTACAGTTGTTACTAGCCCATTTGAATGATACATGTTGTACATGTAGTACATGTTGACATTCATGGCTCCCTCAATGGACTGTAGCTCCCCAGTGCCAGCAGCACTTATGGAGCCCCAGACCATGACACTCCCACCACCATGCTTGACTGTAGGCAAGACACACTTGTCTTTGTACTCCTCACCTGGTTGCCGCCACACACGCTTGACACCATCTGAACCCAATAAGTTAATCTTGGTCTCATCAGACCACAGGACATGGTAATCCATGTCCTTAAAGAAGAAAAACCTCAAAATGGGATTTTTAAGGCAATTTGACAAAAGAATAAGTAGAAAAAATAATAAAAAATATATGATTTCATTAATACACAAAAATTCATAAAATTCTTATGGAAAGAACCACAAGAGAAACATATATACATATATTTTGAATAATATTATACACTGGTTGACAGAAGTGGCAGAATTCTACTACAATTATGAAACCATCCAAACAGATGACAAAATATGGTAAGTAGTGGAAAAGTCTTACTTTTACTTTTTAATTTTGATTTGGGGTGGTGTGTCTCTCTTGGGGGCAGAGTCAGCCTGGCTTTGGGTGCTCCCAGGGATACAGCCTCCTGCTTGGCAGGTGGGCTGTTTCTCACTGGTGATATCCTTATTGGGGTTTTAGGTTCTGTCCCCTCGAGACACTGCTAGAACTTGTTTAAAGTGGATGTAAACCCGAATTTTTTTTTTTATCATACTGTAGAGTATAAGATTTGCTATCATTTGAGCCCAGTCTTGCCACACAGAGTTAATCCATCTCTAAGCAATCCCCTTTTATTATTCAGTGAAACAATTCTTGACAAACTGAGAAAAACTTTGTCAAATACTCCCCCTTGCTGTGAGTGACAGGTGATTTACATCTCGTGCATTAGCCTAAGAGACATGCAGTATTTTTAAATTCCCTCCCCCACTCCTTTCTTCAGCAGCTCTGCAAGGATTGGCTGTTCCACACCTCACCATGATTTGGCATGCTGAAGTCATGTGGTTACTTTCCTGTCTTTTCACTGGATGTTAGAGATCATAGCAGAAGTTCAGCAGAAGTTCAGTGTAAGAAATACACAGAGAAAATGCATATTGACAAGGGGAGTGTAGAGGTGGGCGGGGAGTCTACTGACATCATGACTCCACCCATCGAGCTCCAGACAACAGACCCACCCACAGATATGCAGTTTTTTGGGTCTAATAACAGACAGAGGGTTGACATTTGACAGGTAAGGATACATGCAGGAGGCATGTATATCCTTATAGATAACCCCTATGGCTGTAGTTTAGAAAGGATGACATTGAGTTTACATCCACTTTAAGTGCATTTTCTAATTTAATCATAAATATTCTATTATAGGCTTCCCGCATTCATTGGTTCAGACAATTCTTTTGGGATTTCCTTCTTGAACGGCCTTGTTGGGTTTTATACCCTATAGCCTCTTTGTGTGATGAAAGGCTTATACAAACTTCCAGGATGAGCTTTGGTGTTGAGGGGGCACTTTGTCCTAACCAATTTTTTTTTGACATGTAAGTTTATCAATGATATTGTTAGGTGTTTGATATACGCCAAAGTCAATTTTGCATTCAATGTTTCATTGTAATTGTATACCCAATATATTTATATTGTATTTTACATTTTCAGAGGTGGTTATAGTCCCTGATAAAGATTATATTGTATGTACTTTTCAAAACACTAATGGCATAAAACAAGTAAAAATTCGCGCTGAACTGAAAAAAGCAAGCGGCCAGCAAAGTTCATAGATAACAAACAAAAAGTCACATGCATAAAAATTATTGCGGCGCTGAAAAGTTCAAAAATGAAATTGAAGAGTGGGAGGAATCCAATCACCAAATATATTGTGCAGATGTAGAAAGAGTCACTCGTCACCACGTGGTAATGTAGTCTGCTTACCAGAAGGTGTTAAGGATTAGGCATAGATGATAAATTCTCAATAGCATCCAGCAAAACCAGCCCACTGGAACCCCTCATCAGACCACAACATCCGTGGGATTTCCTTCACATATAAACATCTCCCAATGTTCACTTCAGAATTAGGCATCCAGGCATGTAGTCATCATATATCCGAGAAAAGAAAATGAAGGACCCATAGTGAAGCCCGTAATGATAGATAAAAAAACTTTTATTGTAGTAACTTACAGTTGAAGCTTAAAACAGCATGCATCAATGATAGGAACAAACGGCTGCAGCAATCAGCGTACGGATGTCAGCCTGCCTGACATGTTTCATCGTAACAGATGTCTTCAGAGGCATGGCTACAGCTACAACCGCACGCTATATATATGGTATGGTTAGTGGATAGATCAGAGGGGATATAATCAAACTCATCACTAACAGCTGGGTAGGATGTGTGTCAGGATAAACCTGGTTAGCAACTGATGACGCGACAGCGCACGGCCAATCAGAAAAAGGAGAGGATAGGAACAAAAAGAGGATGGCAACAGATGACTCAGTGCAACCTCATTGGTTAACCTATCTCTCAGTGAACAGAAAAATTTAAAAATGCCAGATAAGCATGAACAGGCGACGAGGAAGAGCGCCGGCTGTGCGGTCCGGCTCAGGGACATGAAAAAAGGCTAAAAATGTATTTTTGATTGATCAGACAAAAAACCTGATATCATATAACTCAATATACACAATAAAAAAATATGGAAAAGAATTAACACCCGCACAGATAAGCTATGAGATTAACGCCTGTCATGCAGTATAGATCAAAGGCATAGAATAAAACGCTAGACTTTGTATAACAAATCAGTGCCTGCATGGGAAAAAAACACTAACCTATGTATAACAAACCAGCGACTCACATGCAACTAAGCAATAGACATTGTGAATGCGATTAATCGCACACATTTCAATAAAAATACATGCATGCAATATACAAAAATACATGTGTTAAAATCAATACAGATGATTGTAAACATTATTAAAAAATATTGTTTTAAAAAATATTGTTTTAAAAAATATTGTTTTAAAAAACTGACCTAGACCCAAGATTTGCAAATAAATAAAGGAGAAAAAACAAAATAAATAAATAAAACGAATAAAGGAGTGTATTGATGCTAACTGTTATTAATGAAGCTATTAACATCCCACTCTACGTTTAACCCATATGGCGTATAGCATTTGAGGGTGTGTATCCATCGCGTTTCCAACCTTGAGATTTCTCTCTTGGTGTAACTACCTCTCCAATGGGGTGTGAAACGATCAATGGCGGTAATCAGAGTCCCTACTGGATTTCTGTTATGACATTCTAAATAGTGACGTGAGATCGTGTGCTTAGGAAAACCTTTCTTTATGTTTTTTATATGTTCCTTTATTCGCACATTCATGGCTCTCATAGTGCGGCCTACATACTGTAGACCGCATGGACAAGTCAATAAGTACACAACATTTTTTGAGGTGCAGGTGATGAAAGTATCTATATCATAGACCTTTGTGGTGGAGTTAGATTTAAATTGACAAATTTTCCTATTTTTATCGCCATTTATGCGACACACTTTACATTTGCGACATGGGAAAAAACCTTTTGAGTTCTGAAAAAAGGGGACCCTATTGGGGGCATCAAGAACATTAGGGGCAACCTGCAGCCTTAGGGGAGGTACTCCCCTATAGATAACTTGTGGGCGTTCAGGTAAGGATGGGCCCAACACTTTATCGTTTTTTAACACGGCCCAATGTTTTCTAAGAATTTTCTTTATATCGTAATGTTGTCGAGAGTAGGTGGTCACTAAAGAAAACTCATGAATATTATTATTCTTAGTGATTCTATCTGTGCCCTTTATCATAATGGCCCTATCCAAGCCGGCAACCTCATTTATGGTTTTGTCCAAGTCTGCACCAGAGTACCCCTTCTCCACAAATTTGGTTTTTAAGTCAAAGGCCTGCATCAAAAAGTCGTGTTTAAAGGTACAATTACGCCTTAGGCGAATAAACTGGCTTTTAGGAACCGCTTTTAACCAGGAGGGATGGTGACAACTCCCCTGACTAATATAGCCATTACGATCTGTCTCCTTGAAAAAAGTGGTGGTTGTAAATTTATTGTCACAGATCCGTATATTCAAATCAAAAAAATGGATAGCAACCTTGCTCATTTCGAATTGCAGAGATTATATCCCCTCTGATCCACCCACTAACCATACCATATATATAGCGTGTGGTTGTAGCTGTAGCCATGCCTCTGAAGACATCTGTTACGATGAAACATGTCAGGCAGGCTGACATCCGTACGCTGATTGCTGCAGCCGTTTGTTCCTATCATTGATGCATGCTGTTTTAAGCTTCAACTGTAAGTTACTACAATAAAAGTTTTTTTATCTATCATTACGGGCTTCACTATGGGTCCTTCATTTTCTTTTCTCGGATATATGATGACTACATGCCTGGATGCCTAATTCTGAAGTGACCATTGGGAGATGTTTATATGTGAAGGAAATCCCACGGATGTTGTGGTCTAATGAGGGGTTCCAGTGGGCTGGTTTTGCTGGATGCTATTGAGAATTTATCATCTATGCCTAATCCTTAACACCTTCTGGTAAGCAGACTACATTACCACGTGGTGACGAGTGACTCTTTCTACATCTGCACAATATATTTGGTGATTGGATTCCTCCCACTCTTCAATTTCATTTTTGAACTTTTCAGCGCCGCAATAATTTTTATGCATGTGACTTTTTGTTTGTTATCTATGAACTTTGCTGGCTGCTTGCTTTTTTCAGTTCAGCGCGAATTTTTACTTGTTTTATGCCATTATTGTTTTGATATATTTATTTGCTGCTGTTCTTTTATTGCATTACATATTTAATGTAATTAATTAAGGTGACTATTATGGATATCTTTGAGTTTTGTAGCTCTAGATGCATTGATCTTAACCACTTCAGCCCCGGAAGGATTTACCCCCTTCCTGACCAGAGCACTTTTTACAATTTGGCACTGCGTCGCTTTAACTGCTAATTGCGCGGTCATGCAATGCTGTAACCAAACGAAATTTGCGTCCTTTTCTTCCCACAAATAGAGCTTTCTTTTGATGGTATTTGATCACCTCTGCCGTTTTTATTTTTTGCGCTATACACGGAAAAAGACCGAAAATTTTGAAAAAAAATGATATTTTCTACTTTTTGTTCTAAAAAAAATCCAATAAACTCAATTTTAGTCATACATTTAGGCCAAAATGTATTTGGCCACATGTCTTTGGTAAAAAAAATGTCAATAAGTGTATATTTATTGGTTTGCGCAAAAGTTATAGCGCCTACAAACTAGGGTACATTTTCTGGAATTTACACAGTCTTTAATTTATGACTGCCTATGTCATTTCTTGAGGTGCTAAAATGACAGGGCAGTACAAAACCCCCACAAATGACCCCATTTTGGAAAGTAGACACCCCAAGGAAATTGCTGAGAGGCATGTTGAGCCCATTGAATATTCATTTTTTTTGTCCCAAGTGATTGAATAATGAAAAAAAAAAAAAAAAAAATTACAAAAAGTTGTCACTAAATGATATATTGCTCACACAGGCCATGGGCATATGTGGAATTGCACCCCAAAATACATTTAGCTGCTTCTCCTGAGTATGGGGATACCACATGTGTGGGACTTTTTGGGAGCCTAGCCGCATACGGGGCCCCGAAAACCAATCACTGCCTTCAGGATTTCTAAGGGCGTACATTTTTGATTTTACTCCTCACTACCTATCACAGTTTTGAAGGCCATAAAATGCCCAGATGGCACAACCCCCCCCCAAATGACCCCATTTTGGAAAGTAGACACCCCAAGCTATTTGCTGAGAGGCATGTTGAGTCCATGGAATATTTTATATTTTGACACAAGTTGCGGGAAAGTGACAATTTATTTATTTTTTTTTTTTTTTTTTGCACAAAGTTGTCACTAAATGATATATTGCTCACACAGGTCATGGGCATATGTGGAATTGCACCCCAAAATACATTCTGCTGCTTCTCTTGAGTACGGGGATACCACATGTGTGGGACTTTTTAGGAGCCTAGCCGCGTACGGGACCCCGAAAACCAATCACCGCCTTCAGGATTTCTAAGGGTGTACATTTTTGATTTCACTCTTCACTGCCTATCACAGTTTCGGAGGCCATGGAATGCCCAGGTGGCACAAACCCCCCCCAAATGACCCCATTTTGGAAAGTAGACACCCCAAGCTATTTGCTGAGAGGCATGGTGAGTATTTTGCAGCTCTCATTTGTTTTTGAAAATGAAGAAAGACAAAAAAAAAAATTTTTTTTTTCTTTTTTTAATTTTCAAAACTTTGTGACAAAAAGTGAGGTCTGCAAAATACTCACTATACCTCTCAGCAAATAGCTTGGGGAGTCTACTTTCCAAAATGGGGTCATTTGGGGGGGGGTTTGTGCCACCTGGGCATTCCATGGCCTCCGAGACTGTGATAGGCAGTGAAGAGTGAAATCAAAAATTCACGCCCTTAGAAAGCCTGAAGGCGGTGCTTGGTTTTCGGGGTCCCATACGTGGCTAGGCTCCCAAAAAGTCTCACACATGTGGTATCCCCGTACTCAGGAGAAGCAACAGAATGTATTTTGGGGTGTAATTTCACATATTCCCATGGCATGTTTGAGCAATATATCATTTAGTGACAACTTTGTGCAAAAAAAAAAAAAAAAATAAATAATTTGTCTCTTTCCCGCAACTTGTGTCACAATATAAAATATTCCATGGACTCGACATGCCTCTCAGCAAATAGCTTGGGGTGTCTACTTTCCAAAATGGGGTCATTTGGGGGGGGTTTGAACTGTTCTGGCATTTTATGCACAACATTTAGAAGCTTATGTCACACATCACCCACTCTTCTAACCACTTGAAGACAAAGCCCTTTTTTTTTGCAAGAAAATTACTTTGAACCCCCACACATTATATATTTTTTTAAAGCAAATGCCCTACAGATTAAAATGGTGGGTGTTTAATTTTTTTTTTTCACACAGTATTTGCGCAGCGATTTTTCAAACGCATTTTTTGGGGAAAAAACACACTTTTTTACATTTTAATGCACTAAAACACACTATATTGCCCAAATGTTTGATGAAATAAAAAAGATGATCTTAGGCCGAGTACATGGATACCAAACATGACATGCTTTACAATTGCGCACAAACGTGCAGTGACAACAAAATAAATACATTTTTAAAAGCCTTTAAAAGCCTTTACAGGTTACCACTTTAGATTTACAGAGGAGGTCTACTGCTAAAATTACTGCCCTCGATCTGACCGTCGCGGTGATACCTCACATGCATGGTGCAATTGCTGTTTACATTTGACGCCAGACCGACGCTTGCGTTCGCCTTAGCGCGAGAGCAGGGGGGACAGGGGTGCTTTTTTTTTTTTTTTTTTTTTTTTCTTTATTATTTTTTTGCTTTTTTATCTTATTTTAAAACTGTTCCTTTCATTTTTTTTTTTTTTTAATCATTTTTATTGTTATCTCAGGGAATGTAAATATCCCCTATGATAGCAATAGGTAGTGACAGGTACTCTTTTTTGAAAAAATTGGGGTCTATTAGACCCTAGATTTCTCCTCTGCCCTCAAAGCATCTGACCACACCAAGATAGGTATGATAAAATGCTTTCCCAATTTCCCAATGGCGCTATTTACATCCGGCGAAATCTAAGTCATAAAATGCTCGTAGCTTCCGGTTTCTTAGGCCATAGAGATGTTTGGAGCCACTCTGGTCTCTGATCAGCTCTATGGTCAGCTGGCTGAATCACCGGCTGCATTCTCAGGTTCCCTGTTGAGACAGGAGAGCCAGAGAAAAACACGGAAGACGGTGGGGGGGGGGCATTCTCTCCCACTGCTTGTAAAAGCAGTCTAGAGGCTAATTAGCCGCTAGGATTGCTTCTACATGAAAGCCGACCGCTGGCTGAAAAGAATGATACCAAGATGATACCTAAACCTGCAAGCATCATTCTGGTATAACCACTCAAAGTCGTGAATGCTGTACCTGAAGACAAAAATATGGTTAACAATAAAGCACAGTAAACGGTAAAGTATAAAAAATTGCAGACCTGAAAAGCAAACATGATAAAACATAATAACAATAAAACATTGCAGAATAGAATACAGTAAAAAAGAGCAGAACAATAGAGAGAATAGAGAAAGAGGGAATAGAGAGAGAACAATAAAACGACAACTATTATTTTTTATTTTATATTTTTGTTTGTGTTTTTTTTTTTTTTTTTTTTACACTTTTTTTGTAACTGTAACTTTTATAACTGTAACCGGTTCCAGGTTCGGGTCTCTCAAAATGCGATGGCATCTTGGGAGACCCTGTGAAAGTGTGCCTAGTCTGTGGAATGCTGTACCCTACGCTAATACTCAACTAGTGAATGGTAGCGTTCAAAACATTCACCAATGCAAAGACCAGGATTGTCAGGACAGGGGGGACAATAATAGCGGGTGTCACGCCTATATCCGCGCTTGCTGCAGACACAACATCTTTTTTGGGGGGGTTCGTTGGGTAGGGGTACTCGGGAGGACATAAAAATGCCTCTCATGCAGCCGACTGCATTTGGTTGGGGATGTGAATGGGGGAAGTACGGGCGCTGCAGAAGTGGTGGGTTCCCAATTAGGATTGGCGAATGCAGCAGGAAGGGCACTATGGGCATGACGGGCCTGCGTTTGTCTTCTTGGTGGCAGCGGGACACTATTTGTGCTTGCCACCTCACCAGCTTGAACTGCACTTATGGGACTCGCCACGTCACCAAGTGTTACTGCAGTGCTGGTTTGACTACGACCGGGGTGTACTAGGCCGCTGGCGCTTGCCAGTTCACCAAAACGCTACCAAAAAAACTGTTAACGATCGCAGGGATCAGGCCTGACTCTGCAAACGCTGCAGTTATGTGTTTAGTGTTTTGTAAGTGACAGTGATCGATCGATACTGCACTTGGGTGGGCTGGGCTGGGCCGGGCGGAGGGGCAAAACGCAGGTGCTAGCAGGTATCTGGGCTGATCCCGCTAACACTGCGTTTTTGGGAACCCTAAACTGCTGGGGACGCCAGTATAGATCTGATCGGATCAGATATTGATCAGTTCAGATACTATACCACTAAGGGAGGTGTACAGTGCGTGCGTGGGTGTTAGCGCTACTGGCACTAACCTGACGCTGCCTGGGGCTGGTGCTTGCCAGTTCACCAAAACGCTACAAAAAAAACTGTTAGCGATCGCAGGGATCAGGCCTGACTCTGCGAACGCTGCAGTTATGCGTTTAGTGTTTTGTAAGTGACAGTGATCGATCGATACTGCACTTGGGTGGGCTGGGCTGGGCCGGGCGGAGGGGTAAAACGCAGTTGCTAGCAGGTATCTGGGTTGATCCCGCTAACACTGCGTTTTTGAGAACCCTAAACTGCTGGGGACGCTAGTATAGATCTGATCGGATCAGATATTGATGCGTTCAGATACTATACCACTAAGGGAGGTGTACGGTGCGTGGGTGTTAGCGGTACTGGCACTAACCTGACGCTGCCTGGGGTGGTGCTTGCCATTTCACCAAAATGCTACCAAAAAAACTGTTAGCGATCGCAGGGATCAGGCCTGACTCTGCGAACGCTGCAGTTATGCGTTTAGTGTTTTGTAAGTGACAGTGATCGATCGATACTGCACTTGGGTGGGCTGGGCCGAGCTGGGCGGAGGGGCAAAATGCAGGTGCTAGCAGGTATCTGGGCTGATCCCGCTAATACTGCGTTTTTGGGAACCCTAAACTGCTGGGGACGCTAGTATAGATCTGATCGGATCAGATATTGATGCGTTCAGATACTATACCACTAAGGGAGGCGTATGCTGCGTGCGTGGGTGTTAGCGGTACTGGCGCTTATCTGACGCTGCCTGGGGCGACGCATATCACCGCCGGGCGATCAGGGGGCTAAATCTTTATTCGGTAATAAACGGCGGGTGCCCTGACACTATAAAAAATAAACAAACTAACCAGCGTCACCCGTAACGGTTATACAGTGATCAGTGGTGAAAGGGTTAACTAGGGGGCAATCAAGGGGTTAAAACATTTATTAGATAGTATATGGGGGTCCCTGTCGCTATAAAACTCTGACGGCGAACCTAAATATTTACGTCCCTAACTAGCATCACCAGCGACACTAATACAGCGATCAGAAAAATGATCGCTTAGCGACACTGGTGACAGGGGGTGATCAAGGGGTTAAAACTTTATTAGGGGGGTACCCTAGACCTACAGGGGGCCTAACACTCACTGCCCTGACACTGTAACTGTCACAAACTGACACCAATGCAGTAATCAGAAAAAAAAAAAAAAAAAAACCTGCTTGGTGTCAGTTTGTGACGGGGGGGTGATTGGGGGGGATCGGGGGGCGATCGGGGGGGGGGATCGGGATGTTTTGTGTGCCTGGCATGTTCTACTGTGTGTAGTGTGTTGGTGCACTTACATTGCAGTCTTCTCTCCTCGGCCCGGAACGGAAAATACCGAGCCGAGGAGAGATGACATCATTTCCTCTGCCTCTGTGTACAATACAGAGGCAGGGAAATGATCCCATTGGCTGAGAGCGATCGCGAGGGGGGGGCCACGAATGGATGGCCTCCCCCTCACCTCCGATCGCCGGGGGAGATTTGCCGACCGCCGCAGGCACCGGGGGGGGGTCCGATCGGACCCCCCACCCGCGGGCAGGCAAGGACGTACATACACGTCCTTTTGCCTGCCCGTGCCGCTCTGTCGACGTATATAGTCGTGCGGCGGTCGGCAAGTGGTTAAAGGTGTTTTTAATGATGCTGCTGATCAACAGAATAATGACTTGGGAGGTCTTTTTATGCGTTTAAAGAACCTCATGGTTGCTGAAATACATGGTAACTGGGATGTTGCCTTTCTAGAAAAATATTTGGATGATCAAATGGTTCCTAGAAGCCTCAGGTTTGAGGTTTCACCCCATGAAGATGACACTGATATCCCTGGGTGGTATAAATATTTCAATGATGTTGGATTGGATCTCTTACGTTTTCTAATAGGGAGAAAAAGGAGAAAACTTAATAAATTAGACGAAGAGATCAGTGAGGTTAAAACCAAATTAATACCCTATAAGGAACTAGATGAATATAGAAATAAGTCTGACAGTCTTAAAAAAACTTTGGAAAAAGAGGATATTGATCAGAAATTTAAGAAAAAGAAAAAGTATTCCAGAGATCAGGAGGATTACAGAACCAATCAGGTTTTTAAATGGCAAATTAGAAGAGCCGCTATGGCTAATGGAAATAATGAGTCTCTGAATAGACCACACGTTGAATCCACTTCTATGCCTGTGATTCCTTCCCATCATGCTGGCAATTCTCTGGGGAGTAAGCCCGGGAATGGCTGGAAGAAGGTGGGTCCTAGAAAAGGACCTAAACCAAGGCAGCCGCGGACTAGGACCCATGATGGAAGGGAAGGTCACATTCAATATAACCATCCACCTAGGAATAATTCTGCTCATTTTCCTACTAACAATTATTATGAACCCCTTAATAGGGAATACACTGACCACTATGATGGATATGACAATCGAATTATTGTGGATCATCTGTCACAGCACACTCCCAGGGCTGGTTATCACACCAGAGAACGCTCTAATTGGGATTCTCCTAGTTATTATCCGCCTAGAAATTCTCAATATCCACCTAGAGGTCCTCCACCCCCCCTGGGTCCACCTTCCACCCCTTTTTTTCCAAAGGGTTCTCAAAAGAACAAGAGGGACGGCGAACCAAAAGAGGGTCCAGAGGGGGGAGGAGGCACAGAACGAAAAAGAAGGAGACTGTAAACGATATCGGGATTTTTAATCTCAGCAAGGCCACTTTAACTGAAAATGAAAAATTTGTACTAAATCATGGGCTTAAATATGCACCTGATAAACCATTGAGTAAATTCAATGCTTTTATTGATGTACAGAAATATATCAGGAAGATGAGCATAAAAAGACACTTCCTGTCTCAACCCATTGCTAGATCCGAACATACTACTAATGGAATTAGATATTCTGCCCTTGCGAATGCCTCGTTATTCAACCCGCCGGGTTTTGTGCCACCATCTATTTCAGTTTTTAAAGATCTAGTCTTGAATGATCTGGAAAAATTGAAAATTCGGAGGGATCCAAACAATCAGAAATTTCAGGACGGGTTGAAAACCCTTAAAGATAGGGACGACATAATCGTTCGCCCTGCTGATAAGGGGGGAGGGATTGTTGTCTTGGACAAGGTTGCCTACATCTCAGAGATGAGGAGAATTCTTTTGGATACTGACACATACCTTCCCCTTCCTCATGATCCTACTGTCAGATATAAAAGGGAATTGCAGAAACTTATTGAAAAGGGGTTTAATGAACAACTGATTAACAAAAAAGAAAAAGCCTTTTTGGTCCCTATGGCTCCCAGGATTCCGGTAATTTACTTTTTACCAAAAATTAACAAAAGTTTAGTTAACCCACCTGGGAGGCCCATTATCAGCGGGCTAGATTCTGTCACTTCCCGTATTGGGAAATATATAGATGGATTTTTACAACCACTGGTATCCCAGACCCCTTCTTTTTTGAGGGACTCTTCCCAGATCTTACAGATACTGGATACCTTGGTGTGGAAGGAGGGTTACATCATGGCTACCGCCGATGTGTCCTCTTTGTATACCATCATATCCCACTCAGATGGTATGCATGCAGTTGAGACCTTCCTTGGTAGAGATGATCAACTGGCCCCCCCACAGAGGGAGTTCATCTTACTCCTGCTAAGGTTTGCCATGATGCATAACTACTTCTGGTTTGGGGGTTCTTGCTACCTCCAAACCAGAGGTGTAGCCATGGGCGCAAAATTTGCGCCCAGTATGGCTAATCTGTTCATGGCCAAGTGGGAGGAGGATGTCGTCTATGCTGACAGACGGCCAGAATTGGTGTACTGGGGCAGGTATATAGACGACATCCTCCTCCTATGGGATGGAGATGAAACATCATTGACCAATTACATGCAGGAGCTGAATCAGAACACCCTTGGTATCTCTCTGCAATTCGAAATGAGCAAGGTTGCTATCCATTTTTTTGATTTGAATATACGGATCTGTGACAATAAATTTACAACCACCACTTTTTTCAAGGAGACAGATCGTAATGGCTATATTAGTCAGGGGAGTTGTCACCATCCCTCCTGGTTAAAAGCGGTTCCTAAAAGCCAGTTTATTCGCCTAAGGCGTAATTGTACCTTTAACCACTTAAGGACCGCCTAACGCCGATTTACGTCGGCAAGGCGGCACGGGCAGGCAAAATCACGTACATGTACGTGATTTGCCTCTCGCGGGTGGGGGGTCCGATCGGACCCCCCCCCGGTGCCCGAAGCGGTCCCGTTCTGTTCCCCGGCGATCCGAGATGAGGGGGAGGCCATCCGTTCGTGGCCCCCCCCTCGCGATCGCCGCCGGCCAATGGGAACACTCCTTTGCTGCTGTATGCTAAACAGCAGCAAAGGAAATGATGTCATCTCCCCTCGGCTCGGTATTTTCCGTTCCAGCGCCGAGGGGAGAAGACATCAATGTGAGTGCACAACACACACACACACACAGTAGAACATGCCAGGCATACAAAACACCCCGATCCCCCCCCCCGATCGCCCCCCGATCCCCCCCCAATCACCCCCCCCCCCCCTGTCACAAACTGACACCAGCAGGTTTTTTTTTTTTTTTTTTTTTTTTTTTCTGATTACTGCATAGTGTCAGTTTGTGACAGTTACAGTGTTGGAACAGTGAGTATTACCCCCCTTTAGGTCTAGGGTACCCCCCTAACCCCCCCTAATAAAGTTTTAACCCCTTGATCACCCCCTGTCACCAGTGTTGCTAAGCGATCATTTTTCTGATCGCTGTATTAGTGTCGCTGGTGACGCTAGTTAGTGAGGTAAATATTTAGGTTCGCCGTCAGCGTTTTATAGTGACAGGGACCCCCATATACTATCTAATAAATGTTTTAACCCCTTGATTGCCCCCTAGTTAACCCTTTCACCACTGATCACCGTATAACCGTTACGGGTGACGCTGGTTAGTTCGTTTATTTTTTATAGTGTCAGGGCACCCGCCGTTTATTACCTAATAAAGGTTTAGCCCCCTGATCGCCCGGCGGTGATATGCGTCGCCCCAGGCAGCGTCAGATTAGCGCCAGTACCGCTAACACCCACGCACGCAGCATGCGCCTCCCTTAGTGGTATAGTATCTGATCGGATCAATATCTGATCTGATCAGATCTATACTAGCGTCCCCAGCAGTTTAGGGTTCCCAAAAACACAGTGTTAGCGGGATCAGCCCAGATACCCGCTAGCACCTGCGTTTTGCCCCTCCGCCCAGCCCACCCAAGTGCAGTATCGATCGATCACTGTCACTTACAAAACACTAAACGCATAACTGCAGCGTTCGCAGAGTCAGGCCTGATCCCTGCGATCGCTAACAGTTTTTTTGGTAGCATTTTGGTGAACTGGCAAGCAAGCACCAGGCAGCGTCAGGTTAGCGCCAGTACCGCTAACACCCACGCACGCACCGTACACCTCCCTTAGTGGTATAGTATCTGATCGGATCAATATCTGATCCGATCAGATCTATACTAGCGTCCCCAGCAGTTTAGGGTTCCCAAAAACGCAGTGTTAGCGGGATCAGCCCAGATACCTGCTAGCACCTGCGTTGTGCCCCTCCGCCCGGCCCAGCCCAGCCCACCCAAGTGCAGTATCGATCGATCACTGACACTTACAAGGCACTAAACGCATAACTGCAGCGTTCGCAGAGTCAGGCCTGATCCCTGCGATCGCTAACAGTTTTTTTGGTAGCATTTTGGTGAACTAGCAAGCACCGGCCCCAGGCAGCGTCAGGTTAGCGCCAGTACCGCTAACACCCACGCACGCAGCATACGCCTCCTTTAGTGGTATAGTATCTGAACGGATCAATATCTGATCCGATCAGATCAGATCTATACTAGCGTCCCCAGCAGTTTAGGGTTCCCAAAAACGCAGTGTTAGCGGGATCAACCCAGATACCTGCTAGCACCTGCGTTTTGCCCCTCCGCCCGGCCCAGTCCAGCCCACCCAAGTGCAGTATCGATCGATCACTGTCACTTACAAAACACTAAACGCATAACTGCAGCGTTCGCAGAGTCAGGCCTGATCCCTGCGATCGCTAACAGTTTTTTTGGAAGCTTTTTATTGAACTGGCAAGCACCAGCGGCCTAGTACACCCCGGTCGTAGTCAAACCAGCACTGCAGTAACACTTGGTGACGTGGCGAGTCCCATAAGTGCAGTTCAAGCTGGTGAGGTGACAAGCACAAGTAGTGTCCCGCTGCCACCAAAAAGACAAACACAGGCCCGTCGTGCCCATAGTGCCCTTCCTGCTGCATTCGCCAATCCTAATTGGGAACCCACCACTTCTGCAGCGCCCGTACTTCCCCCATTCACATCCCCCAACGAAATGCAGTCGGCTGCATGAGAGGCATTTTTATGTGCTCCCGAGTACCCCTACCCAACGAACCCCCCCCAAAAAGATGTTGTGTCTGCAGCAAACGCGGATATAGGCGTGACACCCGCTATTATTGTCCCTTCTGTCCTGACAATCCTGGTCTTTGCATTGGTGAATGTTTTGAACGCTACCATACACTAGTTGAGTATTAGCGTAGGGTACAGCATTGCACAGACTAGGCACACTTTCACAGGGTCTCCCAAGATGCCATCGCATTTTGAGAGACCCGAACCTGGAACCGGTTACAGTTATAAAAGTTAGTTACAAAAAAAGTGTAAAAAAAAAAAATATATATATAAAATAAAAAAAAATAGTTGTCGTTTTATTGTTCTCTCTCTCTATTCTCTCTCTCTATTGTTCTGCTCTTTTTTTACTGTATTCTATTCTGCAGTGTTTTATTGTTATTGTTATTGTTATTGTTATTATGTTTTATCATGTTTGTTTTTCAGGTATGTAATTATTTATACTTTATTGTTTACTGTGCTTTATTGTTAACCATTTTTTTGTCTTCAGGTACGCCATTCACAACTTTGAGTGGTTATACCAGAATGATGCCTGCAGGTTTAGGTATCATCTTGGTATCATTCTTTTCAGCCAGCGGTCGGCTTTCATGTAAAAGCAATCCTAGCGGCTAATTAGCCTCTAGACTGCCTTTACAAGCCGTGGGAGGGAATGCCCCCCCCCCCACCGTCTTCCGTGTTTTTCTCTGGCTCTCCTGTCTCAACAGGGAACCTGAGAATGCAGCCGGTGATTCAGCCAGCTGACCATAGAGCTGATCAGAGACAAGAGTGGCTCCAAACATCTCTATGGCCTAAGAAACCGGAAGCTACGAGCATTTTATGACTTAGATTTCGCCGGATGTAAATAGCGCCATTGGGAAATTGGGGAAGCATTTTATCACACCGATCTTGGTGTGGTCAGATGCTTTGAGGGCAGAGGAGAGATCTAGGGTCTAATAGACCCCAATTTTTTCAAAAAAGAGTACCTGTCACTACCTATTGCTATCATAGGGGATATTTACATTCCCCGAGATAACAATAAAAATGATTTAAAAAAAAAAAAATGAAAGGAACAGTTTAAAAATAAGATAAAAAAGCAAAAAAATAATAAAGAAAAAAAAAAAAAAAAAAAAAAGCACCCCTGTCGCCCCCTGCTCTTGCGCTAAGGCGAACGCAAGCGGCGGTCTGTCGTCAAACGTAAACAGCAATTGCACCATGCATGTGAGGTATCGCCGCGAAGGTCAGATCGAGGGCAGTAATTTTTGCAGTAGACCTCCTCTGTAGATCTAAAGTGGTAACCTGTAAAGGCTTTTAAAGGCTTTTAAAAATGTATTTATTTTGTTGCCACTGCACGTTTGTGCGCAATTGTAAAGCATGTCATGTTTGGTATCCATGTACTCGGTCTAAGATCATCTTTTTTATTTCATCAAACATTTGGGCAATATAGTGTGTTTTAGTGCATTAAAATTTAAAAAAGTGTGTTTTTTCCCCAAAAAATGCGTTTGAAAAATCGCTGCGCAAATACTGTGTGAAAAAAAAAAATGAAACACCCACCATTTTAATCTGTAGGGCATTTGCTTTAAAAAAATATATAATGTTTGGGGGTTCAAAGTAATTTTCTTGCAAAAAAAAAAAAACTTTTTCATGTAAAAAATAAGTGTCAGAAAGGGCTTTGTCTTCAAGTGGTTAGAAGAGTGAGTGATGTGTGACATAAGCTTCTAAATGTTGTGCATAAAATGCCAGGACAGTTCAAAACCCCCCCAAATGACCCCATTTTGGAAAGTAGACACCCCAAGCTATTTGCTGAGAGGCATGTCGAGTCCATGGAATATTTTATATTGCGACACAAGTTGCGGGAAAGAGACAAATTTTTTTTTTTTTTTTTTTTTTTGCACAAAGTTGTCACTAAATGATATATTGCTCAAACATGCCATGGGAATATGTGAAATTACACCCCAAAATACATTCTGCTGCTTCTCCTGAGTACGGGGATACCACATGTGTGAGACTTTTTGGGAGCCTAGCCGTGTACGGGACCCCGAAAACCAAGCACCGCCTTCAGGCTTTCTAAGGGGCGTGAATTTTTGATTTCACTCTTCACTGCCTATCACAGTTTCGGAGGCCATGGAATGCCCAGGTGGCACAAAACCCCCCCAAATGACCCCATTTTGGAAAGTAGACACCCCAAGCTATTTGCTGAGAGGTATAGTGAGTATTTTGCAGACCTCACTTTTTGTCACAAAGTTTTGAAATTTGAAAAAAGAAAAAAAAAGAAGCTTGTCTTTCTTCATTTTCAAAAACAAATGAGAGCTTCAAAATACTCACCATGCCTCTCAGCAAATAGCTTGGGGTGTCTACTTTCCAAAATGGGGTCATTTGGGGGGGGTTTGTGCCACCTGGGCATTCCATGGCCTCCGAAACGGTGTTAGGCAGTGAAGAGTAAAATCAAAAATTCACGCCCTTAAAAACGCTGAAGGCGGTGATTGGATTTCGGGGCCCCGTACGCGGCTAGGCTCCCAAAAAGTCCCACACATGTGGTATCCCCATACTCAGGAGAAGCAGCTAAATGTATTTTGGGGTGCAATTCCACATAGGCCCATGGCCTGTGTGAGCAATATATCATTTAGTGACAACTTTGTGCAAAAAAAAAAAAAAAAAAAAAAAAAGTGTCACTTTCCCGCAACTTGTGTCAAAATATAAAATATTCCATGGACTCAATATGCCTCTCAGCAAATAGCTTGGGGTGTCTACTTTCCAAAATGGGGTCATTTGGGGGGGGGTTGTGCCACCTGGGCATTCCATGGCCTCCGAAACTGTGATAGGCAGTGAAGAGTGAAATCAAAAAGTTACACCCTTAGAAATCCTGAAGGCGGTGATTGGTTTTCGGGGTCCCATACGCGGCTAGGCTCCCAAAAAGTCCCACACATGTGGTATCCCCGTACTCAGGAGAAGTAGCTGAATATATTTTGGGGTGCAATTCCACATAGGCCCATGGCCTGTGTGAGCAATATATCATTTAGTGACAACTTTTTGTAAATATTTTTTTTTTTTTTTTTTTTTGTCATTATTCAATCACTTGGGACAAAAAAAATAAATATTCAATGGGTTCAACATGCCTATCAGCAATTTCCTTGGGGTGTCTACTTTCCAAAATGGGGTCATTTGGGGGGGTTTTGTACTGCCCTGCCATTTTAGCACCTCAAGAAATGACATAGGCAGTCATAAACTAAAAGCTGTGTAAATTCCAGAAAATGTACCCTAGTTTGTAGACGCTATAACTTTTGCGCAAACCAATAAATATACGCTTATTGACATTTTTTTTACCAAAGACATGTGGCCGAATACATTTTGGCCTAAATGTATGACTAAAATTGAGTTTATTGGATTTTTTTTATAACAAAAAGTAGAAAATATCATTTTTTTTCAAAATTTTCGGTCTTTTTCCGTTTATAGCGCAAAAAATAAAAACTGCAGAAGTGATCAAATACCATCAAAAGAAAGCTCTATTTGTGGGAAGAAAAGGACGCAAATTTCGTTTGGGTACAGCATTGCATAACCGCGCAATTAGCAGTTAAAGCGACGCAGTGCCAAATTGGAAAAAGACCTCTGGTCCTTAGGCAGCATAATGGTCCGGGGCTCAAGTGGTTAAACACGACTTTTTGATGCAGGCCTTTGACTTAAAAACCAAATTTGTGGAGAAGGGGTACTCTGGTGCAGACTTGGACAAAACCATAAATGAGGTTGCCGGCTTGGATAGGGCCATTATGATAAAGGGCACAGATAGAATCACTAAGAATAATAATATTCATGAGTTTTCTTTAGTGACCACCTACTCTCGACAACATTACGATATAAAGAAAATTCTTAGAAAACATTGGGCCGTGTTAAAAAACGATAAAGTGTTGGGCCCATCCTTACCTGAACGCCCACAAGTTATCTATAGGGGAGTACCTCCCCTAAGGCTGCAGGTTGCCCCTAATGAATATTTTTTAATAATGTTTACAATCATCTGTATTGATTTTAACACATGTATTTTTGTATATTGCATGCATGTATTTTTATTGAAATGTGTGCGATTAATCGCATTCACAATGTCTATTGCTTAGTTGCATGTGAGTCGCTGGTTTGTTATACATAGGTTAGTGTTTTTTTCCCATGCAGGCACTGATTTGTTATACAAAGTCTAGCGTTTTATTCTATGCCTTTGATCTATACTGCATGACAGGCGTTAATCTCATAGCTTATCTGTGCGGGTGTTAATTCTTTTCCATATTTTTTTATTGTGTATATTGAGTTATATGATATCAGGTTTTTTGTCTGATCAATCAAAAATACATTTTTAGCCTTTTTTCATGTCCCTGAGCCGGACCGCACAGCCGGCGCTCTTCCTCGTCGCCTGTTCATGCTTATCTGGCATTTTTAAATTTTTCTGTTCACTGAGAGATAGGTTAACCAATGAGGTGGCACTGAGTCATCTGTTGCCATCCTCTTTTTGTTCCTATCCTCTCCTTTTTCTGATTGGCCGTGCGCTGTCGCGTCATCAGTTGCTAACCAGGTTTATCCTGACACACTTCCTACCCAGCTGTTAGTGATGAGTTTGATTATATCCCCTCTGATCCACCCACTAACCATACCATATATATAGCGTGCGGTTGTAGCTGTAGCCATGCCTCTGAAGACATCTGTTACGATGAAACATGTCAGGCAGGCTGACATCCGTACGCTGATTGCTGCAGCCATTTGTTCCTATCATTGATGCATGCTGTTTTAAGCTTCAACTGTAAGTTACTACAATAAAAGTTTTTTTATCTATCATTACGGGCTTCACTATGGGTCCTTCATTTTCTTTTCTCGGATATATGATGACTACATGCCTGGATGCCTAATTCTGAAGTGACCATTGGGAGATGTTTATATGTGAAGGAAATCCCACGGATGTTGTGGTCTGATGAGGGGTTCCAGTGGGCTGGTTTTGCTGGATGCTATTGAGAATTTATCATCTATGCCTAATCCTTAACACCTTCTGGTAAGCAGACTACATTACCACGTGGTGACGAGTGACTCTTTCTACATCTGCACAATATATTTGGTGATTGGATTCCTCCCACTCTTCAATTTCATTTTTGAACTTTTCAGCGCCGCAATAATTTTTATGCATGTGACTTTTCAAAACACGTTGGACTTTTCCACTACTTACCATCTTTTGTCATCTGGATGGTTTTATGATTGTAGTAGAATTCTGCCACTTCTGTCAACCAGTATATAATATTATTCAAAATATATGTATATAAATAAATATATATATATATGTTTCTCTTGTGGTTCTTTCCATAAGAATTTTATGAATTTTTGTGCATTCATAAAATCATATATTTTTTATTATTTTTTTCTACATATTCTTTTGTCAAATTGCCTTAAAAATCCCATTTTGAGGTTTTTCTTCTTTAATTTGTAAGGGATGATGGCAATTTACATGCCAAACCATGAGAGTTGATTCATTTTTGTAATCCATGTCCTTAGTCTGCTTGTCTGTTTGCAAGCTTTTTTGTGTATCATCTTTAGAAGAGGCTTCCTTATGGGACAACAGCCATGCAGACCAATTTGATGCAGTGTGCGGGTTATGGTCTGTGCACTGACAGGCTGACCCCCACCCCTTCAACCTCTGCAGCAATGCTGGGAGCATTCATACGTCTATTTCTGAAAGACAGCCTCTGGATATGATGCTGACCATGTGCACTCAACTTCTTTGTTCAACCATGACCAATTTGATGCAGTGTGCGGGTATGATCTGAGCACTGACAGGCTGACCCCCCACCCCTTCAACCTCTGCAGCAATGCTGAGAGCACTCATATGTCTATTTCCCAAAGACAACCTGTGGATATGACGCTGACCATGTGCACTCAACTTCTTTGGTCAACCATGACCAATTTGATGCAGTGTGCGGGTATGGTCTGAGCACTGACAGGCTGACCCCCCACCCCTTCAACCTCTGCAGCAATGCTGAGAGCACTCATATGTCTATTTCCCAAAGACAACCTGTGGATATGACGCTGACCATGTGCACTCAACTTCTTTGGTCAACCATGGCGAGGCCTGTTCTGAGTGGAACCTGTCCTGTTAAATCGCTGTATGGTCTTGGCCACCGAGCTGCAGCTCAGTTTCAGGGTCTTGGCAATCTTCTTATAGCCTAGCCTATCTTTATGTAGAGCAACAATTCTTTTTTTCAGATCCTCAGAGAATTCTTTGCCATAAAGGTGCCATGTTGAACTTCCAGTGACCAGAGAAAATGAGAGCAATAACACCAAATTTAACACACCTGCTCCCCATTTACACACACCTGAGACCTTGTAACACTAATGAGTTACATAACACCGGGGAGGGAAAATGGCTAATTGGGCCCAATTTTGACATTTTCACTTAGGGGTGTACTCACGTTTGTTGCCAGTGGTTTTGACAAGTTAGTTTTTATTGAGTTTTTCAAAGATACAATGCAAAATACCAAGACTTGCAAATATATAGTTTTTCAAGAAACAAAAGCAAGTACATTATGCAACTTATTAGCGAAGTAGATCAAGTAGTAACAATACTTCAGTCAAGTGAACATACTGTAGATATCATAACAGAGTATAAAGGATAATGAGAGGGGTAGGGGAAAGGAGGAAGCACATAAAATGAGGTAAGCAAATTTAATCTGGCATTCAGAGAAAGAATACCATAGAGCTAGATCAGAGATTAGTTCCCCCAAGGGGAGGGAGTAACTTAGGGTCCCTTTCCCATATGAGAATAGCATAGTACTAAAAAAGGGTGTTCAAAGGGCATTCCAACCTATAATCAATTGACAATTTTCTTGTACCAGCGTTTCCAGGGATGCCAAAGTTTAAAAAGCTTCAAGTATGCGTTTTTCTCACATGTCATTAAACATTCATAGGAGTAGTGGGTGCATACTAGGGTTTTCACATCTAAGACTTTTGGGATAGTGTTTGTCTTCCAGTGTTTTGTAATAAGCAGTTAAGTTGCTAAGCTATGTGGGTAGTTACCATTCTAAAATGTGGTGGGATTAAGTCAATGTCCATGTTCAGGATGGCTAAATGGAGAGTTATTATGCACTGTAGTCTATGATGGCTGAGATTTTCAGTATTTCTGGAGTTCCGTTGAGGTATATCTGGCTTGAGGACTTTGTGTGCTCTCAGGGAAGTGAGTGGTAAACGAAAAAAATATATGTTATTAATTGAATGAGTTATTAATTAAGTTAATTAATTAAGTTAATTAAGTTATTAAGTTGTAGTACACTATAACTCCTGTGTATACAGGAAGCAGAACCAAAACTACACAATAAACAAAAACAAAAGGAAAAACCAAAGAAAATCAGCAGAGATTGTATCAAGAGCTGCTGAGATATGCGGGGTGAAAGTTTGTTGCAATGAGCAGAGTACTGAACTAATGTAGAACTGTAAAAATCATGGTGTTGGAAACACTTTAGTGCAGATGCATTCGCGTTAGCATAATGGCATCTAGATGAAGACGGGTTGTTACCTCTGTAGTTAGCTGCTGCTTGAGCTGGTGGTTCGGGGATAATTCCCCATGAATGGAGTAGTTGGAGACCTTATTCAACAATAGATGGTATGTTTCTTCCCAATTTTGCTAGCAATTATTTTGGTGGGGAACCCCCACTGCTAGGGAATCTTTTGGATGTTTAAAGTCTTGGTAATGGTATTCAGCTGGCGTCTAAGCTGGGGGGTGTATTGTGATATGTGAGTGTACAATTTTAGTATGGTGTGCGGGTCTGGAAGCTGACCAAATTGTGTCACTTTTGTCAGGAGTTGCTCCTTTGTGTGGTAAAAGTGTATTCTCATTAATACATCACGGGGGTTTCCTCGGGGAGATGAGGAGGTTTAGGTAGGTGGTGGATGCAATCTATAATGGTTTCTATGGGAGAAATCTCTGGGAGCAGTGCAGATATTAGTTGTCTAGCATAGGCATTAGGGTCAGAGAGGAGGATAGTTTCAGGCATGCCCCGTTTCTTCACATTGTTGCGGTGGGACCTATCTTTTAGGTTCGCCATCTTGTCTCTCATCCATTGCTGTTCATCCTGTGTGTGCTCATGAGCATTCACTAAATCATTAACTGTCTCTGTCACTCATCCATTTGATTTTCTATGAGTTGTACTTTTTCCCCAGTAAAGGCATTTATGAGGTAAATTTAGTGCACATAGAAGAGATAGCAGTGTGGAGGGAACATTAGAGTGAGATTAGCATCTCTTTCATTGTGGTATTGAGCACTGGTTGATTCAAAGTAGGAAATTATGTGATTAGGTGATGGTTGGGCTGCCTGTAATGGAGTAAGGTCTAATGGAGGACTCGCCTCAGCACTGAGTGGATCAGAATCCAGGCGTATCCTCAATTTAGCTGGGCTGTTGCTGGCAGAAGAGGTTGGGGATGAGGGAGAGAGATCTGCTGCATCTCTTGGTGAGATTGTTTCATAAGCATCTGCATCCGGGAGGTCTGTGTATGAGCCGTCTGTAGCGTGTGCAGAGCCGCGGGCACCATCTTGGCTTCATCTGCTTGGCGGCTGTGTGAAGAATGCCGCCAGCTTCTGAGGCTAAAAGTATTCCTTTTGCTTATGGGACATGTAGTAGTGATACTCCTGGATTGTGGAACCCTTGGAGGGTAAGTAAACTTGTATGTGAAGCGGTGTTACTATGTGTATTCTCCAGTCGGCGCTGGAGCTGTCTATTCACATGGCCATACTGCTCGGCAGCTAGCCACTCCCCCCCGTGTTGAGTTTTTTTAAGGGGACAGCAACTTTAGACTGTTATACAAGCTGTACACTCATTAGTTTACATTGTATCAATGTGTCATTTCTTGAGTGTTGTCACATGAAAAGATATAATATAATATTTACAAAAATGTGGGGGGTGTACTCACTTTTGTGAGATACTGTATGTGCAATCTCACTTTTACTTCATTGTGAGTTGTCATTTGTCTTTCTTTTAATTAACCTGTTTTAATGCTACACTTAACTGGCACACCCTTCCTGTTTGTTTCAGTTTCATAGGTTTACTTGTGACCAAACAGATAATTAGCAGGGCTTCTATACAGTGCATTTTTGTCAATTTATTTATTGTGCAAATAAGTTTTTCTTTGTTTCTGTTATAAAATTTTGTAAATAAGTACATTTCCTCCTTTACTGGTGGGCACTGATGAAGTAGTACTGATGAGCACAGATGAGGTGGCATCAATGAGGTGGCACTGATGAGGTGGAACTGATGATGGGCACTGATATGCGACACTGATGGGCTCTGATAGGTGGCACTGATATGTAGCACAGATGGGCACTCATAGGCGGCACAGATGGGCATTCATAGGTGGCACTGATGGGCACTTATGGGTGGCACTTATGGGCACTGATAGGCAGCACTGATGGACACTGATAGGTGGGCACTGATAGGCACTGATAGATGGCACTGATGGACACTGATGAGTGGCACTGATTTACACTGATAGATGGCACTGATGGGCATCACTGCTACTGAGGCACTGGCAGGTACTGCTGGTGGGCACTGATTGGCATTATGTGTGGGCACACATTGCCACCCATGGACACCAGAGATGCCATACCTGGTGGTTATCAGTGGTGGCCATTCCTGGTGGTCCTGGTGGCATCCCTGGTGGACCTGGGTGGGCATCCGTGGGGGGCTGCACTGATAAACAATCAGCACAGACCCCCTCTGTCAGAGGAGCAGCCAATCGGCTCTCCTCTACTCGCGTCTGTCAGACGCGAGTGAGGAAAAGCCGATAAACAGCTCTTCCTCTTTACATCATGATCAGCTGTTATTAGACACGGCTGATCACGGGGTATAGAGTCTCCATCAGAGACTCTTTACCTAGATCAGAGTTGCGGTGTGTCAGACTGACATGGGCGCATGGCGGCTTGTTATCCTGATCACGTCACGGTTTTATCCTTTCCTATTTACCTACAGCCAGATAAAACATGCATTTTCAGGAGGTAAAAAAAGTGACAGTTCCAACATTTGTCCCAGTAAATGTTCCCTTTAAAACAGGAGTCTCAAACCTGCGGCCCTCCAGCTGTTGCGAAACTCCAAGTCCGATGAGGCATTGCAAGGCTGACAGTTACAAACATGACTCCCACAGGCAGAGGCATGATGGAACTTGATTTAAAAGGACATTCACACAAGATACAATTACACTAATAACATTCCCAAATATCTATACAAAAATAATAGCTTTTGGTCTTTGTTCTGAAGCTGTTCTAATCTGAGATAGTACTCTAACATAGCTTTTTTGGGGTATGGGAACCAAATGATGGGCTATGGAACTGAATCTTTGAACATTTTTTTAAAATTAAAACTGTTTTTTGCATCATTGAACCTGCAATCAAAAGGAGATAATGACTTGATTTGTCAAATGCAAGTTTCATTGTCTGTAGCTGTACCTGAATTCTATGTTTTGGTTGCACAAAAACAACAGCAAAAATCTTACAGGGTTTCACAATTTTTTTGTCATTTTTTACCTTAATAAATATGATACAATTGCTATTCTTTTAGATATGCATATGTAAAGTAAAAACAAGCCATTTATATCTTTTGAAGTCATATTGGTATCAGGTGATGTTGATGCTTTCAACAGTCTAATAAAGATAGTATGTACATGCATCTAATCATGAAAAAGGTTAAGAACCCATGTTATAGTGGTAGTAAATTATGCAGAAGAAATTTTCACCTTCATGCTACTGCTTTTATCTGGAATATAATCATTTCTGATATCTACTGAAACTTAGCATTAAAATATCAAATATCATATTATGGAAGTAAAAATTTAGGATGTCTAGCCCTATTTAGAAAGTTGCCTTAACATGAAGCCTTTTTGTTTTTCACATATTCCTGATAAAAGCAGAAATGTAAAGCTTATTGATGATCATAATTGGTTCAAACAAAGAATGTATGTTTAAAATGAGATGTTTTTTTCGACATTTGTGGTTAACGGTTTTGTGATTCTTTGCAGACTCAAATATGGGTGTACTGTGAGACCAGCCTGAAAAAGAAGAGGTGTTTCTAGTTTTATGTTGCAAAATAATTTTATGGGGGTAAAAGGTTGGTGCTTTTTTTCTTCAGGGAGGATGTAAAATTGCTAAGTTAAATTGGAGCTTGGAATTACAAGCTGTGATGTAACATGAGGCAGATATCTGTAAAGCATCAGTGTTTACACCTGCAGAGTTAAGAGACTGTCCACCTCCTTAGCAACGTGAACACTATGGCTTGTAAAAATGCACCAGTGTAAATAAGACAGGGAAGAGAGAAACTCTGGGATTTTCTTTAATAGTCTTTTTGCTACAAATATAATTAATGAAATGCATGCATTTTTTGGGTGGGGGAAATAACTATACCTGAGTGGATTTACAAGGGACAAAAGAAAACATTTTCAGAGAAATACAAAAATAAATAAAAAAAATAATAATAACAAAAAAAAAACATATTTCCATGTGTTAACAGCTGTCTGAGAGATTAAAGAAATTCTCCATTTAAGCATTGTCATTTCTTATGTTTCACCCAATAAAGTCTGGAGCTCCTTACACACCCGGAGAGGTAAGGGCTGTGTGAGGTCCATATCTGTTCAGGAGTCAGTCAGTAAATGCTTAGGGGAGATTCTGATTCATACATACCCATTCATTTATATGTTAGTATCACTTAGGTGTCCCCAACATTCTCCTCCCAGCTTGCTCTATTCCATAATAAGTATATGCATAACAACAAGACAAATGGAGATCTATACTATTATTTGTTCAGAAGTCTAGAATGTTTGCCTAGGCTTATAAACCAGCACCTTTGCAGTATATACCTGTATATAAAACATTATTTTTACTATATAAGGCATTCAAAATATTTCAAAACCCATCTGCAGCATTTTCCAAGGTGACTTGAGTGCCAACAATGTTGCCAGGAAATGCTGGCATTGTTCTACATGGTTATCTATGTTTTAAAGTGAAACTCCAGGATTAAAAAAAAAACAAAAAAACTACTTTTGTTTTTGGACATTCCCCGTCATTGCAAAAAGTAATGGAGCATATATGGATCTCATGTGATTTTGGCCCAGTGGTTCTTAACTCTTGCCTCCATCCATTATTGGATACTGCAGTGACATGGATGTCAAAAGTAGGGATAAGCTTAAGGTTCAGTCTGAGCACAATTTCAAACTGATCTGTGGCTCTTTAGGTGTTTGGAAGAACAGCCAAGCATTCACACATTCGGTGGGAGCCAAATATCATGTATAATAGCGGTATTACTACCTTTGTTATACATCACAGTTTCCTGCTGTCAGTGGTTGGTAAGGATGCTGATGGGTGCAGGCACTGCTAAATCATTAACAACCAGTGATGTCACCATCCCCATTCACTTATATAGCCAGAAATCCCCGGCCATGTAAGCAAAGGAGTCAGGGATAGTTAAAAAATAAATAAATAAAGTTTGAAACCTTCAGGTCTGGTTTGAAATGTCAAGGGGAACCCCATGCAAAAATCAAGAAAAAAAGTGTGAGTTTTTCCCCAAAAAATAACATTGTCCCCATGTTGATGAGGACAATGTCCTCTTCCACACAACTCTAGGCCCCATGATTGGGGGCATCTGTATTTTAGATTCTTATCAAAATCTGCAGATCTCCTTTAAGAGGGCACCCAGATACCGGTCCCTCCATATGTGAATGGGGTACATAGTACTCATTCATAAAAAATGTAAACCGTAAAAAAAAAAAAAAAAAAACATGCACACACAGTTCTTCACAAGTCCATAAAATAAAAAATTCCCATGATGTACGTACAATCATCATAAATCACATTGTCCAGTGATATAGATCCACATCAGTCATGATGCTGATGCTTGCCTTCCCACCTCAAGAATAAAAACACCTCTCGCTGAGACATGTTCAGTTCTATTGCTTCACCTTTGCCAAATGACAGGTCCAGTGGATGACCGCTGTAAAGAATGGGGAAGGGTCTCCTGTAACAGTTGTATACATCTCACAGATATGCCAATTCACAGGTAGGTTCAGGGCATCCCCCAGACATGTGATTTAAAGAAATTTGCATTCCTAATGTTTTACTTTAAGCATTAATAAAATCCTCATTTTGTGGCCATACAGGGCTCACAACATACCTCATCCCTACTAGTTAATTAAATGGCTCATATTGCAATACCAAAATAATGACAACAACAGCAGCAAATGGATAATCTGTGGTTTTGCTTGTATACTGGTATTGAAGTTAGCTTTGGAATTTGTGATTTATTACACACTGGAAATTAAAACCTTTATTCTTGATTGCTAAATACTGGGTACTAGGAGTAATTGCATAGTATAGGAACTTGGGTACTGGGAGTATTATTTTAATAATATAGTAACTTGGAGTACTGGGAGTAATTGCACATCTTGCTTCATGTATGCATTTGAGGGCAAATACTGCTGTGCGAGATGTCAGCTAGTTGTTTCTCTGAATGCCCATATCCTGGATCTAAAAACAAGGTGGAAACACTGAGCAGAATCAACAACCTGGGAAGGAGTTTGGGCATTACCCAGCAGGTGCTGGCGGGGGGCCAGTGTAGTGGGGGGTGGAGACATGGAGGCACAGGAGCCAGAGGTAGGTGGCTGGGTGAAAGAAGGAGGGTTAGAGGGAAAAGTGTTAGGGAGGCTAGTCCTGAGTTGGTACACCCCAACAAATATGCAATATGAGATTTAAATGAAGCATATGCTCTATCTTGAAAGCAATGATCTTGTTATGTGAAATCCCTTAGTGAGTCTGATTGCCAATTGACAATAACTTTTTTGCTCATTTTCTTTTCTCCATTTTTTAAAATTAAATTAGCCCTTAAAATGAATATGTAACTAACTAAAAAATAAGATGTTGATCTGTTGACTTTTTTTGGTTTACTGTGCTCAGGTATCCATGAAAATACAAAGAGGGCTCAGCTTTATTAAATTTGTCACACAGCAAGACAATGCAGAACAAGGTCAGTGAGTAAATAAACAAGACAGTTGCAGGAATGCAACTTGATAAATATGTTTCCACTGCTACTTCAAGGTAGCACTGCATAAAATAAAAACTCAAAAATTGCTGATCACTTAGATGCATTTTTTTCACATCAGAAATTAATTGCCAATCACTATTATTACCATTATAATTGCTGTAGACAAAGCTCCTTCAATTTGCACATACATAGAGGACATAGAGGACCTGTTGTAACATACATTTTATTTTGATTAACACAAAAACAAAGAGATTTATTCTCTAAAAATGTTTTTGTTTCTTGTAAAGCTATCTGACTCTGACTCTGGTACTTAAACTTATCTTAAAGTGATTGTAAAGACTCGCTTTTTTCGTTTTTTTTTTTTTTTTTTTAATAACAAACATGTCATACTTACCTCCTCTGTGCAGTTGATTTTGCACAGAACAGCCTGGATCCTCCTCTTCTAGGGTCCCTCTTTGCTTCTCCTAGTTCCTCCCTCCTTTGTGTGCCCCTCAGCCAGCAGCTTGCTACAGGGGTCACCCAATCTGAGTCAGAGCTCTGTGTATCCATTCAGAAACAGATCCTGACCTGTCCCAGCCCCCTCTCTCCACCTGGCTACTGACTTTGATTGACAGCCGTGGGAGCCAATAGCGCCGCTGCTCTGTCTCAGCCAATCAGGAGGAGTGTACTGGATGGCTGAGGGGATCGTGGACATTGCTGGAGAGAGAAGAAGCTCAGGTAGGTAATTGGGGGGTGCTGAGGAGGCTGCTGCACACAGAAGGTTTATCTTAATGCATAGAATGCATTGAGATAAAAAACCTTCTACCTTTACAACTCCTTATCACTGGTGGAAAACATTTTTAAGGTTGATCACCTCCATACTCCATTTTACTAAAACAACCCCTCTTTCCCCATAACAATGATAAAGGACTAAAGAAGGAATACGTATACTAGCAGAATGCTTTAATAAAAACACACCTTTTAATTATAAGATCTATAATCTGACAACTTTCTAAATGTGCAACAAAAATTAAAATGAAAAATGTTAGAAGGTTGAGATCTAAAAGACAGCATTTTTCTCAGTGTCTTCCATAGTAAAAATACTTAAACCGGTTCTGGACCAGCTGCTGCAGTTATACTGCGGCAGGTTGGTCCGGCTGTGTGAAGCGTCACGCGAGCAGCCGGCTGGGGGGCCGCAACCATCAGATTCGATCAGGAACCGATCAATCCCCAGGCACAGGCCAATGATATCTGGCCTGGACCTGGGGATCGGTCCTGACGAATGAGATCCTTCCCCTGTTGTGTAAGTGTAAACACTGACAGGGGAAGTGATGTCATCTCTCCTCATACTGGTCTTTTCCGTTCCAGACAGAGGAATTCCATTCAAGCGGTCGTGCCTACACACGGTCAATCCAAAGTCCAACCGCCCAGAACGCGGTGGCATACAGCACGTATGACAGGACTAGAAAAAGGAAGTTCAATAGCCAGTAGCCAATAGCTTCCGTCTTGTACTTGCTTCAGAGCAAGTGTCATTTTTGGTCCGTCGGAACAGCATACAGGCGAGCGGTTTTCCTGATAGGAAATATTTAGAGCATGTTCTATTTCTAGGTCCATCAGGATTTTCAAAAAAAGAAGTCCGATGAGGCCTACACACGATCGGAGTAGACGATGAAAAGCTTCCGTCTGACCTTTTCTGTCGGACATTCCGCTCGTGTGTACAGGGCATTAGAGTGAGTTGCACTAACACTACACTGACACCAGGTCATATAGGCACACAATTCACCCCCCGATCACCCCCCCAGTTAACCCCTTCACCACCTGTCACTGTGTCACCCAGTAGAGCAATCAGATTCATTTTTGATTGCTGTACTGGTGTCATTAGTGACACAAATTAGCGTTAGGGCAATTAGTATTAGCCCCAAATAGGTCTAGGGACCCCCTCAACCCCCCCAATAAAGGTTTAACCCCTTCATTACCCCCTGTCACCTGTGATCACTGTATAGGTGTCACGGGTGACGCAGTTTAGCTAGATTTTTTTTATAGCGTCAGGGCACTCGCTACCCGTTACCCAATAAAGGTTTAACCCCCTGATCACTCGGCGGGTGATCAAAGTTAGGTTTTAGCATCAGATAGGGTCTGCGTTGCCCCAGGCAGTGTCAGATCAGTGCCAGTAGTGCTAACACCCTCACACGCACCATACACCTCTCTTTAGTAGTATAGCGTCTGAACAGATTGATATCTGATCAGATCTATACTAGCATCCCCAGCAGTTTAGGATGACCAAAAATGCAGTGTTAGTGGGATCAGCCCAGATACCTGCTAGCACCTGCGGTTAACCCCTCCGCCCAGCCCAGCCCATCCAAGTGCAGTATCAATCGATCACTGTCACTTACAAAAAACTAAACACATAACTGCAGCGCTCGCAGAGTCAGGCCTGATCCCTGCGAATGCTAACAGTTTTTTTGGTAGCATTTGAATCAGTCGCTAACAGTCAGGAGCTTTTTTACCTGTGAGTCTTACTACTGTACCAGTAAATTTAGAAACCAAAATGTCAAATCGAAGGTACAGTAGTGAAGAGGCCTACACGTTTCTGAGCATGACAGATAGTGAAGAGGAAGTCACTCATCTGTCAGATTCAGGCTCAGAATACGAACCTGTATACAGCAGTGGCACCCTAACAAATATCTCTGACGGTGAAGTTGTGGTCCCTGCCAAGGTCAGGCGTACCAGACCCCATTCTTCTTCTGCTGTCATTGAGGTGCAAGAACCGCAGGTCCCTCGTATGGAGCAGAGAGCCAGTACTAGTACTGCTCATCCTTCTGGTGAACTGGCAAGCCCCAGCGGCCTAGTACATCCTGGTCATACATCCAGCACTGCAGTAACACTTGGTGACGTGGTGAGTCCCATAAGTGCAGTTTAAGCTGGCGAGGTGGCAAGCACAAGTAGTGTCCCACTGCCACCAAGAAGAAGACAAAGACAGGCCCGACGAGCCCATAGTGCCCTTCCTGCTGCATTCACCAATCCTAATTGGGAGCCCACCACTTCTGCAGCACCCGTACTTCCCCCATTCACTGGCCAACCTGGAATTCAGGTGGAAACAGTTGATTTTACGTCACTTGATTTTTATTCGCTGTTTTTCACCGAAGATCTCTATAGATCTATTGTGGACCAAAGCAATTTGTATGCTGGTCAATTCATCGCCGCTAATCCCCAGCTGACCCTTGCCAGAGATTGGAAACCAATTACGGTTTCTGAATTTAAGACCTTTCTGGGCCTATCCCTCCTCATGGGCATAACTAAAAAGAGTGAGTTGCGATCATATTGGTCCACTCACCCAATTCATCATATGCCATTGTTCTCTGCCTCCATGACCAGGACCCGATACGAGCAGATCTTGCGGTTCATGCACTTCAATGACATTGAACTCTGTCATCCTCGGGGTGACCCTGGATTTGTTCACCTCTACAAAATTCGGCCCCTCATAAACCACTTGAACCAACGTTTTGCAGCCTTGTTTACTCCCGATAAATTTGTCTGCATTGATGAGTCCCTGTATAAGTTTTCTGGCCGCTTGTCTATCAAACAGTATCTTCCCAGCAAACGTGCCAGATACGGAGTCAAGATGTATAAACTCTGTGACAGGGCAACAGGCTATACATATAGTTTTATGGTTTATGAGGGAAAAGATAGTCACGTAGAGCCGGAGAACTGCCCAGACTACATAGGGAGCGCTGGTAAGATAGTGTGGGACTTGGTGTCACCCTTATTTGGAAAGGGGTACCATTTGTACATGGACAATTATTACATGAGCGTGCCACTTTTTAGTCACCTTTTTGATTATGGAATTGTCGCATGTGGCAACGTGCGATCTAATCGCCGGGGCTACCCCCAATGGCTTGTAGAATCCCAACTTAGACGGGGGGAGAGAGCCTGCTTGAGGTGTAATAATTTGTTAGCAGTGAAGTGGAGGGATTCATGGAATGTTTTCGTTCTGTCCTCACTTCACACAGACACGGCAGTCCAAATTCCTACGGCGACTGGTGTTGTGGTGAAACCCCTCTGTGTCCATGAATACAGCATTAACATGGGAGGGGTGGACCTCAACGACCAGTTGTTGATGCCATACTTAATTGCCCATAAGGCCAGACGCTGGTACAAAAAAGTGTCTGTTTATTTATTTCAATTGGCTTTGCTGAACGCTTTTTTGCTATACAAAGCTTCAGGATGGACTGGATCCTTCCTTAAATTCCGGGAAAAGATCGTCAGAGTCCTTCTGTTTCCAGACGGTGCTCTTGCCCAACTTCCCAATGCAAATGCAGTGAGCCAGCTGCATGAGAGGCATTTTCCTTATGTCCTCCCTGGTACCCCTACCCAAAGAACACTCCAAAAAGGATGTTGTGTCTGCAGTAAATGTGGATTTAGGCGTGACACCCGCTTTTATTGTACCTCCTGTCCTAACCAACCTGGTCTCTGCATTGATGAATGTGATTAGCGTAGGGTACAGCACCACACAGCCCTAGGCACACTAACACAGGGTCTCTGGGTTTTGAAAGATGTGATGGCCATCAGATTTTGAGAGACCCTAATCTGCAACGTTCAGTTTACAGTTTTTTTACAGTTTTTATAAAAGTGAAAAAAAAACACACAAAAACACAAAAAATATATATAATAAAAAATCCAAAAATAGTTGTGGTTGTATTTTTCTTCTCTCTCTCTATTGTTCTCTCTCTTATGTTCTCTCTCTACTGTCTGCTCACTATTGTTCTATATCTTTCGTTTTCTTTCTGTTTTATTTTTACTATGTTGTATTGTATTTGCTTTGCTGGTATGGTATGTTATACTGTAATGTTTGTTTTATTGTTAACCATCATTTGCTTAGCAGATACGCCATTCAGCTGCAGCGCGGGTTTATTTATCTTGACAGCAACAGCGTTTGCTCCCATGATACATAAAGCTGTGACTCCAGCACTGTCGGAGGTGATTTCACCACCACAGTTAAAAAAAAAAAGAGCATCCCCCCTCCTTTTTGCTATAGCTATAGAAACCCTAGCCATAGCTATCAGATCAAACCCAGACATTAAAGGGGTACGGTGCGGAGATCAGGAAAATAAATGCGCACTTTACGCAGATGACCTTATACTGTATATCAGTACATTAACATGGGAGGGGTGGACCTCAACGACCAGTTGTTGATGCCATACTTAATTGCCCGTAAGGCCAGACGCTGGTACAAAAAAGTGTCTGTTTAATTATTTCAATTGGCTTTGCTAAATGCTTTTTTGCTATACAAAGCTTCAGGATGGACTGGATCCTTCCTTAAATCCTTCCTGATCTCCATTCCGGGATTATACAAAGTCCTAAAGGCTTTTAGTGCTCTGTCAGGCCTAACGGTTAATATGAATAAGTCTACTGTGCTTAATGTCACGGTTCCTTCGGACATTCTCTCACAACTCACCAGCAACTTTGACTTCCCCTGGGCCCCCGGGACCATCCAATATTTAGGTATTAACCTCACAGCGGACATCAGCATTGTCTTTAAAGCCAACTACCCCCCTATGGTTAACAAATGCAGGGGAGATCTTGATAAATGGTCTAGATGTGGTCTGTCCTGGCTGGGAAGGGTACATGCGGTGAAAATGACACTCCTCCCACGCCTCCTTTATTTATTCCGCTCCCTGCCAATCCCGCTCACGAAAAATTTCCTCTGCAAATTCCAATTGGAGATTAAGCTCTTTGTCTGGGGGAAGAAGGGATATAGATGCCCGTCCAGCATTCTCATTCACCTTAAATCTCAGGGCGGATTGGGACTACCGGATCTTTGGGGTTACTACCAGGCTGCTCAAATAGCCCAGATATCAATGATCTTCTCTAAAGGTCCAAAACCCGACTGGCTCTCTATGGAAAGAAGGGCAACTCCTCACAACACACTTGACTATCTCCTGTGGTGTGACCCAAAAATCAGACCAGCCATTCTGGCTCCCATCCTATCACACTCCATCTCACTAAGCACTAAGCTTTTTAGACAAACCACCCTGACCTCTCCTCTAAAACCCCTATCACATATTTTCAATAATTCCGACTTCCCCCGGGAGGTAACATACAAGCATTTAGATGGTGGACTGATAAAGGCCTTTACCGGATTGGTCACTTCCTTACTCCAACTGGTCCCCTAACCTGGTAAGATAGTATGGGACTTGGTGTCACCCTTATTCGGAAAGGGGTACCACTTGTACATGGACAATTATTACATGAGCGTGCCACTTTTTAGTCACCTTTTTGATTATGGAATTGTCGCATGTGGCAACGTGCGATCTAATCGCCGGGGCTACCCCCAATGGCTTGTAGAATCCCAACTTAGATGGGGGGAGAGAGCCTGCTTGAGGTGTAATAATTTGTTAGCAGTGAAGTGGAGGGATTCATGGAATGTTTTCGTTCTGTCCTCACTTCACACAGACACGGCAGTCCAAATTCCTACGGCGACTGGTGTTGTGGTGAAACCCCTCTGTGTCCATGAATACAGCATTAACATGGGAGGGGTGGACCTCAACGACCAGTTGTTGATGCCATACTTAATTGCCCGTAAGGCCAGATGCTGGTACAAAAAAGTGTCTGTTTATTTATTTCAATTGGCTTTGCTAAATGCTTTTTTGCTATACAAAGCTTCAGGATGGACTGGATCCTTCCTTAAATTCCGGGAAAAGATCGTCAGAGTCCTTCTGTTTCCAGATGGTGCTCTTGCCCAACTTCCCAACGCAAATGCAGTGAGCCAGCTGCATGAAAGGCATTTTCCTTATGTCCTCCCTGGTACCCCTACCCAAAGAACACTCCAAAAAGGATGTTGTGTCTGCAGTAAATGTGGATTTAGGCGTGACACCCGCTTTTATTGTACCTCCTGTCCTAACCAACCTGGTCTCTGCATTGATGAATGTGATTAGCGTAGGGTACAGCACCACACAGCCCTAGGCACACTAACACAGGGTCTCGGGGTCTCGAAAGATGTGATGGCCATCACATTTTGAGAGACCCTAATCTGCAACGTTCAGTTTACAGTTTTTTTACAGTTTTTATAAAAGTGAAAAAAAAAACACACAAAAACGCAAAAAATATATATAATAAAAAATCCAAAAATAGTTGTGGTTGTATTTTTCTTCTCTCTCTCTATTGTTCTCTCTCTTATGTTCTCTCTCTACTGTCTGCTCAATATTGTTCTATATCTATCGTTCTCTTTCTGTTTTATTTTTACTATGTTTTATTGTATTTGCTTTGCAGGTATGGTATGTTATACTGTAATGTTTGTTTTATTGTTAACCATCATTTGCTTAGCAGATACGCCATTCAGCTGCAGCGCGGGTTTATCTATCTTGACAGCAACAGCGTTTGCTCCCACGATACATAAAGCTGTGACTCCAGCACTGTCTGAGGTGATTTCACCACCACTTTTAAAAAAAAAAAAAGAGCGTCCCCCCTCCTTTTTGCTATAGCTATAGAAACCCTAGCCATAGCTATCAGATCAAACCCAGACATTAAAGGGGTACGGTGCGGAGATCAGGAACATAAATGCGCACTTTACGCAGATGACCTTATACTGTATATCACCTCACCCCTGATCTCCATTCCGGGATTATACAAAGTCCTAAAGGCTTTTAGTGCTCTGTCAGGCCTAACGGTTAATATGAATAAGTCTACTCCACTAAATGTCACGGTTCCTTCGGACATTCTCTCACAACTCACCAGCAACTTTGACTTCCCCTGGGCCCCCGGGACCATCCAATATTTAGGTATTAACCTCACAGCGGACATCAGCATTGTCTTTAAAGCCAACTACCCCCCTATGGTTAACAAATGCAGGGGAGATCTTGATAAATGGTCTAGATGTGGTCTGTCCTGGCTGGGAAGGGTACATGCGGTGAAAATGACACTCCTCCCACGCCTCCTTTATTTATTCCGCTCCCTGCCAATCCCGCTCATGAAAAATTTCCTCCGCAAATTCCAATCGGAGATTACGCGCTTTGTCTGGGGGAAGAAGGGATATAGAGGCCCGTCCAGCATTCTCATTCACCCTAAATCTCAGGGCGGATTGGGACTACCGGATCTTTGGGGTTACTACCAGGCTGCTTAAATAGCCCAGATATCAATGATCTTCTCTAAAGGTCCAAAACCCGACTGGCTCTCTATGGAAAGAAGGGCAACTCCTCACAACACACTTGACTATCTCCTGTGGTGTGACCCAAAAATCAGACCAGCCATTCTGGCTCCCACCCTATCACACTCCATCTCACTAAGCACTAAGCTTTTTAGACAAACCACCCTGACCTCTCCTCTAAAACCCCTATCACATATTTTCAATAATTCCGACTTCCCCCCGGGAGTTAACATACAAGCATTTAGATGGTGGACTGATAAAGGCCTTTACCGGATCGGTCATTTCCTTTCTCCAACTGGTCCCCTACCCTGGTAAGATAGTGTGGGACTTGGTGTCACCCTTATTCGGAAAGGGGTACCACTTGTACATGGACAATTATTACAAGAGCGTGCCACTTTTTAGTCACCTTTTAGATTATGGAATTGTCGCATGTGGCAACGTGCGATCTAATCGCCGGGGCTACCCCAATGGCTTGTAGAATCCCAACTTAGACGGGGGGAGAGAGCCTGCTTGAGGTGTAATAATTTGTTAGCAGTGAAGTGGAGGGATTCATGGAATGTTTTCGTTCTGTCCTCACTTCACACAGACACGGCAGTCCAAATTCCTACGGCGACTGGTGTTGTGGTGAAACCCCTCTGTGTCCATGAATACAGCATTAACATGGGAGGGGTGGACCTCAACGACCAGTTGTTGATGCCATACTTATTTGCCCGTAAGGCCAGACGCTGGTACAAAAAAGTGTCTGTTTATTTATTTCAATTGGCTTTGCTGAACGCTTTTTTGCTATACAAAGCTTCAGGATGGACTGGATCCTTCCTTAAATTCCGGGAAAAGATCGTCAGAGTCCTTCTGTTTCCAGACGGTGCTCTTGCCCAACTTCCCAACGCAAATGCAGTGAGCCAGCTGCATGAGAGGCATTTTCCTTATGTCCTCCCTGGTACCCCTACCCAAAGAACACCCCAAAAAGGATGTTGTGTCTGCAGTAAATATGGATTTAGGCGTGACACCCGCTTTTATTGTACCTCCTGTCCTAACCAACCTGGTCTCTGCATTGATAAATGTGATTAGCGTAGGGTACAGCACCACACAGCCCTAGGCACACTAACACAGGGTCTCGGGGTCTCGAAAGATGTGATGGCCATCACATTTTGAGAGACCCTAATCTGCAACGTTCAGTTTCCAGTTTTTTTACAGTTTTTATAAAAGTGAAAAAAAAAAACACACAAAAACACAAAAAATATATATAATAAAAAATCCAAAAATAGTTGTGGTTGTATTTTTCTTCTTTCTCTCTATTGTTCTCTCTCTTATGTTCTCTCTCTACTGTCCACTCACTATTGTTCTATATCTATCGTTCTCTTTCTGTTTTATTTTTACTATGTTTTATTGTATTTGCTTTGCAGGTATGGTATGTTATACTGTAATGTTTGTTTTATTGTTAACCATCATTTGCTTAGCAGATACGTCATTCAGCTGCAGCGTGGGTTTATTTATTTTGACAGCAACAGCGTTTGCTCCCACGATACATAAAGCTGTGACTCCAGCACTGTCGGAGGTGATTTCACCACCACAGTTAAAAAAAAAAAAAAGCGTCCCCCCTCCTTTTTGCTATAGCTATAGAAACCCTAGCCATAGCTATCAGATCAAACCCAGACATTAAAGGGGTACGGTGTGGAGATCAGGAACATAAATGCGCACTTTACGCAGATGACCTTATCCTGTATATCACCTCACCCCTGATCTCCATTCTGGGATTATACAAAGTCCTAAAGGCTTTTAGTGCTCTGTCAGGCCTAACGGTTAATATGAATAAGTCTACTGTGCTTAATGTCACGGTTCCTTCGGACATTCTCTCACAACTCACCAGCAACTTTGACTTCCCCTGGGCCCCCGGGACCATCCAATATTTAGGTATTAACCTCACGGCGGACATCAGCATTGTCTTTAAAGCCAACTACCCCCCTATGGTTAACAAATGCAGGGGAGATCTTGATAAATGGTCTAGATGTGGTCTGTCCTGGCTGGGAAGGGTACATGCGGTGAAAATGACACTCCTCCCACGCCTCCTTTATTTATTCCGCTCCCTACCAATCCTGCTCACGAAAAATTTCCTCTGCAAATTCCAATTGGAGATTAAGCACTTTGTCTGGGGGAAGAAGGGATATAGATGCCCGTCCAGTATCCTCATTCGCCTTAAATCTCAGGGCAGATTGGGACTACCGGATCTTTGGGGTTACTATCAGGCTTCTCAAATAGCCCAGATATCAATGATCTTCTCTAAAGGTCCAAAACCCGACTGGCTCTCTATGGAAAGAAGGGCAACTCCTCACAACACACTTGACTATCTCCTGTGGTGTGACCCAAAAATCAGACCAGCCATTCTGGCTCCCACCCTATCACACTCCATCTCACTAAGCACTAAGCTTTTTAGACAAACCACCCTGACCTCTCCTCTAAAACCCCTATCACATATTTTCAATAATTCCGACTTCCCCCCGGGAGTTAACATACAAGCATTTAGATGGTGGACTGATAAAGGCCTTTACCGGATTAGTCACTTCCTTACTCCAACTGGTCCCCTAACCTTTTCTTACTGTAAGACTAAACTCGACATGCCGGACTCGGAAAAATTTAGATTTACCCAATTGTCTCACTTTCTACACTCCATTTGGTGTAAAAATTCCAAATCTCAACTTATAACTCCTTATGAACATTGGTGCTCCAATACCCAGGACCAGAAAGGGGGCATTTCCCTGATCTACACGGCGCTCATGACCAAGCTGGACATACCAGCATATGCTAAGACCTGGGAGGAGGACACAGGCCAAACCTGGACACCAGCAGAATGGTCCAGATCCTGGACATGCTCTTATAAAGGTATTTGCAATATCTCTCTCATAGAAGCCAGCCTTAAGGATATTTCAAGATGGTACTATGTTCCCTCCAGACTGGCATTGATTTTTCCTGGTACAACCCCTCTTTGTTTTAGAGGGTGTTCGCTCGAGGGATCAATGATTCACATATGGTGGTCCTGCCCGCATATCAGAACATTTTGGCAGAGAATCTTTAGAATTATCAGTAACTTATTTCACACCTCAGTGGCCCCCAACATACTCATAGCTCTTCTTAATCAGTCTGTTCCTAGTTTACCTAAAAACTCACAGACACTATCTTATTTTATCTTTTTAGGAGCTAAAATTACCATTGCTAAATGTTGGAAAAAACCCACTGTTTCTATCAAGAGCTGTATCAGAAAAATTTCATGGATTGTGTCTCAGGAGCATTTAGTAGCAAAATTCAGTGATAAAGTGGAGAGATTCAGGTCCACCTGGGAACCGTGGGCCTCGCTCCACAACATATCGCTCATCCCGGGATTGACAGCTGGACCTAGTATTAAATCTTCCTCTCCCTGACCCAGCTCTACTTTTGCCCTCCTACCTCCTCTCCCTCTTCATTTCCCACGTTTTCTTTCCTTCTCTTCTGGGACTTCCCTGTCCCTTATTTTTCTGTAGTGCATAGGGACTTGTAGTCCTCCCCTAGAGGAGGACTGTGCAAATTTTTTCTCACTTTTTCCAGGACTGCCGGGAGGCCCTCGCTCCTCCCGCGCCCTCAGTTTTCCTCCACCCCTACGGTTGTACAGCGATATGGAGAGAAATATGGTTATAGCCTACTATTGTCTCCCCGGCGACCTCTCCTAGGGGTTTGGTGACGAATTGGGGGGGTCTCAGCACGCACCTTCAGGAAGATCCCATTGGGGAAGGTTGTGCGGTGCTCCTAGACCGGTCCATGTTATATAATTTGGAGGTGGCTATGGGCACCCTGGCAGTCTGGGCAATGATATAGGCCCACTCTGATAAAAAAAGCTCATTTTTATGAATTTGTTCTAGTTTACGTCTTTACTTATTGTTTTATCTTAACATTCATTATCAGGTATACAATATGATATTGTTGCTGTTCCTGACATCTGTAAGCTCTCTGTGAATATATCTGTGCTTATACACTGTATATCATATAAAAAACAATAAAAATATTTCAAATACAAAACAAAAAAAAAAAAGAGCATATATGCCGAAGCATGGGGGAAGGGGTGGAGGAGCAATTTGCTCCTAGCATTAGGGGCGGATTGCCCCCATGCTTCGGCATATATTTTTTTAGGCACAGATTGCAATGTTTTATTTTTACTATGTTTTATTGTATTTGCTTTGCAGGTATGGTAAGTCTTATGCCCCGTACACACGGTCGGATTTTCCGATGGAAAATGTCCGATCGGAGCGTGTTGTCGGAAATTCCGACCGTGTGTAGGCTCCATCGGACATTTTCCATCGGATTTTCCGACACACAAAGTTTGAGAGCAGGATATAAAATTTTCCGACAACAAAATCCGTTGTCGGAAATTCCGATCGTGTGCACACAAATCCGACGGACAAAGTGCCACGCATGCTCAGAATAAATAAAGAGATGAAAGCTATTGGCCACTGCCCCGTTTAGAGTCCCGACGTACATGTTTTACGTCACCGCGTTCAGAACGATCGGATTTTCCGACAACTTTGTGTGACCGTGTGTATGCAAGACAAGTTTGAGCCAACATCCGTCGGAAAAAATCCTAGGATTTTGTTGTCGGAATGTCAGCCAGTGGTTGGCTTTAATATAAAAGCAATCCTAGTGGCTAATTAGCCTCTAGACTGCTTTTATAAGCAATGGGAGGGAATGTCCCCCCCCCACCGTCTTCCATGGTTTTCTCTGGCTCTCCTGTCCCAACAGGGAACCTGAGAATGCAGCCAGTGGTTCAGCCAGCTGACCATAGAGCTGATCAGAGACCAGAATGGCTCTAATAATCTCTATGGTCTAAGAAACCGGAAGCTATGAGCATTTCATGACTTTGGTTTTGCCAGATATAAACAGCGCCATTGGGAAATTGGCAAAGCATTTTATCACATCGATCTTGGTGTGGTCAGATGCTTCGAGGGCAGAGGAGAGATCTAAGGTCTAATAGACGCCAATTTTTTTAAAAAAAAAAGTACCTGTCACTACCTATTGCTATCATAGGGAATATTTTTTTGCAAAATTGTATTTTTATTAAACTTTTATGTTTTAAAGAGAACATATACAGAATTGTTGCACAATGTAGAATACAAAAATATTGAAAACATAATGATATCAGAACAGAAAAACAATGGAGTGAAAGATACAGATGAACAGAATCCACAAGTATAGAGCTCAGGAGTGTTCTGCACAGCATGTCCAGGATATACAAAGTAAGCAGCCCAAAATTAGGTAGCATAGATTTGAAAGCAAAGGTCAATCATATAAAGGGAAGGACAAAGATTCCATGAATGGTATATGATACGGGATAAGAGACTCCAAATGACATACATAAAAAATAAGTAAGTGGGGGGAGGCACCATGATCACAAGTAATACAATGCCAAGATAATTTAAGAAGCGATAGTTGGCATAGGGGTCCCAAATTCCGACCGATCCCAAAGTTCCCACACTTTATCAAATTGGGGGATAGTGTCATGTACTGAGGCCATTAGATATTCCATCCTCCAAATTTCAGCCACTAGTTGTAAAAATTTGGACCAAGGAGGAGGTGCGTTGGACAGCCAGCATAGGGGAATAAGTCTTTCGGCAGCCAGCAATATATAAGAAAGAAGCCGGGTGGCTCTTCTGGTTATGCCAGGGAAAGGGAGGCCCAACAAATAATTCAAGGGATTGAGTGGGAGGGATTTATTCAACACTTTCTGTATCAGGAGCCTCACCTCACACCAAAAAGGTTGGATCATTGAACATTGCCAAAATATATGGAATAAGGAACCCCTGTCAGTCCCGCAATGCCAACAGCGCGGCGAGATTGATGGATCATATTTATAAATTAGGTCAGGGGTTTTATACCAAAACATGAGAATTTTCATGGACGTCTCCCTTTGGGTCACACATTTGGAAGACTTGGAAACGGAGGACCAAATCCTATCCCATACCTGGACTGAAATAGGTCTGCCTATTAAATGGGACCATCTTCCCATATAATGATGTATGGTCTCAGTAAGAGGTGTGTACTTATGTCGACTTATGGAGGATACAATGAATGGAGGATATTAAATGTAATTGATGGGGTCCTTGAGCGCATATGTACTCAAAGGTAGTTGGATTGTCAAGAGTTAAGTTTGGGGATTTAGAGTGAAAAAAAAGTCTAACCTGCAGGTAAAAGTGGAAAAGTTGGGGGGTGATATCAAATTTCTCATGTAAAGTGTCGAAGGTATGTAATCTTCATGTGATAGGATGTACTAGTTGGAAAAGGGGGCATTGAGCCATGAAAAGATTCTGCCCAGGGACATACTATCTGGCATTAGTGGGTTAAACAATACATTGACAAGAGGGGAACAAGGTGAGGCAAGGCGATAGTCCTTGAGGCATTTACGCCAAATGGTTAAAGTGAAAATCATTGGAGCAGTGCATTGACGTTTGAGAGTGGGTTCCAGGGATGAGGGGCCACCCCAAACCAAGGAACTCGGGTGGATTGAATATAGCACACCCTTTTCAATGGCGGTCCACTGATTTGGTGTGAATAAAGAAGACCAGGAAGCAATAGGCCTTAAATGCGAGGCATAGTAATATTTAATAATGTCTGGTACACCCATTTCCCCCCCTGGATCTTGGGGCAAAAACCACAGAACTTGCTATGTGAGGGGCCCTGTCCCCCATGTGAACTTTAAGAAACTCAGTTGAATTGCCTTTAATTGGGAAGAGGGCAAGGCAACTGGTAATGTTTCAAAGGGGTACAATAGTCTAGGTAGAATAGACATTTTTAGAACATTAATCCTGCCCAACAGGGATAGGGGGTATTTTGTCCAAGCCAACAGGGATTTATTGATGTCCAGAACCACGGGTGGAAAGTTTGCGGAGTAAAGAGAGTAGTAGGAAAGGGTGAGAAGAACACCTAGTTATTAAAGGGAAGTTTTGCCCCATTTGTAAGGATATGACTCTTTGAGCTGTGATAATACGGGTAACGGGATGTGTATAGGTAGGGCTTCAGTCTTGGAAGTGTTGACCTTATAACCTGAGATGGCCCCAAAGGAGGCCAGTAATTTATGTAGTGAGGGGAGAGAAATCAATGGATTAGTGATAGTGAGAAAGATGTCATCCGCAAAAAGTGATAGCTTATATTCCCCCTGTCGCATTACCACCCCACGAATATCCAGATGAGCGCGGATGGACCAGGGGTTTTAAACATAGAATAAAAATCAATGGTGATAAAGGTACACACAGTACCGTTAGTCATGGGGAAGCCAGGCGACAAGAAGGATGACATCTGTACTTGAGCTGTAAATGTCGAATAAAGAGCTTCTAAAGCTTTTAGAAAAGGGCCCCTGAAACCATATGTCTTTAAAACATTAAACATATAAGGCCAACTCAGTCTATCAAAGGCCTTTTGTGCATCTAAATTTAAGATCAATGCCTGTCGGGAGGTTCTATTCAGAAGGTCTATCAGATCTATCGTACGACGGGTATTGTCCCCCGCATGTCTGCCAGAGACAAAGCCCACCTAATCCCTATGAATCAGTTTGGGGATAAGTCTAGATAGTCTGGATGCAAGAATTTTAGTAAAAATTTTATAATCTGAATTTAAAAGGGCTATAGGCCTGTAATTATCTGGGATAGAGGGATCCTTGCCTGGTTTTGGGATGACGGAAATATATGAGTGAGATAATTGTGGAAGAGGAGACGTACCCTTAAGCAGGGATTCATAGAGAGTCAGCATGTGTGGAGACAAGATATCAAAGAAGGATTTGTAGTAAAAGTAGGGCAGCCCGTCAGGGCCAGGTGATTTATGTAGTGGGAGTTTCTTAACTATGGTCAGGCATTCCTCAGTCGTTATGTCTATATTCAAACTGGCTAGGTCCTCTGAAGACAGTTTCGGGAGTTTTATGTTGGAAAGAAAAGTTTCAAACTTCTCCTGAGTGAAATTAAAATGGTTCTCTGGAGTCAGACAGTTGTATAATTTATGATAGAATTTGCCAAAGGTGTCTGACATTGCACGGGGCAATATACTCTAGATCCATCCACCTGTTAAAGGAAATCAGGAAATGAGTTAAATGGATGTGGATGTAGTTTGTTGACTAGCATTCTATGGGGTTTATTTGAATATTCATAACATTTTTGTTTTGTCCATAATAAAGACCTGGCTGCCCTGCCAAGTTGTATTAGTTTGATTTGCTCTCTGAGAGAGGTGACCTTACGTAGTTTCGACACTGTGGGGCCACTCAATAGCCTCTGCTCTGCAGTGACCAAAGCGGAAGTAAGGGACTGTATAAGACTATTTCTATCTTTCTTTAACCAAGAGTTTTCAGCTATGCAAGCACCTCGAAAAACAGTCTTGTGTGCCTCCCAAAGCGTGGAAAAGTCTGAGACTGACCCTATGTTATACTGAAAATATTCTTCTAGATTTTTTGCTAAGATGGTATGTGAGACCTCAGATTGTAGGAGGTGGTCATTTAGGCGCCAGTGACAGGACAGGACTGTAGGCCTGGGAGAGCATAAGGTTTAACGTGATGGGAGCATGGTCCAACCATGTAATAGGTGATATGTCAGCCTCAGCCACATAGGATATGATTTGGGCTGATATAAAGAAATTGTCAAGACGTGCATACATTTTATGAGCTGAGGAATAAAAAGTGAACTGTTTAGAGGAGGGGTGTCTGATCCTCCATGAGTCGAATAGTTGATGAGACCTTATACACTTGCAAAAGGAGATAGCTTGGGATATAATTTTTTTAGAGGGCGTAGTGTTAAAGAGGGTTTGCCTATCTCTAGTTGGTGACATAACCAGGTTGAAATCCCCGCCGATGACCATAAAAGGCTGTGAGGAGTAACGAGGGGAGTCAAACAGTTTATTGAGAAAATCAACTTGGCCTGTATTAGGGGCATAGAGATTGATGAGGGTAAAAGAGGTGGTCATATATTCGCGATCCAGTATAAGAAACCTACCAAGAGGATCGGCATGAGATCTTTTAACCTTAATAGGGCACAATTTCCTAACCAGAATCACCACTCCCACCCTGCCCGAAGGATCTGAGGCAAGGAAGGAGGTGAGGAAATACCTTGAGGCAAATTTAAGCGAACCCTCTGACTTAAAGTGAGTCTCCTGGATCATTACCACATCTGCATCTGAGGCCCTGAAATCCTTCAGGGCCATCCAGCGCTTGTGGATGGAACCTAGACCTTTCACATTGTACGACATAATCTTTAAAGCCATGTGTGTGGACCCGTAAGATAAGCTTGTGTAAAGGCATAGACATCAAAGAGCACGAAAACATAAGAGACAAAAAAGATACAAATATGATCATACATCATACATTGATCATACATTGTCTGTAGCAGCATTCCCTTGGTACCCAAATATTAGCAGACATTTTCTGTAATAAAACTGCAAAGATATGGGTAGAACATTTTCAACCTAAGTTGCTGGTTGATATCCATGGACATAGTAGAAAACAAAAACCAACTGGAGAAAAAATAAAAACAAAAAAGAACTGGAATTTTTGAAGACCTGAGAGGCAACTGTGTCTCAGGAGGCCCTGAACAAATATCAAGGCCAGGTAGGGGTGTATATGGACTTCCGTCAGGAGACTCTAGGTAGAGAGCTGGGAAGCACCTGCCACTCGCCTTATGAGCTCGGTAGCAATTGGGGTAGATCTGCCAGTAGGAGAACAGTTAACAGTACAGAGAAAATGTCAGCAGATAAACAAGAGAATCTGTCAACTGAGGCACAATGGTCAGGGAGGGGAAAACAGACCATTAGCAACAGAACCTCATGGAATGAGGAAAAAATAGCTCTACCCTAAACAAAACAAAAAGAACAGGGTAGATACAAAAATTATTTTAGGCCAGAACAGCAATTTCCATTACTCTTAAACGTGAATAGTCGGAAATGTTCTGATCAATACTGTATGGATGGATCCAGAGAGACAGGAGCAAGACAATCAAGGAGGTTGCTTTGAGGTGCGTAGGCATTGTGGAGAAGCGTTTCATGGACTTGTCTCTCATGGGGGTCCAGATATGGCTGGGCATGTTAGGAGGTGGACGGGCCTGATTGGAGGGATCAAATCCTCTTCCGGGAGGGGAGGTAGACTGAGACTTTTCAAGAATGCCTCACCTTCCAGTAATTCACGCAGGGTGTGTTGTACTCCATCTTTGGAAACAGTGAGGTGAATGGAAAACCCCAGTATTACGGAATCTTGTGGTGTTGTAGGTGCAAGGTGACTGAGCGCAGATTCCTACGTTTAGCAAGAGTAATGGGGAAAGGTCACTGAAAATCTGGAGTTTTGCCCCTTGTATGTAAGTTGGGACTTGTTATGCGTGGCTAGGGTGAGTACTTCCTTGCTTTCAAAAAAATGGAATTTCACTATAACATCTCTGGGTCTAGCTCCAGCCGGGGGTTTTGGGCCCAAAGACCGATGGGCCCTATCCAGGCGCCAGTCTATGTCCACCACCATAGGGACCAGGGTGTTGAAGAGACCCAGAAGATAAGTACGTAGGTCAGGGTCCCCCACTGTTTCAGGGATACCTCTGAAGTATAAATTCTGCCTCCTTTCTCTGTTTTCCAAGTCCTCCTGCTGTAATTGTAATTGGGAGACTAATAAACGTAAGTTGTGGTTTTCCTCTTCAATAGCCTGTACATAGTTTATCATCTCATCAAATTTGTTTTCAAGAGTGTCAGTACGTTCTCCAATTTGGTCTCTCTCTCCTCTCAGTTCTGCAGCAAGCTTGTTCACCTTGGTTAAGACATTGTTCGTGATTTGTTGAAGTAAGAGCTAAAGCTTAGCATCTAGCTTTGCATCTAGTATGTCTGGAGTAAGAATCTCATGTGGAGAAGATGAAACAAGGCCTGGACCTTGAGTAATAGTAGGTGGAATGTTCACAGAATTCTCCACTCCCATAGATGGATCCATCACCACAAAAAGGTCTGCGGATAAGTTTGAGGATGTAAGTTGTGACCTGGTGACATAGCGTCCCATACTTGAACCTTCACTGGGCCCAAACAGAGGCTTGTAGTTTCGCTGTTGCTGGCCAACTTTGCCTATGAGATGTTCAAGGGATGTGGCAGATGGTCAGGCTTACCTCCGGAGCTATAAAAAGGCTAATATAGTGTAGCGGAGGTCTCGGGGAGCAGGCGGGCCTCTGAGCTCATTTAAGGGACAAAATCCATATTAGGTGGGGTGACCGCCATTCATTTGTTAGCTACATCTATCTGTTTTAAAGAAATCCATTTGGGTATCTATGGGAGGAGGTAATATTCCCAATGGTGGATACCGTTTAGTTAGTGTGAGGTTGGGTTACAGGTGAAGTGAGAGGAAAGTGGCCGGGTGTATCTGGAGTCCCAAGATGGCCGCCGACTTCCGAGTGTAGGCCGAAGCCGCAGACTGTCCTAGTAGCGGTTGCCGGTCATGTAAGTTCCGGCCCGTTTGATCCCCATTATTCCCCACTAGGCTCAGTCGATGGGTCAGCAGGCAGCCACTGCCAGGGGTGCCAGCTGTGTGAGGGGGAGGCAGATGATCTGTTGCAGATGATCTGTTACTTACTGCGTCCACGGGGGAGGAAGAAGCCGGGTCAGCAGACCGCAGGGCGCAAATTGTCAGGCCGCGGGATGGCGGAGCTGAGGATATCTCAAGTGATTTCAGGCAAATCCTCCCCCACTGTAGACATATCCAATGTCCTCTGGAGGGGGGTGGCTGCTGGTTTGCTGGGATGTAGCGGTCTTTTGACCCTCGGTTCTCAATGTGCCAGGGAGGAGGGGGGCCCGCAGGCCTCAAGATGGCGGCGGGCCTCGAGCCTGAAGATCAAGGAGCTGATCTGGGGAATACACAAAAACGGGCACAGTCTGCAGCCTAGGAATAGTTGTGGATGTAGCACCCGTCATCCTGAAGGGTATGCTGATAGTTCCAACGTTCACCGGGATGAGGCAAAGGAAGGATGGCAGTGGATTGTCACTGTTTGTGCGGAGCTCAGCACAAACACATCTTCCCTGCTTCGTGTCCGGACACGCCCCCTCATAGGGGATATTTACATTCCCTGAGATAACAATAAAAATGATAAAAAAATGAAAGGAACAGTTAAAAAATATAATAAAAAAAAGCAAAATAAATAATTAAAGAAAAAAAAAAAGCACCCCTGTCCCCCCGTGCTCACGCGCAAAGGCAAACGCAAGCATCGGTCTGGTGTCATATGTAAACAGCAATTGCAAAATGCATGTGAGGTATCACCATGAAGGTCAGATCGAGGGCAGTAATTTTAGCAGTAGGCCTCCTCTGTAAATCTAAAATGGTAATCTGTAAAGGCTTTTAGTGCATTAAAATGAAAAAAAGTGTGTTTTTTCCAAAAAAGTTGTTTGAAAAATAGCTGCGCAAATACTGTGTGAAAAAAAAATTGCAACACCCACCATTATAATCTGTAGCGCCTTTGTTTTTAAAAAAATATATATAATGTTTGGGGGTTCAAAGTAATTTTCTTACAAAAAAAATATTTTTTCATGTAAACAAAAAGTGTCAGAAAGGGCTTTGTCTTCAAGTGGTTAGAAGAGAGGGTGTTGTGTGACATAAGCTTCTATATGTTGTGCATAAAATGCCAGGACAGTTCAAAACCCCCCGAAATGACCCCTTTTTGGAAAGTAGACACCCCAAGCTATTTGCTGATAGGCATGTTGAGTCAATGGAATATATTAGATTTTGTCACAAGTTTCGGGAAAATTACACTTTTTTTTTGCATAAAGTTGTCACTAAATGATATATTGTTCAAACATGACATGGTTATATGTGGAATTACACCCCAAAGTGCATTCTGCTGCTTCTCCTGAGTATGGGGATACCTCATGTGTGAGACTTTTTGGGAGCCTATCCGCATACGGGACCCCGAAAACCAAGCACCACCTTCAGGCTTTCTAAAGGCGTAAAATTGTGATTTTACTCCTCACTACCTATCACAATTACAGAGGCCCTGAAATGTCCAGATAGCACACCCCCCCCCCCCAAGTGACACCATTTTGGAAACTAGACACCTCAAAGTATTTTCCAAGAGGCATGGTGAGTATTTTGCAGATCTCATGTATTTTTGAAAATGAAGAAAGAAAAGAAAAATTTTCTTTTTTAAATTTTCAAAACTTTGTGACAAAAAGTGAGATCTGCAAAATACTCTACATGCCTCTCAGCAGATAGCTTGGGGTGTCTACTTTCCAAAATGGGGTCATTTGGGGGGTTTTGTGCTATCTGGGCATTTCATGGCCTCCGAAACTGTGATAGGCAGTGAGGAGTAAAATCAAAAATGTACGCCCTTAGAAAGCCAGAAGGCAGTGATTGGTTTTTGGGGTCCTGTACGTGGTTAGACTGCCAAAAAGTTCCACACATGTGGTATCCCCATACTCAGGAGAAGCAGTAGAATGTATTTTGGGGTGTAATTCCACATATAACTATGCCATGTTTCCACAATATATCATTTAGTGACAATGTTGTGTAAAAAAAAACAAAAACATTTTAATTTTCCCGAAACGTGTGGCAAAATATGAAATATTCCATGGACTCAACAAGCCTCTCAGCAGATAGCTTGGAGTGTCTTCTTTCCAAAATGGAGTCATTTGGGGGGGGGGGGGGGGTTGTGCTATCTTGTCATTTCATGGCCTCCAAAACTGTGACAGGTAGTGAGGAAGTGAAATCACCATTTTACGCCCTTAGAAAGCCTAAAGGCGGTGCTTGGTTTTCGGGATCCTGTACACGGCTAGGCTCCCAAAAAGTCTCACACATGTGGTATCCCCGCACTCAGGAGAAGCAGCAGAATGTATTTTTGGGTGTAATTTCACATATGCCCATGGCATGTTTGAGCAATAGATTATTTAGTGACAACTTTGTGCAAAAAAAAATTTAAAATATTCCATTGACTCAACATGCTTCTTATCAAATAGCTTGGGGTGTCTACTTTCCAAAATGGTGTCATTTGGGGGGGGGTTGTGCTATCTTGGCATTTTATGGCCTTTGAAACTATGAAAGGTAGTGAGGAGTGAAAACAAAAATGTACACCCTTAGAAATCCTGAAGGTGGTGATTGGTTTTCGGGGTCCTGTACGCAGCTAGGCTCCCAAAAAGTCTCACAGATTAGGTATATGAGGTATCCTCACACTCAGGAGAAGCAGTAGAATCTATTTTGGGGTGTAATTCCACATATAACCATGCCATGTGTGAGTAATATATCATTTAGTGACAACTTTGTGTAATTTTTTTTTTTTGTTTTTTTGCCATTTTTCAATCACTTGTGGTAAAAAAACTAAAATATTCAATGGGCTCAACATGCCTCACAGCAATTTCCTTGGGGTGTCTACTTTCCAAAATGGGGTAATGTGGGGGGTGTTTGTACTGCCCTGCCATTTTAGAACTTCAAGAAATGTGATAGGCAGTCATAAACTAAAAGCTGCATAAATTCCAGAAAATGTACCCTAGTTTGTAGACGCTATTACTTTTGCGCAAACCAATAAATATACTATGCTTATTGACATTTTTTTTACAAAAGACATGTGACTGAATACATTTTGGCCTAAATGTATGACTAAAATTTATTTATCCATTTTTTTTTATAACAAAAAGTAGAAAATATAATTTTTTTCCAAATTTTCGGTCTTTTTGCATTTATATCGCAAAAAATAAAAATCTCAGAGGCAAACACATACCATCAAAAGAAAGCTCTATTTATGGAAAAAAAAGGAAGCAAATTTTGTTTGGGTACAAAATTGCATGACCGTGCAATTACCAGTTAAAGAAGCGCAGTGCCAAATTGTAAAAAGTCCTCCGGTCATTGAGCTGCCAAATCCTCCGGGGCTGAAGTAGTTAAAAGTGAGAATAATGAAAAAAAAAAAAAACTAAACACAGGCGAATCAGAAGCAGGGTGTTTTTCTGTAAAATGTATTTATCTATACTTTTAGCTCAAATCAGACATTTGGACATTTTTTTTTTTTTGCAGTGTTGCCACCTAATTCACAAAATCTTTTCAATTTAGAAAAAAAAGAAAACATCAACTTTCTAGCTTCCATGCAAAACTGAAATATAAGTAATTTTTGCTGCTGATCTCTAATATGTGTAATCTAATATGAGAAAAAGTATAATCTGGAATTTAGTTTAGTAATCAATAATAATTGTTTTGTTAATGGCTAGTTGGGTACTTTATACAAGTTTCTAATCTTCCTTTCTATAACTGACCAAATAACCAATTTTTTTTAGCATTAAGTATCCAATAGTTTCAGATGTGACACATAAGACCAATCCTTGCTTGTCTCCTGTATCATTTCCTGATGTTTGTCATTGTTTCTCCCACTGATTGCTGAGCACAGTAGAGACTTCTTAAAACAGAAGGTATGTGCTTGTCTAGACATGTGTATGATGAAAAAATTTGTTGGGGATAGCAGCTCAGGGGTGGCAGTGCTGGAGCAAGCACCCTACCCTAGCTGCCAGCAGAATAACTGCTCCGGTAAAGAGGGGAGCAACGATACAGGCAAGGTTAGACAGGTATAAATGGTAAGGGACTCAATTATTAAAAGGGAAGATAGGGAAATCTGTCACAAGACCGTGATCGCCGAACGGTATGTGGTTTATCGTATGCTCGGGTTCAGCATATTGTGGATTGGATGGACAGATTATTGGGAGGATGGGTTGCACCTTAATGGGGACGCTGCAGCTGCATTGGGAAAAAAGATGGCCAAGGAGTTGGAGGGGCTTTTAAACTAGGTGTTGGGGGGAGGGTTTAGAGGAAGTGGTAGTGGGCAGTGAGCACGCAGAAGACAGAGGGTACTAGTGAAGGTATTAGTGATAATACTGTATATCCATAACATCTAATCACAGGGTAAATGATTTGACAAATCAAAAACAAAGCCTGAGAAAGCATAAGGAGAAAATAATATACACCCATACAATACTGAGAGGTGTATACACAAATGCAAGGAACCTAGCTAACAACTGGAGCTGCTGTTTCACGAGGAGGACTTAGACTTTGTGGGAATAACAGAAACTTGGTTTGACAGCTCACACGACTGGCTGGAAAATGTCAAGGGGTATTCATTGTATTGGAGGGACAGGAAGGGTAGAAGAGGGGGAGGAGTGTGTCTATATATTAAGAATGATTTACGGGTGGTAGAGAGGAGTGACATTGTAAATGGGGCAAAGGGGCATGTGGAGTCCGTGTGGGTGAAACTCCAAACCGAAGAAGAAATTCCGAACGTCAAGAATGCAGTGACGTACAACACGTACAACGGCACTATAAAAGGGAAGTTCAATACCAAGTGCGCCACCCTTTGGGCTCCTTCTGCTAATCTCATGTTTATCTCGTGTTAGTAGAAGTTTGGTGAGAGACGATTCGCGCTTTTCAGCCTTGTGTTTTTCAGATCGGTACTGCTCTTCAGTTTGTGTTTGTGGGTTCGTATCAGGTTTTCAGTACATTTAGTCAGTTTGCATTTGTTTTTCAGTGCGTATTTTATAGTACGTATGTGATTTTCAGTGCATTCTTGTCCGTTCATTTCTGATTTTCAGCTTGCTCTTCTTAGGCCTTTCTGATTTTCAGTGCCTTCTGTTAGTTCGTTCTGACCAGCCGACCGTTTTGAAGCCATGTTGCGGGTACGGGTACGATTTCTTGCTATGCAGGGGCTTGGTGTTGGGGTTCTTACTTTGGCTTTTGGCTTTGCTGTCCCATTATATTATGAAGCAGGACACCTGCATGCAGCAAGCCATCACTCCTGAACAGGCTAACCGCCACCTTGTGGTACTTGGCAATGGGGAGAAGTCTGCAGGACATCAAGTTCTTGACAGGCATCTCCCCCCAGGCTCTGGGAATCATTATTCCAGAGACCTGTTCTGCCATCATACAGGTCCTGCAGAAGGACTATATTAAGGTAAGATTTCTCCTTTAACATCACATTATATGTATTTAATGTTTGCTAATGTATTGTATTTATTTCATCATTCCCTAATTACCATGATTGTAATATGCTGTGAATGTCCCCTTTGTTCGCATGCATTCTGGAAGTTTTTAAACTTCCTTTTTTGTCCTTCATGCATATTTGCCTTCACTAACCTCCCCAGCATGCTATCCTGGGCCCATTCACACCATGCTATCCTGGGCCCATACACACCTAGCCTAGTCACTTAAAAATGTATTTTCTCAGCTCCATAGTAGTGCTTTACCTTAAACACCCCCTAAAATGTGTACAAATGTTATTTGTGTCCTTAAATTCATGCAGAGTGCCAGGCTTTTTTTTGGTGTCCCAAAATCATTTTGAACCCTCCATCCCCCCAACCGCTAAGTCAACCGGTACCAATCCTCTATCTGCTGACTTTGCCAAACCCATACACACTATACCTACCTTTTTTGTGGTCATTTTTAAAGTTTTGTTCTCCTGTTATCTTGATAGGTAATTGCAGAATGTAAAAATGTGCTTCAATTTGTACAGTGTGTATTCATATTTTTGTATTATGACACTTCTTACTTGTGCAGTGGGCTGCCAATAGTGTAAGTAAGGAGGGCCTGGTCAAAGTTAAACACATTATTTATGCATTCAGCTCTCAATGAAGTGGAGAGGGTTACCTGTTCAAAACATCTCCCCCCCACTAAAATTTTTACAATGGGCCATCAGATAGGGTGAGGAATCTGATAAGTGTACTTTATATATTTGTCTTTAAATACTCCTTCAAATAAATGTTAATACTGATGTTGGCCAAGAATGTTTGTGTCTAATCTGCTTGCAATGTTTATGTGCAAAATTACTATTTTTTTTCTTGTTTGATTCCACAGTTTTCTTCAACGCCACAGGAATGGCAGACTGTGGCTTCCCAATTTGCCCAGAAGTGGGACTTTCCCAACTGCGGAGGGGCAATTGATGAGAAACACGTCCACATAGTCCTACCCCCCAACTCAGGGCCATACTATTACAACTATAAGGGGATTAATAGTATTGTGATGTTGGTGGTGGTGTCGGCGACATATGAGTTTCTCTATGTGGATGTGGGGAAGAATGGCCTGATGTCGAATGGTGGGGTCATCGCCCAGACCGAGTTCTACAGACGGATCCAGAATGGTGGCTTGGGATTGCCACCTGCTGAAGATAACGTGAAAGGACTCCTGTTTGTCTTTATCACTGATGAAGCATTTGGGCTGGGTGATCACCTGATGCGGCCATTCCCGATGAGGACCCTCACCCCGCACCAGAGGGTTTTTAACAACCGGCTGGCCAGAACCAGAAGAGTGGTGGAGAACGCTTTCGGGATAATGGCCAGCCAGTTCTGCCTATTCCTTATGGCAATCAACATGGCAAAATATAAACTTAACCATATAATCCTTGCATGCTGCATTCTCCACAACTATTTAAGGATAAATTCAATAAACTATGTTGCCTCAATTGGGCATGAGGCCGAACTTCAAGAAGAAACCCTGGCGGTGCTTGAAGCTGGCCATCCTGGCTTGCCCCTCCAAAGCGCCCGCGATGTCTGTATCAAATATATGGAGTACTTTGCGGGTAGGGGGGCCATTAATATGCCAGAAAATGTTTAATAAACATTTTAAAAATAATTTTTTTAGTTAAACTGAAATAAGATTTCCTTTGATTTACTGCTTGTGTTTCTTTTAGCTATCTCCTAGGTTATCCAATGGGCTTTTCTTTTTGGCCATTTTCTTCAATATTGCAAACGTAATTTATTTGAGACATGAGGTGAAAATCTCTTCTTCAGTGAACTATTATGTTGTGGGTCTGCTACACATACACCTTGTTTTTGTTGTTAATGTATGTAATGCATTAATGATAAAAATATTCATCATTTTCAGCACCATGAATGAATTTTTGTGAGTCACGAAAATCGCATGATTGTGGCAATTTATAAAGCACTGTGGAAGTTATTTACTAAAGAACAATCCACTTTACACTCCAAGTGCACTGCAAAAATACACTTGAAACTGCACTGAAAGTGCACTAACAGTGCACTTGTAGTGCAAAGTGGATTTGCCTTTAGTAAATAACCCCCATTGGCACTGTAAACACCAACTTAGTCCAAAAACTGCTATTGAGCATTGAAAGAAGAAGCCACACATTGTTGAGTAGAAAATTCTTTACTCTGTGCACATTCACATGTGCATTAGAAAAGGGTTTTTGAACAAACCAACATATTTTTGTAATAACATTTTTGGGTTTTGACAGTACAAATAGCCTTTTTGGTGTTAAACAGGCATGTTTAAAACCATAAAACAATGCACAACTGAGGAACTTACAAAGTTCAACTTTGATAATTTGAAGGCAATATCAGACATTAGTATGTCCAAATTGTGTTGATTGCCTTCATCAGATGAGGTGATGTCACCCCTGTGAAAGCCAAATTTCGAAGATGCACACAAATTGAGAGTCAAAATGTGGATTTTCCTCCTGATCCCATGCCTAATGTCAACATGTGCTAGCTCCCATCATGGGGATCAATGGACGTGTTTCGGGGGTGCAAAACGCGTACATTGATATTCCGTGATTGCAGATAGCACATGTTGACACACTGTGTGCATCTTCAAAAAATTTGGCTTTCAACATACTTCAAAAAAGATTCTAAAATCTTAAAAATATAAACAAATTGGAAAATTTTGGTGTGTTTTAGATTCTGCCTAAAACATAAATGATGTTTTTGAGTCTTTTTTCAACATCATTGATGTCTTCCTTGATCTTCTGTAAATCACAATTGCATACCATGATCTCCCCGATGAGGATGTGTGCACTTGCACTTGTGAAATGAGTTTCTTCTTCCACAACATCCACATCACCTAAAATTCAAAAACACACCATGTATTAAAAATATGCAGGCATACATCTATTACCTGAAGATGTGGTCTCAGACACTCACCTGTTGTGGTCACTATTTTGACCACTTCATAAACATCTCCTTCCTCCACATCCTCTGATTGTGGTGTTGGTATTTCCCCTACTTTAGGAGGTTGGGGTGCCTGGTGTCCTCAGATGTCCCGAGTCTTTTCTCACCTATGTGAATAAAAAAAAGGTATACTTAGCACACAGATATTTGAGGCCAGAAATAGGAATCGGAAACATTGCTTGGAAGTGTCGTACAATTGTCTTTTTGGGCAGAGTTCCAAGCTGAAGACATTTTTTTTACCTTTCTAAAGCTGGAATACTTACCTTTTTTGTACAATTTTCACACATGGAGACACCCCTAGTATCCACTGGAGCACCTGTGTGGGACACCCTAAAATGGGTGTTCTGGTGTCCCACACTAGTGCTCCTGCATCCAGATGTGTAAACAGCTGCTGAGTGTCCTCTCCTTACACTGAATCAAGTTTATATTTCATTACTAAACTTATTTTAATACAAATAGGCCTGAACAAATGTAGTTAACCTGGATATGCCAAAAACATTGTATTAGTGAGGGAACGAACAATGTTTACTAGGAACGATTACTGTGCCCACGAACCTGAAAGTTGCCATTTTAAACTGTACAACAGTAAAGAAAACCACATGGAGCAGCATGCAAGTAATAATAATAGAAACACAGGACAAATACTTACTTTTTAGAAGCAGTTTCCTGATCTTTCTGTACTGATCCTGTTCCTTCAATTTCAGGTCTGACCAGCGTTTTCTCAATTGATCCTTGGATCGTCGTACCCCAAAATTCCTGTGCATACTTTTCACAACTTTAGTCATGATCTTGGACTTTCTCACATTTGGGTTTGGGTAAGGTCCACACTTCCCATCATAGTTGGCCCTCGTAAAGATGTCCACCATCTCCACCATCTCTGCAAAGGACATATTTGAGGCCTTAAAACTCCTCCGGGATCGGGCCGTTCGTGGCACTGGCCTTTCATCGTTGCTGCTGTCTGCATGCACTTGTTCTTTCTCCGCCATGTGCACTCCCACTGCACCAAAAGAGAAGGGGCGGGGAATATACTAGATAGAATGTTAGGGGCGGGCGGAGTTTCACGCATGCACAGTGTATAAAAAGCGGAACACGCGTGCGTCGTATGTACGATCTGTGAGTGGAGGAAGGAGTAGATTGTGATAACGAAGATACAATTTGAACTTGGTGCATCAGTGGCCTATATTGCTTATAGCTTGAGGCCTATATTGGGACAAGATTAGAAGAGTTTAGCCTGACATTAGGGTTTGTCCTGTGTTGTGTTTTGCAGAGAAAATGGATCCATTCAATGATAGGGAATTTCTACTAATATTCCTCGACATATTCAGGGAGCTGCCCTGTCTGTGGCAGGTGAACCACCCATTTTTTAATAAGCTAAGTAAGAGGAAGGCAGCGCTGGAGACACTGCTTGAATTTGTGAAGCCAATGATCCCCACGGCAGACATCACCTATTAGAAGGCCAAAATTGGCGGCATGAGGAGTATTTATCTTAGGGAGTGAAAGAAGGTCCAGAATTCCCAGAGATCAGAAGCAGCAGATGAGGTTTATGTACCCAGGCTGTGGTACAATGACAGACTGTATTTTCTGTCAGACCAGAGTGAACTCAGGCCAGCACTCTCTACTCTTCCTTCAAGGCTTTCTTCCACCTCAGCTGAGGCTTCTGATGTCTAACCTGGGCCTTCCAGACAGGAAGATGTGGAGGAGCCCAGCTTGAGTCAGGTAGAGCATTGTTCAACATATTTCTTGTCGTAAAATGAATTATGTTAACTAGATGTTATTATTGATCAATAATTTCTGATTTAATAAAGTGGTTTACATATCATTAGACAGTAGTGGCCAAAAAGGATTGGGACAAGAATGAAAAAAGCTAGGCTCAGAATGATAGTCTTTTCTATTTGTTAACATTCAATTTGCAACAGTCATGCGCTCAAAATGGTGTGATTGATGAACAAAAAACTAAAACTATGTCCCTTTTCGATGGTCGACCCAGGGGGTCGACCATCGATGCAGGCTGTTATATGACCACATTCTGGGGACATATATGTCATCTGCTGCTGTTCCTGATCTCTTGGACTCCTGGAATGGATTGTGCTCACTATTATATGGACTCCTCAGGCCACCAATTTTGCCTGTAAAATAGTTTTGATGTGTGCCCTGGGGTACAAAGGCTTCGCAAATTTCACCAGTTTATCCAGCGTTGCCTTCCTTCTTATTTTGTTATGACCCATAATAAAGGTCTATTTTTTTGGACAAATACTTGCCCATGTGTTTTACTTCAAAAAGGACAGTTTGTTTGTGAGTATTTCAAAAATACAATGTCAAATTAACAAGGGACACCAACCAACCTCCTTAATGTTTAAAAATACAAGATAATAATGGTGTTGTGATAACTTAACACACAAAACAAAAACAAAAAAATAGTATGGAGATCACTAGAAAAAAAAAACAGGAGATCTTAAAAATAATACAAAACATTATTATGGAGAGCTGACGAAAAAAATAACTAATATTATTCAGGAGATCACAAGAAATAATAAAGAAATCCATTTGTCAGAACTCTGTGTGAATATCAGCAGCAAAACTACTTCATTATTCTAGCATTATAAAGAAGGAGAATGCGCTGCATTAAAAGATTTTAAAATTTGCAGCGTGGCGAATGTGCTTTCTCCATTGAAAATGCTATTTTTACCAGAACGAGTGCTTCTGTCTCATACTTGAGTCAGAGTATGTGATGGAATTGTCTACACACGCTCAGAAATTACGAGAACAAATTTTGTTTTCAGAAAATTTGAGATCCAGATCTCAAATTTTGTTTGTCGGAAATTCCGACGGAAAATGTCCGATGGAGCCTACACACGTTTGGAATTTCCGACAACAAGCTCCCATCGAACATTTGTTGTCGGAAATTCCGACCGTGTGTACGCAGCATTAGGGGGTACTGGTGGTTCATATGACAATTCAGCAGAAGAGGGCATTGACGAGGAGGAATAGGGGGTGGAGCTAACAGATCTTGCATTATCACAACCAGCTGTATGGAGATGTGGTGGAAAAAACAAGCTCCAGTACTGAGCCCTGTCCTGCATCCTTCTTAGTTGCAAACAGAGTTGTGCAGTGTGCTGTGAATGAAATATATCATCCCTGACCATGCTTGCTGATCCATTTGTCAGCTGCTGACTGACTTGCCCAGCAATACCAAAACATTGCCTTCCACGTGATAATACAAAGTTGGAATGGCATTACGTGCAAAGAAATAGCGACCGGGAACAAGCCATTGTGGTAAAGCATATTCTGCAAATTCACAGAAGGGGGTAGAATCCACCAGATGGAAAGGCAGGAGTTGTAAAGCCAGCAATTTTGTCAAGCTGGAAATTAGATGCTAGGCATGGTGGTGGGAGGTTAAATGCCTTTTCAAGCATGTGGTACCCCAATTGCTGGTGTTTTTACCAGGCTTGATCTGCTTGCAGCAGAGATTGCGAATTGCAACTGTGTGATCGGCTGCACATGTGCTATAAAAGGCCCACACAGCTGAGCTCTGGGAAGTGGACCGGGAGATAAAAGCTCTGCAACCTGATTAAATAGGGTGGGTGTTCCCTACTGTTCCATGATGGAAGCCTCTGGAGGACATCCTGCCTTGTTGGGGTTGTACCCCCCTCACTTTCCTCTTCTGCTCTATCAGGCACCCAAGTAGAGTCAGTGAACTCATCATCATCATCCCCTCCATCCTCATCACTGGAGCCAACTTGGCAATACGCTGCAACTGGGGAAACATGACTGTCAGTGTCAATTTGTTGTTTATCAGGGTTATTCCCTCTCTGTAGGCTCATGTTACTCCCTTCCTCAAACTCAGAACCAACATCAGAATCAAGTAATGGCTGTGCATCCTCAAGAAGCAAGTGACTGATGCTGTGTTCAAATAAATAAAATCTGCGTGAGCACTTCTCCTTTGCCGAGATGATCCATCCACCTCACAGGTGTGGGATATCAAGATGCTGATTAAACAGCATGATTATTGCACAGGTGTGCCCTAGGCTGGCCACAATAAAAGGCCACTCTAAAATGTGAAGTTTTATCACACAGCACAATGCCACAGATGTCGCAAGTTTTGAGGGAGTGTGTAATTGGCATGCTGACTGCAGGAAAGTCCACCAGAGCTGTTGCCCTTGAATTGAATGTTCCTTTCTCTACCATAAGCCATCTTCAAAGGCGTTTCAGAGAGTTTGGCATCACAACCGCAGACCATGTGTAACCACACCCGCCCAGGACCTCCACACCTAATTAGTAAATAGAGTCCATCTGTGTGTAATTTAATCTTAGGATAAATACAGCTGTTCTGTGAAGCCCTCAAAAATTTGTTAGAGAAACTTAATGTACAAACTGCATCATAAAGGCCAATGAACACACCAGACAGGTCAGGGATAAAGTTGTGGAGATGTTTAAAGCAGGGTTAGGTTATAAAAAAAAATTCCAAGCTTTTAACATCTCACGGAGCACTGTTCAATCCATCATTCAAAGATGGAAAGGGTAAGGCACAAACCTACCAAGACATGGCCATCCACCTAAACTGACAGGCCAGGCAAGGAGAGCATTAATCAGAGAAGCAGCCAAAAGGCCCATGGTACCTCTGGAAGAGCTGCAGAGAACCACAGCTCGGGTGGGAGAATCTGTCCACAGGACAACTATTAGTTGTGCGTTACACACATCTGGTCTTTATGGAAAAGTGGCAAGAAGAAAGCCATTGTTGAAAAAAAGCCATAAGAAGTCCCACTTGCAGTTTGCGTGAAGCCATGTGGGGGACACAGCAAGTGGAAGAAGGTGCTCTGGTCAGATTAGACTAAAATTTGACTTTTTGGCCTAAAAGCAAAATGCTATGTGTGGCAAAAAACTAACACTGCACATCACCCTGAACATGCCATCCCCACCGTGAAACATGGTGGGACAGCATCATGTTGTGGGGATGCTTTTCTTCAGTAGGGACAAGGACAGAGTTGATGGGAAGATGGATGGAGCCAAATACAGGGCAATCTTAGAAAAAAACCTATTATGCCGCGTACACACGGGCGGATTTTCAGACCGGACTGGTCTGATGGACCAAATCCGGCGGACAATCCGACCGTGTGTGGGCTGCATCGGACTTCCGACGGATCGTTTCGGTCAGAAATTCGACGGACTTAGATTTGAAACTTGCTTCAAATCTTTACTTCGTAACTCCGCCGGACTCAGTTCCTGACGGAAAGCCCGTTCGTCTGTATGCTCGTTCGACGGACCAGATACGATGCAAGGGCAGGGTGCTGCATCTCGCGCTTGCTGCAGTAGGAAAAACAAATTTTCCTATTGCGGCGAGCGCGGGGCATACCAGGCCCTTAGGTCTGGTATGGATTTTAAGGGGAACCCCCTACGCCAAAAAAACAGCGTGGCCCCCCCCCAAAATCCATACCAGACCCCGATCTGAGCACGCAGCCCGTCCGGTCAGGAAAGAGGGTGGGGACGAGCGAGCGCCCCCCCTCCTGAACTGTACCAGGCCGCATGCCCTCAACATGGGGGGGTACTTTGGGGAAGGGGGTGGCCCACGGCCCCCGCCACCCCAAAGCACCTTGTCCCCATGTTGATGAGGACAAGGGCCTCTTCCCGACAACCCTGGCCATTGGTTGTCAGGGTCCTTGGGTGGGGGGCTTATCGGAACCCGGGAGCCCCCTTTAATAAGGGGGCACCCAGATCCCGGCCCCCCACCCTATGTGAATGAGTATGGGGTACATCGTACCCCTACCCATTCACCTAGGGAAAAAGTGTCAATAAAAAAACACACTACACAGGTTTTTAAAGTAATTTATTAGACAGCTCCAGGGGTCTTCTTCCTGCCCCCAGGGGTCTTCTTCCCACTCCGGGGGTCTTCTTCCGACTTCGGGGGTCCCTCTGGCCTCTTCTCCTGGTGTCCGGTTGGTTCTTCTCTGCTCTCTCCGGCGTCTTCTCCCGGTGTTCGACCTCTTCTCCCGGTATCCGGTTCTTCTGCCGGCTCCTCCGCTATCCTTTTGCTAGCGGTGGTCTGGACTTCTGTGTTGCCTTCTTCCATCTTCTCTTCTTCCGATGTTGACACAATGCTCTCTCTGGCTGTAATGCCCTCTGAGCGCTCTGCTATGACTTATATAGGTGGTGACCCCGCCCCCTTATGCCGTCACAGTCCCTGGGCATGCTGAGACTGTGACGGCATAAGGGGGCGGGGTCACCGGGTGATGTTGACCCCGCCCCCTTATGCCGCCACAGTCCCAGCATGCCCAGGGACTGTGACGGCATAAGGGGGCGGGGTCACTGCCTATATAAGTCATAGAGGAGCACTCAGAGGGCATTACAGCCAGAGAGAGCGTCGTGTCAACATCGGAAGAAGAGAAGAGGGAAGAAGGAGACGCATATATATATATGAGAGACAAAGGCGCCTCTAAATGAAATAATAAAAAATATTTTTTCACAGGCAGAGTTTAAAAACACTTACAAGATGTTTTGATAAAATGAGCATATATAAAGGTATGTCCTCCTGTAGATCGCTGTGTCCTTCTGTCATGGGGGTAGAGGTGAGAGACAGCCATCCTGCAGCTGTCCATGGTGACGAGGAAGCAAAGAAGCAGCATCTCTCTCTCTCTCTCTCTCCCTCTCTCTCCCTCCTGCAAGGGAGGCCAGAAGCCTAATAGCGATTATAGCTGTTGCTGGCACATGCACAAATCTAGTCCTAAAAGGACTGTTGGTTCTTTTTACTGTGAACACCTAGCCCTAACACACTGCACTTTAGAATACACAGTATTGAATAAAGGTGGGTAAAAACAAAGTAACCCACTACACTGCATTTCACAGTAGTAATGTAGCTCAATATGAAACATGTTAAAGTATTTTATGGTATTTTAGTATTGCTTTTAGCATAGATTGGCAGCACTGTAAAACAGCGGCTATCTGTCCCTGCAAAAACACTTTGTCAACTGTCCCTATCTACTTCAAGTTGCCACACACACACTCACACTGACCAAAGGCTGCAGAGAACCCCAACTTTTATAGGGAGGGGACCAGCACATAATCAAACCCCGACCACTGGCCCTTTAAAAGCCACTTCACCATAGTTCAAGGTCAGGAAGTGCACGGCTGGTAATTCATTGCTATGGCAGCAAGCAATCATTTTAGTTCATTATTTTCCTCAAATGCAGTTTGGGTCAAATTCATTGTAAATCAGAACCTGAAGCTCTTTCCTATTAAAGATTATTGGTCCTGATGCCCAGCCAACTATTATTTCTGCTTGTTTCATCAAAGAATGTCTTGTATTACATAAATAGAATGCAATAAGTTTTGTGAATAAATGAGGGGAAAGAAAGGGAGTGAATAAACAACACTGTCCTTGGCTGCATACATGCTGGAGCTAACACTAACAGTACCAGAAGATTACAGCTAACAGTGGTTTCAGCATGAACAGAATTAATATTATCATCTATAGCAGCCATATTGATATAGTATAAACAGCATTGTAGGCAACTTCTCTGAACCAATCAAAAGTAAGGACTTTTTTTTCATGGTGTTCCACTTGAAACCTTAGCCATATGTTGGTCGTCACTCAGCTGTGCAGCTCTAGTAATGGTGAATGACACACCGTACCCTAATTTGAAGTTATTGAATAGATTTCAGGAAAAGTTGTGCTTATTCAAAGGTGTTTGTTTGCTTGTTTGTCTGACTACTCTGCTATTATTGTTTTGGGCTATGATATGGACTGGTTACAAACTCTGGTGCCAACCCTAACTTCCTGCCTGTTTGAAGCCATCAACATTTCCACTCACCTGCTCGCTTTTGGCAAGTGGAAATACGCTGTTGGTGAATGTGGAGCCTCATTGGAGGGGGGAGCGGGCGCAGCCCACAGGTGGAGTTGAAAGGGAGCCAATTCTCCTCCCAGCGATTGGCCAGGAAACTGTGGGGAAGGAAGAGGAGAGGAAGAAAAGAGCCGGCTGGATCACACAGAGAGGGGAACTTCTTCTCTGACGCAGCTTGGATCTGAAACGAATGCCACTGTCAAACAAAGTGTAGGGGTTGGGTAGGGCAACTGGTGGCGAGTAACTCTCTTTTTTTATAATTGTATATTTATTAGGTTTTCCAGAACAATACAAAAAGTAATCATAGCATCATAGTCAAAAGACATATCTCATAAAGTAACTATAAACATGTAACGGTACATTACATGAAGATATAACCAGTCATAGAAAGCTTGTATTACATACTAAAAACAAGAAATCGAGATTAAAGGCCAATGGAGCCGGCTGTGATAACAAAGGGGGGATATATTATAACCATATTGTGGCTCTATCGTAGTCCAGTGAGATATAACATAATAAGAACCTGAAACATTGTAAGGTACCAAAAGAAAGGAGGAGAAAAAAAAGGGGGTGGTACACCATGGATTTTAATAAATCAGTTACTATATGGGTGGGAGTAGGGGAAGAATACCAGAGTAAATATATTAAGAAGATGATATTGGGTCAGGAATATGGGGCGTTGATCTGAGTTGAAATGAGAAGTATTCCACAGATCCCATATCTTTGAGAACTGGAATAAGGAGTCATGAGTGACTGCTGTCATAGGCTCCATTGGCGAGTAACTCTTACGGCCTGGCTAGTAGCTCAGGACTTGAAATCACGAGCCCTGCTGTTTGGTTGAAATACTCTGTATAATGATCATTTATGGTAATTGATTTTGCAAATAATATTAAACCAACCAATATTTTTGGGGGGATTTTAAGCTATACAGAAATTTTACATTGAAAACTGTAATGATGGAGAAGCTACTGCATACATTTTTAGCAAATTTATCAGAATATATGGTAATAAAGAAGTTCCACTGTGCAGGGATACATGTAAAGCCAAAGGTAAAATGGCCTATAAACTTATTGTAACTCGCATATGGTATCAGTATTTCCTAGAACCAACAATGGTTTAAAGATATAGCTATAATAATTAGGGATGAGCCGAACACCCTCCCGGTTTCGGTTCGCGGCAGAACATGCGAACAGACAAAAAATTAGTGCGAACACGCGAACACCGTTAAAATCTATGGGACTTGAATGTGAAAAATCAAAAGTGCTAAAGACTAACATGCAAGTTATTGTCATAAAAAGTGTTTGGGGACCCGGGTCCTGCCCCAGGGGACATGTATCAATGCAAAAAAAAGTTTTAAAAACGCCTGTTTTTTCGGGAGCAGTGATTTTAATAATGTTTAAAGTGAAACAATAATAGTGAAATATTCCTTTAAATATCGTGCCTGGGGGTTGACTATGGTATGCCTGTAAAGTGGCGCATTTTTCCCGTGTTTGGAACAGTCCATGCACAAAATGACATTTCTAAAGGAATAAAAGTCATTTAAAACTGCTTGTGGCTGTAATGTAATGTTGCCCCCCTCCCCCCCAGCCCATTACCAGGCCCTTTGGGTCTGGTATGGATATTAAGGGGAATCCTGAACAGCAGCAGTATACAGGCAGTCCCCGGATTGTAAACAAGATAGGGACTGTAGGTTTGTTCTTAAGTTGAATCTGTTTGTAATTTGGAAAAGGTACATTTTGTAAGTGTAGTTCCAGCCAAAAAATCTATTTTTAAGCTTTTTGGATAACATAGGGAAGGGTTATCATCACCCCTGTAACATTTGTTTTGCTGTCTGTGCCCCTGTTCAGAAGATTTCACCTCACTTTCTGTCCCAATGACAATTGGATTTAGAAAATTTTGGGTTATTAGGGAAACAAGGATTGGTGATAAAGCATCGGTGGAGACACCTTTTTCCCATATTAACTCTTACAGGAGAGAATTTCCCTTCCTAGGGGTAGATTTCCTCTCACTTCCTGTTGTCTCCCTCCGTTTCTAAGTAGAAGTCGTTTGTAAGTTGGATGTTTGAAAATAGGGGACCGCCTGTATATACTATACGGCCTGCCCTATACACGCTGCGGAAAATTGGGACTTAGGTGTTAGTGGTACCATAACACTGTAAGTCCTCACAGTTACTCTTGGTAGGCACTGAAAAGGGCCCTGCTGTGAAATATTATATCAAGAATTGTAATTACGTGCCCCTGTTAAACAGGGGCATAAAAATTGTGCCTTAGGCAGTGGTGGTGGTGGTGGTGGCACACTGTAAAGCCTCACAGATACCGTTGTTGAGTGCAGGAACAGGCCCTGTTGTGAAATATTAGATCAAAAATTGTAATTATGTGCACTTGTTAAACAGGGGCATAAAAAATTGGGCCTTAGGCAGTGGTGGTGGTGGTGGTAGTGGTGGCACAACACTGTAAAGCTTCACAGATACTTTTGCTGAGCACAGGAACAGGCCCTGCTGTAAAAAAATTAGAACAAACATTGTAATTACATGCCCTTGTTTAACAGGGGCAGAAAAATTGGGCCTTAGGCAGTGGTGGTGGTACCCTGAACCGAAAATATGCCTAGAAGCTATCATCATGAAGATTGAGGAGGAATAGGATAGTCACTCAGCATAATGGGATGTTCACTCAGCATATGCAGTCTTCAAGGGATCCCACATCCATAGAAGAATCAATCGGTTACATCAGCATCAGGTGCTTGGTAGCTGGTGATCCAAGACTGATTCATTTTTATGAATGTGAGCCTATCAACAGAGTCTGTGGACAGGTGTACTCTGTGAATGGTTACAAAGCCTCCAGCAGCACTGAATGTGCGTTCAGAAAGAACGCCGCATGCAGGACAAGCCAGTAGCTCAATTGCATATTGAGCAAGCTCTGGCCAGTAGTCCATCCTCAAGACCCAATAACCCAGTGGATGTTCTGGTGGAAAGGTCTCTAAGTCTGATCTTGCCCCTATTTTTCCTGCACCATGTAATTCAGATGCTGGTGATGGTTGCTGGAACTGATCAGACCTGGGCTCTGAGGACTGAAGAATTGTCTGAAGGCATCGGTCAGTCGGACACCTTCACCATCACTCTGTGACTGAACGAAGCCTCAGCAACACTTTGTCCAGCACCAAGAAATTGTAACAGGCTCTGGAAATGCATTGCAAAACCTTTCTGCAAGGCCTCCCAAAGATGTTTCATCCTCTGCTCCCTCTGCGAAAGGCTGGATAAGTTCTGCAACCTTACCCTTGTAACATGGATCAAGAAGGGTTTCCAGCCAGTAATGATCCCTCTCCTTGATACCACGAATCCTAGGGTCCTTTCGCAGGCTTTGCAGGATCAGGGAGGCCATGCAGCTTAAGTTTGCAAAGGCATTTGATCCTGAGTCCTCTGGGTCACTAAGGGTCACATGATCCTCAACCACCTCCTCCCAGTCACGTACAACTCCATGGGTTTCTGGGGACTGCAAACGATCCCTTGAAGACTGCTGCTGATGCTGAGTGTTATCCTCCACCTCCATGCTGACACAATCCTCCTCCTCCTCCTCCTATTCTTCTTCCTGTGTGATCGGCGGGCCTGCAGGAATAATATTATCTGTATAAAGGGGGCCTTGAGAGGTAAGGAAGTTCTCCTCTTCCTCCCACTGTTCTGCCTCAAGTGCCCTGTCCATTATTCCATGAAACATGTGCTCCAACAGGAAGACAAGAGGGACAGTATCACTGATGCATGCACTGTCACCGCTCATCATCCTCGTGGCCTCCTCAAATGGTGACAGGGCAGTGCATGCATCTGTAGCGCTGGTAGATTTGCAATCTACCGCACGTTAGGTAAATTTAGTAACTTGTTCGTTAGGTAGGTTAAGTTTGCCTCTGTTCCAGCTTGGCTGACGTTGTGTGTGTTTCCATGCTGACTGGTGGGTGTCGCTGTTATCACTGGTTAGTGTTGGAAAGGCAACGTGTTGAAGCATATGGATGCTCTTCTGTCCCGGAGACAACTCGGTGGAGGTGGTCCTCCGAGTTGCATTCTGGGCGAGGGTATTTATGGGACAGACGCCATATTTTGGGGTTAATTTTTCAGCCACCTGCTGGCCCTCCTGGCCAACAGGTATGCGTTAAGGAGCTACCTCGTGGTTCTCCATTCCGGAGGCCCATGACACTACGGCGCAGGGGTGGGTCCAGAGGCTTGTCTGCGGCCTACCACCGCGGCCGAGGAATGGTCCTGAGCTGTCGGTCCTGTGTGGACAACCGAGGAGATCCCAGGGGAGGATCCATCTTGGAGGGATCACGCAGCGTGCTGGTCTATAGAGGGGCCTGGTGACTCAGTTGGAGGATGTATCCGAAAGTAACTATACAGCATAGTGTTGCCGGGTTGGCTTAAAGGTTCAGGCACTGTGACATTCATTACAGAAAATCTGATACATCCTGTTGCAGAGGATCGTACGGATTTTATTCCCAAGCAAGTCTGTGGCAGAGACTTTGATTCGTGGTGGCTAGGCTGGTGAGAGAGGCCTATCCAGACGAGCAAGGAGTGTGTCCCACAAGGGGAGCGCATTCCATACAATATCTGAATTCTACCCTAACATTTGTTAAAAGAACCCTAAAGGAAGATGTTTGAGTTTCTTCTGCAGTTTCCCTTTCATCTCTTTCCTGCTATTTCCTAAGTCAAGTGTTTAATAAAGCATTGAAAACGTACTCCAGTGTTGGTGCGTGCATCGTCCAGAGGTAAACTCAACGGAACCCTAGACCCGGTGCCAGTGAAACAGAGGGAAGCAGAGTGAAGGTAACAGACCCGCTTAAACCAGCAGCTCCACCGAGAGTTATTGCTACACATCCTTAATCAGTAGCCACTGGCGTGGTGAAAAAAAGCCAAGCTCCCCTGACCCTGTCCTGTGCCATACTCACACAGGTACTCATTGATGGCCCTCTGCTGCGTGTGCAGCTGCTGCAGCATTGCCAACGTTGAGTTCCACCTGGTGGTCATGTCACAAATAAGGCGGTTCTTGGGCAGGTTGCCTTCTCTTTGAATGTCAGCCAGCCGAGTGCTGGCATTATATGAATGGCGGAAATGACCACAGACTTTCCTGGCCTGTCTCAGGAGATCCTGTTAGCCAGGGTACCTGCTCAAGAACCGCTGCACCACCAAATTCAGGACCTGAGCCAAACAGGGAACATGGGTCAAGTGTCCCTGTCGGAGGGTGGAGAGGAGGTTGGATTGTCGCATACAACCATTCCTGGCTGAAGCTGGCTTGGCGTCAACCACCTCTGAGCCTGCCCCTGCAGAGCTGACAGAATCTCTGCCCCAGTGTGGCTCCTGTCCCCTAAGCAGACCAACTCAAGCACTGCTTGGCATCCTTTTGCCTGAGTGCTTGCGTAGCTCCTTGAACGCCTACGGAGCACCGCTGGTTCAGAGGAGAAATCTGCAGAGGAAGAGGCCATAGAGGAAGAAGAAGAGGAGGGGGGTGGAGGAGAGAGCTGTGGCAGAATCACCACTAGCATTTTGGAGATGTGGTGGCGGAACAAGCTCCAACAATACTTAACCCTGTCCTGCATTCTTACCAGCTGCCAGCAGAGTTACCCAGTGCTCTGTGAAAGAAAGGTAAAGTCCCTGTCCATGTCTGCTGGACCATGAGTCAGCAGTAATATGCACCTTACTGCTGACTGCCCTGTCCAATGAGGCCAAGACATTGCCTTCCACATGCTGGTAGAGAGCTGGAATGGTCTTCCGTGAAAAGAAATGGTGCTTGGGAGCCTAACACTGAGGTACCGCACATTCCATAAATTCACAAAAGGGGCAGAGTCTACCAGCTGAAAAGGCAGCAGTTGCAGTGCTAGCAATTTGGCCAAGCTAGCATACAGATGCTGAGCATGTGGATGGCTGGGACCAAATTCCACAGTTCTTTCGACAGTTTAGCAACTGGGGTAGGGAAATTTTCCTGCTAACATCCAATGTTTGTGTAGCAGATTGGCCGAGAGTACTTGGGACACCGATTTCTATACCTTCATTCCTCTCAGTGCAGGTTTCTGAGAGGACTGGAGGTATAGTGGGGTTGGAGATCCCAGCTGATGAGGAGCAAGGAGAGGTCCGCCTTGTTCTTTGATGTGGGTCTTTTAAATGCTGTTGCCAATGGACTGCATGGGAGGTCGTCATATGTCTGGTCAAGCATGTGGTGCCCAAGCGGCTGCTGTTTTGGCCACGCTTGATACGCTTTAGACATATGTTGCAAACAGAAATGGGGCGATCTGCTGCACACGTGTCAAGAAAGGCCCACATCAAAGAACTTTTCAAAATATGTGGGGAGTCAGCAGCACCCTGCACCTGCTTAGCTCTGCGGTGGGATGCAATAGGGTGGCTGCCTTAAGCTGCCCCCTGGATGGCATCCTGCCTCTTTGGAGATGTGCCTCCTCCTCCTCTCTTCTATCAGGCACCCAAGTAGAGTCAGTGACCTCATCATCCCTTCCCTCCTCATCACTGGAGCAAACTTGGCAGTATGGTGCCGGTCGGGGAACATGACTGCCAGTTTCTTTACCTTCTTGGGCACCCCCTCTCTCTAGGCTCATGTTACTCCCTTCCTCAACCTGGGTACCATCATCGGAGCCTTCAAATCGCTGCGCATCCTCCTGTAGCATGTACCTGATACTGTGGTCGAATAGTTTGGGGGACTCCTCTGTGCATGATGGTGGAGCTAGGGAAGGAGTGACTGTTGAAATGGAGCCGATGGAATAGGCCGCTTTGGCAGCTGCATTGGCAGGCAAACTACTCTGAGCCTGGGTGACAGAGGATGAGGAGGATGAGGAGGGCTTTGTTATCCATTCCACCAACTCTTCTGCATGTTGTGGCTTAATAACATGGCCAGCTGCAGAAAAAAAGGCTGAGGATGCACAGTGTCAACGACCAGCACTGTCAACTGTAGACACAGAGCCTGCTTGCCCTCTTTTAGTGGCCTGTGAACATCTGCCTCTCCTTGGTGGCCTTCTGGACATGCTGTAAATTTTGTTTAGCAAAACCACACTACACTGTATTGTGTACTGTGTACACCACCAGAAAAATAGTAGCAAGTGCACTAGGGGTGCACGGTACTGTGTACACCAACAGAAGTGTAATAACAACTATGGGTGTGCTGTATGTATTGTGTACACCACCAGGAAAGTAGTAGCAACTGCACTAGGGGTGCACAGTACTGTGTACACCAACAGAAGTGTAATAACTATGGGTGCACTGTATGTATTGTGTACACCACCAGAAAAGTAGTAGCAACTGCACTAGGGGTGCACGGTACTGTGTACACCAACAGAAGTGTAATAACAATTATGGGTACACTGTATGTATTGTGTACACCACCAGAAAAGTAGTAGCAACTGCATTAGGGGTGCAGGGTACTGCGTACACCAACAGAAGTGTAATAACGACTATGGGTGTACTGTATGTATTGTGTACACCACCAGAAAAGTAGTAGCAACTGCATTAGGGGTGCACGGTACTGTCTACACCAACAGAGGTGTAATAATAACTATGGGTGCACTGTATGTATTGTGTACACCACCAGGAAAGTAGTATCAACTGCACTAGGGGTGCACGGTACTGTGTACACCAACAGAAGTGTAATAACAACTATTGGTGCACTGTATGTATTGTATACACCACCAGGAAAGTAGTAGCAACTGCACTAGGGGTGCACGGTACTGTGTACACCAACAGAAGTTTAATAACAACTATGGGTGCACTGTATGTATTGTGTACTGTGTACACCACCAGAAAAGTAGTAGCACTAACAACTGCACTATGGATGCACGGTACTGTGCACACCAACAGAAGTGTAATAACAACTATGGGTGTACTGTATGTATTGTGTACTGTGTATACCACCAGGAAAGTAGTAGCAACTGCACTAGGGGTGCACAGTACTGTGTACACCAACAGAAGTGTAATAACAACTATGGGTACACTGTATGTATTGTGTACACCGCCAGAAAAGTAGTAGTAACTGCATTGGGGTGCAGGATACTGTGTACACCAACAGAAGTGTAATAACAACTATGGGTGCACTGTATGTATTGTGTACACCACCAGAAAAGTAGTAGCAACTGCACTAGGGGTGTGTGGTACTGTGTACACCAACAGAAGTGTAATAACAACTATGGGTACACTGTATGTATTGTGTACACCGCCAGAAAAGCAGTAGTAACTGCATTAGGGGTGCAGGGTACTGTGTACACCAACAGAAGTGTAATAACAACTATGGGTGCACTGTATGTATTGTGTACACCACCAGAAAAGTAGTAGCAACTGCACTAGGGGTGTGTGGTACTGTGTACACCAACAGAAGTGTAATAACGACTATGGGTGCACTGTATGTATTGTGTACACCACCAGAAAAGTAGTAGCAACTGCATTAGGGGTGCACGGTACTGTGTACACCAACAGAGGTGTAATAACAACTATGGGTGTACTGTATTGTGTACACTACCATAAAAGTAGTAGCAACTGCACTAGGGGTGCATGGTACAGTGTACACTAACAAAAGTATAATAACAACTATAGGTGTACTGTATTGTGTACACCACCAGAAAAGTAGTAGCAACTGCACTATGGGTGAACGGTATTGTGTACACCACCAGAAGTCTAATAGCCACTATGGGTGCACTGTATATATTGTGTACTGTGTACACCACCAGAAAAGTAGTAGCAACTGCACTAGGGGTGCACGGTACTGTGTACCGTGCACCAGCAGAAGCGTAATAACAACTATGGGTGTACTGTATTGTGTACACCACCAGAAAAGTAGTAGCAACTGCACTATGGGTGCACAGTACTGTGTACTGTGTACTGTGTACACTGCCTGAAGTATATTAGAAAAAGTGCCATCAGATATAGGATATAGCTAAACTGGATACAGTAGATATATATATATATATATATATATATATATATATATATATATATATATATATATATTAAATACACTGCAGCTAACTGGATAACTTGCCTGATCAATCTAAATGACACTCTCTCCATCCACGCCAACAACACACTACACGGGGCCGACGTGCAGGCAGCCTTATATAGTGTGGGGCATGGACTTAGTCCCCCTGAGCCATGATTGGCCAAAGGCACCCTGCCTTTGGCCAGTCATGGCTCTCTTAGCTGAGGGCGCTGGGATTGGCCAAAGCATGCAGGTCATGGTGCATGCTTTGGCCAATTCTCATGCAGTAATTCACTGCGCTCCCGCAGTGCATTGTGGGCCGTTACGCGCTGCTAGAATTTGGCGTGAACGGCCCATAATGTTCGGTTTTCGACGAACGGGCGAACATCCAATGTTCGAGTCAAACCCATGTTCGACCCGAACTGAAAGCTCATCCCTAATAATAATCTACCACTTCATGTTCTAAACACAAATGTTGGTATGCCATGTGCCAGAACAATACCCTGATGCACCTTCAATCCATGACACCTTTGGAAGTTTGTCATATAAATTATGATATATATATGTATATAGTATACACAAGAAGCTGTGATGTATTAACCGCTTGCCGACCGGCTCACGCCGATATACGTCGGCAGAAGGACGCGTACAGGCAGATTAACGTACCTGTACATTGCCCTTTAGGAAGCGGTTTGCAGGCACGTGCCTGCCGCAAGCTCCATGAGTATGATCTCGATACCCGCGATCGTCTCATGGAGAGGAAGAATGGGGAAATTCTGATATAAACAAGCATTTCCCCATTCTGTCTAGTGACAGGACACTGATCACAGCTCCCTGTAATCAGGAGCAGTGATCAGTGTCATGTCACACATAGCCACCCCCCCCCACAGTTAGAATCACTCCCTAGGACACAATTAACCCCTTCACTGCCCCCTAATGGTTAACCCCTTCACTGCCAGTCATATTTACACAGTAATCAATGCATTTTTATTTGCACTGATCGCTATATAAATGTGAATGGTCCCAAAATCCTGTCAAAAGTGTCCGATCTGTCTGCCATAATGTCGCAGTCACGATAAAAATCTCTGATCGCCGCCATTACTAGTAAAAAAAAATTATTAATAAAAATGCCATAAAACTATCTCCTATTTTGTAGGCACTATAACTTTTGCGCAAACCAATCAATAAACGCTTATTGCAAATTTTTTTACCAAAAATATGTAGAAGAATACGTATCGACCTAAACTGAGGAAAAAAAAAATTATATATTTTTTATTAATTTTTTTTTTTTTTACAATTGTATTTTTAATTTTTATTTTTTTACATATTTTTTAGGACCCCAGTTGGAGGCGCTTTGGTGAAATATCACGGGTCTAAACAGACCCTCAATGTCTCACTTTTGAGACAGAGAAAGGGACTGAGGACAGATTTATCAGACCCTTTCTCTGTAGCCTCAGCTCCACAGAATGAATGAACAGTAATAGCTCTATGCAGAAGCTTCCTGTTCATTCATAAACTGAGGCATAGTAAACACAGTTTACTAGGCCCCAGCTATGAATGAATTTTAAAAAAATAGGTAAAGATTATTACCTATCACTGACAAGTGAGTCTGCTCTCCATCCTGACAGATCCTCCACTGAAGCCGGCAGCAAGTTGAAGAGGAGAACTTGGCAGTGCTTCAAGGGGTGAGGGGGGGCAGGGAAGGACACAGAAGCCCCGGGGCAGAAGGACAGGCATAGGGAGGCAGTGGGAGTGGCATGTGCAGGAGCCGATGCCCTCCATTTCGCTCCTGCAGAATGTCTTCGGGAGGGAGAGGAATGTTCAGTGGCTGCATGGAGGGATCAGTTTCTCTACATGCAACCGCCCCCGCCACCCTCCTATCCAGGCATACAGGGGGGCTGCATGGTACACCTGCTGTGATCAACAAAATGTTTGTGATCATAGGATGTGCAGCTTTACTGTGGCCTGTAGTTAATTGCTTTTACTAAAACATCCGCAGGTTTGCTGTGTATTTAAGAAGGGTTTTTTTCTAGATGTCTACACTTTCTCTGCAGGTATTACATGCTGCATGTTTTTTTTGTTTTGTTTTTTTTCTTAATAAATGTACTATTCCATTTTTTTCTGTGAATACACATTAATGGATTGTCATTTTACATATATACTGACAGCTCACAATTCAGTCTAAGATCAGTTTTTACTCTCATTTGCACATGACATACCATACACTTAGTAAATTAGTGAACCATGGATTTGCAGAGTCTACTAAATATATTTATTGATTTCTTTTTTACAATAGCTCAGGGGCTTTGTATATTTCTAATTATGTAATGAAATCAACAGCTCAATTAATTTAGCACCTGTAACATATTATAATGGAACAGCTACATTTATTAGACCTGTTTTAACATGCTCACAAAATTATTTTGCCATGGTAAAACATTTGTTAGGTACGAAACTATAATTGCAGGGTAAATGTGTAGATAATATGCAATTTGTATTCCAATTGTGATTGTTCATGATTAGTAACATGTACAAACACTACTACAAATAATTATTACTATACAAGTCAGGCAAATCTAGTTACACAATATATACAATTTATTGTTAAATAGTTATCTTAGCAAATATATAACTTCTGCGTACTTCCAGTTTTCATTAGGTTTGTAAAATATAGCTTAACCACTTCAGCCCCGGAAGAATTTACCCACTTCCTGACCAGACCATATTTTGTGATACGGCACTGTGTCGACCTAACCAACAATTGCGCGGTCGTGCGACAATGTACCCAAACAAAATTGACCTCCTTTTTTCCCCACAAATAGAGTTTTCTTTTGGTGGTATTTAATTATCTCTTATTTTTTGTGTTATAGATAAAAAAGACTGACAATTTTGAAAAAAAAAAAAGCAATATTTTTTACTTTTTGCTATAATAAATACCCCCAAAAATATATTAAAAAAAAAAACAAATGTTTTCCTCAGTTTAGGTCAATATGTATTCTTCTACATATTTTTAGTAAAAAAATCGCAATAAGCATATATTGATTGGCTTGCGCAAAAGTTATAGTGTCCACAAAATAGGGGATAGATTGATGTAATTTTTATTATTTTTTTTTACTAGTAATGGTAGCGATCTGCGATTTTTATCGGGACTGCGACAACGCAGAGGACAGATCAGACACTTTTGACACTATTTTGGGACCATTGACATTTATACATTAATCAGAGCTAAAAATAGTCACTAATTACTGTATAAATGTCACTGGTAGGGAAGGGGTTAAAACTAGGGGGCAATCAAGGGGTTAAGTGTGTTCCCTCAGTGTGTTTCTAACTATGGGGGGATGGGACAGACTGGGGGAGGAGACTGATCGCTGCTCCTAAGTACTAGGAGCAATCTGTCTCTACTCCCCTGACAGAACAGAGATCTGTCTGTTTACATTGATAGATCTCCATTATGTCCTTCTCAGGAGCAATCGCAGGTAGCCAGCAGCCATCACGGCTGCTGGCCATGGGCATTTGCTCCTATGTCATGCAACAGCATGCGCGCGCCCCCGACACTCCTTAAGGCACCCACCCTATAGCTACGGTGATTCATGCAGGAGTGCCATACTGCCACCATCGAACTGTCTGAAAGTAGTTAAAGGAGTTGTAAAGGCAGAAGGTTTTTTATCTTAACCACTTCAGCCCAGAAGGATTTGCCCGCTTCCTGACCAGGCCATTTTTTGTGATTCGGCACTGCGTCGCTCTAACTGACAATTGCACAGCTGTATGACATTGTGCCCCAAACAAAATTTGTGTCCTTTTTTCCCCACAACTAGAGCTTTCTTTTGGTGGTATTTGATCACCTCTTCGGTTTTTATTTTTTGCGCTATAAACAAAAAAAGAGCGACGATTTTGAAAAAAACACAATATTTTGTAATTTTTGCTATAATAATTATCCCAATTTAAAAAAAACAAAAACATGTTTTTTTCCTCAGTTTAGGCCGATATGTATTCTTCTACATATTTTTGATAAAAAAAAATCGCAATAAGCATATATTGATTGGCTTTCGCAACAGTTATAGTGTCTACAAAATAGGGGATAGATTTGTGTAATTTTTATTATTATTTTTTTTTACTAGTAATGTCGGCGATCTGCAATTTTTATCGGGACTGCGATATTGTGGTGGTCAGATCGTATACTTTTGACACTATTTTGGGACCATTGACATTTATACAGCGATCAGAGCTAAAAATAGCCATTGATTACTGTATAAATGTCATTGGCAGGGAAGGGGTTAACCCTAGGGGGCGATCAAGGGGTTAACTGTGTTCCCTGGGTGTGTTCTAACTGTGGGGGGGTGAGACTGACTAGGGGAGGAGAGAGATTGGTGTTCATACTTAGTATGAACACACGATTTCTCTCCTCTCCCCTGAGAGAACCGGGATTTGTGTGTTTACACACACAGATCCCGATTCTCGCTCTGTCACGAGTGATCGCAGGTGCCAGGCGTCTTCACGCCCGCTCGGCTCTGGGGACACGTGCCAGGCACACACGCGCCTGCTGTCACGTCTTAAGGGAGCAACGTACAGCTATAGTGATTTGCCCAGCTGAGCCAACCTGCAGCAGTACAACTGTGGCGGCTGGTCGGCCAGTGGTTAATGCATTCTAACGAATGCATTCTAACGATATGCGTTTGCTTCTGTGCATAAAAATGTTTGTTTTTTCTTATTTATTTTACTTTTTTTTTTACACTGTTCTTTAACCACTTCAAAACTGGGCACTTTCGCCCTTATGTGTTTTTATAGGTTGGGGTGGCTCACACCCCTCCCTTTGTTAGAGATGTTGGTTTGCCTTTCTCCATTCCATCCATCTCAGCCCTGTTCATCTATTAATGTGATGAGCTGTGGATCTTTAACAGACCAGGTTGGTTCTATTGTGCACAGATAAACTCTCTGTCTGGCTTTAATGACATCATAAGGCAAGCATGTTTATTCATGCTCAAACTTACCAATTTGTCTCCCTTTGTATTTGGCAGTTTTTTCAGCCCTATTTGGGATTTATCTGAATGTTTGGTGCCATCTAGTGTCTACTCAGGCTCCCTGCATCCCTTATACTGATGATATAGAAGTAAGTTGTTCTGACATGGAATAGCATAGGATTACATAATTAATAGTAAAGGTGATGAACTGATTGATACATTTTTCTTATTAATCTCTAGGCTATATACTTCTTACATATATATATATATATATATATATATATATATATATATATATATATTTTATGCTTTGCGGGAGATCCAACATTTCATGTATTGTATAAGTTTGTATGTATTCGTGTAACTTTAATAAATTTTGATTTTATTCAATTTGGTATGTCCTTGCACTAATTGCACCTATAAAGTCCCATCCCCCTTACTTTGTATTTTCCAACGAGAGAGGGGTTAGGGCACGGGACACTCCAAAAGGCTCAATAACATTAACAAGGACAATCCTCTACTTAAGTACTTGTAAATATCGGGCAGTCTAAACCCTTACAGCTGAAGACCATGAGGTAACTTTCTGAGCAATCTAAGATCTCACAGCTGTGGACTAGGGATGGGCCCCGATGTTCGAGTCGAACGTGAGTTCGACTCAAACATCGGGTGTTCGCCTGTTCAAACAGTTGTTCGAACAGCGAACAATATGCGAACAATATGCGGTGTTTGCGGCAAATTCGAAAGCCACTGGAACACCATTAAGGTCTATGGGACACTAACATGAAAAAGCAAAAGTGCTAATTTTAAAGGCTTATATGTAAGTTATTGTCATAAAAAGTGTTTGGGGACCTGGGTCCTGCCCCAGGGGACATGTATCAATGCAAACATTTTTTTTTAAAAACTGCAGTTTTTTTGGGAGCAGTGATTTTTTTAATGCTTAACCATGTGCCGACCAAGCCATAGTCGAAAGACGGCTTTAGCACGGACGTCTTATTCTGGGAGGGCGTCCATGGACGTCATGTGGTATTGTTATAATCGGGAGGAGTAGTAGAATGTGTTTTGGGGTGTAACCTGTTGTATGCATACACTGTGTGAGAGAAATAACCTGTTAACTACTTGCCGCCCGCCATATAGCAAAATGATGGCGGCAAAGTGGTTTCAATAGCCTGACCAGATGTCATATGACGTCGACAGGATATCAAGCCACTGCGCACTTGACATACTTCCCTGTGGCGTCAGAGGGGGCGGGGTCACTCATTTATGTCACCGGTGGCCCAACCCTCAGTTATATAAGAACTGTCACAGAGAAGACGCGTCAGTTGGCGGAAGCCTCCCATGGAGGCGGAACGGTAACGCCTTTTTTTTTTCTTTTTGTGTCCATCGGGTGGCATGATAGAAGATGAATGAACATTTTTATTTTTTTATTTTTTAATAAAGGACTTGTCCCAAGCTGTCTCTTGTCTTTTTTACCATTTTTAACACATTTTTTGTGAAATGGTACCCCATTACCAATTCACACAGTGGGGGAGGCCGGGATCTGTGGGTCCCCTTGTTAAAGGGGACTTCCAGATTTCGATAAGCCCCCTGCCCGCATACCCCCACAACCACCAGACAAGGGTTGTGGTGATGAGGCCCTTTTCCCCATCAACATGGGGACAAGGTGCTTTGGGGTCAGACCCCAAAACACCCTCCCCATGTTGAGGGCATGTGGCCTGGTATGGTTCAGGAGGGGGGGTGCTCTCTCATCCCCCATCTTTTCCTGCGGCCTGCCAGGTTGCGTGCTCGGTTAAGGGTCTGGTATGGATTTTGGGGGGGGACCCTTATACCATTTTTTTTAAATTTTGGTGCATATTTCATTTTTATTGTTCCACTTCAAGCATTTAAAAAATCACTGCTCCTGAAAACTGACATTAAAAAAAAAAAAATTGCACTGATACATGTCCCCTGGGGCAAGACCCAGGTCCCCAAACACTTTTTATGACAATAACTTGCATATAAGCCTTTAAAATTAGCACTTTTGATTATTCATGTCCCCTAAACTTTAATGGTGTTCGTGTGTTCTGCCGAATTTTTTGCCTGTTTGCATGTTCTTGTGCGAACCGAACCGGGGGAGTGTTCGGCTCATCCCTACTGTGGACCATGGGGCACAACTCTCTGACATCTGGTTACCTTGCACCTATGCACAACTAATGTGATTTCTAGAACACTGCACAGTCAAAGGGATCAATGTAGGGTCTTTACTCACAAGTCCCCAGGACAGCTGCCACCTTTCAGTTTCCTCCAGACAGTCCAGTGAGACGGTCCTTCTCCAGACCAGATCTATTGTAGTGAGGTCATGTAATTAGCTTCTAGCAAGATCCATCCATGCTCTCAGCCCTGATTCTAGACTCAAGAACCGCTTCACAGTCCAGGGGCTTTCTAATGGCAGCAGCCCTTCAGACTTGGAACCCTCCTGGGGAGAGAGAACCCAGCTCTCCAGTGCTTCAGACTATTTATCCTCTGTGCAGCCCCTTATGCACACCCCTCTCCATTCTGTGAATGGACTTAAAATGCCTAAAATGGTTTTAACACTGTTCAGCTAAGACCATAACAATTATGCTTACTTCATTTAATATAGCCTGGAACAATAATACAGCAACTGCCTAAGGCCCCTTTCACACGATCGGACTGTTCAGGTCCGCCTGTCAGTTTTGACGGCGGACCTGAACGGGCGCTCCATGTTAGCCTATGGAGCGACGGATGTCAGCGGAGACATGTCCGCTGACATCCGACCTGGTCCGATCCGCTAAAAGCAGACGGATGGCCCTACGTCCAGGTCCGTCGCTGGCGGATCGGATCGGGTGAGATCTGATGAATACGGACATGCTGTCCATTTTCATCCGATCCCTTCATAGGCGGCAGCGGCGCCTGACAAGCCCCTCCCCGCTCAGTGAGCAGAGAGGGACCTGTCATCCACCGGCTCAGTGGAGATCAACGGAGAGATCTCCCGCTGAGCCGACGGACCGAGGCGGACTCCGTGGAAGCGGAGTCCGCCTCGTGTGAAAGGGGCCTAAAGGAAAATTTACCATGATGCACACAGATCTTGCCTAATTGCCCAAAAGTCTTGAATGTGGAAATACACCTGCAAAGCAATATTAGATCATACCTTTTAGACCAGACCAAAATTAAAACACTTTGAAAGTGTTAATTACCCAATACATAATCAATTATTTAGTGAACTATCTCCACCCAAAACTCTTGACAATCATTTCTATAGCAGCTAAGGAAACTCTAAGCCACTTAAAGGCTGATCCTTTTTCTGAGATTTTTGCTTAAAATTTTTTTTTGCTAGAAAATTACTTAGAACCCCCAAACATTATACATTTTTTTCTAACACCATAGAGAATAAAATAGCGGTTGTTGCAATACTTTCTGTCACACCGTATTTGCACAGCAGTCTTACAAGCGCACTTTTTTTGGAAAAAATACACTTTTTTGAATTGAAAAATAAGACAAAAGTAAAGTTAGCCCAATTTTTTTTTACATTGTGAAAGATAATGTTACGCTGAGTAAATTGATACCCAACATGTCACGTTTCAAAATTGCGCCCGCTCGTGAAATGGCGACAAACTTTTACCCTTAAAAATATCCATAGGCGATGTTTAAAAAATTCTACAGGTTGCATGTTTTAAGTTACAGAAGAGGTCTAGGGCTAGAATTATTGCTCTCGCTCTACCAATCGCGGTGATACCTCACATGTGTGTTTTGAACACCGTTTTCATATGCGGGTGCTAGTCGCGTATGCGTTCGCTTCTGCACGTGAGCTCATCGGGACGGGGAGCAATTAAAAATTTTTTTTCTTTTTTATTTTACCTTTTTTTACATTTTCACATTGTTTTTTAAAAAAAATTGTGTCACTTTTATTCCTATTACAAGGAATGTAAACATCCCTTGTAATAGAAAAAAGCATCACAGGACCTCTTAAATATGAGATCTGGGGTCAAAAAGACCTCAGATCTCATATTTACATTAACCACATCCCACCCGGCCACTGCACATAAATGGCCGGGTGGGAGCTCCCTCCTTCTGAGTGGACATTCCTGAATGTCCTTCAGAAGGAGCTGAAGAGGCTGTCAGTGAGGAGAGGAAGAGAGATCTGTGCTTCAGCCGGGAGGATCAGTGAGTTTTATAGCTGTTTGTCTGCTGTTCACCCACTGATCACCCAGCTAGTGTCCCCAAAACACAGTGTCCCCAAAACACAAAACAGTGAAAACACCTGTCATACAGTGAACATCTGCCCACCAACATCTGGCACATCTGTCCGCCAACAGCTGGCACATCTGTACGCCAACATCGGGCATATCAGCCCATCAACAGCTGGGACATCAGCCTGCCAACAGCTGGCACATCAGCCCACCAACAGCTGGCACATCAGCTCGTCAACAGCTGGCACATCAGCCACCCACTATCATCACAGGGGCGGATCCGGGGGGGGCAACAGGGCAATTGCACCCCCCAAGAAAATATTGCTGACTCTGAGGCTGAGCACGCCCCAAGAATGTCCCATGGTCGGGACAACTCACAGCTGTTCTCAGCACACACACTCGGAACTGCACTCTCCGCCCCCTGTACCTCCCCCAGCAGCTTTCCAGCCTCTCCTGCAGGCTGCTGCTTGAGTGGGAGGGAAGGGGATGTGCCTGACCCCCGAGACCGCACCCGCCTGGAAGAAGGGAGGTGTGAGCAGCGGGAGGGAGGGAGGGAGCCGAGTGACTGTGAACTTCCTGGAGGTAAGCTCAGCTAGCAGTATATCCTGGATTAGTTTACAGGCACCTCTATGCTAAGTCTGCTGAGTTATTGCAGCTTAGTATAGAGGAGCTGTTAGCTGACAAATAGGACTGCATCTTTTCATGTGGCACAGTGAGAAATTGGGCTCAATAAAGCATTGTGACTGCCCCCTGCTGTGTGCCCTCCTGATCCCCCCAGTGTGTGCCCTTCTGATCCCCCCAGTGTGTGCCCTCCTGACTCCCCCCAGTGTGTGCCCTCCTGATCCCCCCAGTGTGTGCCCTTCTGATCCCCCCAGTGTGTGCCCTCCTGACTCCCCCCAGTTTGTGCCCTCCTGATCCCCCCAGTGTGTGCCCTCCTGATCCCCCCAGTGTGTGCCCTCCTGACTCCCTCAATGTGTGCCCTTCTGACCCCCCCCACTGTGTGCCCTTCCAACCCTTCCCCAGTGCATGCCCTCCTGATCTCCTTGGTGTGTGCTCTCCTGACCTCCCTGGTGTGTGCCCTCCTGACCCCGTACCGTGCTCTCCTGACCTCCCTGGTGTGTGCCCTCCTGACCCTGTACTGTGCTCTCCTGACTTCCCTGGTGTGTGCCCTCCTGACCCTGTACTGTGCTCTCCTGACCTCCCTTGTGTGTGCCGTCCTGACCTCGCTGTTGTGTGCTCTCCTGACCCCCCCAGTTCTGTAAGCAACACCTTATTTTCTGGCAGTGCCCCTCCCGAGACTAGACTCTGGATCCACCCCTGCATCATCAGGCACATCTTTCCGCCATCATCAGGCACATCTGCCCACCAATCATCAGGCACATCTGCCTGCCAACATCAGGCACAGCCGCCCAACATCAGGCATATCTGCCACCCACCATCAGGCACATCTGCCGCCCATCATCAGGCACATCTGCCACCCACCATCAGGCACATTTGCAGCCAGCCATCTGACACATCTGCCGCCCGCCAACATCTGGCAGATCTGCCGCCCGCCAACATCTGGCACATCTGCCACCCACCATCTGGCACATCTGCCACCCATCATCTGGCACATCTGCCACCCGCCATCTGGCACATCTGCCACCCGCCATCTGACATCTGCCTGCCATAAGGCACATCTGCCCACCAACATCAGGCACATCTGCCCGCCAACATCAGGCACATCTAGCCGCCCACCATCTGGCACATCTGCCGCCCATCATGTGACACATCTGCCACCTGCCATCTGACACATCTGCCACCCACCATCTGGCACATCTGCCCGCCAACATGACAAAAAGATCTTACAGCGCTCTCCAAATACTCCAGAGTATGTTGGACGCGAGTAGCGGGGAACTCTCTCTGTCAGACTCGGATAGCGACTATGAGCCAGTGGATAGCAGTGGCTCCAAGATGGAAACCAAGGAAGATAGAATCCTAACAAGGAGAATCAGGAGACATAAGCAGGCGCAGACATCCACCAGCAGCGCAGCACTCCAGGGCATTCACCAGCAGGAATCCACCAGCAGCGCAGCACTCCAGGATGATATACAGGCATCCACCAGCAGCGCAGCAGTCCAGGACTTCCACCAGCAGGTATCCACCAACAGCACTCCGGGATAGGCAGATATCCACCAGCAGTTCTGCAACCTTCCTAGAGGATAAGCCAGATGCTAGCAACGGAGCATCCCATCAACGAGGCAGTGCCCTTACTAGCCTCCCAGATGTTCTACTGTATCCAACATGGCTGCCCGATACTTCAGTAGAACCTGTAATTCCCCTTTTTACAGCCCAGCCAGGCCCTCAGATACAGATGGAAAATGTAACCCCACTTTATTATTTTCATTTATTTTTTACCAATGATCTTCTAACCTACATTGTGGAGCAATGTAATCTATACGCCAGCCAACATATAGCCAACAATTCAAGTTCTTCATATGCCCATCCTTTTGTTTGGAAACCCCTCACCGTGGAAGAATTAAAAATTTTCCTTGGCCTAACCCTCAACATGGGGCTGACAAAAAAAAAAAATGAACTCCATTCCTACTGGTCTACCCAACCTATCCATCACATGCCGGTCTATTCGTCATTGATGCCCAGAACCCATTATGAGATGATTATGAGATTTTTACACTTCAACAACAATGCCCAATGCCTCCCTCAAAATCATCCCAGTTACGATAAATTATTAAAAATTCAGCCCCTAATCAATTTTTTTTGCGCCAGCTTCAAGCAGATGTTTACCCCTGATATAAATATTTGTGTAGATGAATCCCTAGTACACTTCACCGGAAGACTCGGAATAAAGCAATACCTCCCCAGTAAAGGAGCCAGACGTGGGGTAAAATTTTATAAGGCGTGTAACAGGGCCACGGGTTACACATATGACTTTATCATTTATGAGGGAGAAGACAGACAGCTAAACCCCCCTGGATGGCCTACCTACATGGGAACAAGTGGCAAAATTGTCTGGCAGCTGATCCAACCATTGCTTGGGAAAGGTTACCACCTATACGTAGACAATTTCTACACTAGTCTCCCACTTTTCTGCCATTTGTACCAAAAGAACACTGTGGCCTGTGGGACAGCACAGACCAACAGCAAAGGCTTCCCACAGAGATTGGTCACCAAGAAATTGAAGCAGGGTGAAATGAGCAGTATGCGGACTGAAGAGGTACTAGCGGTGAAGTGGAGAGATAAAAAAAGAGATGTCTACATCTAAAATTCCAAGAATACCTTGTCACAGCCCTTCTCTATCCCCATGGCCAAGCCCCTCAACTACCGGTAATTCGCTCCGATTCATTAGCCAGACTCCATGAAAGGCACTTTCCCGAAATCCCCCCTCTTACCCAAACAGGTCGCAAACCGCCCAAAAAATGCCGTGTGTGTTCACGTAGAGGAATTTGCCGTGACACCCGATACTACTGTCCCCAATGTCCCTCCCAGCCAGGCCTCTGTCTTGGAACGTGCTATCTGAGCTATCATACTTCACTACACTATTAGTAAAGTGAAGATGATTTTTTTCAAATTTCCACTATCTGCCATTTCTGTGAATGACCCAGACTGTTAACGACTATGCCTCTGCCAAACATTTTTCTGCCTTCAACGTGAATTGACCCGGACTGTTAACGACTATGCCTCTGCTAAACATGTTTCAGCGTGAATTGACCTGCCTGCTGCCACCTGAACTGGCCATGCCTTTGCCTGCCACATGAACTTGCCATGCCTTTGCCTGCCACATGAACTGGCCATGCCTATGCCTGCCACCTGAGCTGGCCATGCCTATGCCTGTTACCCGAACTGCCTGCTAAACCTTGGACTGTACTGAACCATGTTCATACTTTTCCATATCTGTCTGCTGCCTGGACAATCCTGGACATTTCCTTTGGCTGTCTGGACAAATGTTTTGACTGTTCTGGAATGGTATTCCTGCCTTCTAAAACCACAGGTGAGGTTTTTTTTACCCTTTGCTCAGCAGAATGTATTTTGGGGTGTAATTCTAGGTCTGTACATGCTATGTGTTAGAAGCCTGGAGGCAGTGCTGTGTCTTGGCCTAGGCCGACAAGGCCTAGGCCTAGGGCGGCACTTTGCGGGGGGGCGGTGGCTTTTTGCCGCCCCCCCACGTGAAACCCCCCCAACCCGTCCTCCCCACGTCCCGAATAGATTCAGCCTCCCGCGGCCAGCTCCCGCTCTGATACAGCCTCCCGCGGCCGGCTTGCCTTATTATGTATTGTGCACTCATCAGTACTGGCACAGTATGGGCACGTACTTTGGCCGAGGGAGGGAGCGACTGCCGCCCCCACAAAACGGACCATGACAGACTGTCAGCTTGACTGATGGAGGCGGAGCCTAATGCTCCGCCTACCCACCTCTGCAGTCCAGCTCAGGGAGTCGGGATGTGTCTCTTTGGTTACCAGAGGAGGAGGAGGAGCGAGAGAGAGGACGACGGCGGGAACCCTCAGGTAATTGATTTAAAAACTTGTATACTGTAACCCAGGCAGCCACTGTGCCCCCAAACGCATCCACTCTGCCCCCAAACGCATCCACTCTGCCCCCAAACGCGGCCGCTGTGCCCCCAAACGCAGCCACTGTGCCCCCAAACACAGCCACTGTGCCCATCAATAGCTGCCACTGTGCACATCAAACGTCACCACTGTGCCCCCAAACGCAGCCACTGTGCCCCCAAACGCAGCCACTGTGCCCCCAAACGCAGCTACTGTGCCCCCAAACACAGCCACTGTGCCCCCAAACGCAGCTACTGTGCCCATCAATAGCTGCCACTGTGCACATCAAACGCACCACTATGCCCATCAATTGTCACCAATGTGCCCCCAAACGCAGCCACTGTGCCCCCAAACACAGCTACTGTGCCCCCAAACGCAGCCACTGTGCCCCCAAACACAGCCACTGTGCCCATCAATAGCTGCCACTGTGCACATCAAACGCACCACTATGCCCATCAATTGTCACCACTGTGCCCCCAAACGCAGCCACTGTGCCCCCAAACGCAGCCACTGTGCCCCCAAACGCAGCTACTGTGCCCCCAAACACAGCCACTGTGCCCCCAAACGCAGCTACTGTGCCCATCAATAGCTGCCACTGTGCCCCCAAACACAGCCACTGTGCCCATCAATAGCTGCCACTGTGCACATCAAACGCACCACTATGCCCATCAATTGTCACCACTCTGCCCCCAAACGCAGCCACTGTGCCCCCAAACACAGCCACTGTGCCCCCAAACGCAGCTACTGTGCCCCCAAATGCAGCCACTGTGCCCCCAAACACAGCCACTGTGCCCATCAATAGCTGCCACTGTGCACATCAAACGCACCACTATGCCCATCAATTGTCACCACTGTGCCCCCAAACGCAGCCACTGTGCCCCCAAATGCAGCTACTGTGCCCCCAAACACAACCACTGTGCCCCCAAACACAGCCACTGTGCCCATCAATAGCTGCCACTGTGCACATCAAACGCACCACTATGCCCATCAATTGTCACCACTGTGCCCCCAAACGCAGCCACTGTGCCCCCAAACACAGCTACTGTGCCTCCAAACGCAGCCACTGTGCCCCCAAACGCAGCCACTGTGCCCCCAAACACAGCCACTGTGCCCCCAAACACAGCCACTATGCCCATCAATAGCTGCCACTGTGCACATCAAACGCACCACTATGCCCATCAATTGTCACCACTGTGCCCCCAAACGCAGCCACTGTGCCCCCAAACACAGCTACTGTGCCTCCAAACGCAGCCACTGTGCCCCCAAACGCAGCCACTGTGCCCCCAAACACAGCCACTGTGCCCCCAAACACAGCCACTATGCCCATCAATAGCTGCCACTGTGCACATCAAACGCACCACTATGCCCATCAATTGTCACCACTGTGCACATCAAATGCAGCCACTGTGCCCATCAAACGAGGCCACTGTGACCATCAATTGCCACCACTGTGCCATCAAACGCAGCCACTGTGCCCATAAAACGCAGCCACTGTGCCCATCAATTGCCACCACTGTGCCATCAAACGCAACCACTGTGCACATTAATTGCAGCCACTGTGCCCATTAATTGCTGCCACTGTGCCCATCAAACGCAGCCACTGTGCCCATCAATTGCCGCCACTTTTCTATCAAATGCCTCCACTGTTCCCATCAAATGCTGCCACTGTGCCCATCAAACACAACCACTGTGCCCATCAATTGAAAGAGGAAGGGGTGTGGTTTACAGGGCGTGTCTTAAATAGGAAGGGGTGTGGCCTTGACAGGAAGGGGTGGGTCATATTTAAATGAGGGGGCGTGAGTTAAGTCAGGCCTAGGGCAGCACAAAACCTAAATACACCACTGCCTGGAGGTGCTACTTGCATGTTGGGCCTCTGTATGTGGCCAGGTAGTGGAAAAGTCTCACACATTGGGTATCGCCATACTCAGGATGAGTAGCAGAATGTATTTTGGGGTGTCATTTTGGCTATGTACATGCTATGTGTTAGAAAGATCTTCTAAATTGACAACTTTGTGAGAAAAAATAGGTTTTAATTTTCTTTTCACATTTTCCAAAAACTTGTGGAAAGAAAGGACATGTTCAAAAGACTCATTATGCCTCATAGAATATACATTGGGTTGTTTTCTTTCCAAAATGGGGTTATTTTGTGGGTAATTCCATTGTCCTGGTGCTCCAGGGCCTTCCAAAATGTGATAGGTACTCAGGAAATGAAATGTGTAATTTATGCCTTTAGAACACCTGATGATGCTATATGGATGTTGGGCCTCTGTATGTGGACAGGCTGTGGATAAGTCTCACACATGGGGTATCACCATACTCAGGACAAGTAGCAGAATGTATTTTGGGGTGTCATTTTGGCTATGTACATGCTATGTGTTAGAAAGATCTTCTAAATTGACAACTTTGTGAGAGAAAAATATGTTTTTATTTTCTTTCCACATTTTCCAAAAACTTTTGGAAAGAAATGACGTATTAAAAAGACTCATTATGCCTCATAGAATATACATTGGGGTGTGTTCTTTCCAAAATGGGGTCATTTTGTGGGTAATTCCGTATGGCCAGACTAGAATAAGGAAATTCATAGCCAGTAGCCAATAGCTGCCCTAGCGTCGCGTCAGACTAACATACAGATGAACAGATTTTTTGACCGGACTCGAGTCCGTCGGAAAGATTTTAAACATGTTCTAAATCTAAAGTCCATCACATTTTCAACAGAAAAGGTTTGCTGCAGGTCTGATGAAGCCCACACATGATCAAATTGTCTGGCAGATTCGTTCCATTGGACAAGTTTGGTCGAAAAGTCCGGCCATGTGTACAGGATATTAAATTATTGTGGCATAGCAGAGCATTTTGGGGCACACAGAAACCCCTTTATAAATGTGGTAAGGTTTTTCACTTTGATGAGGAAGTATATTAAATATATAGACTGACTTTCACATTTGCGTCAGCTGAATGACAGTCAGTTGCTAAAGTACTGTAAAGGGAATTTATTAAGACTAGAGCAGACAGAAACTGGTGCAGCTCTGCGTGGCAACCAAAGCTTAATTGAATAACATAATAACTTAACTGGTTACTATGCGCAGGTGTTCAGATTGTATTTGCTTCAGTTTCAGTAAATCTCTCCCTGTGTATCATAAATATTTGCCAGGTTTTCTTCTTGATTATATTGATTTCATCTTTTTATAACCTTTGTTGTACATAAGCACTGTGGATCTCCTGGAGTCTTTTTCCAGCCTCTTCCTGTCTACATGCAGACATTTTTTTAAATGGCTGCAGTGAATGATTTATAAATATTGAACATTTTGACATTGGTTTAAACATGTTAATGCTTATATGAGAATTTGGAGATTGGGTCTACATATATTTTAATCTAATTTACCTAAAGAGCTATAGTTATGATTTATGCTATTTTACAGCAATCCCAAAGTGAAGCACTTGTAAAGAAACAGATGGGTACATTAGAGCTTAAATTAGATTGTTATAGCCAGCTATTGTATGTTAAGATCTATTTAATAAATAATTAATTAGAAACACTATCAGTAGCATTGATTGATAAACCACAACTGTTTGGACGTGTTCCCTCTTCTTTTTTTTTAGGAAAGCAGTGTTTGCACTAAGTATATTAAAATGCTGTTCTTATTTAAATGGCAAATTGTCCTTAAAAAGACATAGACAAATGTAGCCATAGGCAGAATGCAAAACCAAACATTCATAATAAATATTGTGAATAAAATTATATTTTAATTTATGTTGCTTCAACACTATAGAAAATATACCCACAACCTAACATTGTGGGTGGACTTTAACAAATTGCTCCAAAAATACAGTGAAGCTGTTATCCCTTGGCCAATAGAACAGCTACATTGCTAATGCAGTTCATTATGGATTAATGTAAAGTTTTAGATGTGGAGCTAAAATATGCATGCATAATGCATCTGGAGCGGAGTCAGTGGACATAATCTGGATGCCATTTTGGGTTCTAGGATTAAACCTTATATCAAACCAAAAGATGTTTTCTAGTTTTGGAGAGAGGGGGAAGGAATACACTCTTTTTTATATTTTTTACTGGCTTCTTGTTCTGCTAACAATGGCTTTACCAGACAGTAGACATGTGCGCCGTCAATAAATTTGTTTTGTTTCATTCTGTTCCGTTTCGTATTAGCCGTTAATTCGTATTTCATAATTCCTGTCCGAAATTCAATTTGGATTCGTACGAAATATGAATTAGTTCATTAACTTTTTGTAACAATTACGAACGTTTGTTAGAAAAGCAAAAAATACCTTTCTCAATATGGCAGTCGTCTGACTCATTATGCTCATTATGAGGGGCTCCCACCATCCCTGTGCTGTGCTGACTTCCTGGGTTTGTACCCCTGCTGTGCTCATTATGAGGGGCTCCCTCCATCCCTGTGCTGTGCTGACTTCCTCCTGGGGCTGTACCCCTGCTGTGCTCATTATGAGGGGCTCCCACCATCCCTGTGCTGACTTGCTGGGTTTTTAACTTCATCATAATGTATAATCGTAATTATTATGACAATAATAATCGATATTAAGGAACATTCTTATTTTGTTCGATTCTGAATCTCCCATCGACTTTCAGTACTAGTCTCCCACTCCCATATTAAAAAAGGTTATTTTCCCAACCCTCACTCAGCAGCAGAAGAAAACCTCTGATTGGTCAACAAAACACCCGTCACGTTTGGGTTGTAACGGAATTTGGATCCGAAATTCGTCAACGAAATTTTGTGTAAAATTCTGAAGCATAGCAATTCGTATTTCGGATTCTTCTGAATTTACGAATTTTCAGAAATTCGTACGAAACGAATCGCACATGTCTACCAGACAGGAAGTGAATGAAAATTCTGCAACAGAGAAAGAGACACAAATAAATATCTGACAGGCGTTTTAGCCTTACCTTACTTAACTAAGAAAATGCATTTATATTTGTGTCTGTGTTGCTATTGGATAGTTCTCCTTACTTCCTGTATGGTAAAACATTATCAGTAAGGCAATAAGTGAGTGGGAAAATATTTTTTAACTAAGAGAGGGGTTCTAAGCAATCCCCACTCTATCCAAAAGTAACAACATTTTTGACTGGATATACACTTTGACACCATGTACTACCTGCATATGAATCTAAAGCTAGTAAGGTTAGATAGAGCTATAACTATGTGTTATGGTGACCCATGACAAAATCATTTTAGGGGCCTCTAAAATGTCTACCCTATAGGAAATTCCTCCTGTGACACAAAATATTTATTGATTGTATAGCAATTTTATCAATTGCTTTATATCAACTTTATTTTGTTTAAATGTATTTGTGATTACTATTGATACCTCTATAAATCACTATGTTAACAGTTATGGACACCTTGTAAATCTTTGCATGGTCTGCTATGATAATGGTTACATTCTTTGGTAAGATCCTTTCACAAAAACAAAAAATTGACATGGGGGTAGGGTGCAACTGCAGGTTTAAAATCACCCCATCGTTATTTCATTCCTCCCCAAAAAACACATCTGCATCCTTAAAAAAAAAATCTAAATACACACCTTTTTTTCCTGGTGTCTTTAATCTGGTTTAGGCTGGAGTGTGCATATGGAGAGTAGCCTCAATCACACATATTTTCTAAATCTTAGTACAAACCCTTTTTCCATCAGTCTTTGGTCTGGTTGTATGATGTCACTCTTCCTTTTCTTGTTCCTCTTGCAATGAGCAGGTTTTGAATACTGTATAAATCAGTGCCATGTCATTATGTGGTGCAATTCATCAAACCATTCTCTTAGGAGTTCTGGGCAGTCTGCTGATGTAGCCTAAGGGCACAAGTCCTCAGACATCTGAGCTGGACAATTGTGGAGGACAGCATCATAAAAAAGATTGGTGTTAGGGAAAAGCTGCACGTTATGTTAAACTCTGATTCACTGTTATGTAAAAAAAATAAATAGGCTACTTTCACACTTTTCAGGTGTTTTAAATCTAAAAATAGCGACTGTAAAGCGCCTCTCATGTCTCCCCAGTGTGAAAGTGCTTTCACACTAGGGCGGTGCGCTTGCAGGGTGAGAAAAAAAGTCCTGCAAGCAGCATCTTTGGGGCAGTGCGGGAGCGGTGTATACACTGCTACCAAAACGCCATACCCATTGAAATGAATGGGCAGCGCTGCCGAGGTGCCTACAAAGCGCTTCGGTACCACTTTGTAGGCTTTGTCGGCCGCTAGAAGGGGTTAAAAGCGCCCCACTAGCAGCCAAAAAGTGCTGCTATAACAGTGGTAAAGCGTCACTAAAACTAGTGGTACTTTATCACTAATGCCGATCGCTAGGCAGTGTGAAAGTACCCTTATGCCGCGTACACACGAGCGGACTTTACGGCAGATTTTGCCCGGCGGACAGGATTTCGTCGGACAATTCAATCGTGTGTGGGCTCCAGCGGACTTTGTTTTCTCAAAAGTTGGACGGACTTAGATTTGAAACATGTTTCAAATCTATCCGACGGACTCGAGTCGGGTGGAAAAGTCAGCTCGTCTGTATGCTAGTTCGACGGACAAAAAGCTATGCTAGGGCACGCTATTGGCTACTGGCTATGAACTTCCTTATTTAAGTCCGGTCGTACGTCATCACGTACGAATTTGTCAGACTTCGGTTGATTGTGTGTAGGCAAGTCCGTTAATTCGGAAAGTCCGTCGTAAAGTCCGGCAAAAAGTCCGCCGGGCAAAGTCTGTCGTAAAGTCCACTCGTGTGTACGCGGCATTACCCATTTGTTTGGAGCCGAACACCATGTATGGTGTAAAGCTATTATTATACAGGATTTATATAGTGCCAACAGTTTACGCAGCACTTTACAATATAAAAGGGAGACATACAATAATACATAATACAATAAATAACATAATACAATATAATACAAGAGGATTAAGGGGGCCCTGCTCAAAAGAGCTTACAATCTAATAGGGTGGGGCAGGTGGTACAAAAGGTTGTAACTGTGGGGAATGAGCTGGTGGAAGTGGTAGGAGATTAGTTGGAGACGTGATAGGCTTTCCTGAAGAGATGAGTTTTCATGGATCGCCTGAAGTAGCAAGAGTAGGGGATAGCCGGATAGATGGAGGTAGAGAGTTCCAGAGGATGGGAGCGGCTCTGGAGAAATCCTGGAGACGAGCATGGGAGGAGGAGATGAGAGAGCTTGAAAGCAGGAGGTCTAGAGAAGAGCGGAGAGGTCGATTTGGGTGATATTTGGAGACAAGATTAGTGATGTAGCACGGGGCAGAGTTGTGAATGGCTTTGTATGTTGTGGTTAGTATTTTGAATTTAATTTGCTGGGTGATTGGGAGCCAGTAGGGATTGGAGTAGAGGGTTGGCAGACACTGAGCGGTTGGTAAGGTGGATAAGTCTGGCAGCAGCATTCATGATAGACTGAAGAGGGGATAGCCTATGGAGAGGTAAGCCAATGAGAAGGGAGGCAATAGTCAAGGCAAGAGATAACAAGGGAGTGCATGAGGAGCTTGGTGGAGGTGAATTCTACAAACCTTTGACAACGATTGGATTTGAGGCTGAAATGACAAGTCAGAGTCTAGGATTACACCTAGAACCTTGGCGTGAGGGGAGGGACTGATGGTTGCATTGTTGATTTTGATGGAAAAGTCATGGAGGGGGGCACGGTCGGGGAGGGGATATTAATAGCTCAGTTTTAGAGAGATTTAGTTTAAGGAAGTGGTGCGACATCCATGCTGATATGTCAGTTAGTAAGTTAGTAATGCGAGAGGAGACTGAAGGAGTGAGGTGAGGAGTAGACAGATAGATTTGGGTGTCATCAGCGTATAAGTGGTATTGGAAGCCATGGGCAGTTATTAAGTGACAAAGGAAGGAGGTGTAGATAGAGAAGAGAAGGGGTCCAAGAACCGAGCTTTGGGGGACCCCCACAGAAAGGGGCAATGGAGAGGAGGAGACAGAGTTGTAGATGACACTGAAGGAGCGCTGTGATAAATAGGCAGAGAACCAGGATAGAGCAGAATCTCAGAGGCCAAGGGAATGTAGTTTATTGAGAAGGAGCGGGTGGTCAACAGTATCAAAGGCCGCAGACAGGTCAAGTAGTAGGAGTATGGAGTACTGGCTGTTGGTTTTAGCAGTTAGTAAATTGTTAGTGAGTTTTAGTAAGGCCGTTTCCGTGGAGTGATGCGGGCGAAAGCCAGACTGTAAGGGGTCAAGAAGGTTATTTTCACTGAGGTAGGAGCTAAGACGGTTGTAAGCGTTCTAGAAGTTTAGAGGTGAATGGGAGCAATGAGATGGGTCTTAAGTTGTTTAGGTCGGTAGGGTCCAGTGAGGGCTTTTTAAGAATGGGAGTGATCTGCGCATGTTTTAGAGGGGAGGGGAAGATGCCTCTAGAGAGGGAGAGATTGAAGATGTGGGTGAGGGAGCATAGGATAGAAGAAGAGGGTGACCGTAGTAGTTGTGAGGGAACAGAATCCAAGGGACAATTGCTTAGGTGGGCATCCGAGAAGATTTTTGTAACCTCTTCAGTAGTAGCTAATTCAAAAGAGGAGAGTGTTGAATGTGCTGCTAGGCAAGGTATGTTGGGTGGGGAAGACATACGTACAGTGGAGATGTCCTCACAAATTGCATTGATCTTGTCTTTGAAGTGATTGCCAATCTCTTGGGCAGTGAGTGGGTAGAGGGGGTGGTGGGCGAAGCAGAGAGTTAAAGGTTCAGAAGAGCCGACGGGGACTGGATGACAAGGAATTAATACGAGAGACAAAGTAGGCTTGTTTGGCAGCATGGAGGCATGAATTGTATTTTTAGAAGGGCAGATTTATATAGGGGGAAGTCTTGCAGGCATTTGGTTTTACGCCACAGTCGTTCAAGAGCACGGCAATGTCTCTTGAGATTTCTAGTGTTGTCAGTTTGCCAGGGCTGTAATGGTCGGGGCCTGATTCTGTGTGGTTAGAGGAGCAAGTGCATCTAGTGATGATGAGAGTGAACTGTTGTAGACAGAGGTGGCCAGGTCAGGACAGGGGAGAGATTATGTCATATAGGTGGTCAGTAGCAGAATAGTGAAGAGAAGGGTTAAAGTGGCGAAGGTTTCTACAAGTAATTGTTTGCTGCTTGGAGGGATGGGTGGTTGGAGGCAATTATACAGTGAAAGTAATGAGGTTGTGATCAGAGAGAGGAAAGGGGGTGTTGGTGAGGTTGCCAGGGTTGCAGAGATTGGAGAATACAAGGTCAAGGGTATTACCATTGGAGTGAGTGGAAGTATGTGTCCATTGGGTTAGGTCAAAAGATGAGGTTAAGTCGAGAAGTTTAGCTGTAGTTGGGCTGTTAACATTGACAGGAATGTTAAAGTCACCAAGAATAATGGTGGGTATTTCAGAGGAGAGAAAGTAGGGTAGCCAGGTAGCAAAGTCATCAAGAAACCCAATACCGGTCCTGGAGGCCTATAAATTCTCAGAGAAATGGGAGAAAACAGACGAATACAGTGCATCTCGAAAGAAGAGAGGGATAGAGAGGGAGGGACAGGAAGGACTTGGAAGGTGCTTTGTGGGGATAGAAGGAAGCCAACTCCACCTCCTTTCTGTCTGTTGGGTCTGGGGGAGAGAGTCCAATGGAGACCACCATGGGAGAGGGCAGCAGGAGAAGCTGAGTCAAAATTTTGAAGCCAGGTTTCTGTAATGGTGAGTATGTTCAAGCCATGAGAGATGAAGAGGTCATGTGCAGATGTTAGCTTGTTACAGATGGAGCGGGCGTACCAAGGGGCGCATGAGATTGGTGGGGTGCTTTGAGGAAGCAGGGGGATAGAAATTATACTGAGTGGATTGCGGTGGTTGCCAGAGGGGGAGGGGTATTGGCTATGTGGCTTGCATTTGGAAAATGGCGGACTAGGATTAGGAGAAATGTCACCTGAGACTAGGAGAAGGAGGAGGGCGAGGAAGGCAAGGTGGGAGTGGGATGTGCATGAGCGCACATGTCTAGTGGCCCTGGTGTTTATGTCAGCATGTGGGTGCAGCAAATGCAGGAGATGATGGGTACCATAGTAGGGAGAGGGTAGGAGTGAGGGTGATATGTGCATGCTGCAGGGAAGAGAGGAGGGGTAGAATAAAGATAATTTGAGGATAGAAGACACCAATGTGAGAAGGAAGAGAATAAGGAGCATGTTAGTGGATAGAGAGTGGGAAACCAACCTAATATAAAATAAATGTCAAATCTGGTTTGCTTGTCATCTTGCAGAGTGGAGCAGAGTTCTTGTTGTTGTTCATCCAGCTTTAGTTATCCTGCTTTCGTTAAACTGCGTCGGTGAAACTGGGCATCACTCGTGACAGAGCCACTCAGGACAGAGCCATGATGTCTGCGCCTTGCCCCTGTCTGTGCCACCCCATAAGCTGCCATAAATTTATAGGGAGACTAAGCTGGGATGCATTTCTCAGTTGGTCATTATTGGGTCTGATGTGAGACACCTGAATATGGGGAGGAGATGGCCAGTATCAGACCAGACCAGCTACAGACACAGGCAAGGGTCGTAAAGCTAATTACCTCTCTTGATCACTCAAGCCACATGGAGTTGAGAATCAATCACCAGTAATATTGCTATTGCAGTGTGTTTGTTACAGAGCTAGCAGTAAATATGGAAGTTTAAAGATATGGCAGCAGGAGACAATTACCAAAATATGTTACAGCAAAGTCAGTTCAGTAGAGATGTACAGATGGATAGGAGACAATTACCAAAAATATGTTACAGCAAAGTCAGTTCAGTAGAGATGTACAGATGGATAGGAGACAATTACCAAAAATATGTTACAGCAAAGTCAGTTCAGTAGAGATGTACAGATGGATAGGAGACAATTACCAAAAATATGTTACAGCAAAGTCAGTTCAGTAGAGATGTACAGATGGATAGGAGACAATTACCAAAAATATGTTACAGCAAATATATTTTGGATATATGTGACGGGAGTCACTGTTGGGCACAGGGTGACCAAGAAAAGAATGAACCCTGAGAATATGATTGGATTACTTAAAATTGGACAGTAATATTTATCCACAATATCTCCCAAGATATATGTAAAGACTATTCTTGGTTTGTTTGATTCTGAACTCAACATGTTAGCTGAGAGAGCTGATCACATTGGCCTCTAGAACTGGATAGGAGCCGGACAGTCTTCTCATACTATAGTTTGTTGCCTACTAGGCTGAGGAGGGGGGGAGATCACTGTTTGTATTGTTAATTGTAATTAGCTCCTGCTATTGTGAGAAGGCGTCCTGTGTTCGTACTAATGTATGAAGCTCGGTGACCACAAGTCTATCCTAAAGGTCATGTCTCTGAGTCACCTAGTCTGGGTAAATGATTAAGTAAACTAGCTCATGTTAATTAGGTTTCTGATTACAGTTGTATTTTTAGAGTAATATGAGCAGGAGGGTGGAACCTTCTCTTTAACTGTATATAAAGACTTGTAATTTTGGTTCTAAAAAAGAGTCTGATTCCTGTTTGACCCTCTGTACAGAGCCTCGTCTCGTACTTGGGGGAAGAATTATACGTATGGTTTCTTGTTTGACTGATTGGAGTGTTCGGTAGCTGCCTTTGTGTTTAGAAATGGAATGTCCTAAATGGCTTTAACCCCTTTCATACTCGGGGTGTCGTTACAGTATACTTCTGTAAGTCACAGGAGTCACAGGAGTGCAGTTCGTTCTACACTCCTGTGACCCATTTTAATTGACAGCATCTGACATCACAGAGGCTCTGAAAAGATCCCAATCATATATTTGGGATTGACGAAAAACCCTGGATCGACACCTGGCTCAACCTCTCAGTGACCTGCTGAGAGCTTGAGCCAGCCCCTCCCGACCTCTCCACAGCCCAGTGCTTCAGAAAGCGATGAGGGGGCAGAGCAGAAAGCCAGAGACTGACAGTTCCAGCTCTCTGTTCAGAGTGAAGAGGGGAACTGAGTGATCAGCTGTGTTTGATTCCTCAGTTCTCACTGCAGAGCCGGCAGAGGACAGATGCAGTATTAACATTTCTTTTTTTAAATGTCCATACTTCTCTTTTAAATATGCTCTTTCCTAAATGTACACAATATAACTGGGTACTAACATTTATAGGTAAAGTTGATCCAGGGAAAATCTGATTGCCTCTCGGGGGATCAGGAAGGAATTTTTTCCCCTGCTGTAGCAAATTGGAGCATGCATTGCTGGGGTTTTTTTGCCTTCCTCTGGATCAACTGTGGGTGTAGGTTTGTGTATATGGGATTGTATTTATTTATTTTTTGGTTGAACTTGATGGACTTTGTCTTTTTTCAACCTGGCTAACTATGTAACTATGCTAGTGGTTGCAGGTGCCATGAGTCCTTAACAACACGGGGAATGCCACAGGGAAGTCCCGTCAAGTCACCGTGCGTCAGAGGGGGGCGGGGTCACCGGGTGGCCCTGCCCCCCCCGTTATTTAAGAACTGTCAGACGAGGAGCGCCGTCACACAGCGGGAGCCTCCCTCCATGCCAGCATGGATTGCGGAGCGGCCCGGAGAAGAAAATGAAGAAGAGAAGAAGAGAAGAAAAGAAGAAGAGAAGAGCGGGAGCCTCCCCCCCATGCCATGGGTGCGGAGCGGCCCGAGGAGAAGAAGACAGAAGACGCCGCGGAGGAGATGCTGGACGAGAACGCCGGAGGAAGAACCAGAAGAACCAGAAGAACCAGAAGATGAAGGAAGATAGAAGAAAGAAGAAGCATTTAAATAAAGGAATTGTCAAAATCTGTCTCTTGTCATTTTTAACATTTTTGACACTTTCTTCTTGAAATGGTAGGGGTACTTATGTACCCCCTTACCATTTCACACAGGGGGGGGCCGGGATCTGGGGGTCACCTTGTTAAAGGGGGCTTCCAGATTCCGATAAGCCCCCTGCCCGCAGACCCCCACAACCACCGGCCAGGGTTGTGGGGATGAGGCCCTTGTCCTCATCAACATGGGGACAAGGTGTTTTGGGGGCTACCCCAAAGCACCCTCCCAATGTTGAGGGCATGTGGCCTGGTACGGTTCAGGAGGGAGGGGGGGCCGCACTCTCGTCCCCCCCTCTTTTCCTGCGGCCTGCCAGGTTGCGTGCTCGGATAAGGGTCTGGTATGGATTTTTGGGGGGACCCCACGCCGTTTTTTTTTTTTTTTTTGGCGCGGGGTTACCCTTAAAATCCATACCAGACCTGAAGGGTCTGGTATGGAATTTAGGGGGAACCCCACGTCATTTTTTTTTTTTAATTTTGGCCGGGGTTCCCCTTAATATCCATACCAGACCTGAAGGGCCTGGTATGGAATTTAGGAGGACTCCCACGTCATTTTTTTTTTTTAATTTTGGTTCGGGGTTCCCCTTTGGGGAATTCCCATGCCGTTTTTATCAATGAACTTCTATGTGTATTGTCGGCAATGCAATAGCCGCGGGTAGTTTTAAATGAGTTTTTTCCTTCAAAATGTCATTTTGCTGTCAGACTGTTCTAAACACAGGAAACATGCGCCCCTTTACAGGCATACTATAGACACCCCCCAGGTACGAAATTTAAAGGGATATTACACTTTTATTGTTTGACTTTAAGCATTATTAAAATCACTGCTCCTGAAAAAACGGCCGTTTTTAAAACTTTTTTTTGCATTGATCCATGTCCCCTGGGGCAGGACCCAGGTCCCCAAACACTTTTTATGACAATAACTTTCATATAAGCCTTTAAAATTAGCACTTTTGATTATTCATGTTCGTGTCCCATAGACTTTAACGGTGTTCGCATGTTCAAACGAACTTTTTTCCTGTTCGCATGTTCTGGTGCGAACCGAACAGGGGGGTGTTCGGCTCATCCCTACTGGGCAGTGATATAACCACATTCCCACCTCTTTGTGTATAAACCTAATAGGTTTGGTTGTGTATAAACCTAAGAATGGAATGGTGTATCAATGTTTTTTTCTTTAGACAATCAGTGGGTGACATATAGCGAAATTGATTCTGGATTTACAATGAAGAATTTTTTAGTTTTTTAAACTTTTTTAAATAAAGGACTTGTCAAAAACTTGTATATGTCTATTGTCAAATTATTTTTCTTTTATGAATGAGGGGTATTATGTAGCACTTACTCTGTTACATGGGGGATGGGATATCTACGGGCCCCCTTATCTTAAAGTGGGCTTCTAGATTCCAATAAGTCCCCATGCACCCCTACAACCAGGGTTGTGGAGAAATTGCCCTCCCGAACATGGAAAAAGTTCAGGCCCGAACCGCAAACCCTAATAAAGTCTACGGGACCCAAACTGAAAAAAATCAAAAGTCCCCATTTTGAAGGCTTTCATGCAAGTTTTTTTTTAAAGATTCATTTTAAAGGAGCAGTGATTTTAATGATGCTTAAAGTGGAACACTAAAAATGAAAAAAATATTTTAAATATAGTGCCTGGGGGGTCCTCTTAGTCTACCTGTAAAGTGGTGCTTCTGTACAATGTACAACTTGCTGCAGCAAAACTGATATATATAAAGAAAAACAATGACATTTAAATTCATTTTCCCTGCAAGCTTTCATTATTTTGTAAACAACGACTTGTGGAGCCAGTCTTTTTTGATTAGGCCGCATTTAAATGCACTCAGAGCAAGATTTTTTGGATTCATTTTGGTGTCTTTTTGGCAGCTTTTGGATGGAAATAACAAAGTTTTGCACCACTGTGAGCAAGCCTTATGTGAAGAAGCCAAATTATAGTACACTCAGGCCAAGATTAACATTTTTTTTTAGATAAAGTCTGGTGTCTCTTTTGCATACTTTGGATAGAAGTAACAGGTGCAGAAAAATTGGGCTTTGGGTGTTGGTGGTGCCTTCACAGCATAACCCTATAGAAAGACACTTGATGAAAGCAAGAATTTGCTTTACTGTAGAAAATTGCAGATATATGCACCTTTTAAACAGATGCGGAAAAATTGGGCTTTGGGTATTGGTGGTGCCTGCACACCATAACCTTCTAGAGTTACTCTTGATGAAAGCAAGAATTTGCCTTGCAAAAAAATTTAAATTATATGCACGTGTCAAACAGTTGTGGACAAATTGGGCTTTGGGTGTTAGTGATGCCTTCATACTGTAACCCTATAGAGGTACTCTTTATGAAATTTAAATTAGTAGGGGGCGTGGCTCCCGCCGAGCAGTATGGATGCCTGAACAGACAGCTCCAGCACCGAGCGTTATCACCGCTAATCCACGATCACAGGATGGCTACAAATGACCCTCACACATTGGGGTATCAGCCAGGCTTGTCCCGGAAAAGAAAGGAGTAAAGGCAGATGAAGAAATGAATGGATTTCTTCACAGTGCCGCTCGGAGGACAAATCCAAGATGGCACACGTGGCTCCTCAGCACACAGCACTGCTGCATACACAGATCTCCCTGATGCAGATGGAGAGGCAATATCCTCCCCAGAAGATAATCCAACCTCCCCTTCAACTCCACAACCATCCTCAGTGAGCAACAGCCCTGCTAAATTGCGGATGTGCTTGGATTCCGGACAGCATCACCCTGAGGTAAGCCCTGCTCTGGACACTCCTCACACAGCAGGCCCAGCCATCCCCTATAGCAGCATACCCTACATCTAACATGCCTGTCCTTGACACAACAATGAAGGAGATACTCATGTCGCTTCAAAGCTCACTGCACAGTGACATTTCCACCATGTTTAAAAAATTTAAAGATGAAATGTTCTTTATGGATCAGAAAGTTGATCACATTGAACAATGTATGAATGTCATGACAGAAATGGTTAACGACCTGGTCGATGTGCACGACCACACTCGAGATGAGCAACACTGGGTCAGAGCCAAGATGGCGGACCTCAAAGACAGGTCCAGATGTAACAATGTCAAAATAAGGGGTATACCTAAATCAATTTTACCACCTGATCTTAACCCCTACGCCAGGAAGTTGATAGCTACACTCCTGCCTGACCTGTCCCTGATGGAAACTATCATTGACCGCATTCATTGCCTTCCTAAACCTCTGCATCTTCCCGCCAGTGTCCCTAGGGATGTCTTAATGTGAATTCACTTTTACCACGTGTAGTGCTGGTAGATTTTCAATCTACCGCTTATATGTAAATTTAGTGAGTCATCTGTTCTGTACATAGTTTAGATTTAATCTATAGCTAAATTAGCTTCTGTTCCAACCTTGGTTGTGTTGCGTGCAGTTCCACTCCATCACCTGTAGATGTCGGTGTCACTACAGACCGCAGCTGGTAAGCAGCAGACTGAGGTGTATTGAGTGCCCTTCTTTCTCAGAAGTAACTCGGCAGAGGTTGTCCCCTGTGGTGCATTCTAGGAGGGGGGATTTAAGGGACAGACGCCATATTTTCAGGGTCTTTTTGTTCCATCTGCTGGCCCTCCTGGCCGACAGGTATGTGTTAGGAGTCCTACCTCGGAGGACTGCGATGCTGCAGCGTGTGGGTGGGCCCAGAAGTCTGTCTGGGGCCTACTACGACTGCTGTGGAGATGGTCCTGTGCTGTCTGTCCTGCGGGAAGAAGCTGGACAATTGAGAAGAATCCAGGGGAGGACCTGTCATGGAAGGATCATGCGGAACGCTGGTCTAGAGAGGGGCCTGGTGACTCAATTGGAGGACACATCTTAAGTTAACCTACCACATAGTACTGCCAGGTCAGTTTAAAGGTTCTGGTACTGTGTTGTTGTTCACTGAAAACTACTACATCCTGTGGCAGAGGATCATACAGTTTTGTTTCACTCAAGTCTGTGGCAGAGACTTTCTGTTCGTGCTGCACACCGGCTGCTAGGTTAGGGAGAGAGGCCTATCTGGGTGAGCAAAGATTTAATCCTGAACTGAAGATACATTCATCCCTGAGATTTCAATTCCTTAGTGCTACACCAAGAAAAGGTATTTGAACTTCCCTGCAACTCTTCTTCTACCTCTTTCCTGCTACTTATTCCAGTTATCTCCCATTAAAGCATTGGAAAAGTACTAAAGTGACTGGTGCCTACATTGTTAAATGATAAGTTCAACGTGGACTCTAAGTCTGGTGTTGGTGAAACTAAAGGTATAAGGGTAAAGGAAATAGCCCGCTTCAAATCAGCAGCTCTACCGTGAGTTATTGCTACATGTGGGGACGTCATCCGGGATTGTTTGCCGTTGCCCTAAGCAGCCCTGAGAAGTTTTTCACCGAGAGTCTATACTAAAAGAGGTTTCTGGACTTTGTCACTTTTTCCAGGAAAAGAAGGGGTTAAATTGCAGGATTACATTTCTGACTGCGTAGGCTGCGGGTGAGAAGTAAAAGCCCGGGAGCTACGTGATCAGAGGAACAACTGGGAGGAGCCACATCTACTTGTTGCCGCGTGGGACGCGGGTATGTGTGTTTTGGCGCCAAAGGAGAAGAAAGGCCTCATGATCGTGTTGAGAGGATCGGAGTACAGCCATGTCTTCTTTTTCCGTTAATACAATCAACTATGGGATCCAAGATGTTTCCTACAAGCACCGCTGCCGGTGCTATGCTAACCAGAACCCTGCTGACGGATACCAGCATTCGTTTGAAGCCGCAGGGGTGGTTTGTGCTATACACTGTAGGAAATATTGAAGGGCTGGGCATGCTTTGCTTATCATGTGGACTGGGCTACAGGTACCGCTACAGTGGAAACTACTGCCATCACTGCTGGAGAGCAGCAGGCCATGGTCTCGTCTGCTAGCATGAGTGTTCCTGAGGGAGATGTCACTGTTACCGCTTCATCAGCGGACATCACTCTTATTTCTACTTCTACTACACCTATCCCCATTGCACCTGTCCCAAGGAAGGTGGGATATGTAAAGGCTTCCCGCGGCCTTGGTCGAGGCCTGCCCCAGAGACTACCCGAACCGGAGCCGGAGAAATATATGGATCCGGAGAAGTCCACGTCAGGAACAGGTGAGAGATCAAAGGGGAACATACAGTATCTGGGACTCTTTGTAAATATTTGTCAGCGGAAGAGTTAAGAGACTCAGAGATAGATTCTATGTCAAATCTCTCCGGTGATGATGATTTGTTTGAAACAATGTCACAGGAACTATTGTGGGCCCAGGGTGAAGATGTTGCTTCTGCCCTTACTTTCTCAGAGTGGATAGCCATGGATTCTGGGAAGACATCGCCTTGTGTACTACCAAAGAGACATTGTCTAAAGTTGCTAGTTTGCTTGAGTTTGAGCCGATACCCATTGGATCTATGGTGCATAAATCACCCAATTCTTGTGTGCCTCCTGGTTTGGGGAAAAATAGAGCTTTACCTAGACTTGCCCGTTTACAGAGAGTGCTCACCAAACGTGTTGCCACAGAATATGGTCTGGAATTTCCTTATGTCACACAGGAAATTATGCAGGAAATTGAGGCCAACCAGGAACACTGGTACCGTGAAGCTGTATGGGACTATTTGTCTGTACCAAAACCTTTCCGGAGATTTGGGTATTCTGATACTATGGATGAACGTTTCAATGGATGTTTGCTGCATTGGAACTATGGTCGGCACATCTATGCTGACAAGGTGGTAATTTGCAGACCCGGAAAAGATGACATTGTCTATTTTATCACCACCGTGGATAAACAAGGGAAAAAATTGACATTACCAGATCCCCGGTTTTATTGGTGATTATGCGAAGAGACTGTTGTCTTCTGTTCTATTAAAAGAAAAGAGAGCTTTGGGGTATATAGCCAGATAGTGTCAGGGTTTAGAGAACTCCATGGTCAAGAGACTTTATTCACCTCAGCGCTTCTATATCCAAAGACTTTTTCATTGCTAGCTGGATTTCTTGTTACCAAAAGGATATAATATGCCCCGAGATAGGGATGGACTTTTCAAGTTATCTTAGTTTATTTTCTTTAGAAGGAAAATATGTGGGGAAGAAAGTGTCATTCTCCAGGGAGGCTTTGCTCCTAAACTGTTTAGTGATGCTACTGTACATTTTTGTGTGTGTTTAACTTTGTGTTTTTTCTAGGAACAACTAGATCTCCTATCAAGCTGTTAGGCTTTTCAGCTAGGTAGATAGTGGGGTTTGTGATATGACTAATGTGATTTCTTTTTGCTGAAATGATGTGTCGTTGTATAAATGTTCGAAACTGTAACATTTCTTACTGCCTTTATTCTTTCTCATCAAAGTTTATTAAGTTCAAATACCTACTCTCAGGCTTGAGAGTTATATTTTGGCAGACGTTGAGGACAACGTCTATTGTAGTTGGGGGAGTATGTAGCGCTGGGTCTTTTCGTTCCACCTGCTGGCCCTGCTGGCCCTCCTGGCCGACGGGTATGTGTTAGGAGTCCTACCTCGTTGTCCTCCGGGCTGGAGGACTGCGATGCTGCAGCGTGTGGGTGGGCCCAGAAGTCTGTCTGGGGCCTACTACGACTGCTGTGGAGATGGTCCTGTGCTGTCTGTCCTGCGGGAAGAAGCTGGACAATTGAGAAGAATCCAGGGGAGGACCCGTCATGGAAGGATCATGCGGAGTGCTGGTCTAGAGAGGGGCCTGGTGACTCAATTGGAGGACACATCTTAAGTTAACCTACCACATAGTACTGCCGGGTCGGCTTAAAGGTTCTGGTACTGTGTTGATGTTCACTGAAAACTACTACATCCTGTGGCAGAGGATCGTACAGTTTTGTTTCACTCCAATCTGTGGCAGAGACTTTCTGTTCGTGCTGCACACCGGCTGCTAGGTTAGTGAGAGAGGCCTATCTGGGTGAGCAAAGATTTAATCCTGAACTGAAGATACATTCATCCCTGAGATTTCAATTCCTTAGTGCTACACCAAGAAAAGGTATTTGAACTTCCCTGCAACTCTTCTGCTACCTCTTTCCTGCTACTTCTTCCGGTTATCTCCCATTAAAGCATTGGAAAAGTACTAAAGTGACTGGTGCCTACATTGTTAAATGATAAGTTCAACGTGGACTCTAAGTCTGGTAGTGGTGAAACTAAAGGTATAAGGGTAACGGAAACAGCCGCTTTAAATCAGCAGCTCCACCGTGAGTTATTGCTACACACGCAAAAGACATGCTCCTGTCCAAGACAAGACATCTGGGGCAACTTCCAGCGCCATACATGAAATTTAAATTATATGCACCTGGTGCAGAAAAATTGGTCCATGGCTGTTAATTGTGCTCATTAGAGATGAGCCGAACACCCCCTGGTGCAGTTCGCAGCAGAAAATATGAATAGGCAAAAAATTTGTTCGAAAACGCAAACACCATTAAGTCTATGGGACACGAAAAAAAAATGAAAAGTGCTAATTTTAAAGTCTTATATGCAAGTTATTGCCATAAAAAGTGTTTGGGGACCCGGGTCCTGCCCCAGGGGCCATGTATGCCTGTAAATTGGCGCAGTTTTCCCGTGTTTAGAACAATACCACAGCAAAATTAAATTTCTAAAGAAAAAAAGTAATTTAATACTGCTCGCGGCTGTAATGTATTGTCGGTTCCTGGCAATATAGATGATAATCCTTGAAAAAAATTGCATGCCCCCCCCCCAGTCCATTAAGGCCCTTCGGGATTAAGGGGAACCCCGTGCCCAAATTAAAAAAAAAAATGCCCCCAGGCACTATATAGTCTGAACAGCAGTATATAAACTATACGGCCTGCCCTATATACTCTGCAGAAAATTGGGCTTTAGTTGGTGGTACCAGAACACTGTAAGACCTCACAGTTACTCTTAGTAAGTGCAGGTATGGCCCTGTTGTGAAATACTATATCAAACTATATCAAAAATTGTAATTACATGCCCTTGTTAAACAGAGGCAGAAAAATTGGGCCTTTGGTGGTGGTGGTGGTGGTACCAGAACACTGTAAGACATCACAGTTAATCTTGTTGGGCCCTGGAACGGGCCCTGCTCTGAAATATTATATCAAGAATTGTAATTATATGGCCCTGTTAAACAGGGGCAGAAAAATTGGGCCTTGGGTGGTGGTGTCACAACACTGTAACCACTCACAGATTGTTGGGCACAGGAACGGGCCCTGCTATGAAATATTATATCAAGAATTGTAGTTACATGCCCCTGTTAAACAGGGGCAGAAAAGTTGGGCCTTGGGTGGTGGTGGTGCCACAACACTGTAACCCCTTACAGATACTCTTGTTGGGTGCAGGAACAGGCCCTGCTGTGAAATATTAGATCGAAAATTGTAATTACATACCCTTGTTAAACAGAGGCAGAAAAATTGGGCCTTTGGTGGTGGTGGTGGTGGTAGTACCAGAACACTGTAAGCCCTCACAGTTAATCTTGTTGGGCGCAGGAATGGGCCCTGTTGTGAAATATTATATCAAGAGTTGGAATTACATGCCTTTGTTAAACAGGGGCAGAAAAATTAGGCCTTGTGCGGTGGTGGTGCCACAACACTGTAAGCCCTCACAGATACTCTTGTTGGGCACAGGAACGGGCCCTGCTGTGAAATATTAGATCAAAAATTGTAATTACATGCCCTTGTTAAACAGGGGACGAAAAGTTGGGCCTTGGGTGGTGGTGGTGCCCTAAACCAAAAATATTGTTGGAAGTTAGCACCATCAAGATTGAGGAGGAAGGGGGGGGCGTGGCTTGCATGCGATCAAGATGGCCACTTAAGCTGTTAGCTCTGCACACCAGCCGCGGACTAATCAACACTGCCAGTGGAATACCAGCCTAATCAAAGCCGAACGGTGCTCCAACTACTCACTGGAGCCTGCTCCAATGCTTTCCCACAAAAGAAAATAAGAACGCTGCCCTGGAAATCTCACAGACTTCTTCACCATGCTGACAACTGACAGGGAGGAGCTACAAGATGGCGCCGACGGTGTGAACACACAGGCATCATCATCCTACACAGATCTTCCTGACGAATTTACAGGAGACTGGGATGTCGATCCGCGAGCACCATCGTCCAGAGACCATCTCCTCACAGCCTGACCCCTAAGAGCCCTGCCAAAGTGAGGATGGATCCCTCCGTGCAGGCCTCAGGCTCAGTGAGTAATAACGAATACCCAGATAATATAGGCCTCAACCTGCAATCATCTATCGCAGCCTTCCCCACCACAGGACAACCCGTCCTTGACACAACCATGAAAGATATGCTTCTTTCCCTGCAATCATCCCTTATGGTGAACTTTTCCACCCTAATCCACAAGTTCACATCTGAAATACAGGGAGTGGGAGAGAGAGTACAATACATTGAGCATAAGATGGATGAATGCACTACTACAATGAACAATCTCATTGATGAATACAAAGACCAATCAGATGAAAACGATTGGATAGAAGCAAAGCTCACAGACCTCGAGGATCGCTCAAGAATTAATTAGGGGGGTACCCGAATCCATTCCCCCATCAGACCTGCACAAATATGCCAATGATATGATCTTCAAATTGCTCCCTGAAATATCACTGATCAAACACACTATCGATCGTATACATCGCATCCCCAAGCCAAAGCACCTAGACGCATCAGTGCCTAGAGACATCCTCATGAAAATCCACTTCTTCCCCACTAAAGAGCATCTCCTAGCCAAAGCCACAGCTCCTGATCTCCCAGCACCTTACAATGGAGTGCACTTATATGCTGATCTTTCTCAATATACCCTCAACATGAGAAGGCAATTGAAAATGATCACCAAGGCGCTAAACAACAACAAAATTCAGTATAAATGGCGCCATCCAGCTACGGTAGTGATTACCCAGGCAGGGAAATCATACAAGTTTATCAAACCCAACAATGGCATTCGGCTCCTACACTCATGGGACATAATACCTGAACCACCGAGGAATGACACAGCTCCTACTTTAGGCCCTCCGCACCAGGGCCATAAACACAGGGAGTTTCGCAACTCCAAAGTTAAATGAACCATCCAGCACTATTACTCCTCACCATGACCAACATCCCTGGTCTGGCTCTCAGCTAAATGATACCTGTTCTTGAACTTTACCCCTCCGATCAGTCAATATTCAACAATTGTACACGGACCTTTGAGTTTTCGCTAGTACTTTTTGCTTTTTTTCCTCCTTTTTCTGCTTGTTATTATACTCAATTTTTTCACCAAAGCCTGTGTATTAGTGGTACTCTTGTTACTCCTCCAGTAGCTTACAGGCAGGTCACTCAGAAGACTCGGACTGACTCGTTAGTCAAGCACCTACCTAACAGACAGGGCTAACCATCTCTTATCTTCCCACTAACACAGACTATATTGCTGTGGAGACGCGGCAATACTCGATTCTGCTTCCAAGCTACCAACACTCGGATCCGGACATCACCATCTGGGAATCTACCGACGAACTAACTTTGATCATCTAAACGTGAGTCTATATCATCGACATAACTGACATACTTCACCCCACAATGGCCATTAACATTTTATCTATAAATGCAAAGGGACTAAATTGCCCAGCCTAACGAGCATCCTTATGGAAAACCGCATTATCACCGCATAGCGATATAATATGCGTCCAGGAAACGCACTTCGCTCAAGCAGCTATCCCTTACTGCCAACACAAATTTTTCCACACATCTTGAATGCATGCCGCTCAAAGAAGCAACGTGGGGTAATGATAGCAATTCAGGATACTGTATCCTTCCAACTACAAAAATGCACCCTCAATCCTGAAGGGAGATATATCATCCTAATCTGCACTATAAACAATACCCAATACACTATAGTAACCTTGTATGCTCCCAACCATCGTCAGATGCCTTTTCTTAAATCAGCGGTAAAGAAAATAAAGGAACTACAACAAGGACACCTGCTAATATGTGGGGACTTCAACTTAGTACCTGATAACAACCTAGATACCTCATCAGGACCCAAAAGATCCACCTCGCCACTGAACACTTTTCTTACAGCCAGTGACTTATATGATGTGTGGAGGTGTTGTCACGTGGATGAGAGAGACTACACGTTCCTTTCTCCACGCCACAACACATGCTCGCGTATTGACCTGTTTCTCTGACAAATGGGTACTGCAAAATATTCGAGCTTCCCAAATCCACACCATCACCTGGTCAGACCACGCACCTGTAAGCATAAAAATTGCAAACAATCCATCAACCCTATTTATGGAGGGTAAACAACTCTATTCTTCAAAACCCATCTAACACAACCCTTCACCGCAAATTGGAAGAATACAGGCTCAGTGGCTGACCTGGCGGTCCTGTGGAATGCTCATAAATCTTACATTAGAGGTTTCTTTATATAACTTGGATCAAAGCTTAAGAAAAGGAGGACGCAGCACCAAGACGAACTGACGGCAGCTATAGCTGCCACAGATCTCCAAAACAAATCACTCCCCTCACCACACCTGCAAACCCAAACATTTAAGTTACGTCATGAACTTTGTTCTTTGTTACTAGAGAGCTTTGAAATCAAGCAGAGGAGACTTATACCCTGTACACACGGTCGGCATTTCCGACGGAAAAAGTGTGATCGGATTGTGTTGTCGGAAATTCCGATCGTGTGTGGGCTCCATCAGACTTTTTCTGTCGGAATTTCCAACACACAAAGTTTGAGAGCAGGCTATAAAATTTTCCGACAACAAAATCCGATCGTTAAATTCCAATCGTGTGTACACAAATCCGACTCACAAAGTGCCACGCAAGCTCAGAATAAATTAAGAGATGAAAGCTATTGGCTACTGCCCCATTTATAGTCCCGACGTACGTGTTTCAGGTCACCACATTCAGAACGATTGGATTTTCCGACAACTTTGTGCGACCGTGTGTATGCAAGACAAGTTTGAGCCAACATCCGTCGGAAAAAATCCATGGATTTTGTTGTCGGAATGTCTGATCAATGTCCGATCATGTGTACAGGGCATAAAGGCTAGCTCATATGTAACAAATAACAAAGCAGGAAAGGCAATGGTCGCCCTCATCAAAGGACAGCGGATAAAATCCAAAATCACATACCTGTATCACCCAGTTTCCCACAATAAATTGCTAAATCCTCAAAAAATTGCTGATGCGTTTAGCACGTATTGTAGCAATCTCTATAACCTCAACACAGACAAAACCACACATAATCCTGATCAAGATGAGATTCAATCTTTCCTCAACCACATTAATCTTCCAACACTCTCACCCGAACAAATCTCTTTTATAAACACCCCTTTCACCAAGGAAGAAGTTAAAAAAACTATCGAAAAACTACCAAACTCCAAGTCCCCAGGACCCGACGGGTTCACTGGTGAATATTTCAAAACCTTCCAACCTCTATTAACACGCTGCCTCCTCCTCTTCTGCACTCTGCACTTGTGATAACCTTGCCGAAACCAGGCAAAGAACCCACAGCATCCCAAAACTTCTGTCCCATATTATTATTAAACCTCAACCTTATATACACCAAAATGATTGCGAATAGATTAATAGATATCCTCCCATCTCTATTCCATATGGACCAAACAGGCTTTACTAAAGGCCGCAAAACCTCAGACGCAACCAGGCGATTAATAAACATTATCCACCATTCAAACACGATTGCCTTCTCTGCTTCTATCTTTAGACGCAGAGAAGGCATTTGATAGTCAACTGGAACTACCTTTCCCTAGTACTGAAAAAATTTGGATTTGAGGGAAAGCCATATTAGCCCTATATTCCAAGCCTTCAGCAAAAGTGTACACATTCAACCTCCTATCCACACCATTCCAAATCACGAATGGTACGAGGCAGGGGTGTCCTTTATCCTGATTAATCTTTAACTTGGTAATGGAACCCATAGCTGAGCATATTAGGTCTACCACCAAAATAACGGGCATTCGCATAGGAACCCACGAACACAAAATCAGCCTATTTGCTGATGATGTTATATTAATGGTATCCAACCCCTCATCATCACTCACAGAAGTCCAAAAAATACTGACGTGGTTCGGTAAAATCTCCTACTACAAAGCAAACAACACCAAATCACAAATCCTTGACTTGGGAATCGACGCGACTATGAAAAACCTACTGCAACACCAATTCCCATTTACTTGGGCCAATACCAGTATATCTTATCTAGGTATACAGCTCACAAGATCCATGAAATCATTATTCACACATAACTACCTTCCCACCCAACACCAAACTTCAACATGACCTTCAAAATATAGCTCACTGCAAATTCTCATGGATGGGTAGATTAGCAGCATGCAAAATGATACAACTCCCTCAAATTCGTTACTTCTTTAGAACACTTCCAATCCCGATCCCTATTATCTACTTTAAGTCCCTACAAACCCTACTATCAAGATTTGTGTGGAAAGGAAAAAACTCCTAATGCTCACACACCAAATTATTAAAACATAGACTCAGCGGTGGGGTTGGGTATATAGACTTCCAAGACTACCACTAAGCTTCTATATTGACTCAATTGAAGGAATGGTTTCTCCCTTCCCCATCGACAATCTGGGGGTCAATAGAATCCACATACAGCGGTGGGCGTGGCCGGCGACCGTGGAGTATGGCCGCGGTGTAAGAGAGCGCCGTCAATCAAGGACCTAGTGAATATCTCCACTCCTGAGCCTCGGATTAAGGCGCATTTTCTTCCCAGAAGTTTGCGCACACCTAGGGAACAGGAAATGGAAAGAGACCTGGCCAATTAGCAAGATGACGGACTTTCTCCAGCAGCCTCGTGGTGCACAGATCCAAGATGGCGTCGGTAAGCACAGTGACAGGAAGCGTGGCAGGCTCTCTGGTCACAACAACACAGTTCAGTGTCACTCTTACCAGCCACAAAAAGCACAAAAGGGGCAGAATAGTAAATCTCAATCATCCTCCTCCTCCTCATCTAGCCCTGTTAAGGCAAAGCGGCAACACATACAGGGAAAGGACATGGAGGAGGAGGAGATAGATACATCCCTTAATGACACCAGGAAACTCCAGGACTCCATCTTAGAATTGCCCACTAAAAACCAGCCAGTGATTGATACAACTCTGAAAGATATGCTGGTATCGTTAAGCAGTACTATACATACGGACATCCTATCCCTTACAAATCATTTCAAGGTGGAAATAAAAGCTGTTGATACCAGAGTTACCCACACAGAACACAAGATAGTAGAATTTTCTGGCACCATTAATGAAGTAATTGATGCCCTCAATAAGAGGGAGGATAAACTACAAAACATGAAGGCCAAAATGGCTGACCTTGAAGATCGCTCAAGGAGAAACAACATTAAAATCCATGGGATAACTGAGACAGTCAAACCACCCGAATTGCATGCATACTTCCAGAATATTCTCCAGGAAATTCTACCTAACGCTTCTTTGACAGACCTATCTATAGATAGATAGATAGGATCCACAGGCTACCAAAACCCAGACATCTACCAGATCATCTACCAAGAGATACGATCGGTCGGATTCATTTTTATCAAACCAAAGAAAAATTCCTACAGCTCTTGAGGAACCCTGAAAACGCACCATCTTGTACCCAAGGCCTTTCCTTCTATTCAGATTTATCAGCTTATACAATGCAAAGGAGGAGGAATATGGCCACTATCACCAAACCTCTGAGAAACCATCAGATCACCTATAGATGGGCATACCCCACGAAACAAAAGAGGGGAATGCCTTTTACATTAACTGGTAGAAGAAGACATACAGATTTTAAGAGAGTGGAATATCCTGGAAACAGACGAAGATCATCCATCAGTATCCTCCTCACCGCGTCCTCGATCACCTGACTGGCCACCCAACACAGATGACTGATGGCTCAGGTAACACATTGTCACTACTATATAACTTTAGCTCCAGTTGATCCGTGGTCATATACCTAGTTCTTTTTTTCGTCCCCTTGTGAGTTACGGGATAATATCCCTACAGATTCAGTTGAATTGTTTCTTTTTTTACTCAATTTTGATTTACATCGGAAATTACGAATTTCGTTTTAATCTCTGGTGCGTTATACTTTTGAACTTGTTTTGCAGCACTCTGAACGCTGGCTCATTGTTAGCACCACATACCATATTTATTAGCGTATAACACACACTTTTTTCCCCTTAAAATCAGGGGAAAATCGTGGGTGCATGTTATACACCGATCCCCCGCTGATTGTGAGTGGAGGATCGAGCCTCCGAGATACATAGCCGAGTGTACTCGGCTCGGCTCACAGTGACACCCAGTCCTGCCCTATGATGGACATAACACAGGGACTGGGTGTGACTGTGAGCGGAGCAGAGCCGAGTACACTCGGCTACTCTCGGCTCCGCTTGGGACTGCAAGGGGACCCGAGAGCCGCTGAGAGGACCCGAGAGCTGCCGAGAGGACTCAAGAGTGGCCGAGAGGACCTGCGCCATTTTTAAACTGCAATGAAAAGGCTGCAATGACAAGTCTGCACTGACAAGGCTACACTGCAAGGCTGCACTGACAAGGCTGCACTGACAAGGCTGCAAATGACACTGACAAGGCTGTAAATGGACACTGATAAGGCTGCATTGATGGGCATTTAAATGTAAGTTTTTTTCCTTAAACTTCCCTCCTAAAAGTTTTTTCCCCTAAAATTCCCTCTTAAACTTGGGGTGCGTGTTATACGCCGGCGCGTGTTATACGCCAATAAATACAGTACTGACGAGAGATTACACACCTACACTGACTGAAGATCTAAGGTCTCCAGTGACTCTTTCCACATATAGACAATATCGTGGGGTTTAAAATCACTTCATTCAATGTTAGGGGCTGAACAGCCCACAGAAAAGAAGCATGTTATGGAAGGAAGCGAGAACTCTACAAAGTGATTTTTTGTTTTCAAACATTTTTATTGTAGGAAAATATAACATCTGGGTGTACAGGCACTGTGGTGACATGAATCAAGATGGCTAGAAAGCCCACAACAGAGGAATGTTATATCACACACAGTGTGAACCATAGTTCTCATAATTGTACTAAATAAGCCCATAAAACAGAGGTAGTAAAACAATAAGGAAATAAAAAGACAGACAGTGAAAGAAAAAAGAAAAAAAAACAGGAGGCATACAATCGTGATAAATGTGCACTTCTAATAAAATGAGTTTACTGTCAGGGAACAAAAAATGATGTTTCTATTATCATAAAGATCAGATATGCTGTGAAGGCCCAGGAGCATCCCATCAGCATGTTCTAACAAGTAGAATTAAGATTTGCATTAATGAGAGTCAGCCGTGGGTACCGAGGGGTCTTCCAGACTGTTACTAAGCAGATGGGCTGTCCAGATGTTCCACTTTCGGTCAAATATATGCATGGAGTCTAAGAGAGTATGATGTATTCTCTCCATAGACCTGATGGACTCCATACGAGAAATCACCTGTGACCAGGATACTTGGGGGCGCTTCCAGTTCAATGCTATTGCCCATTGAATCGCACTAAAAAGTGTGTGGATTAATTTTTGTAGGGGGAGGGGAACATCTGGAAGCTCCGCAAACAGCAGACACATTTGGCATGTCAGAGTAAGCGATATTCCGGAGAGAAGCCTAATGAGAGATGTAGTCTTGTGCCAAACGGTGTCTAAGGCTTTGCAGCTCCAGAACGTGTGTAGCAATGTACCCCTGTCCTGGCATCCTCTAAAACATGTGCCAGAGACCAGGGGATACATTCTATGAAGACGGTCCGGAGTGTAGTACCATCTAGTGTGAAGTTTGAGTACCGTTTCCATAATTGACACCGATCGTGTGCATTTGTGCATGTTGTCTATCATGTCTTGCCACTCTCCGTCAGGGACCTCTTGGGCCAACTCTACCTCCCATGCCACCATTGCTAAGGATTTTTGAGGGGAGTTATAGCCATTAAGGTATCTATAAAGTACGGAGATGGTCCCCTTATCCCTCACCGCTTCTCCACATAAAAGTTCAAAGGGAGTTTTCAACATCTCCACCCCGCCCATCATAAGATTCGAGTAGAAGTGTCGAATTTGCAGGTATTGGTGAAACTCGGATCTGCCCATATTATATGTCTGCTGCAGGTGAGTGTAGGAACTAAAGGAGGTGTTCTGCAACAGAGACGCGAGGTTCACCAAGCCCAGCTCAATCCATTTAAGATATGGCAAACAGGAGGAAAAGGCTGGGGGGGAATGAGGGTTCTCCCAAAATGAGGATAAAAGGGGCACATCTGATTGTAGCTTAAATTTTTTGCGGTAGAGAGACCATAAATAAAGTGATTGGCCTACAATATTGTTTAATGGGGTGATATCTTTGGGGGAGATTGAGCGGGACCAGAGAAGACCGGGGAGGTAGTATAGGGTCACCGAGACCCGTTCAAATTGTAGCCATGGTATAGAGGCAGGGATGGAATGCCACTGTGCCAACTGGATAAGCAGAGATAGCAGGAAGTACATCCATAGATCCGGGCATCCCAAGCCACCCCTTCTCTGGGCTCTATACATCAGTCCATGTCCCATTCGTGGCTTTTTGTTTTGCCATATAAACCTAAGCAGGTCCATCTGAACCCTCTGTAGGACTGATCGAGAAACATATAGGGGTAGGGATCTGAAGAGGAATAGGAGTTTGGGGAGGATGTTCATTTTCACTGCCTGAATTCTCCTTAGAAATGATATGTGATATGAGGACCATTGATTTAAAAGGTATTTAACATTTGAAAAAGCTGGAGGATAATTCAATGAATATAGCTGTTTCAAAGAGGGGGCTAGTTTAACACCTAGATATTGTAGGGAGATATGGTTCCATGAGAATTTAAATTTATCTGTAAGAGTGGTCAATAGAAGTTGCGGAAGGTGAATTGGTAGAGCCGAACACTTGGAGGGGTTGACGCCCAGGCCTGATAATTTATAGAAGGAGTCAAGGGAGGACATGAGGTTAGGGAGGGAGAGTAGGGGGTCTGAAATGAATAGCAGTACGTCGTCCGCGTAGAGGCTAAGTTTAAATTCCTGATCTCCCTTTCTGTAGCCTTTGATGTTTGGGTCATTAGAGATGGATCTAGACAGGGGCTCCATAGCCAGTGCAAACAGAAGCAGGGAGAAAGGACACCCCTGTCTAGTGCCACACCTCAGAGAAAAATAATCTGAGTAACATCCTGGAAGCTTAATTCGGGTTTTCGGGTTATGGTAAAGGGCTTTGAAGCCATGTATAAATGCCCCACTAAAACCAAACTTAGATAAGACTGTATCCAAATATGTCCAGAGGACACTGTCGAATGCTTTGTTTATGTCTAAACTCAAAAGCAATACTGAGTTTGAGTTCATATGGGCGTCCTGTAGGATATTAGTGGCTAAACGGATATTATTTGTGATCTGCCTCGATGGGATAAATCCAGTTTGATCGGGTGATATCAGGGTTATAATAACTTTGGCCAATCTGTCAGCCAGAATCCTCCCAAATATTTTTAGATCATTATTTATAACCGAGATGGGACGAAAATTTTGGGGGAGGGTATGATCTTTGCCGGGTTTGGGAATGAGGGACATGTTGGCTAGCAGCATTTCTTCAGGGAAACACTATCCTTTAAGTATTTGATTGTACATATTAGTAAGAGTGGGGAGTAGGGATTCAGCAAATTTTTTGTAATAAACAGGAGAGAAGCCATCAGGGCCTGGGGCTTTGGAGGGTTTGAGAGAGGAGATAATAGAGGCAACTTCCTCAGATGAGCAGGGGGCATTTAGGATACCCAATTGCTCCTCCGAAAGTCGAGGAAGCGAGAGGGCATCCAACCAGGACTGCATGGGGGGAGGGTGAGAAGGGTCTGGGCCAGAAAAAAGTTTTTGATAGAAGGAGGAGAAAATCTGCAGCACATGTTTTGGATGGGAGGTGAGGTTGCCGTGGCAATCTTTTAATTTGTATAGGTGGGTCGGTTGGGAGGACTGTTTAAGCTTTCGCGCAAACATCGTGGAAGCGGAGTTACTGTAAAGGAGGAAGCGAGCTTTAGACCATCTAAGTTATTTCTCAATTTGACCTGACAGTATATCATCTAGGGCTCTCCTTTTTTCGGTGATTTGGAGGAGCAACTCCTGCGTAGGGGTCTGAGTGTGTCTATGATATAGATGTTCCAATTCTAGGGTGAGTTTGTGAGTGTCCTGTTGTTTTTGACGTTTTTGGGTCGTGGAAATCTCGATCAGATGGCCCCTCATCACAGCCTTATGGGCTGCCCATAGAGAGATAGGAGAGATGTTCTCTACATTATTAAGCCTAAAATATTCTTTGAGACGTTCCATCAACTGAGCCATAATCACAGGATCAGTGAGTAGTGCGTCATTAAGGTGCCAGGACCTGGCTATATGTGGGAGGCCTAAACAAGAGATATGGGTGGATACGAGGTGATGGTCTGACCAGGGGCAAACATGTATGTTGGCTGTAGTAGAGTTCACTGTCAGGGAGGGGGTGCCAAAAATATAATCTAGGCGGGAATAACTGTCATGGGAGTGGGAATAGAACGTATATTCCCTAGAGCCGATATTGTGGGCTCTCCAAATATCTATGAGTTGAGAGGATTTTAGAGAATGTTGAAGGGATTTAGGAAAGGCCTTAGATGTTGGGCATGTTCAGCTTCTATCAAGTCCTGAATGGGCTACTAAATTAAAATCCCCTCCGATTAACATGTGGGGGGAATGGAACCTATCCAAGGTCTGAAAAATTTCTTTAAAGAATGTAGCCTGTGAGGCGTTTGGGGCATACACTGAAGCCATAGTTAGAAGTTTGTTCTGGATGGTACCCTGAACTATCACAAAATGACTGTTGGGATCTTTATAAATCTGTTGAGCCTGAAACATCACTGAGTTTTTAATGAAAATGGCCGCCCCACTAGACCTGGACCCATACGTGGTGAAATAGCTTTGATTGAAAGATTTATCAAAGTATGATGGGTGATTATCTCTGGAAAAATGAGTCTCCTGGAGCAAGATAACATCTGCGCCAAGAGATTTATACATTTTGAACGCTTTTCTTCTTTTTTGAGGGGTATTAAACCCTTTTACATTATGGGAAATTATTTTAATACCCATGATTTTTAATAGTGAATCTGCTAGGATCAATAAGGGGTCCAGGCCGAGAGGGAGCAGCCAAACAGCAACCCGGCCTCCTCAGAGGCATGACACAGCTATGGCGCACAGTCCCGTGGGACTGCACGCCTCCATACTCTGAGTTAGTAACACATAAATCACTATGATAGAGCCATCTGATATGAATAACACAAAAAGAAAACGAAAGCATAGGATCATAAACATAGAAAAACAAAAAAACTGGAAACCTGAAAACTAGGCCAAAAAATGGCCGAACATAGCTTCGGGGGGTCATGGGGAAAAACGTCCTATGGACCCAAAAAAAAATGTCCATTCGGACCAAAAGGTCCGACACTCTGCATGATAGTGTTCGTGTCATCCGTACAGACTTAAATTCATCTGAGGAATTTACTTGTGGGGAATCAACCAGCTCTGACGTCACTAACCAGACGGGGAGCCAGTCAGTTCTCTTCAATAAAGAGTGTAGGGACAATCCTGCGGATGCAACCGGGAGTCCGTAATGAGCCGGGAGAGTTCAATTTTCTCTAAGCATGTTGGGAGATGTTCATATCTCGATACCTTGAAGGGGGAAAAACAAAGAGAAAAACAAGGGTAGGGGGAAAAAGTAAATAAAAAAAAAAAGAGACAAAAGAAAAGTGTGTCTTGTTGTCAGTCACGGCGTTGATCTCGGCGGTCTCTTCTAGGTGGAGGGGTTGCCCAAATAGCTGAGTGACGTGGAGTGGAGGGTAGCCTGGGCAGGGAAGCCGCATCCAGAAGGCCCATCTTCACCAGTAATTCCTTTCCCTCTGCTAGTGTGGTTACGGTGTAGGTTGTGCCATTGTGGGGCACCTGCAGCTTGAAGGGGAAGCCCCAGCGGTAGCGAATACTGGCAGTTTGAAGAACAGATGTAACCTCTTTCATCCTCCTGCACTTATCCAGGGTGGTAGGGGAGATATCCGGGTAAATTTGAATCGGGGTGCCTTCCAGACGGATATTAGGGGTGTTCCTTGAGGCTCTAAGTATTTCCTCTTTGATCAGGAAGTCCTTAAGGCAGAGCACTATATCTCTTGGTGGTTTCTCTAGGGGAGGGGGGGGCGAAGGGCCCTATGAATCCTATCGCAGGAGAAGGCCGACAGTGGGGAGTCTGGTAAGAGGGATTGGAAAATCTTCTGCACCGTGGGTAGCAGATCGGTGACCGATTCAGGCACTCCGTGCACCCTAAGATTGTTGCGGCGGTTCCTGTTGTCGAGGTCCTCAATGTGGGCTTGGAGTTGCAGGACCGTTTCAGATAGGGACTCATGCTCCTTTCTTAGGTCAGAATACACCAAGGTGAGCTCATCATGTTTTGTCTCTAGTAAATCAGTTCTACTACCCAGGGCCACAATCTCCAGGGACAGTGTGTTAGTAGATTTGTGGAGCTCTGATTGAAATTTCTGGGCAATCTTGTCATACATTAAAGTTAGACTCTCATCCAGATCAGCCTTAGTAAGTTGAAATGTGTACTCACTGTCTCCCTGGGAGTGTGATGGTGAGGAGGCTGCTGTAGGAGAATGTGCCTGTGACTGTGCTTTCCGGGCGCCATCTTGGGCCTGCATTTTTCTCTCCTTCTCTCTTAACAAATAGGTCGTTAAGGATCTTTGGGCCGGTTTTCCACGGCGATTTTTAGTGCCCGTCATGCGCTGAGTGTTCCGCCGGGGGTGCGGGGATGAGTTGGGTGAAATACCTGTGTTGATCGCCCCCGGGAAGTGCCGTTAGTCTCCGCGGCTCACGGAGCTCTCAGCCCTTGCTTCCTCCTCGGTTCGCACCGCGCATGCGCCGTCAAAGTGATTTTTTATGTCTGCAAGAAACTCACTTTTCTTCTCAAAAACCCCCAAAATTTCAACATCGACGCTTCCCAATGATAATCTGTTCTAATGCTTCTAAAAAGAAAAAGAGGGGTTGCTATTATCATCAAAGATACTGTATCGTTTAAATATAGACAAAATATATCTACCCAGACAAAATGGGTAGATATATTATACTCGTATGTGAAGTAAATAATATGACGTATACTATATAAAAAGTGTACCTACCAAATGTGAAAAAAATATCCTTTTTGAATAAGGTTTGGAAATTCGTACGTGAGGTGCGAAAGGGTCAAACCATACTATGTGACAATTTTAACGCCATACCCAACAAATCTTTGGACGTCTCGGCTGGGATGCAAAAACAAAGTAACAAAGCTACCCTCTCGCACTTCATGTCCTCAGAAGACTTGTATGACATGTGGCAATGCCAGAATTCAACTGAGCGGGACTACTCCTACTTCTCGAGTGTGCATCACACATACTCGAGAATTGGTCTCTTTTTGGTTGACCAATTTCTCATGTAAAATGCTAGTGGGTCTACCATACATAACATCTCGTGGTCAGACCACGCTCCAGTTTCCATGAGGGTGGAGGGGTCCCGCACTGAAACACGGGCAAATAGATGGAAAAACAATGTTTTTTTTATTGGAGCACCGAGACCATAAACTCAAAATTACTAAAGGGCTCCGAGATTTCTTCCTTACTAATGCCCCATTGGTGACGGATCCCTTCATGACATGGAACTGTCATAGAGCATACATGAGAGGAATCCTCGTGAAATTAAGCAGTGTTATTAAAAAGCAGCGGAACCAGCAGTTTAATCATCTACTTTCCCAAACAGAAAATTTGGAATTGGCAAATAAAAAAGCTCCTGATCCTTAAATTACTGTATTTATTGGCGTATAACACTCACTTTTTCACCATGAAAATTGGGTGCAAATAGCGTGTGCGTGTTATACGCCAATACTTCAATTTCAGCTGCCTCGGAGGCAACGGGGGGGGGGGGACGAGTGCCATCAGATTACATACAGTGAGAATCTCCTGTTTACTTGGCGGCCTCTGTAATAGGAAGTCAATAGATGGCAATGGTGAGGCTGCTGCATTGATGGCAATGGTGAGGCTGCATTGATGTGGACTAATAAGGCTGCATTGATGGCACTTGTGAGGCTGCAGGTGGGCATTAATCAGGCTGCATTGATGGCAATGGTGAGGCTGCAGATGGGCACTGACCCTTATTTTGCTTCAAAGTTCCTTATTTAAAATTAAAGTTTTTTCCTGAAACTTCCCTCTTAAAATGAATGTGCGTGTTATACGCCTGTGCGTGTTATATGCCGATAAATACGGGTAGCTCAAAACTGGATAAAACCAGGGATGAACTTAGATTACTTCTAATTTCTCAACATAACCACACTACACGGAAATGGAAAGCTCACTTTTGCAGCCAAGGTAATAAAGCAGGTAAGCTATTAGCTACCCAGGTAAAAGAGAAAACTGTTAAACAAAAAATACTGTTTATTTTCCGTCCAACTACAGGAAATAAACTCTTTAATCCAAAAGAAATTTCTAACACTTTTAGAGACTATTATAATATTCTCTATAACTTAAAAGATGACACATCCACACCACAACCTTTTCCTGAGTTGATTCAGGAATTCCTGGACTCAATCTCCATGCCCAAACTAGACGCAGACCAACTAAAATCTCTAAACGAACCAATCTCTATAGATGAACTTCAAAAAGCAATCATGTCTCTTCCCAATAACAAATCCCCAGGCCCAGATGGACTCCCATCTGAATATTACCTCACGTTCCATTCTATTCTGAGCCCACATCTATTAAAAGTATAAGAGACTGCTGCTTCCAAAGCTTCATTCCCTCCAAAAATGCTAACAGCCACAATTGTAACTTTACCCAAACCTGGTAAAACACCGGACACTCAGCAGAATTTCATGCCCATATGATTACTAAATGTTGATTTGAAGATATATGCCAAGATTATAGCAAATAGACTAGCCTGGCTCCTGCCCACCCTGGTAAAACAAGACCAGGTTGGTTTTGTCCCGGGTCGTCAGGCACCGGACGCCACGCGTAGAATCATCAATCTGCTTCATAATGCGGAGTCATCTGGGGTGCCTTCTTTGCTTCTTTCATTAGATGCAGAGAAGGCTTTTGACAGGATTCATTGGGGATACTTAAAGGGGTTGTAAAGGTAAAAATTTTTTCACCTTAATGCATTACATGCATTAAGGTGAAAAAACTTTTGACAATACCGCCGCCCCCAGCCCCCCCGTTTTACTTACCTGACACCTCGAATCTCCGCTGCTCGTTCTCGTCATCTCTATTGCAGCTCAGCCTGGTCGCTGATTGGCTGCAGTGGATGGATTGAAAGCAGCGCAGCCATTGGCTCGCGCTGCTGTCAATCACATCCGATGACGCGGTGCGCCGGGGGGCGGGCCCGAGTGATACAGCGAGCGGCTATAGCCGCCGGCTGTATCACGGGAGCGCGCCCACAACAACTAACCACCATGCGAGGGAGCTCGCATTAAGGTGGTTATTTCTTGCGGGGAGGAGCTGAAACAGCCGCCGAGGGACCCCAGAAGAGCAGGTTCGGGGCCACTCTGTGCAGAACGAGCTGCACAGTGAAGGTAAGTATGACATGTTAGTTATTTAAAAAAAAAAAAAAAATTACCTTTACAACCCCTTTAAGATATGTATTATGCAAATTTGGTCTACCAGGCACAATTAGTTTAGCCATCTTAGCACTATACACTAGTCCCTCCGCAAAGGTCTTCACAGAAGGCATGTTTTCTGACAGCTTCACTAACGGGACAAGATAAGGGTGTCCATTATCCCCCTGGATATTTGCCCTTCTAATGGAGCCCCTTGCCAAAAAAATTAGATCCCACCAAGACATATCTGGCATTTATGTCACACAACAAGCACGCTTCATCTCCTTATTTGCGGAAAATGTGATCCTGTCCCTTTCAGAGCCAAAAACCTCTCTTCCAGCCGTGCACAACACACTAAACCACTTCAACCAAATGTCATATTATAAAGTTAATGCAACAAAATCTAATATACTGTATTTATCGGCGTATAACATGCACTGGCGTATAACACACACCTTAATTTTAAGAGGGAAATTTCAGAAAAAAAAACATTTTTAAATAAAAGAACTTTGAAGCAAAATAAGGGTAGCTCAGAACTTTTTATTTATATTTATACAAGTACTTTTATATAAAGGGTGAGTGCCGGTTCACACTTGTGCGATGTGGGAATCCTGTAAATCCACTGCGGGTTCCCGCATCGCACCCGACTCGCACAGCAGTTCACACTGCCATATGCGATCTGTGGGGAGTGTCAATACATTGTTAATGACACCACCATTTCAGCTTGCATATCGCACTGCAAACTGAGAGTTCAGACATGAATCGGATCGCATGGGTATGATCCAATTCTGGTGCGGACCACAAAAAGGGTCCTGTGCGAGTTTGGCCCGTATGCGATGCAATATCAGCCATACAATCTGTTTGGCTGAAATCGCATTGCACTGACATCACATGTGATTTACACTGCAGTGCGGTGCAAATCACATGCAATATCGCAGAGCGCACAAGTGTGAACCAGCATTGAGATAGAATGTCAAAATTCTCTCTCATTTCATCAATGACAGATTCTCCTATCCATTATTGGGAACTAACAATTCCCTTTTACATTATTTAGGTGGAGTTTTTTATTTCTTGGAAGGGCTGGGACAAGAAATGTCAGACAGTGTGTTTGCCTCTTTCCTCCCCCGTCAGACAGTGTGCTGTGTATCTTTACTCAATCCCCCCCAGACTCTCTCCCCGCTCTGCCATTTGAATCCATTTGTACCTGCTTGCTCGTGTCAGATTCCAGTCAGCTCAACTCTCGTGAGCCGTGCAAGAGGGTTACCATGGTTACACTCTGACGGCACGAGAGTTAGACGGCAATGAGAGAAACTTTCTTCCTGTGTGTGTACTGGATGTGGGAGATGGCTGCCGGAGCTCTGCAATGCTGAATATCAGTGGCCCGGGACTCCCAGGCTGTCTCCGATCATGTCTACTCGCTATGTGATCCATTTACAGTATGTACCAATGCTTTTTTTTTTATATCAGCGTATAACACGCACATGCAATTTTCACCCTATTTTCAGGGTGAGAAAGTGCATGTTATATGCCAATAAATACGGTACTTGCTATAAATATAGATGAAGATCTTAAACAGACCCTTTTTTCACAATACCCATATCCATGGACTGACCAATTTATTCAATATCGGGGCATACATTTGACAACTCCAAGTTCAAAATTATTTAAGGTAAATTTTTTACCCGTCATTTCCTCTATCCAGCCTGAATTAAACAGACCAAGATCCTTTTATTTGTCCTGATCAGGAAGACTAGCTGCATACAAAATGCTGATTCTACCGAAAATTCTGTGCTATTTTAGAGCTCTACCAATCTTTATACCAGCATCATTCTTTAAAAAGGTACAATCTCAACTGCATAAGTTTGTGTGGGCGGATAAAAATCCAAGATGCTCCCAGTCTTCCCTACTAAAACATAAAAAATCTGGGAGTATGGGGCCTCCCATATTACGAGACTACTTTACAGCCAGCATTTTAGACCAAACAAAGTTTTGGCTACACTCACACCCATCAAAACATTCGGCATTTATAGAGAAAAATTGGCTATCACCTAACTCCTTAAGATCTACACTTCTATCTAATTCCTTCTCAAATACTCATTTTAAATCCACCCATCCCATTATACAATTAGTAATGGATAAATGGAAAAAGTTCTGTAATTCTATGGAACATAACACAGACCTGACCGAAATCGCTACTTCCTTGTCTTCGGTTCAAACCCACATAGGATACCTCATGACAACCAATTGGAGAAAAAGAGGAATTACCCTAGTCACAGACCTTTTAAACCATGGGAAGATTATCCCCTTTGAGACGTTAACCCAAAAGTACTCACTTCCCAAATCAGATCACTACATGTATGTGAGGATTGCAACATTTTTATGAGCTCACCCATTCACATCCATTAAAATACCACATGGAGCTTGGTCTTTTTGGAATGACGCAAACAATACCACAAAAGGGATTTCCCTATTTTATAACCTGTTGCAACAGAAAAAAACCTTTACTAAATTACCACCGCTTCAAAAATGGGAAACAGATATCACTACTTCCTTCTCAGAGGAACAATGGAAAAAGGCTGTTAAATACACTCACTGTTACACAAGGTCCACAACATATTGGGAAACAGCCAAAAAAAATACTCCTTTGATGGTACTACACCCCCTTCATTACAGCAAAATTATCTCAAGGCAGCTCCAATGATTGTTGGCATAGGTGTGGTAAAATAGGCACATTACTACAAATCCTTTGGGACTGTCCTAATCTTAGGAGTTTATGGGGAGCAGTATTCCATTTAATATCCAAAACTACAGGCTTCATTAAATCAAGCAGTGTTGAAATGGCTATATTAAGCATCCATGTAGATCTCTATCCACCAAACCTTAGACCAATGGTAATACAGATCCTGATGGCAGCTAGACTGGTAGTCACTAGACAATGGAAATCCAACACATCACTGAATATTAGGGAAGTTGTTAACAAAGTCGATGAGGCCTTTAAGCATGAACAGATTATTGCCAGTATAGAGGGAAAATTACCCCGCTTTTATAAACAGTGGGATCCTTGGATTTCTCTTAGACAGATTAAATGAAAGAATAAACATTCACAAATTCCTGCACATTCTGTATCCTTTCCGAATATGAGCCAGAGTACCTAATCCTATGTTAATGTTTCTGTGTATTCTTAGGCTCCTTTCACACTGCCAGACCGTTCAGATCTGCCTGTCAGTTTTGACGGTGGACCTGAACGGGCGCTCCATGCTTGTCTATGGAGTTACGGATGTCAGTGGTGACATGTCCGCTGACATCCGACCCATTCCGATATGCTAAAATCAGATGGATGCCCCTACGTTTGCATCCATCCCTGGTGGATCGGGTGAGATCTGATGAAAATGGACATGCTGTCCGTTTTCGTCCAATCTCTCCATAGGAAGCAGTGCTGCTCAACAGGCCCCTCCCGCCCAGTGAGCAGAGAGGGACCTGTCATCCGCCGGCTCAGTGGAGATCAACGAAGAGATCTCCCGCTGAGCTGGCGGACAGAGGTGGCCTCTGAGGCAGCGGATCCGCCTCATGAGAATGATGCCTTACACTTTAGACATATGCTTTTCAACTTCTGTTCCAACATCGCAGTTTATTAATACTATTAAAATAAGCATTCTTCGTGTGCTTATGCACAATTTGTATTCCACAGCTTCATGTGATTCTGAGGATATACTTTATGGAACTTACATGTTTGTATCTTATGTTCATGTACACCTTGCATGGTAAATTACTGTGGTTTGTAAATTGTAAAAATTTCAATAAAAAATATTTCTTAAAAAAATAAAAAATAAAAAAAGAATCCACATACAGCCCTCAGAGCCCACTAACATTGTGGTTATTTATTTAGGAGGCGAACAGGGCTGCTGTTAGAAATCACGGGGCCGAGGAGGGTCATGACGTAAGATGTCGGACGGGAAGGGAGGAGCTTGAGGTGTGTCGGCGGGCCGGCGACCTGGCGGTCTCTCGTGCAGACAGGCTAGTGGATGGTGACGGTTAAGGAGAAGAGGAGAGCCGTGCTTCGAGACCACTGATGCCGACAGACACCCCGGAGCCTGATGCGAACCGGGTCTAGTACGGGGCATTCAGCTGGACTAACAGAGCAATGACCTCGGCCGCCCCCCCGGCATCCCCTACACCCTCCCCCCCCCCGGGCTCAGGCAGTAAGACAGTGAAGCTCCGACCAGGAATGCCTCATCCTGTAGATCCATATAGTGGAGCCAGCAGTACACGGGGACTCGATGTCTGCCCGGAGCTGAGACCTGATAGCTACACCGGAAGGCAATGGCGCTACAGTGGAGGGTCCGTGGTAAGGGCTGTTATCTGCTTCCAGCCATAAAGGTAAGAGAGGAACAAGAACTCTCCCGCAAAAGGGAAGACTCTCGGGGGAAGGTACGAGTGATATTGTGGAAAGTTGTGGAATGAGATTTTGTACACTACTGCTATACTTGCAATACTTGCAATATCTGTTGTAATACCGCTCTACCGGCAATAATTTTTGGTGGGAATTGTGGAGCATTAAAGTGTTAATAGAAAGGTAAAGAGGTGAAGCTGGGAGTGACAGCAAGAGTCTTTTCCTATACAACAGAGCATGAAAGCAAGACAGCCATTTTAGCCTCTTACCAGGAAAACAGGTCAGAATCAGTGCACTACAGAGGTACAAGAAACGTGACAGGAATAAGGAGGAATAGAATTGGTGAAAATATCCTGGAATTAAGATACCCATAAAGGTAGTAGGGGACAATGGTGCATTAAAGTGAACAGTTCTGAGAACATCAAATAAGCTAAAAACTTACGAACCTTTAAAGACACGTACCCCCCTAAGCCCTAGCGATAAAAAAATTACTAGTCCCAGGTCACGGAAATCATTATGAGTAGAGCTGCGTCCAAAGCAGGGAAGGGGGGGGCACCCAAGACACCAAAAGATAACACTACAGGGAGCACAATCAAGCAATACCTGGCCCGAGGAGGGAGCCTGGGGAGCACCCACCTGGAGACCAAAAAGCCAGCCATGGCAGATAAAAAGAAGGGATCGAATGGGAAGGGGGATCAGACCCCCGACTACTCCAGAGATGAGTCATCATCCGAGAAACAACCAGACTGGAAGAACATAGGCAGAAGACACAATTTCCCTTGAAAAATGACATTTCAGAAATGTTTAAGTCACTGGAAACCTCAAATAAATCAGAGATAAGTATGTTGAGGACAGACCTAGGTAATCTACTGGCCAGAGTTGAGAGAACAGAAGACATAATGGACAAACAGGAGCGGGAACTATCTGAATTAAAAGAACAAGTTAAAATTATCCAACAAAACCAAATAAAAATCTGCTATAGGTTAGAAGACCAAGAACATAGAAACCGTAGACAAAATCTGAGAATCCGAGGGGCTCCGGAAACGAGGGGAGAAGATTTGAGGAAGACCATAGCGGCAATTTTCAGCCCCCTCCTGGAATTGGGAGGAGAAGATTTCCCAAAAATTGAGCGGGTACACCGGATAGGAAGATTTGACACTATGCGAATGGAAAGAAGTCGAGACATAATAGTAAGGTTCAGATTCTATGAGGACAAGGAAAACATATGGGTAAAATTAAGAGGAAAAACCCTGCTTCAATTTGAGGGGGCAAGGATCCAAGTATTTGCGGATTTAGCCAAAGACACATTGGCGAGAAGACGCCACCTTAAGCCCCTCTTGGAACAAATGATAAAACAAAATGTAAAATATTCATGGGAGTTACCGGCCTGCCTGATAGGAAGTAAAGACAGTAAAACAGCCAGGCTAAGATCCTAGGGAGAATTAGAGGAATTTTGCGGGAAACTAAGCTTACAGGTCCCCCAGATGTTGGACTGGTCCAATGAACAGTGGGTAGATCTAGGAGCGGGGCTTGTGTAAAATGCCATGGGGGCAGGGAGGGTCCTGGGTGGGGGGAAGTGGGGAGAGGGAGGGGAGGTGGGGGAAGGAAGGGATAGCAGGATGAGAAGAAAACCGTAAAGATAGAATCGCTATCAGGGGACGGCTAACCCACCCAGTCACCGTGGAAACGGGGGCCGGGGGGGGCACACTGAGAGCTCCACCTTTGGAGGTGGAGACTAAGAGAGGGTCACGATGTATGTGACCCTCAAGGGTCTAAGGGTCCAGCAGAGATCAAATGGGGGGAGGGGGGGGGGGAAGGGAGGGGAGACATCCCAGCCACAACACTAAGAAAGTGTGGAATCTCTCCAAGGTCAAAGGAAAAGGGCCACATATAGGAGTGTAGAAGGATAGCAATGACCACAATAACATTTACAATGTATAACGTCAGAGGCCTAAACATGGCCAATAAAAGACAAAATATTTTTAATGAGCTTAAATTATTAGGGCCTGAAGTGGTCTTTCTCCAGGAAACACATATTTCACGTGAGTCTAAACTAAGATTGTTTTCAAGTGAATATCCGATTTGGTACCAAGGAGATACCATTTCCAATAGAGCTTGGGGTGTAGCCATTGGGTTCGCAAAAAGAACAAGGTTTATGCTGGAGGACAGATTGGTAGACCCGGAAGGTAGATACCTATTTCTTAGGGGCAGACTGTATGAGGGGGAGTACACACTAGCTAATGTCTACGCAACTAATAAAAATTTGATGAAATATTTTGTGAACATCTTGGGAAAATTAAGGGAGTTTAGGAAAGGACATTTGATATTGATGTGAGATCTTAACTTCTGTATGGACCCAGGATTAGACAGTACGGCCCAAGTCCAGGGGATGAACAACATACAGTTGAAGGAGGTAAAGCAAAAACTATCCCTCTTTCAGTTGGTAGATATATGGAGTGTTCAACACCCAGGAAAACGGGATTACACGTTTTACTCCCCTGTGCACGGGTCCTACTCTCGGATTGACTACGGATTTGTGGAACATAGGGATATAGATGAGGTTTTGGACTCTAAGATAGGAAATGTGACTTTTTCAGACCATGCACCCCTGACTATGGAAATGACAATAAGCGGAGGACCGGGCTACTCAGGACAGTGGCGTTTAAATGAGGAATTGATTCGGGAGGAGGCGGGGTATGACAGAATTAGAAAGGAATTGGAGAATTATTTCTCAGTAAATGATACAGGGGAAGTATCGGGGTCCACCTTATGGGAGGCTCATAAAGCCTACATAAGAGGGGTCCTAATAGAGATGGGGGCGAGGAAGAAAAGAGAGAGACGAGAGAAAATCCAAAAACTAACGGCGGATTTAGCTAGGGTGGAACAGGAACATAAAGAACAACTGGGCCAGTTCTCCCGGGAGATATATCAACAGGTGGTATTTAAAAGGGCAGAGTTGAAAACGGCAATGGAGCAGGAATCAAGAATAACATACAGTAGGATTGTAAGGGAAAGATACCGATGGGGTAATAAACCAAGTAAACACCTGGTGAGAATGGTACAAAAGAAGAAAGCTAGAAATTTTATAGAGAAAATCCAGACTAAAGATGGTCATATGGAATATTCATCTAGAAAGGTAGCGGATATTTTTAAGAACTAGTACCAGGAGTTATATTCAGTTAGCAAACAAGACACCCAGTTAAATAATAGGAGGGAGAGAAACAAAAACTATTTGAAGAAAGCTATGCTCCCTAGGATTACAAACTCGGCCAGGGAACTCTTGGAAGCCCCAATTTCTGAAGAGGAAATAAGAAAGGCACTACCAGGAGCGGCCCCCGGGAAAAGTCCTGGCCCGGATGGGTTCACACTGTTTTATTACAAAAAATTTAAAGAGATATTAGTCCCAAGGTTGTGTCACTACATGAATGGGCTAGGAGATAGCTACGAGATGAGTAAGGAAGCCTTGAAGGCATCCATTACAATCATACTGAAGGAGGGCAAGGAGAAAACGCTATGTTCAAGCTACGGCCCTATATCTCTGCTTAACACCGATACAAAATTATATGCGAAAGTTCTGGCAGAGAGGCTAAAGGAGCTAATGAACTCCTTGGTTAACCCAGACCAGGTGGGGTTCGTTCCTAAAAGAGAAGGGAGAGACAATGGGGTTAAAACACTACTCCTGTTGCAAAGGATAAAGGAGAGTGGACCCCCAGGGCTACTTCTGTCAATTGATGCCGAAAAGGCCTTTGACAGAGTAGACTGGGGGTTCATGATACAGACCCTGGAGACAATGGGATTAGGACCTAAAATGATCCAAGGGATTAAAACTCTATACCATCACCCTACTGCAGCAATAAGAGTTAATGGGCTAACGTCCCAACCTTTTGAGATAAAAAATGGCACGAGACAGGGGTGCCCCTTGTCCCCATTGCTCTTTGTTCTGACCCTGGAACCGCTCCTGGCAACAATACGTAGAGACCCCGACATAAGAGGTATTACGGTGGGAGAGGACGAACATAAAATCGCAGCATTTGCTGATGATTTGCTGTTCTATATAACAGACCCAGTGACTTCCATGCCCAAGCTAGTAAAAGCCCTGAGAAAATATGGAGAGGTATCTAACTTCCAAATAAATTTAGCGAAGTCAGAAATATTAAACATCAACCTAAGCAAGGCAGAAGTAAAGAACGTGAAAAAAAGAGTTCAGCTTTGGGTGGACCAAGGAATTAAGGTACTTGGGAATTAAACTAGCAAACTCAATTGAGAAGATTTATAATATAAATTATCTACCCCTACTTGATGAAGTTAGATCCGACTGTAAAAGATTCGCCAGTAGGCCCCTCTCATGGATAGGCTGCATCAATGTCATCAAAATGGTCCTGCTCCCTAAAATTATGTATCAATTTCAGATGATTCCAGTGGCACTCCCCCTATACTACCTAAGAAAGCTAAAAAAGATAATAATGAATTTTATATGGAAAAATAGAAGACCGAGAGTCTCCTTGCAGATTTTAAAACAAAGGAAAATAAATGGTGGCCTGGCCGTGCCAGATTTCCAGAACTATCATAAAACCATAGTTCTGTCAAGATTGGTTGAATGGGCAAAGAGAGAAAATGAAAAAAAGGTGGGTGAAAATAGAGAAAACTCTTAGTAAAGCACAATTGGGAAGTATCATTTGGAATCCTCCACACTTTAGAATTTTAGATAACAACACTCACGTAATTACACAAAATGTCTTTAAAATTTGGGATGGGATTTATAAGAAAGTGAATGGAAAATATAATTCACCCTTACTTGCACTGAAAGATAATCAATTTTTTGCACCGGGAACAGAAAATGTAGGAGGAAAGGAGGTATTTAGGGGATAACACAATTAAGAGAAATAATTAAAGAAGGTAAAATGATGACACTTCAACAACTTAGACACGGGAGGGTGGCAAGGGGGATGGATGAGTGGCGGTACCTACAATTGAACCATTTTGTGAGCAAATTACCACATCCCATTAGGTCGGGGGGAAGAATTGACAGAGATGGAAAGGTTATGTGACATAGAAGACCCGAGAAATATAATCTCCAAACTATATAAAATCTTGATGATGACAGAAAAATTGGAGATACCGCCATTCATTGGGAAATGGGAGAGGGAATTGGGCACAAAGAAAGATAAAAACACAATTAGTAAAATTTTGAAAATGATCTTTAACTCGGCAATAGACTCACGAACAGCAGAAATGAACTATAAATGTATATGTAGAAGCTATGCGACACCAGATATAATAGGCAAATACCAGAAAAATAGTTTGGCACTCTGCTGGCGAGGCTGCCAAGAAGTAGGAACAATGGGCCACCTTTGGTGGAATTGCCCTAAAATAAAAATTTTCTGGAAGAAGATTCTCACTCTAATCAAGATAATTACTGAAATAGAGGTGGTAGAAGACCCTTGGGTGGTGTTGTTTCATGGTGGAGAAGGAGACATAAATAAATATAGGCAGTCACTGGTCCCTCACCTTTTAAATGCAGCAAAGAGACTGATACCGAAGAGCTGGCAGAGGAGGGAGAGCCCAGAGACATGGGAGTGGATCAATGCAGTAGAGGAATCATATAACATGGAGACCTTGGCGAATACTATAGACGAAGTAAGCAGTGGGAACTTGGATGCTTGGGAATGTTGGAAAAAATTTGAAAAATCCTGGAGTTATGCTAAAGAACTGAAAGCCTTAGATTAGAGAAGGAGAGTAGAAGAGGAAATGACCTTGGAGAGAGGGGGATAGGGGTGTGCTGGGGTAAGGAGGGAGGGAGAGGGAGGGAAGAGAAAATAAGATGAGAGGAGATATAATATGGTTCCCGGGTCCATTTTATTTTTTCTGGGATGTGCTATGTAATATATAACTCTTTTTGATATGGCAATGTGCTACGATAATGAGACACTGAGAGGGAGACCAAAGAAAAATGAACTGCAAAGTTGATTTAAGCCCCTCGAAAAGATCAACTGAAGTGGCAAAAAAAAAAAAAAAAAATTGTGGTTATTTAGCACCTCACTAGGAGCACGCACTTCAAATTTTCTACCTCCTACTATGGTAGTATCGATCAAAACTTGGTCATGACTGCTCAAACTTACACATTCCCATCCATCAAATACCACCCTGAAAATCCCTCTAACAGCATTAAGTCCTCTCATAGCCCAAGTATCCCTCACGACCTGGACCAGAAGGGGAATAACTCACCTCCACCACCTGTACACTGGTAACTCTCTCAAGGCCTTTTCCTCTCTCCAAAAGAATTCAATCTCCCTCAAAACGACATTTACCAATACCTACAAATTAGATACTGCTTACTACGTATGCCCTACATTCGCCACACCATTCCAGCGTTGGCATGAGCTTTCCTGACATCCCTCACACCAAATAAGAAAGGAATAACACTATTTTACAACATTTTTCAACAGAAAGGTGCCCTTGTTAAATCCGCCCCCTTTACACAATGGAAAGTTGACCTGGGACAAACCTTTACAACATACCAATGGACTAAAGCATGCAAAATCACACAAAAAGCTACCTATTGCTCCACATTGTGGGAACTAATGGTCAAAATAACACTTCGGTGGTACATGACTCCAGACAAAGTGTCAAAATACTATCCCCAATTATCCAATAGATGTTGGAGAGAATGTGGTCTAAAAGGGGACATATTTCACATCCTCTGGAGCTGCCCTAAACTATCAGCATATTGGGAAGACATTTTTGTCATAATTTCTGACATCACCCAACAAATGATCCCTCTGAATCCAGCATTAGCAACCCTATCCTTAGGCATAGAACTCCTTCCCCCTAACCTACAACATACAATCAACCACATACTCCTAGCAGCTAGATTGACACTCACAAGAAACTGGAAAAATCCTTTATCTCCTTCACCATCAGCAGTAATTGACCTAACAAATCTACACTGTTCCTACGAACAGATGATGGTGTCCTGCTCTGGTTGAATGAAAAAATCCCTCCTTCAATGGTTACCCTGGAATTCTTGGTATGCCAATTATGGATAAATCCTTCTACCTTTCGAATGTTTGTATAGATATTGGTTAACAATGGAGAGGCCGGCTCTCTCAGACACAGTGAGTACCCAGTGGGGTGTCTGAGGAGAGTTGAACCTTAGGAATGCTCCCACATCAATCCTAATGTAAGATTTGAATCAGATGTTACTATGCAAACTTGCGGATTTCCCATGCACAAATAATCTCTCTGAATTTACCTGTATTGTTATGTATATCCAATGTTAACGTATGTTACCACTGTATGTTATAACAGTTATGTTTACATCATTGTTATTGTTTTCTTAAAAAATCAATAAAAATCTATTGAAGAAAAAAAATAGAGGAGGAATAGGATAGTCAGCATAGGCAGTCTTCAAGGGATCCCACATCCATAGAAAATGTAATCAGTTACATCAGCATCAGGTGCTTAATAGCTGCTGATCCAAGACTGATTCATTTTTATGAATGTGAGCCTATCAACGGAGTCTGTGGACAGGCGCACTCTATGATCCGTATTCCAAACCCTCCAGCAGCACTGAATGCGTGTTCAGAACGAACTCTAGATGCAGAACAGGCCAGTAGCTCAATTGCATATTGAGCAAGTTCTGGCCAGTGGTCCATCCTCAAGACCCAGTAACCCAGTGGATGCTCTGTTGGAAAGATCTCCAAGTCTGCTCTTGCCCCTATATATTCCTGCACAATGTAATGCAGACACTGGCGATGGTTGCTTGAACCGATCAGACCTTGAGGACTGAAAAATTGTTTAAAGGCACCTTCTCCACCGCTCTTCCTCTGACTGAACAAAGCCTCAGCAACACGTTGTCCAGCACCAGGAAATTAAAACCTCCCAGGGTCTGGAAGATGTTTCATCCTTTGCTCCCTCTGCTAAGGCAGGATGAGTTCTGCAACCTTTCCCTTGTAACGTGGATCAAGAAGGGTTGCCAGCTAGTAATAATCCCTCTCCTTGATACCACGAATCCTAGGGTCCGTTCGTAGGCTTTGCAGAATCAGGGAGGCCATGCAGTGTAAGTTTGCAGAGGCATTTGATTCTGAGTCCTCTGGGTCACTAAGGATCACATGATCCATAACAACCTCCTCCCAGCCACGTACAACTCCTTGAGTTTCTTGAGACTGAAAACCATCCCATGAAGAGTGTTATCCTCCATGTCCATGCTGACACAATCCTCCTCCTCCTCTTCTTTAGGGATGAGCTTCGAGTTCGAGTCGAACTCATGTTCGACTCGAACATTGGCTGTTCGCAAGTTCGCCGAACAGCGAACAATTTGGGGTGTTCGCGGCAAATTCGAATGCCGCGGAACACCCTTTAAAAGTCTATGGGAGAAATCAAAAGTGCTAATTTTAAAAAGCTAATATGCAAGTTATTGTCATAAAAAGTGTTTGGGGACCCAGGTCCTGCCCCAGGGGACATGGATCAATGCAAAAAAAAGTTTTAAAAACGGCCATTTTTTCAGGAGCAGTGATTTTAATAATGCTTAAAGTCAAACAATAAAAGTGTAATATCCCTTTAAATTTCGTACCTGGGGGGTGTCTATAGTATGCCTGTAAAGGGTCGCATGTTTCCCGTGTTTAGAACAGTCTGACAGCAAAATTACATTTTGAAGGAAAAAACTCATTTAAAACTACCCGCGGCTATTGCATTGCCGACAATACACATAGAAGTTCATTGATAAAAACGGCATGGGAATTCCCCAAAGGGGAACCCCGAACCAAAATTAAAAAAAAAAAAATGACGTGGGAGTCCCCCTAAATTCCATACCAGGCCCTTCAGGTCTGATATGGATATTAAGGGGAACCCCGGCCAAAATTAAAAAAAAAAATTACTTGGGGTTCCCCCTAAATTCCATACCAGACCCTTCAGGTCTGGTATGGATTTTAAGGGGAACCCCACGCCAAAAAAAAAAAAAAAACGGCGTGGGGTCCCCCCAAAAATCCATACCAGACCCTTATCCGAGCACGCAACCTGGCAGGCCGCAGCAAAAGAGGGGGGGACAAGAGTGCGGCCCCCCCCCTCCTGAACCGTACCAGGCCACATGCCCTCAACATTGGGAGGGTGCTTTGGGGTAGCCCCCCAAAACACCTTGTCCCCATGTTGATGAGGGCAAGGGCCTCATCCCCACAACCCTGGCCGGTGGTTGTGGGGGTCTGCGGGCGGGGGGCTTATCGGAATCTGGAAGCCCCCTTTAACAAGGGGACCCCCAGATCCCGCCCCCCCCCGTGTGAAATGGTAAGGGGGTACAAAAGTACCCCCTTACCATTTCACTAAAAAACTGTCAAAAATGTTAAAAATGACAAGAGACAGTTTTTGACAATTCCTTTATTTAAATACTTCTTCTTTCTTCTATCTTCCTTCATCTTCTGGTTCTTCTGGTTCTTCTGGCTCTTCTGGTTCTTCCTCCGGTGTTCTCGTCCAGCATCTCCTCCGCGGCGTCTTCTATCTTCTTCTCCTCGGGCCGCTCCGCACCCATGGCATGGGGGGAGGCTCCCGCTCTTCTCTTCTTCTTCATCTTCTTCTCTTCTTCTCTTCTTCTTTTCTTCTCTTCTTCATTTTCTTCTCTGGGCCGCTCTGCACCCATGCTGGCATGGAGGGAGGCTCCCGCTGTGTGACGGCGCTCCTCATCTGACAGTTCTTAAATAATGGGGGGCGGGGCCACCCGGTGACCCCGCCCCCTCTGACGCACGGTGACTTGACGGGACTTCCCTGTGACGTCACGGGGAAAGCCACAGGGAAGTCCCGTCATGTCCCGTGCGTCAGAGGGGGCGGGGTCACCGGGTGGCCCCGCCCCCGTTATTTAAGAACTGTCAGACGAGGAGCGCCGTCACACAGCGGGAGCCTCCCTCCATGCCAGCATGGGTGTGGAGCGGCCCGGAGAAGAAAATGAAGAAGAGAAGAAGAGAAGAAGATGAAGAAGAAGAGAAGAGCGGGAGCCTCCCCCCATGCCATGGGTGCGGAGCGGCCCGAGGAGAAGAAGATAGAAGACACCGAGGAGGAGATGCTGGACGAGAACGCCGGAGGAAGAACCAGAAGAGCCAGAAGAACCAGAAGAACCAGAAGATGAAGGAAGATAGAAGAAAGAAGAAGTATTTAAATAAAGGAATTGTCAAAAACTGTTTCTTGTCATTTTTAACATTTTTGACAGTTTTTTAGTGAAATGGTAGGGGTACTTTTGTACCCCCTTACCATTTCACACAGGGGGGGGCCGGGATCTGGGGGTCCCCTTGTTAAAGGGGGCTTCCAGATTCCGATAAGCCCCCCTCCCGCAGACCCCCACAACCACCGGCCAGGGTTGTGGGGATGAGGCCCTTGTCCTCATCAACATGGGGACAAGGTGTTTTGGGGGGCTACCCCAAAGCACCCTCCCAATGTTGAGGGCATGTGGCCTGGTACGGTTCAGGAGGGGGGGGGCCGCACTCTCGTCCCCCCCTCTTTTTCTGCGGCCTGCCAGGTTGCGTGCTCGGATAAGGGTCTGGTATGGATTTTTGGGGGGACCCCACGTCATTTTTTTTTTTTTTTTTTGGCGCGGGGTTCCCCTTTGGGGAATTCCCATGCCGTTTTTATCAATGAACTTCTATGTGTATTGTCGGCAATGCAATAGCCGCGGGTAGTTTTAAATGAGTTTTTTCCTTCAAAATGTCATTTTGCTGTCAGACTGTTCTAAACACAGGAAACATGCGCCCCTTTACAGGCATACTATAGACACCCCCCAGGTACGAAATTTAAAGGGATATTACACTTTTATTGTTTGACTTTAAGCATTATTAAAATCACTGCTCCTGAAAAAACGGCCGTTTTTAAAACTTTTTTTTGCATTGATCCATGTCTCCTGGGGCAGGACCCAGGTCCCCAAACACTTTTTATGACAATAACTTGCATATTAGCCTTTAAAATTAGCACTTTTGATTATTCATGTTCGTGTCCCATAGACTTTAACGGTGTTCGCGTGTTCGAACGAACTTTTTTCCTGTTCGCATGTTCTGGTGCGAACCGAACAGGGGGGTGTTCGGCTCATCCCTACTCTTCTTCCTGTGTGTTTGGCGGGTCCGCAGGAATGCTATCTGGATAAAGGGGGCCTTGAGAGGTAAGGAAGTCCTCCTCTTCCTCCCGCTGTTCTGCCTCAAGTGCCCTGTCCATTGTTCCACGAAGCGTGTGCTCCAACAGAAAGACTAGAGGGACAGCGTCACTGATGCATGCATTGTCACTGCTCACCTTTCTTATGGCCTCCTCAGATGGTGACAGGACAGTGCATGCATCCTTGATCAGTAGCCACTGGTGTGGAGAAAAGAAGCCAAGCTCCCCGACTCTGTCCTTGTCAGGAAAGGTCTCCTCCGCTGGTAATATCGATCATTTGGCATGCAGTACTGAGGTCCACCAGCAGGTGTCTCCTGGCAGTTCGGAGCTGTCAGAAGAGCTCTTTCCTGCAAGTATTCTGTCACCTTTGTACTGGCGTCCACCAGCGGAGGAATCCTGGCAGTATGGAGCAAGTATTCCCCTCTGCAGACAGGTGTCACCTGACCTTAATTAGCAGAGCTGCAGTATAAATACCCGGCAATTGCACACTTATGTTGCCCTGGTATTGTCCTTGAGCCCTGACCTGCATCCTGTTACTCTGATTCCTGATTCCTGATTCCTGAACCTGAAGCCTGAATCTGAAGCCTGATTCCTGAACCTGTTGATCCTGTTTCCTGTCTGTTACCTGAACCCTGGACCCTGGACCCTGAGCCTTGTACCTGACCCGTCCCTCCTGTGATTCATCCATCCTCTCTTGTCCTGTTTATCTCCCTTCCCAGCTACTGATTCCCTGTTTATGACCCCGGCCTGACTTGACTACAATTCTGGTACTCCCTCTTGCTACATATGCTGATTGGTTTAATATCACTGTTTGCTTGTTCACTCTGTATTGGTGGTGTGTTCACATATGCATTTTCCTTAATAAACTTACTTTCACCTATTTATGAAAGTATAAAAGTGCAGCACTATTCAATAAGTGAGAATGAGACAAATATAAACAAATATATGGCTTTGTGTGTCAAAAAATCAAATGACAAAAACACCAAAGAATATTAATATAGCAAAAGTGTGCAGATAGGTAACTCTGGACAAAAAGATAATCCCAAAAGTCTATATATGGTGGAGATAAAAAGTCCTCTCCCAAACAGGGGAGTATCAGTGTCTTGAAGGGGCTGTGAACAGCGTGGGGGGGTGATCACAAGTTGTAATGACACTCCAAACTTCAAGGAAAAAGGTGGGTACTCTTACCGGATCGGTGGGACGCATCTACCATATGGCAGTGCGTCAGTAAGGCAAGAAGGAATAGTCCTCCAGGATATCCAACCAGATAGTGTCTTCCGGGTCTCGGCCACCAATGGGGGGGTGGTTATCCTAGGCAGGCTATGGATCTCCAGTGCACCCGATCTCCGATGTCGGGATTGATCGATCACAAGCAATGGTTCTTAGTGGACCCATGGAGGAAAAGAAAAAGGGACTCCACATAGTGCAGATCAAAAATGAGGTTTAATAATCCAGCTATTTCAGCTTCCCACATTGCCATTTTTATGCCTTTTATTTGTTCGTGATCACCTACATTTTGTACAATTTTTTGAATTATTAAACCTCATTTTTGATCTGCACTATGTGGAGTCCCTTTTTCTTTTCCTCCATGGGTCCACTAAGAACCATCTGCTTGTGATCGATCAATCCCGACATCGGAGATCGGGTGCACTGGAGATCCATAGCCTGCCTAGGATAACCACCCCCCCATTAGTGGCCGAGACCCGGAAGACACTATCTGGTTGGATATCCTGGACGACTATTCCTTCTTGCCTTACTGACGCACTGCCATATGGTAGATGCGTCCCACCGTTCCGGTAAGAGTACCCACCTTTTTCCTTGAAGTTTGAAGTGTCATTACAACTTGTGATCACCCCCCCCACGCTGTTCACAGCCCCTTCAAGACACTGATACTCCCCTGTTTGGGAGAGGACTTTTTATCTCCACCATATATAGACTTTTAGGATTATCTTTTTGTCCAGAGTTACCTATCTGCACACTTTTGCTATATTAATATTCTTTGGTGTTTTTGTCATTTGATTTTTTGACACACAAAGCCATATATTTGTTTATATTTGTCTCATTCTCACTTATTGAATAGCGCTGCACTTTTATACTTTGATATTATTTGTGACCTGGTTTGTTGTGTGCTAGCAGCTGTAGTTGTTTGTAGTCTTTATTTGTCTCACGTGATTGCGCAGCTTTTTCTTTTACACCATATTTCACCTATTTATGTCTGGTTCTCTCTGTCGCAGTCACACAGTTCTGGTCACATCTGGTTTATGACAGTCCTGGTGCCATACTTGTACAGGTACTCATTCATGGCCCTCTGCTGCATGTGCAGCCAATGCAGCATTGCCAATGTTGAGTTCCACCTGGTGGGCATGTCACAAATGAGGCGGTTGGTGGGCAGGTTGCATTCCCTTTCAATGTCAGCCAACCGAGCACTGGCATTGTATGACCGGTGGTTGGGAGACTCCACTGCCTGCCATAATTTTACTTGAAGCGCTTTTTTTACTACGGAAATGTAAGTTGTTTACTTATTTTAATAAATTTGTTTTACAAAACGATATTATGCTATGTGGCCCCCCTTCTTTATTCCTATATGGGCTATCCATCTGAGATGATCTATGGGAAGGTTTGCCATCCATTCTAAAGTTCCGTCAGGAGTCTGGATATGTTTGGGAGTCTTGTCGCCATCTAATCGTGAGGCCCTTCCTTCTCATTGCCCGTTGGGGCTACAAGCTAGATTGACTCATTGAACGTACGTTCCTATGAGTTCAATCCTTCCGGTAAGCCTTCACTTTTTCTATATGTGGAGGGTCCATCACATCTTTGCATGCGTTACCCACGTGGTGAATAAGGAATTATATACTTTTTTGGACTAACATCAGCCTCTTTCAGTCTAAAAAACTCTTGAAGATCATCAAAGACTTTATTTGTTAATTTGTCATATTCTGTATTCATTGTTGATCGACATAGACGTTTCTTTACTCTTATAAATTTATATAAGTTTTTAAATTCACAAGCGCTACACTTGTCTATGCACTGACCGGTGGAAATAACCACAGACTTTTCTGGCATACCTCAGGAGATCCTGTAAGCCTGGGTACCTGCTCAAGAACCTCTGCACCAGCAAATTCAAGATGTGTGCCAAACATGGAACATGGGTCAAGTGAACCTGTCGGAGGGAGGAGAGAAGGTTGGTGCCATTGTCACATACAACCATTCCTGGCTGAAGCTGATTTGGCGTCAACCACCTCTGAGCCTGCCCCTGCAGAGCTGACAGAATCTCTGCCCCAGTGTGGCTCCTGTCCCCTAAGCAGATCAACTCAAGCACTGCATAGCATCTTTTTGCCTGACTGCTTGCGTAGCCCCTTGAATGCTTACGGAGCACCGCTGGTTCAGAGGACAAATCTGCAGAAGAGGCCATAGAGGAAGAAGAAGAGGAGGGGGTAGAGGAGAGAGCTGTGGCAGAATCACCACTAGCATTTTGTAGACGTGGTGGCAGAACAAGCTCCAACAATACTGAACCCTCTCCTGCATCCTTCCCAGCTGCCAGCAGAGTTACCCAGTACGCCATGAAGGAAAGGTAACATCCCTGCCCATGTCTGCTGGACCATGAGCCAGCATTAATATGCACCTTACTGCTGACTGCCCTGTCCAAAGAGGCCAAAACATTGACTTCCACATGCCAGGAGAGAACTGGAATGGCCTTCCGTGAAAAGAAATGGATTTTGGAACCTGCCACCGAGGTACAATACATTCCACAAATTCACGAAAGGGGGCAGAGTCTACCAGCTGAAAAGGCAGCAGTTGCAGTGCTAGCAATTTGGGCAATCTAGCATTTAGATGCTGAGTATGTGGATGGCTGGGACCAAATTTCTTTTTATGGTTCAGCAACTGGGGTAGAGAAATTTTCCTGCTAAAATCAGATGGTGGTGTACTGCTAGCAGATTGGCTGCAAGTACTTGGGACACCTAGTATGGAGAGAACAGGTGTGGGACTTTATACAAGGCACATGGGAACAGAGGTATGAGTTGGGTAAAAATTGAAATTTATTAATGAGAAAAAAAGGTTTTCCAAAAATTCGTACAGTACATAATTGAGCAGGGGAAATAGCGGTAATGAATGGTGGGAAAATGCAAGGGAAAAAAAAAAAAAAAAAATATATAAGTCATGAATATCATGTTATTGGTAGTAGCTCTAGACTCACAGTAGTGTCTGCGCAAAGGCGACGCGGCCCAAGGTGCCACGCCAACCATGGATGCCCCGTCCCGAAGCTGAGGGGGCATGGTCCGACAGGCGAGACCAACACAACGAACCCCCCAGGTGGGGTCAAAGTGTGGAGACAAATGTGTAGGTGGGGGGTGGTCCCAAGATGAGGGAGGATAGGCGCTGGGTGTCTGTGTAAGAAGAAACAAAAATAAAAAAGTAAAAAAGTGTGAGGTTGAATGGAGTGAACAACTGGGGCAAGGTGGGGTGTGGGGTAAGACAAAAAAAGTGTGGAGAAAGCCGGAGAGGGGAAGGGGGAGGAGGGAAAGAGAGAGAGAAGGAGGGAAGAAGGGGGAAAAGGATAGGGGAAAAAAGGGAATAAAGAGGGAGAGAAAAGAGAAAAGGAAAAGGGGGGGGTTTGCAGCGGGGGACTGAAAGCAGGGACAGAAGGTGGCAAGGACAAAAGAGGTAAAGTAAGACAAGGGAGCACGATAAAGGAGAGGGGGAACACAGAAGAAAAGTGAGGAACAACATGATGAGAAGAATGAGAGGGAGAGAAAAGGAAAAGGGGGTGGGTGTTAAAGGTGCAGAAAAAACATACCTGAGCAAGTGCAAGTGGGGGCATGAATGCTGGCTGTGAGATGTGCAGATGGCTGGTGAGGGCAGGAAAGACAGAGGAGGGGACCACAACCAGGAGGGACGATGCCGCGGTGAACGCCGCCAGAGAAGGCCCCCAACGTCAGGCACCAGCAGCCCAGAGAACCGGGGGGAGAGCCCCAGACCCCTGCAGCTGGACACAGAAACTGGCCAGCCGTGGGGCGACCCCCTAAACTCATCGAGCGCTGGAGAGTGGAATCCCAGGCATCAGTTGATAAGGCGTCACGCTGGATGCTGAACAGCTGGTGCGGGAGGCGTGATGTCGACGCGCAGTGGGGGAGACCCCGCCCACCTTCTCCCAAGGAGGGAGGGGAAAACCACAGTGCGCGTCACAGCTTCGGGGAGGGACAAAACAGGGCGGCGGGGACAAACAAAGGGCCCCGTCGAAAACACGCACACACACTGGGAGCAAAAAAAATATGGCTGTGACGCCAGGGAAATCCTGGCACAGTATAAGTGACTTAAACAGAAGCTGTAAATGTGTGGGTATAGAGTCTGGTCTGTCGTGTTAAAATGAAATGGGCAAATAGGATTAAGAATAATACTTGGGAAAGATGGAAGTATCAGAGGATGTTTAAAGGAAATGTGTATTGCTCAGTATAGCGCCCATGTGCCTCCATCCCTAATTGTATGGTAAAAGTGAGAACAGCAGGGTGGGACTTTGCATGAGGGTGTAGGGGCCGTTCAAAACCCCTCCTCCATCCCAATTAAGTAGTGGAGTATGGAGAGAACAGGTGTGGGACTTTATACAAGGCACATGGGAACAGAGGTATGAGTTGGGTAAAAATTGAAATTTATTAATGAGAAAAAAAGGTTTTACAAAAATTCATACAGTACATAATTGAGCATAAATAGTACATAAGTAATTTTACAAAAATTCATACAATACATAATTAGGCACATGGCTCTGCATATGTTGGCACTCAGCTCTAAGGTAGTATATATTAGGTATTAAAAGTGTAATCGAAAACGAATGCATCAAAAATGACAAATATAAATAAATGGATACAAGTATATAGGAACGTTATATGCATATGGGTTCATGTAGTGTACACCTAGCGGTAGATTGGAGCTCTACGTCGTTACGTCGTTTCGGGGCCTTAAAGCCACTCATCAGGAGCGATACCGAGGTGGTACCTGTGAGTTGGGGAAATAGCGGTAATGAATGGTGGGAAAATGCAAGGGAAAAACCTCTGTTCCCATTTGCCTTGTATAAAGTCCCACACCTGTTCTCTCCATACTCCACTACTTAATTGGGATGGAGGAGGGGTTTTGAACGGCCCCTACACCCTCATGCAAAGTCCCACCCTGCTGTTCTCACTTTTACCATACAATTAGGGATGGAGGCACATGGGCGCTATACTGAGCAATACACATTTCCTTTAAACATCCCCTGTTACTTCCATCTTTCCCAAGTATTATTCTTAATCCTATTTGCCCATTTCATTTTAACACGACAGACCAGACTCTATACCCACACATTTACAGCTTCTGTTTAAGTCACTTATACTGTGCCAGGATTTCCCTGGCGTCACAGCCATATTTTTTTTGCTCCCAGTGTGTGTGCGTGTTTTCGACGGGGCCCTTTGTTTGTCCCCGCCGCCCTGTTTTGTCCCTCCCCGAAGCTGTGACGCGCACTGTGGTTTTCCCCTCCCTCCTTGGGAGGAGGTGGGCGGGGTCTCCCCCACTGCGCGTCGACGTCACGCCTCCCGCACCAGCTGTTCAGCGTCCAGAGTGACGCCTTATCAGCTGATGCCTGGGATTCCACTCTCCAGCGCTCGATGAGTTTAGGGGGTCGCCCCACGGCTGGCCAGTTTCTGTGTCCAGCTGCAGGGGTCTGGGGCTCTCCCCCCGGTTCTCTGGGCTGCTGGTGCCTGACGTTGGGGGCCTTCTCTGGCGGCGTTCACCGCGGCATCGTCCCTCCTGGTTGTGGTCCCCTCCTCTGTCTTTCCTGCCCTCACCAGCCATCTGCACATCTCACAGCCGGCATTCATGCCCCCACTTGCACTTGCTCAGGTATGTTTTTTCTGCACCTTTAACACCCACCCCCTTTTCCTTTTCTCTCCCTCTCATTCTTCTCATCATGTTGTTCCTCACTTTTCTTCTGTGTTCCCCCTCTCCTTTATCGTGCTCCCTTGTCTTACTTTACCTCTTTTGTCCTTGCCACCTTCTGTCCCTGCTTTCAGTCCCCCGCTGCAAACCCCCCCTTTTCCTTTTCTCTTTTCTCTCCCTCTTTATTCCCTTTTTTCCCCTATCCTTTTCCCCCTTCTTCCCTCCTTCTCTCTCTCTTTCCCTCCTCCCCCTTCCCCTCTCCGGCTTTCTCCACACTTTTTTTGTCTTACCCCACACCCCACCTTGCCCCAGTTGTTCACTCCATTCAACCTCACACTTTTTTACTTTTTTATTTTTGTTTCTTCTTACACAGACACCCAGCGCCTATCCTCCCTCATCTTGGGACCACCCCCCACCTACACATTTGTCTCCACACTTTGACCCCACCTGGGGGGTTCGTTGTGTTGGTCTCGCCTGTCGGACCATACCCCCTCAGCTTCGGGACGGGGCATCCATGGTTGGCGTGGCACCTTGGGCCGCGTCGCCTTTGCGCAGACACTACTGTGAGTCTAGAGCTACTACCAATAACATGATATTCATGACTTATATATTTTTTTTTTTTTTCCCTTGCATTTTCCCACCATTCATTACCGCTATTTCCCCAACTCACAGGTACCACCTCGGTATCGCTCCTGATGAGTGGCTTTAAGGCCCCGAAACGACGTAACGACGTAGAGCTCCAATCTACCGCTAGGTGTACACTACATGAACCCATATGCATATAACGTTCCTATATACTTGTATCCATTTATTTATATTTGTCATTTTTGAGGCATTCGTTTTCGATTACACTTTTAATACCTAATATATACTACCTTAGAGCTGAGTGCCAACATATGCAGAGCCATGTGCCTAATTATGTATTGTATGAATTTTTGTAAAATTACTTATGTACTATTTATGCTCAATTATGTACTGTATGAATTTTTGTAAAACCTTTTTTTCTCATTAATAAATTTCAATTTTTACCCAACTCATACCTCTGTTCCCATGTGCCTTGTATAAAGTCCCACACCTGTTCTCTCCATACTCCACTACTTAATTGGGATGGAGGAGGGGTTTTGAACGGCCCCTACACCCTCATGCAAAGTCCCACCCTGCTGTTCTCACTTTTACCATACAATTAGGGATGGAGGCACATGGGCGCTATACTGAGCAATACACATTTCCTTTAAACATCCTCTGATACTTCCATCTTTCCCAAGTATTATTCTTAATCCTATTTGCCCATCTCATTTTAACACGACAGACCAGACTCTATACCCACACATTTACAGCTTCTGTTTAAGTCACTTATACTGTGCCAGGATTTTCCTGGCGTCACAGCCATATTTTTTTTGCTCCCAGTGTGTGTGCGTGTTTTTGACGGGGCCCTTTGTTTGTCCCCGCCGGCCTGTTTTGTCCCTCCCCGAAGCTGTGACGCGCACTGTGGTTTTCCCCTCCCTCCTTGGGAGGAGGTGGGCGGGGTCTCCCCCACTGCGCGTCGACGTCACGCCTCCCGCACCAGCTGTTCAGCGTCCAGCGTGACGCCTTATCAGCTGATGCCTGGGATTCCACTCTCCAGTGCTCGATGAGTTTAGGGGGTCGCCCCACGGCTGGCCAGTTTCTGTGTCCAGCTGCAGGGGTCTGGGGCTCTCCCCCCGGTTCTCTGGGCTGCTGGTGCCTGACGTTGGGGGCCTTCTCTGGCGGCGTTCACCGCGGCATCGTCCCTCCTGGTTGTGGTCCCCTCCTCTGTCTTTCCTGCCCTCACCAGCCATCTGCACATCTCACAGCCGGCATTCATGCCCCCACTTGCACTTGCTCAGGTATGTTTTTTCTGCACCTTTAACACCCACCCCCTTTTCCTTTTCTCTCCCTCTCATTCTTCTCATCATGTTGTTCCTCACTTTTCTTCTGTGTTCCCCCTCTCCTTTATCGTGCTCCCTTGTCTTACTTTACCTCTTTTGTCCTTGCCACCTTCTGTCCCTGCTTTCAGTCCCCCGCTGCAAACCCTCCCCTTTTCCTTTTCTCTTTTCTCTCCCTCTTTATTCCCTTTTTTCCCCTATCCTTTTCCCCCTTCTTCCCTCCTTCTCTCTCTTTCCCTCCTCCCCCTTCCCCTCTCCGGCTTTCTCCACACTTTTTTTGTCTTACCCCACACCCCACCTTGCCCCAGTTGTTCACTCCATTCAACCTCACACTTTTTTACTTTTTTATTTTTGTTTCTTCTTACACAGACACCCAGCGCCTATCCTCCCTCATCTTGGGACCACCCCCCACCTACACATTTGTCTCCACACTTTGACCCCACCTGGGGGGTTCGTTGTGTTGGTCTCGCCTGTCGGACCATGCCCCCTCAGCTTCGGGACGGGGCATCCATGGTTGGCGTGGCACCTTGGGCCGCGTCGCCTTTGCGCAGACACTACTGTGAGTCTAGAGCTACTACCAATAACATGATATTCATGACTTATATATTTTTTTTTTTTTTTTTTCCCTTGCATTTTCCCACCATTCATTACCGCTATTTCCCCAACTCACAGGTACCACCTCGGTATCGCTCCTGATGAGTGGCTTTAAGGCCCCGAAACGACGTAACGACGTAGAGCTCCAATCTACCGCTAGGTGTACACTACATGAACCCATATGCATCTAACGTTCCTATATACTTGTATCCATTTATTTATATTTGTCATTTTTGATGCATTAGTTTTCGATTACACTTTTAATACCTAATATATACTACCTTAGAGCTGAGTGCCAACATATGCAGAGCCATGTGCCTAATTATGTATTGTATGAATTTTTGTAAAATTACTTATGTACTATTTATGCTCAATTATGTACTGTATGAATTTTTGTAAAACCTTTTTTTCTCATTAATAAATTTCAATTTTTACCCAACTCATACCTCTGTTCCCATGTGCCTTGTATAAAGTCCCACACCTGTTCTCTCCATACTCCACTACTTAATTGGGATGGAGGAGGGGTTTTGAACGGCCCCTACACCCTCATGCAAAGTCCCACCCTGCTGTTCTCACTTTTACCATACTTGGGACACCTATTGCTATACCCTCATTCCTCTCAGTGCAGGTTTTAAGAGGACTGGAGGTATAGTGGGGTTGGAGATCCTAGATGAGGAGCAAAGAGAAGTTTGCCTTGTTCTTTGATGTGGGTCTTTCAAGTGCTGTTGCCAACGGACTGCATGGCAGGTCATCATATGTCTGGTCAAGCATGTGGTGCCCAAGCTGCTGTTCTGGCCATGTTTGATCCGCTTCAGACATAGGTTGCAAACAGCAACTGTGCAATCTGCTGCACACATGTCGAAAAAGGCCCACACCAAGGAACTTTTAAAAGTCAGCGGGGAGTCAGCAGCGCCCTGCACCTGTGAAGCTCTGCGGTGTAATGCAATAGGGTAGCTGCCCTTAAGCTGCCCCCTAGAGGACATCCTGCCTCGTGGGAGTTGTGCCTCCTCCTCTCTTCTCTCAGGCACCCAAGTACAGTCAGTGACCTCATCGTCCCCCCCTCCTCGTCACAGGAGCAAACTTGGCAGTATGCTGCAGCTGGGGACACATGACTGCCAGTTTCTTGTCCTTCTTGGGCACCCCCTCTCTCTAGGCTCATGTTACTCCCTTCCTCAACCTGGAAACCAACATCGGAGCCTTCAAATCACTGCGCATCCTCCAACAGCATGTACTCAACACCGTGGTTGAATAATTCTGGGGACTCCTCTGTGCATGATGGTGGGGCTATGGAAGAAGTGACTGTGGACAAGGAGCCGGTGGAATAGGCTGCTTTGGCAGCTGCATTGGAAGGCAAACTACTCTGAACCTTGGTGACAGAGAATGAGGAGGATGAGGACGGCTTTGTTATCCACTCCACCAACTGCTCTGCATGTTCTGGCTCAATAACACGGCCAGCAGAAGAAAAGGATAAGCATGCCCCACGGCCACCTGCAGAGGTTGCACCATGTCCATGATCAGCACTGTTGACTGTAGACACAGAGGCTGCTTGCCCTCTTTTAGTGGCCTGTGAGTGTCTGCCTGGTGGCCTTCCAGACATGATGTATATTTTGTTTTGCAACACCACACTACACTGTATTAGATACTGTGTACACCACCGGAAGTGTAGTAGAAACTGTACACACTGTATTAGATATTGTGTACACCGCCTGCACTGTATTAACAACTGTACTACGGCTGCACTGTATTTTTTTTTACTTTCAAAGATTTTTATTTGTTCAAAACAGCAAACAAAAATACATGAAATACACTATGTCCAGTGAGGCAATAAAGGGAACATTGTGGTTACAAGTAGGATAAGTAAATACAGAGAGGTAAGACTGTTTGTTCTTAGAGGGTTTCGTATTCCTTGCGTGTCACTCATACTTTATAACTGAATCTGGATTTTGGGTGGAGCACTCCCGACACCCCTTTTGGGATCATGCTGTGCCTGGAGTACTGCCCCAAAATCTCTCAAAGAAAACAAAAACTAAGGATAAACACTGAGCTTTGCATAAGGGAAAGGAGCATTGATACCAAACATTCACGCCCCATGGGAAGGGCCCTTTGACAGAGCATCTTAGAGGTTATTAAACCAAAGGGTCACTTTGTTTGTTGTTATGGGCTGTAGTGTATGAGGAGGGGAGAGAGTGGTTGATAGAGAGAATAGGAAGAGATAGAAAGAGGATCCAATCAACAGGAGGGGAGTCAGAGGAGATTATTTATTAGGCCTGGACACCAGGGATGAGAGAGATGCCCATGTATAGAGCCAAGGGTTCCCAGGTTGCTTCAAACGCAACGGTCATGTCTAATAGGCTGCTGGTTAGCTTCCCCTGGGACATAAGCCACAATATTT